>NC_053389.1:248446547-249145297 GCF_905171765.1 Bufo bufo | reverse complement strand
AAACAATTTCTCTCCACCTGGAGATGAATCCTGTTAAGTGAATTTCTGCGAAGCGGGATGACGCTTGTATACCTAGTGTAGCGGGACACCGCTCACTTGCTACGGAACAGTTCTCACTACGAACATTGTTTTAAACGACTGTATGGGTCTGGCATGAATTACCCCTTTATGTACTGCCACATATGAAGTGATAGACTGTGCGCTTTTATTATTTGAGGATCGCTTTCATTCATTGTTGGAGGACTATATACATTAGAGGATCGCTGCAATTGTTTGTCCATCTCAGGCATTTTTTGCACAACTTGTATTGCTATTTTTTTGCACATCTTGTATTGCCATTTCTTCATTCTTTTATTTATTTATCTATTTGTATATTTAATAAATTGCTTTTATTATTGGCCCAAATGTCAGTGAGTGCCCAGCTGTTACATTATATATAATTTTTCAAGTGCGGTATCGGCTGCTCATTGAGCTAGATACTTCTGGGGGAATCTGCCTGGCATGAACCGGCCTCTAGTAGCTACAGACAATGAGAAGACAAAGCTTCAAGATTGCTTGGAGACCGGAAGAGTCGCGAAGTTCATCAAGATTCAAACCATAACTACCAGCCCCTGGTCTCTTCGTCAGGGAAAACATCACGAGTTCCTAATCATCATGGAAAAAGCTTAGAATCAACGTTGAAAAATATTTGGCATCAGAGGTGTGTGAGGACGCCATCATGATAGGACAGGTACACCATCCAGGGTAGATTGTATATGTGGGCTACATACAGAATATAACCAAGAAACAGATTGAAGAATGGGGACAATTCAATCTGATAATTGGTGGCAGTCCTTGTAATGACTTATCTGTGGTTTACCCGGACTGGAAAGGCCTTTATGAGGGCAGTGGACAACAGTTTTTGGACTTTCCACGATTATTCAATAAAGTGTTGCCTAAGACAGGAGAGAATCGGCCAGTCTTCTGGTTATTCGACGAAGTGGTTACGATGGAGAAAGCATTCCCAAAAACTATTTCTCTCCACCTGGAGATGAATCCTGTCAAGATTAATGCAAGTGTGGTATAGCCTGCTCATTGAGCCAGATACTTCTGGGGGAACCTGCCTGACATGAACAGGCTTCTAGTAGCTACAGACAATGAAAAGACAAAGCTGCCTGGAGCCCGGAAGTTCATCAAGATTCAAACCATAACTACCATATTTTTGTCAGGGAAAACATCACAAGTTCCCAGTCATCATGGATGGGAAGGAGGACATCCTGTGGTGCACGAAGCTGCAGAGGGTCTTCGGATTCCCACCCCCCAGACGTCTCAGAAATGAACCGCTCCTCCCGACAGAAGCTCCTGGGAATGTCATGGAGCATCCCGGTCATCTGGCATCTATTCGCCCCGCTGAAGGATTATTTTAAAAGTGTGTAGAAGCCACACGGGGCCCCCACACTGCAGATTTATCATGGAGACTAGTGATGAGTGAGAGGTGCCATACTCGATTTCGCGATATTTCGCGAATATTCGATTGAATATTCATCTTATATTCGTCGAAATCGAATATTTGTCATTATTCTATTTATCATGAATAATATGCGGTTTAATTATTCGCGTATTGCGATTTTCTTTTAACTGTATAAGGCAACTTTCCTATTGGTTGGCTATTTATATTCGTTATTTAGAATATTCACTTTTTTTTTTCCAATCTGTACAGTTGTTTGCATACTCCTCCCCGACAAGCGTCCCCGTCACCATGGGAATGCCTGTTGGTTAGAAAATACCATCGGATCTGAGTTTTTCCTGAAATCGTGAAAACTCAGATCCGATGGTATATTCTAACCCACAGGCATTCCCATGGGGACAGGGACTCTTGTCGGGGAGGAGTATGCCAAAGTGGAATAACAGTACAGATTAAAAAAAAAAAAAAAAGACGAATATTCTAAATAATGAATATATTCGCCATAATGCTATAACTTAGTTTTTTTGAATATTCGGCATATTTTAAAACACTAAGTTATAGCAATATTGCGAATATTCGTGAAATACACATATAGACTGCAATTTAGTTAATATAGTGCTATAATCTTTTTTTTATAGTCTAATTTTTTTTGTCTCTTCTGAAGTTCAGATTTGAAAAAAATGTACACTATAAAAAAAAATACTATAGCACTATATTAGCTAAATTGCAGTCTATATGTGTATTTCACGAATATTCGCTATATTGCTATAACTTCGTGTTTTAGAATATGACGAATATGACGAATATTCTAAAAAACAAAGTTATAGCAATATAGCGAATATATTCGTTATTTAGAAAAAAAACATTTTCATTCTCTGCGGTCGTTCGCATACTCCTCCCCGACAAGCGTCCCTGTCACCATGGGAACGAATGTGGATTAGAATATACCATCGGATCTGAGTTTTCACGATCTCAGAGAAAACACAGATCCGATGGTATTTTCTAACCCACGGGCGTTCCCATGGTGATGGGGACGCTTGTCGGGGAGGAGTATGCGAACGACCGTACAGATTGGAAAAAAAAAGACAAATATTCTAAATAACGAATATATTCCCTATGTTGCTGTATATTCGTTTTTTAGAATATTCATCATTTTATTTTCCATATGAAAACATGATTCCTTCCTGCTTAAGTTGCTTGTGGGCCAATGACTCATTGACCTACAAGAAAGAAGCAGGGAGGAATAATGTTTTCAGATGTAAAAAAATGACGAATATTCGATATAGCGAATATATAGAACTATATTCGTAATATTCACAAATTAGCAAAATTGCGATATTCGCGATTAATATTCGATATTTGAATATTCGCGCTCAACACTAATGGAGACACCGGATTTTATAATATTACATTATTATATAAAGAAAAAAAAGAAAAAAAATGTAGCCCCTTAGTCACCCGACTCCCAAGTGCGATCAGCTACATCATCATCATTGAGTACTGTCTGCACGTCACTGACGTCCTCCTCAACCGTCTCTGGGTCAGGAGACTGACAGCTTGCAACACCAGCTCCCACGCCACTCTCCTCATCACTACTTGTCCTCCTAGTGGATAAAAGGACAGAGGCAGGTTGAGGACAGGTGAGGGCACAGGGCCTGCTCCTAGTCCATGCCAACTAAGGGTTGTGTCTGACGAACCCACTGACTCTTGGCTCGGGGTGTCTGATGTAAGTTGCGACAAAGTCAAAGATCGAGTCAACCATTCAAGAACTGCTGGGTTGCTGGTCACGACACAACCGCTAGCTGACACTGGGAGCTCAGGCCTCTCGAAGTGACCCCTGCTGCCACGGAACCTTACTCTGCTGCGACCTCTGCCTGCGCCAGAAACATTGAGGCCTCTGCCACTCCCCTGTGCAGGGCCTGGCACTTCTCTGCTTGACATACTGTTAGATCAAATGACCAATTGTTAGATAAAATATTTTTTATTTCGTCACTAATACACAGCAAACAGGGCTTTAGAATATATCACTGCAACGCTAAATGGCAAATAGGCCCTAATTTTTTTCTATTTTTACACAAAAGGCTTTTCATCAGATAAGTGCAACGATGGACGGCGAGTATATTTTTATTTTGCCAGTGATATACGGCAAACTGGGATGTAAAATATCTCACTGCAGCGCTGAACGGCAATTAGGCCCAATTTTTTTTCTATTTTTGCACAAAAGGCTTTTCAACAGATAAGTGCAACAATAAAAAGACCAATATATTTGTATCTCTCCAGTAATATGCGGCAAACTGGGCTGTAAAATATCTCACTGCACTGCAGAATGGCCAACATCTTTTTCTATTTTTACACAAAAGGCTTTTCAACAGATAAGTGCAACAACGAATGGCGAATATATAAGTATTTTGCCAGTAATACACAGCAAACTGGGCTGTAAAATATCTCACTGAACGGCAATTAGACCCAAGTTTTTTTCTATTTTTACACAAAAGGCTTTTTAACAGATAAGTGCAACAATGAAAGGCAAATATATTTGTATTTCCACTGTAATACGTTGCAAACTGGGCTGTAAAATATCTCACTGAACGGCAATTAGGCCCAAGTTTTTTTCTATTTTTACACAAAAGACTTTTCTAAAGATAAATGCAACAATGAAAGGCGAATATATTTGTATTTCTCCAGTAATACACGGCAAACTGGGCTGTAAAATATCTCACTGCACCGCAGAATGGCAATTAGACCAAAATGTTTTTCTATTTTTACACAAAAGGCTTTTCAACAGATAAGTGCAACAATAAAAGTTGAATATATTTGTATTTCCCCAGTAATACACGGCAAACTGGGCTGTAAAATATCTCAGTGTATCGCAGAACGGCAATTAGACCAATTTTTTTTTCTATTTTTACACAAAAGGCTTTTCAACAGATAAGTGCAACAATGAAAGGCAAATATATATGTATTTCCGCAGTAATACGGCGCAAACTGGGCTGTAAAATATCTCACTGCTCCGCAGAATGGCAATTAGTAGTGTTGATCGAGCACCATAGTGCTCAGGTACTCGGAGGCTCAGGCCGAACTCATCGGGATGCTCGGGTGCTCTACCATCTTCACCATCTTCCAAAATTTTTCCCTCCTTGTGACACTAGGCCACGCATCAGGGTGAGGGTGCTGGCAGGGTGTCATGAAACTGTCACAGGCTTTGGAGAGTGTTGCCCCGCCTCTTTTGCAACTGCTGTGTGTTCCCCTTGTCTCCCCTCCTTGGTTGGCCAAGGAACTACGGACTCTGTCGCCAGCGTTGTCAGATGGAAATTTTTGGAGCAATTTTTCAACAAGGATCTTCTGGTATTGCACCGTTTTGGTCGTCCTCTCCACCAGAGGAATGAGAGATGAGAAGTTCTCTTTGTAGTGGAGGTCGAGAAGGGTGAACAACCAGTAATCCATGTAGTCTAAAATGCGTATAAGGCCTTCTTCCCACGAACGTGTGCTTCCCGTTGCCATATTGCGGACCTCATTTGCGGATCCGTAATACAAGTGGGCACAGTTTTGTGTGCATTCCGCATCAAGGATGCGGACCCATTCACTTCAATGGGTCCGCAACCCCAGAGATGCGGAATGGTGCAGAACAGAAGCACGGAACAGAACCCTACAGGAGCACTACAGAGTGCTTCCATGTGGATTTCGTCCCATAATTCTGTTCCGCAAAAAGATAGAACATGTCCTATCTTTTTACGAAACGCCCGGATCGCGGACCCATTAAAGTGAATGGGTCTGCGATCCGCTGCCGCTGCCCCAAGGATGGTGTTCGTGCATTGCGGGCGGCCGCAGCACGACCACGGGGCGCAAACGTTTAATTAAACTTCCATGGGTACTACCCTCTGTAGCGGAGGTAACCGTCCCCTGCTCTTCCTCCTCCTCCTCTTCATCATCCAATTCACGCTTAGAAGACGAACTGAAGGTAGTCTGGCTATAACGCTGTGTACTGTTTCCCTCATTTCCACCTCTTCCACATGCAAAGCATCCGCCTTCATTGTGAGCAGCGAGCGTTTCAGTAGAGACAGAAGTGGGATGGTTACACTGATAATAGCGGCATCGCCGTTTACCATCTGTGTTTCTTAAAAGTTGTGTAAATCCTCACAGAGGTCAGATGCCTTGTGAAGAGCGGAAGCTGACTGGAAAGGAGACGACCATGTTGCAGCTGGTGTGATGTTACAGGACACATGTTGGTGTAAGATGGGCACGGCACACCTTGGAAAATAGTGGCGGCTGGGGACTGCGTAGCGTGGGGCGGCCGCCGACATCAGGCTGCGGAAGGTCTCAGTGTCCACAAGCATAAATGGCAACATTTCCAGGGCCAGTAATTTGGAAAGCTGCACATTTAGTGCTATGGCCTGCGGGTGGGTGGCTGGGTATTTGCTCTTGCCTTCAAATGCCTGGGGTAAGGACATTTGGTCGCTGCGCTGGGACATGGAAGTGGATGTGTTCGCTGATGGTGCTTGCGAAGGTCCAGTTGCAGGGCAGGAGGCATCCAGGCCTGCGTCTTGGACAGGGATCAGGGGATTGGCAATGAAGGAGGCAATGGTGTTAGCCACAGACACAGATTGTAGACCCAGGCATTCGGCCCACCTAATATAGTGCTTTGATGCCATGTGGCGGATCATGCTGGTGGTGGTGTGGTTGCTAATGTTCATGCCTCTGCTCATTTTTGTATGGCACAGGTTATTACAATTCTTTTGTCGTCTGCACTTTCCTCAAAAAAGTGCCAGACTGCGGAACACCTACCCCTTGGCAAGGGAGATTTCCACAAGGGGGTGCTCCGTGGGACAGTTGCAGGCCTGTTTGGTGTGACCCGCCTTCTCCCTTTTGCCACCCCACTGCCTCTTCCAGCCTGTTGCTGTGCTGCAGATCCCTCCCCCTCTGTACTGCTGTTCTCGCTCGGCTTGTCACCTTCCCAGGTTGGGTCAGTGATTTCATCGCCCACCACTAGAGATGTCATAAACATAAAAGTTTCAGTTTGCGAACGGCGAACGCGAATTTCTGCAAATGTTCACGAACGGGCGAACCGCCATAGACTTCAATAGACAGGCGAATTTTAAAACCCACAGGGACTCTTTCTAGCCACAGTAGTGATGGAAAAGTTGTTTCAAGGGGACTAACACCTGGACTGTGGCATGCCGAAGGGGGATCCATGGCAAAACTCCCATGGAAAATGACATAGTTGACGCAGAGTTCGATTTTAATCCATAAAGGGCATAAATCACCTAACAATCTAATTTTTTTTTAAAAACGTGGTTTAAAACATCCAGTGTGTGTATACGATCAGGTATGATGTTGTATCGATCAGGTAGTGTAAGGGTTACGCCCGCTTCACAGATATTGACAGACCAAACTCCCCTTTTAATGCACCGCAAACAACCGCAAACAGTCCATTTGCCAAAGCGCAAACTTCCCATTTGCACAAGGTTGGATACCAAGCTAGCCATGTCCCGTCGATGTCATTGAAGGTTTCTTCCTCCACCCAGCCACGTACAACACCAAGGGTCCCCGAAAGGTGAATTCAATTGATTTTTCGAACGGGGAGATGGTTAAACAAACGCTGGCTCCCTCTCTTTGTTTGAATCCACGCCACGGTCACTGCGTCTGCGACGTGCAATTTACTGTCACACCCGTGAGTGACACCCTGTAACGGTATGAGTGGCGGCCTAGCTAGTGGCCACAATACAGTCTGTGTGGGCCTGACACACACTGGCTTGCAACTGTGATTATATCACAGAAAAAGATTAAATTTTTTTTTTTTTTATCTGCGAGGTATTTGTGAGTGAATGACACCCTGTAACGGTATGAGTGGAGGCCTAGCCAGTGGCCACAATACAGTCTGTGTGGGCCTGACACACACGGGCTTGCAAATGTGATTATATCACAGAAAAATATGAAATAGAATGTTTTTTATCTGAAAGGTATTTGAGTGAGTGACACCCTGTAACGGTATGAGTGGAGGCCTAGCCAGTGGCCACAATACAGTCTGTGTGGGCCAGGGCCGTAGATAAAAAATTTTCCTGGGGGGGGTTCAGCTTTCTCAAATGACACTAGTGCGGGGCTGGCAGGCGGCAGTGCAGGAGGCGGAGCACAGGGGTGTGATTAGGGTGTGCCCAGGCACACCCGGCACACCCCGTGCACACGCCTATGCTGCCCAGGGGCGGATTAAGTGCATGATAGGCCCGGGGCTGTCTACCCAACTTGGGCCCCCCCCCCTCCATTTTAGTTTCGTTTTTTTTTGTATGAAGAGGCTGCGGTGCTTCATGAGCGCCACAGTCTCTTCTTAGGCCATATGACATCTTCAGACTAAAAAAAAATACCCCAAATTGGGTCCTAAACTGAAAAATTTTAAATATATATAATTGTAATAAAAAAGACATAGAGGAAAATACAGCACCACATACCTCTTACATCCAGTGACATCTCCTGTCATGTAGACCTTCTCTTTCCTCTTCTCCTCCATTTGACCCAGACCGCCATGGCAAATTCTTTCAGCCGCATCTCGTCTCTACAGTTTGTAACACAGACACGTTAGATTTCTCAATTTTTCCATCAACCTCCTCATCCTGGTGTCCCCACAGTGTCATCCTGCCACCCCCAATACTGTGCCGTTGTGCCCCCCAATGCCCCAGGTACTATACTGCTGAAAAAATAGTGACCCTAATAGACATAATTGGGGTAATTTATCAAACTGGTGTAAAGTAGAACTGGATTTCCAAAAGAGCTGTCAAATATGAAAGGTGGAATCTGATTGGATGCTATGGGCAACTAAGCCAGTTCTACTTTACACCAGTTTGATAAATTACCCCAAATGTTCCTATAGTGTCTACAGCAGCTATAATGTCCCCTAGAGTGCCCCGAGTAATAATAACACCCCCTATTGTGCTCCAGGCAATAATCCCTGTATAGTGTCCCCAGAAATAATAGAATTGCCCCTACAGTGCCTCCCCAATAGCAACACCCCCATATAGTAATCCCACCATAGTAATTTGCCCCCACACAGTAATTTTCCCCAAACTGCCCCCATATAGTAGTTTGCCCCCACACAGTAATTTGCCCCACACTGCCCCCACATAGTAATTTGCCCCCACACTGGCCCCACATAGTAATTTGCCCCCACATAGCAATTTCCCCACACTGTTTCCACATAGCAATTTCACCACACTGCCCCCACATAGTAATTTGCCCCCACATAGAAATTTCCCAACACTGTCCCCACATAGAAATTACCCCACACTGTCCCCACATAGCAATTACCCCCACACTGCCCCCACACAATAGTTTCCCCCACACTGCCCCATATAGAAATTTGCCCCCACATAGTAGTCCCTCCCATAATAATTTTCCCCCACACTGCCCCCACATAGCAATTTGCCCCTACACTGCCCCATCTAGTAATTTGCCCCCACATAGTAGTCCCTCTCATAGTAATTTGCCCCCACATAGTAATTTGTCCCCACATAGTATTCCCTCCCATAATAATTTGGCCCCATACAGCCCCCACATTCCCCCCCATCATGTACTCGATTTATCTTCCCTAATATGTCCTCCTGTGTGTCCCCCCCCCAAAGTAGGCACATGAAATAAAAAAAATAAAAAATGAACAAAAAATGTAAAGCTAAATACTCACCTATGTCCAGGGCCGGGCGCTAGCTCGCAGAGGAAGGCGGGATGAGTCAGGCGCATCACAGTGCTGCGTCCCGGCACAGGCGCGCGATGATGTCATCACGCACGCCTGCGCCGGGATTTCACTACGGCATAGGCCTCAGGCCTACAAGGCCTGAAGCCTATGGCGGTGATAAGCGACGGGAGAGGTAGCTATGCGCTCCCGTGCCCCGCCGCAGTTATACAGTATGTGCGCGTTCGGGTCAGCGGCACGCCTGGGGGGGGTTTGAACCCCCCTATCCCCCCCCTTATCTAGGCCACTGGCTTGCAACTGTGATTATATCACAGAAAAAGATTAAATATAATATTCTCTGTCACACCCTGTATGAATGGTGTGCACACAGTACTGTCTGTGACTGAGCCTGCAGCCTCTCACACACGGGCAGGCAACTGCAATATGTACACTGCGTGCAGAATTATTAGGCAAATGAGTATTTTGACCACATCATCCTCTTTATGCATGTTGTCTTACTCCAAGCTGTATAGGCTCGAAAGCCTACTACCAATTAAGCATATTAGGTGATGTGCATCTCTGTAATGAGAAGGGGTGTGGTCTAATGACATCAACACCCTATATTAGGTGTGCATAATTATTAGGCAACTTCCTTTCCTTTGGCAAAATGGGTCAAAAGAAGGACTTGACAGGCTCAGAAAAGTCAAAAATAGTGAGATATCTTGCAGAGGGATGCATCACTCTTAAAATTGCAAAGCTTCTGAAGCGTGATCATCGAACAATCAAGCGTTTCATTCAAAATAGTCAACAGGGTCGCAAGAAGCGTGTGGAAAAACCAAGGCGCAAAATAACTGCCCATGAACTGAGAAAAGTCAAGCGTGCAGCTGCCAAGATGCCACTTGCCACCAGTTTGGCCATATTTCAGAGCTGCAACATCACTGGAGTGCCCAAAAGCACAAGGTGTGCAATACTCAGAGACATGGCCAAGGTAAGAAAGGCTGAAAGACGACCACCACTGAACAAGACACACAAGCTGAAACGTCAAGACTGGGTCAAGAAATATCTCAAGACTGATTTTTCTAAGGTTTTATGGACTGATGAAATAAGAGTGAGTCTTTATGGGCCAGATGGATGGGCCCGTGGCTGGATTGGTAAAGGGCAGAGAGCTCCAGTCCGACTCAGACGCCAGCAAGGTGGAGGTGGAGTACTGGTTTGGGCTGGTATCATCAAAGATGAGCTTGTGGGGCCTTTTCGGGTTGAGGATGGAGTCAAGCTCAACTCCCAGTCCTACTGCCAGTTTCTGGAAGACACCTTCTTCAAGCAGTGGTACAGGAAGAAGTCTGCATCCTTCAAGAAAAACATGATTTTCATGCAGGACAATGCTCCATCACACGCGTCCAAGTACTCCACAGCGTGGCTGGCAAGAAAGGGTATAAAAGAAGAAAATCTAATGACATGGCCTCCTTGTTCACCTGATCTGAACCCCATTGAGAACCTGTGGTCCATCATCAAATGTGAGATTTACAAGGAGGGAAAACAGTACACCTCTCTGAACAGTGTCTGGGAGGCTGTGGTTGCTGCTGCACGCAATGTTGATGGTGAACAGATCAAAACACTGACAGAATCCATGGATGGCAGGCTTTTGAGTGTCCTTGCAAAGAAAGGTGGCTATATTGGTCACTGATTTGTTTTTGTTTTGTTTTTAAATGTCAGAAATGTATATTTGTGAATGTTGAGATGTTATATTGGTTTCACTGGTAAAAATAAATAATTGAAATGGGTATATATTTGTTTTTTGTTAAGTTGCCTAATAATTATGCACAGTAATAGTCACCTGCACACACAGATATCCCCCTAAAATAGCTAAAACTAAAAACAAACTAAAAACTACTTCCAAAAATATTCAGCTTTGATATTAATGAGTTTTTTGGGTTCATTGAGAACATGGTTGTTGTTCAATAATAAAATTAATCCTCAAAAATACAACTTGCCTAATAATTCTGCACTCCCTGTATATATATATATATATATATATATATATATATATATATTAAAAAAAAAAGCAGACTGATGTACCAGCCCTGAAAAGGGCTTTTTGGGGTGCTGTCAGGACGCTGTCCTTACAGCAGATTAGTCTGTGGACACAGAACACTGCCCTAGCTAACGCTTTCCCTATTGAATCAGCAGCAGCAGCAGCACTGTCCCTCCTCTCACTGAGAATGCAGATTCCGAATGAATCTAAAATGGATGCTGTCCAGGAGGTGGGAGGGTCTGGGCGGAGGGTCTGCTGTTGATTGGCTGGAATGTGTCTGCTGACTGTGAGGTACAGGGTCAAAGTTTACTCAATGATGATGTATAGAGCGCGGACCGAACATCGCATATGTTCGCCCGCCGCGGCGAATACGAACAAGCTATGTTCACCGGGAACTATTCGCCGGCGAACTATTCGGGCCATCTCTACCCACCACCTCCTCTTCCACTTCCTCACTCTGGTCATCCTCCTGACTTGACCTAACAACAACCTCACTTATTGACAACTGTGTCTCATCCTCATCATCCACCTCGTGAAACACTAATTGCCGTTCCCCACCTCTTCATGGTGGGAGGAAGGAGGATCAGGGTGAGGATTCTGTTGACCAGACTCTTGGCTACTGAGACTGGACTTTTTGGAAGACATGGTGGTGCTTAACCAACTGGAAGCATTATCTGCCGCAATTCAACCGACCACCTGGTTGCACTGGTGTGACTTCGAGAGTGGTGTCCTGCGCCGCCTTGCAAACTGGGACATGAAGCTAGGTAGCGTGGATGAGTGTGTTTCTTGTGCTCTGGCAGCAGGCACAGTTTCACCGTGCCTAGGGCCACGGCCTCTGCGTGCTCCATCAGCATCATGGCCATTTCCCCGTCCCTTACTGCTCACCTTTTTCATTTTAAATGTGATATATGCTTGAAAGTATGTCACGCGTACAGTAGCGTAGGATTTGGAATTGTATGCGCAAAAAAATGTAAAAAGATATTTGGGATGTGGAAACATCACACAGGAGATATCCCTCAGATAATGGCAATGTTGTCACCAGCGGCTAATAAAAAATTACAGGGAATGTCACAGGTATTTGGGATGAGGAAACGTTAGACGGAGAGGTACCACCGGTAATGTCACTGTACAAAGCGTCAACAAAAAAAGTACACTGTATGTCACAGATAAAAATTTTAGGCGCAGACTTTACACGGGAGATGTGGCACTGGTAATGTCACTGTCCGCAGCGGACACCATCTATTGAAAGAGTACACTGGATGTCACAGATATTTTTTGGATGCGCACACTTTACACTGGAGATGTGGCGCAGCTACTGTCACTGTCCGCAGTGGACACCGTCTACGGAAGAAGTATACTGGGTGTCACAGATTTTTTAGGGATGCGCACACTTTACACTGGAGATGTGGCACAGCTAATGTCACTGTCCGCAGCGGACACTGTCTATTGAAAAAGTACACTGGATGTCACAGATATTTTTGGGATAGGCACACTTAACACTGGAGATGTGGCACGCATTATTTAACTGTCCACAGCGGACACCATCTATTGAAAAAGTACACTGGATGTCACAGATATTTTTTGGAAGCTCACACTTCAAACTGGAGATGTGGCGCAGCTAATGTCACTGTCTGCAGCGGACACTGTCTATTGAAAAAGTACACTGGATGTCACAGATAATTTTGGGATGCGCACACTTTGCACTGGAGATGTGGCGCAGCTAATCTCACTGTCCGCAGCGGACACCATCTACGGAAAAAGTACACTGGATGTCACTGATATTTTAGGGATACGCACACTTTACACAGGAGATGTAGCACGGAGGATTTAACTGTCCGCAGCGGACACCATCTACGGAAAAAGTACACTGGATGTCACTGATATTTTAGGGATGCGCACACTTTACACAGGAGATGTGGTGCGGATTATTTCACTGTACGCAGCGGACACCGTCTATGGAAAAAGTACACTGGATGTCACTAATATTTTAAGGATGCACACACTTTACACAGGAGATGTGGCGCGGATATTTTAAGTGTCCGCAGTGGACACCGTCTACGGAAAAAGTACACTGGATGTCACTGATATTTTAGGGATGCGCACACTTTACACTGGAGATGTGGCGCAGCTAATCTCACTGTCCGCAGCAGACACCGTCTATTGAAAAAGTACATTGGATGTCACAGATATTTTTGGGATTTGCGCACTTTACACTGGAGATGTGGCGTAGCTAATCTCACTGTTCGCAGCGGACAACGTCTATTGAAAAAGTACACTGGATTTCAGATATTTTTGGGATGCGCACACTTTACACAGGAGATGTGGCACAGCTAATCTGACTGTCCGCAGCGGACACTGTCTATTGAAAAAGTACACTGGATGTCACAGATATTTTAGGGATGCGCACACTTTACACAGGAGATGTGGCACGGATTATTTAACTGTCTGCAGCGGACACCGTCTATTGAAAAAGTTCACTGGATGTCATTGATATTTTCGGGATGCACACGCTTTACACAGGAGATGTGGCGTGGATAATTTAACTGTCCGCAGTGGCCTATTAGGCGCTATTTAGCGCAGGATGCGCTAAAATATATATTGCTGCTGTCACAGACAATAGTCCTTAACCGCCTCCGGACCGCCTAACGCAGGATTGCGTTCCGGAGGCGGTCGATTTGTTCCTCCTTGACGCGCTGGCGCATCATCTCGCAAGACGCGAGATTTCCTGTGAACGTGCGCACACAGGAGCGCGCGTTCACAGGATCGGGAGGTAAATGAGTGGATCTACAGCCTGCAAGCGGCGATCATTCGCTGGCAGGCTGTAGATGCGATTTTTTTAACCCCAAAAAGGTATATTAGACGCTGTTTTGTTAACAGCGTCTAATATACCTGCTACCTGGTCCTCTGGTGGTCCCTTTTGCTTGGATCCGCAAAACACATACGGACGTCTGAATGGAGCCTTACAGGGGGGTGATCACCACATATAGACTCCCTGATCACCCCCCTGTTATTGATCACCCCCCTGTAAGGCTCCATTCAGACGTCTGTATGTGTTTTGCGGATCCACGGATCCGCGGATCCGCAAAACACGGACACCGCGGATCCGCAAAACACGGACACCGGCAATGTGCTTTCCGCATTTTGCGGATCCGCACATTGCCAGAACTATATAGAAAATGCCTTTTCTTGTCCGCAATTGCGACAAGAATAGGACATGTTCTATAGGCTCTACAAAAAACGCAGTGTTCGCCCGATCAGGCCTGATCTTGTGCGCACACTTGCGTTCAGTCCGCCCCACCGCAGTGACAGAATTATTTTTTTTCTGATCACTGCAAAAACACCGTAAAATCGCTGCAGCACAAGTTAGCGGAAATTTATTTTATTTTTTTGTTTTTTGGGTTTTTCTTACAAAGTCTCATATTCCACTAACTTGTGAGCCACTGAGGAAGAAGGAGCATAACCTTCGAAACGCGTCTGGCGTGGAGGAATTGGACCTGACAAAATACCGGCTAAATTTGCAACTATAACAGCCTGTTATTATTTTCTGGACTAAGAAAGCGCTTTCCAAGGATAAATGAACCGCGGCTCCCTTTGGATACACTGCAGCGATTGATGGGTGAGTTCTAACCACCTGCGCTGATCCAGACAGGTGGAACACCTACCCTAATCAAGGAAATCCGATGTGGATTTGCAGCGTGACACAGCAAGCGCTCTCGTTTACAGCCGGACTTGCAAAATTACAACATTAGTCTGCATAGTATTCTTATCTAGCAGCAAGGCAGCTTTTGATTGTGCTGCCCAAAGGCAAGTCCACTCTGAATCTATACCACGTGGGACGCCACGGTGGGAATAGCAGGACTGTACGTGAGTAACAAACCTAATACTGCTACATCTATATGATTGCTGCATAACTATCTTACCGTATCCACTGCACTGTCGCCGTTGAATCCAAAGCTCGTCTAAGTAGATATCTGCTGGATCACAATTGTGTGAAACCTAGTGTACTCCCAGGAATTGTGTGGATTTACCATTGTGTGGATTTACCATTGAAATATAAAGCCGATTCCCAGGAGACTTGCTATAACACTACGGAAAGATTGAGCTTTAGGAATAGAACTACTAGTGGGACGAAGTATCTATTAAATACTTCCGACTCTCCAGAGACACCCTATATTTTTATTTTATTTTTTTTATTTTTTATTTTTATTTTTATCTTTATATGGTTAATCACACTGAAACGATTTGAGCACTGATATATATATACTATTTATATATTAATTTTACAGGTATTACCACTCAATGCACGACTATGACATTGTTTTTTATCATCTATTATCACTTTTGATCTAATGTTTTGCCAGCACTCGGTACTTATACTTACTCATTGATATATTTATTATCACTTTGTATTTCATTTGTGGAGATTCATTCGATATTAGCCATTGTCCTAACTAACAGAGGACAACTAGTCCGCTAGTACATTTATAGTCTGTTCAGACTCTATTCCATTCACATATGCTGAACTGGATCCCCGGCTTTCTATTTACCAGTTACATCAGTGGACTGATATTTGATATTTTATCTCATATTTTATTCAGATTTTTATCCATTTTATACCTATTTTGGGGTCATTGCTCTGTTTAGGTTATGTATTTGTGTATGGTGACTATTTGTATATATTTGTATACTGTCATCTATTCGTATATATAGACTGTCCTTAATAAATTACTGTTGCCTAACTAACTCTGTGGACCAGGTATATGAGTGCCCATCCTTTTTACATTACATATGTAAAAATACACCCCAAAACACATTGCCCTACTTCTCCTGAGTGCGGCGATACCACATGTGTGACATTTTTTTGCAGCCTAGGCGCCCAAATTCCAAAGAGTATCTTTACGATTTCACAGGGCATTTTCTACGCATTTGGATTCCAAACTACTTCTCACTCTTTAGGTCCCCTAAAATGCCAAGGCAGTATAAATACCCCACAAGTGACCCCATTCTGGAAAGAAGACACCCCAAGGTATTCCGTGAGGGGTATGGTGAGTAGAGTTGAGCGAACACCCGTTTGTTCGGGTTCGAGAAGTTCGGCCGAACTTCCCGTAAATGTTTGGGTTCGGGATCCGAACCCGAACCGAACTTCGTCCCGAACCCCATTGAAATCAATGGGGACCCGAACTTTTGGGCACTAAAAAGGCTGTAAAACAGCCCAGGAAAGAGCTAGAGGGCTGCAAAAGGCAGCAACATGTAGGTAAATCCCCTGCAAACAAATGTGGATAGGGAAATAAATAAAAATAAAAATAAAAAAAATAAAAATGAACCAATATCAATTGGACAGAGGTCCCATAGCAGAGAATCTGGCTTCACGTCAGCAGAGAATCAGTCTCTTCATGCCATAGCAAAGAATCTAGCTTCATGTCAGCACAGAATCAGTCTCTTCATGCCATAGCAGAGAATCTGGCTTCATGTCAGCACAGAATCAGTCTTCATGTCATAGCAGAGAATCAGGCTTCACGTCACCCACCACTGGAACAGGCCCCTGTCACACATTTAGGCCCCGGCACCCAGACAGAGGAGAGCGGTCCCGTAACAGAGAATCTGGCCTTATGTCATCACAGAATCTGTCTTCATGTCATAGCAGAGAATCAGGCTTCACGTCACCCACCACTGGAACAGGCCACTGTCACACATTTAGGCGCCGGAACCCAGACAGAGGAGAACAGTACCGTAACAGAGAATCTGGCCTTATGTCAGTGCAGAATCTGTCTTCATGTCATAGCAGAGAATCAGGCTTCACGTCACCCACCACTGGAATAGGCCACTGTCACACATTTAGGCCCCGGCACCCAGACAGAGGAGAGCGGTCCCGTAACAGAGAATCTGGCCTTATGTCAGCGCAGAATCTGTCTTCATGTCATAGCAGAGAATCAGGCTTCACGTCACCCACCACTGGAACAGGCCACTGTCACACATTTAGGCCCAGGCACCCAGACAGAGGAGAGAGGTCCCGTAACAAAGAATCTGGCCTTATGTCAGCGCAGAATCTGTATTCATGTCATAGCAGAGAATCAGGCTTCACGTCACCCACCACTGGAACAGGCCACTGTCACACATTTAGGCCCCGGCACCCAGACAGAGGAGAGCGGTCCCGTAACAGAGAATCTGGCCTTATGTCAGCGCAGAATCTGTCTTCATGTCATAGCAGAGAATCAGGCTTCACGTCACCCACCACTGGAACAGGCCACTGTCACACATTTAGGCCCCGGCACCCAGACAGAGGAGAGCGGTCCCGTAACAGAGAGTCTGGCCTTATGTCACCGCAGAATCTGTCTTCATGTCATAGCAGAGAATCAGGCTTCACGTCACCCACCACTGGAACAGGCCACTGTCACACATTTAGGCCCTGGCACCCAGACAGAGGAGGGCGGTCCCGTAACAGAGAATCTGGCCTTATGTCAGCGCAGAATCTGTCTTCATGTCATAGCAGAGAATCAGGCTTCACGTCACCCACCACTGGAACAGGCCACTGTCACACATTTAGGCCCAGGCACCCAGGCAGAGGAGAGAGGTCCCGTAACAGAGAATCTGGCCTTATGTCAGCGCAGAATCTGTCTTCATGTCATAGCAGAGAATCAGGCTTCACGTCACCCACCACTGGAACAGGCCACTGTCACACATTTAGGCCCCGGCACCCAGACAGAGGAGAGCGGTCCCGTAACAGAGAATCTGGCCTTATGTCAGCGCAGAATCTGTCTTCATGTCATAGCAGAGAATCAGGCTTCACGTCACCCACCACTGGAACAGGCCACTGTCACACATTTAGGCCCCGGCACCCAGACAGACGAGAGCGGTCCCGTAACAGAGAATCTGGCCTTATGTCAGCGCAGAATCTGTCTTCATGTCATAGCAGAGAATCAGGCTTCATGTCACCCACCACTGGAACAGGCCACTGTCACACATTTAGGCCCAGGCACACAGGCAGAGGAGAGAGGTCCCGTAACAGAGAATCTGGCCTTATGTCAGCGCAGAATCTGTATTCATGTCATAGCAGAGAATCAGGCTTCACGTCACCCACCACTGGAACAGGCCACTGTCACACATTTAGGCCCCGGCACCCAGACAGAGGAGAGAGGTCCCGTAACAGAGAATCTGGCCTTATGTCAGCGCAGAATCTGTCTTCATGTCATAGCAGAGAATCAGGCTTCACGTCACCCACCACTGGAACAGGCCACTGTCACACATTTAGGCCCAGGCACCCAGGCAGAGGAGAGCGGTCCCGTAACAGAGAATCTGGCCTTATGTCAGCGCAGAATCTGTCTTCATGTCATAGCAGAGAATCAGGCTTCACGTCACCCACCACTGGAACAGGCCACTGTCACACATTTAGGCCCAGGCACCCAGGCAGAGGAGAGAGGTCCCGTAACAGAGAATCTGGCCTTATGTCAGCGCAGAATCTGTATTCATGTCATAGCAGAGAATCAGGCTTCACGTCACCCACCACTGGAACAGGCCACTGTCACACATTTAGGCTCCGACACCCAGACAGAGAAGAGCGGTCCCGTAACAGAGAATCTGGCCTTATGTCAGCGCAGAATCTGTCTTCATGTCATAGCAGAGAATCAGGCTTCACGTCACCCACCACTGGAACAGGCCACTGTCACACATTTAGGCCCAGGCACCCTGGCAGAGGAGAGAGGTCCCGTAACAGAGAATCTGGCCTTATGTCAGCGCAGAATCTGTCTTCATGTCATAGCAGAGAATCAGGCTTCACGTCACCCACCACTGCAACAGGCCACTGTCACACATTTAGGCCCAGGCACCCAGGCAGAGGAGAGAGGTCCCGTAACAGAGAAGCTGGCCTTATGTCAGTGCAGAATCTGTCTTCATGTCATAGCAGAGAATCAGGCTTCACATCACCCACCACTGGAACAGGCCACTGTCACACATTTAGGCCCCGGCACCCAGACAGAGGAGAGCGGTCCCGTAACAGAGAATCTGGCCTTATGTCAGCGCAGAATCTGTCTTCATGTCATAGCAGAGAATCAGGCTTCACGTCACCCACCACTGGAACAGGCCACTGTCACACATTTAGGCCCAGGCACCCAGGCAGAGGAGAGAGGTCCCGTAACAGAGAATCTGGCCTTATGTCAGCGCAGAATCTGTATTCATGTCATAGCAGAGAATCAGGCTTCACGTCACCCACCACTGGAACAGGCCACTGTCACACATTTAGGCCCCGGCACCCAGACAGAGGAGAGCGGTCCCGTAACAGAGAATCTGGCCTTATGTCAGCGCATAATCTGTCTTCATGTCATAGCAGAGAATCAGGCTTCACGTCACCCACCACTGGAACAGGCCACTGTCACACATTTAGGCACAGGCACCCAGGCAGAGGAGAGAGGTCCCGTAACAGAGAATCTGGCCTTATGTCAGCGCAGAATCTGTATTCATGTCATAGCAGAGAATCAGGCTTCACGTCACCCACCACTGGAACAGGCCACTGTCACACATTTAGGCCCCGGCACCCATACAGAGGAGAGGTTCATTCAACTTTGGGTTGCCCCGCAATATAATGGTAAAATGAAATTAAAAATAGTATTGAATGAGGAAGTGCCCTGGAGTAGAATAATATATTGTTAAGGGGAGGTAGTTAATATCTAATCTGCACAAGGGATGGACAGGTCCTGTGGGATCCATGCCTGGTTCATTTTTATGAACATCAGCTTCTCCACATTGGCTGTAGACAGGCGGCTGCGTTTATCTGTAATGACGCCCCCTGCCGTGCTGAATACACGTTCAGACAAAACGCTGGCCGCCGGGCAGGCCAGCACCTCCAAGGCATAAAAAGCTAGCTCTGGCCACGTGGACAATTTGGAGACCCAGAAGTTGAATGGGGCCGAACCATCAGTCAGTACGTGGAGGGGTGTGCACAGGTACTGTTCCACCATGTTAGTGAAATGTTGCCTCCTGCTAACACGCTCCGTATCAGGTGGTGGTGCACTTAGCTGTGGCGTGTTGACAAAACTTTTCCACATCTCTGCCATGCTAACCCTGCCCTCAGAGGAGCTGGGCGTGACATAGCTGCGTTGGCGACCTCTTGCTCCTCCTCTGCCTTCGCCTTGGGCTTCCACTGGTTCCCCTGTGACATTTGGGAATGCTCTCAGTAGCGCGTCTACCAACGTGCGCTTGTACTCGCGCATCTTCCTATCACGCTCCAGTGTAGGAAGTAAGGTGGGCACATTGTCTTTGTACCGGGGATCCAGCAGGGTGGCAACCCAGTAGTCGGCACACGTTAAAATGTGGGCAACTCTGCTGTCGTTGCGCAGGCACTGCAGCATGTAGTCGCTCATGTGTGCCAGGCTGCCCAGAGGTAAGGACAAGCTGTCCTCTGTGGGAGGCGTATCGTCATCGTCCTGTGTTTCCCCCCAGCCACGCACCAGTGATGGGCCCGAGCTGCTTTGGGTGCCACCCCGCTGTGAACATGCTTCATCCTCATCCTCCTCCACCTCCTCCTCAATCTCGTCCTCCTCGTCCTCCAGTAGTGGGCCCTGTCTGGCCACATTTGTACCTGGCCTCTGGTGTTGCAAAAAACCTCCCTCTGAGTCACTTCGAAGAGACTGGCCTGAAAGTGCTAAAAATGACCCCTCTTCCTCCTCTTCCTCCTGGGCCACCTCCTCTTCCATCATCGCCCTAAGTGTTTTCTCAAGGAGACATAGAAGTGGTATTGTAACGCTGATAACGGCGTCATCGCCACTGGCCATGTTGGTGGAGTACTCAAAACAGCGCAACAGGGCACACAGGTCTCGCATGGAGGCCCAGTGATTGGTGGTGAAGTGGGTCTGATCCACAGTGCGACTGACCCATGCGTGCTGCAGCTGAAACTCCACTATGGCCTGCTGCTGCTCGCACAGTCTGTCCAGCATATGCAAGGTGGAGTTCCACCTGGTGGGTACGTCGCATATGAGGCGGTGAGCGGGAAGGCCGAAGTTACGCTGTAGCGCAGACAGGCGAGCAGCGGCAGGGTGTGAACGCCGGAAGCGCGAACAGACGGCCCGCACTTTATGCAGCAGCTCTGACATGTCGGGGTAGTTGCGAATGAACTTCTGCACCACCAAATTCAGCACATGCGCCAGGCAAGGGATGTGCGTCAAACCGGCTAGTCCCAGAGCTGCAACGAGATTTCGCCCATTATCGCACACCACCAGGCCGGGCTTGAGGCTCACCGGCAGCAACCACTCGTCGGTCTGTTGTTCTATACCCCGCCACAACTCCTGTGCGGTGTGGGGCCTGTCCCCCAAACATATGAGTTTCAGAATGGCCTGCTGACGTTTACCCCGTGCTGTGCTGAAGTTGGTGGTGAAGGTGTGTGGCTGACTGGATGAGCAGGTGGAAGAAGAGGAGGAGGAAGCTGAGTAGGAGGAGGAGGAGACAGGAGGCAAAGAATGTTGCCCTGCGATCCTTGGCGGCGGACGGACGTGCGCCAAACAGCTCTCCGCCTGGGGCCCAGCCGCCACTACATTTACCCAGTGTGCAGTTAGGGAGATATAGCGTCCCTGGCCGTGCTTACTGGTCCACGTATCTGTGGTTAGGTGGACCTTGCCACAGATGGCGTTGCGCAGTGCACACTTGATTTTATCGGACACTTGTTTGTGCAGCGAAGGCACGGCTCTCTTGGAGAAGTAGTGGCGGCTGGGAACAACATACTGTGGGACAGCAAGTGACATGAGCTGTTTGAAGCTGTGTGTGTCCACCAGCCTAAATGACAGCATTTTATAGGCCAGTAGTTTAGAAATGCTGGCATTTAGGGCCAGGGATCGAGGGTGGCTAGGTGGGAATTTACGCTTTCTCTCAAATGTTTGTGAGATGGAGACCTGAACGCTGCCGTGTGACATGGTTGAGATGCTTGGTGACGCAGGTGGTGGTGTTGGTGGTACATCCCATGTTTGCTGGGCGGCAGGTGCCAACGTTCCTCCAGAGGCGGAGGAAGAGGCCGAGGCGGCGGCAGCAGCAGCAGAAGAGGCCGAGGCGGCCGCAGCAGCAGAAGAGGCCGAGGCGGCAGCAGCAGAAGAGGTAGCAGGGGGAGCCTGAGTGACTTCCTTGTTTTTAAGGTGTTTACTCCACTGCAGTTCATGCTTTGCATGCAGGTGCCTGGTCATGCAGGTTGTGCTAAGGTTCAGAACGTTAATGCCTCGCTTCAGGCTCTGATGGCACAGCGTGCAAACCACTCGGGTCTTGTCGTCAGCACATTGTTTGAAGAAGTGCCATGCCAGGGAACTCCTTGAAGCTGCCTTTGGGGTGCTCGGTCCCAGATGGCGGCGGTCAGTAGCAGGCGGAGTCTCTTGGCGGCGGGTGTTCTGATTTTGCCCACTGCTCCCTCTTTTGCTACGCTGTTGGCTCGGTCTCACCACTGCCTCTTCCTCCGAACTGTGAAAGTCAGTGGCACGACCTTCATTCCATGTGGGGTCTAGGACCTCATCGTCCCCTGCATCGTCTTCCACCCAGTCTTGATCCCTGACCTCCTGTTCAGTCTGCACACTGCAGAAAGACGCAGCAGTTGGCACCTGTGTTTCGTCATCATCAGAGACGTGCTGAGGTGGTATTCCCATGTCCTCATCATCAGGAAAAATAAGTGGTTGTGCGTTAGTGCATTCTATCTCTTCCACCCCTGGGGAAGGGCTAGGTGGATGCCCTTGGGAAACCCTGGCAGCAGAGTCTTCAAACAGCATAAGAGACTGCTGCATAACTTGAGGCTCAGACAGTTTCCCTGATATGCATGGGGGTGATGTGACAGACTGATGGGCTTGGTCTTCATGCGCCATCTGTGCGCTTTCTGCAGAAGACTGGGTGGGAGATAATGTGAACGTGCTGGATCCACTGTCGGCCACCCAATTGACTAATGCCTGTACCTGCTCAGGCCTTACCATCCTTAGAACGGCATTGGGCCCCACCAAATATCGCTGTAAATTCTGCTGGCTACTGGGACCTGAGGTAGTTGGTTCACTAGGACGTGTGGCTGTGGCAGAACGGCCACGTCCTCTCCCAGCACCAGAGGGTCCACTAACACCACCACGACCATGTCCACGTCCGCGTCCGCGTCCCTTATTAGATGTTTTCCTCATTGTTCCCGTTCACCACAATTTTGAGAATGGCAAATTTGGGAATGCTTTTTCAACCCAGAACAAAAAGTCTGCTTTTACGGTCACTACAAATAACTTGACCAGCTAAAACACTGCAGATTTGGTTGAATAGAGATGTGAGATCTGTTTTTTTTTGCGCTGTGTGACAGGTATAGGTTTAATCACAGAATGACACTTCTATCAGCACGCTAGCGTGTGTCTTAGGTTTTTCTGAATGACACTATCAATACCTTCAATGTAAGATTTTCTTTTTGGGATAGATTTCAAGTAGGCCTCAAATACCAGAAACTAGTTATTTTGAGAATGGCAAATTTGGGAATGCTTTTTCAACCCAGAACAAAAAGTCTGCTTTTACGGTCACTACAAATAACTTGACCAGCTAAAACACTGCAGATTTGGTTGAATAGAGATGTGAGACCTGTTTTTTTTTGCGCTGTGTGACAGGTATAGGTTTAATTACAGAATGACACTTCTATCAGCACGCTAGCGTGTGTCTTAGGTTTTTCTGAATGACACTATCAATACCTTCACTGTAAGATTTTCTTTTTGGGATAGATTTCAAGTAGGCCTCAAATACCAGAAACTAGTTATTTTGAGAATGGGAAATTTGGGAATGCTTTTTCAACCCAGAACAAAAAGTCTGCTTTTACGGTCACTACAAATAACTTGACCAGCAAAAACAGTGCAGATTTGGTTGAATAGAGATGTGAGACCTGTTTTTTTTTGCGCTGTGTGACAGGTATAGGTTTAATCACAGAATGACACTTCTATCAGCACGCTAGCGTGTGTCTTAGGTTTTTCTGAATGACACTATCAATACCTTCACTGTAAGATTTTCTTTTTGGGATAGATTTCAAGTAGGCCTCAAATACCAGAAACTAGTTATTTTGAGAATGGGAAATTTGGGAATGCTTTTTCAACCCAGAACAAAAAGTCTGCTTTTACGGTCACTACAAATAACTTGACCAGCAAAAACAGTGCAGATTTGGTTGAATAGAGATGTGAGACCTGGTTTTTTTTGCGCTGTGTGACAGGTATAGGTTTAATCACAGAATGACACTTCTATCAGCACGCTAGCGTGTGTCTTAGGTTTTTCTGAATGACACTATCAATACCTTCACTGTAAGATTTTCTTTTTGGGATAGATTTCAAGTAGGCCTCAAATACCAGAAACTAGTTATTTTGAGAATGGGAAATTTGGGAATGCTTTTTCAACCCAGAACAAAAAGTCTGCTTTTACGGTCACTACAAATAACTTGACCAGCAAAAACAGTGCAGATTTGGTTGAATAGAGATGTGAGACCTGTTTTTTTTTGCGCTGTGTGACAGGTATAGGTTTAATCACAGAATGACACTTCTATCAGCACGCTAGCGTGTGTCTTAGGTTTTTCTGAATGACACTATCAATACCTTCACTGTAAGATTTTCTTTTTGGGATAGATTTCAAGTAGGCCTCAAATACCAGAAACTAGTTATTTTGAGAATGGGAAATTTGGGAATGCTTTTTCAACCCAGAAAAAAAAGTGTGCTTTTACGGTCAATACAAATAACTTGACCAGCTAAAACAGTACAGATTTGGTTGAATAGAAATGTCAGGTCTATTTTTTTGCGCCTGATGTAATATATGGCCAAAAAATAATCAGACTGTTGATGGTTAAATGTACTTGGGTGACACAGGCTCAGCCTGCACCAGATGTAGTATATGGCCAAAAAATAATCAGACTGTTGATGGTTAAATGCACTTGGGTGACACAGGCTCAGCCTGCAGCTGATGTAGGATATAGCACAAAATAACCACACTATCGATGGTTAAATACACTTGGGTGACACTAGCTCAGCCTGCAGCTGATGTAGTATATGGCCAAAAAATAATCAGACTGTTGATGGTTAAATGCACTTGGGTGACACAGGCTCAGCCTGCAGCTGATGTAGTAAATGGCCAAAAAATAATCAGACTGTTGATGGTTAAATGCACTTGGGTGACACAGGCTCAGCCTGCAGCTGATGTAGTATATGGCCAAAAAATAACCAGACTGTTGATGGTTAAATGCACTTCGGTGACACAGGCTCAGCCTGCAGCTGATGTAGGATATAGCACAAAATAACCACACTATCGATGGTTAAATACACCTGGTGATAGCTCGTGCTGGCGCACCACAAGTCACAAAATGGCCGCCGATCACCCCAGAAAAAAAGTGATCTAAAAACGCTCTGGGCAGCCTCAAAAAAGTGAGCAAGTCAATAATAGCACTTCAATGATCCACAGCTGCAGATCAATCACATAATGAAGTCTTTTGGAGGAGTTAATCTGCCTAATCTCGCCCTAACGTCGCAGCTGCAACCTCTCCCTATACTGATCATAGCAGAGTGACGTGCGGCGCTATGTGACTCCAGCTTAAATAGAGGCTGGGTCACATGGTGCACTGGCCAATCACAGCCATGCCAATAGTAGGCATGGCTGTGATGGCCTCTTGGGCCAAGTAGTATGACGCTTGTTGATTGGCTGCTTTGCAGCCTTTCAAAAAGCGCCAAGAAAGCGCCGAACACCGAACCCAGACCTTTACGAAAATGTTCGGGTTCGGGTCCGTGTCACGGACACCCCAAAATTCGGTACGAACCCGAACTATACAGTTTGGGTTCGCTCATCCCTAATGGTGAGTTCATGTAAAATTTGATTTTTTTGTCACAAGTTAGTGGAATATGAGACTTTGTAAGAAAAAAAAAAGAAAAAAAAAAATCTTATTCCGCTAACTTGTGACAAAAAATAAAAACTTCCATGAACTCACTATGCCCTTCAACGAATACCTTAGGGTGTATACTTTCCGAAATGGGGTCATTTGTGGGGTGTTTCTACTGTCTGGGCATTGTAGAACCTCAGGAAACATGACAGGTCCTCAGAAAGTCAGAGCTGCTTCAAAATGCAGAAATTCACATTTTTGTACCATAGTTTGTAAACGCTATAACTTTTGCGCAAACTAATAAATATACACTTCTTGCATTTTTTTAATCAAAGACATGTAGAACAATAAATTTAGAGAAAAATTTATATAGAAATGTAGTTTTGTTTGAAAAATTTTACAACAGAAATTGAAAAATGTCATTTTTTTGTAAAAATTTCGGTCATTTTCGATTAATAACTAAAAAAGTTAAAATGTCAGCAGCAATGAAATACCACCAAATGAAAGCTCTATTAGTGAGAAGAAAAGGAGGTAAAATTCATTTGGGTGGTAAGTTGTATGACCACGCAATAAACCGTGAAAGTAGTGTAGTGCAGAATTGTAAAAAGTGGTCTGGTCATTAAGGGGGTTTAAGCTAGGGGAGCTGAGGTGGTTAAAAGGACTTTTGGGTCTCTGAAAAGTTTTTGTAACAAAAATCTTCCAATAACACTCCCTACACTGTCTTTCCCTTCATATGCTCAGCTCTCCCTGACTAGGACTGAGCCGAACACGCGTTCCGGCCAGCCAATAACTGTAATGCCAGTAGCCAACATGGCTACAGCATTACAGTGCGTACCAGTACCTCCCTGCACGTTACTAACAATTAGACAAAAAAAATGTTTTATTTTTACACAAAAGGCTTTACAACAGATAAGTGCAACAATGAAAGGCGAATATATTTGTATTTCTCCAGTAATACACGGCAAACTGGGCTGTAAAATATCTCACTGCACCGCAGAAAGGCAATTCGACCAAACATTTTTTCTATTTTTACACAAAAGGCTTTTTAACAGATAAGTGCAACAATGAAAGGCGAATATTTACATTTCGCCAGTAGTACACAGCAAACTGGGCTGTAAAATATCTCACTGCACCGCTGAGCAGCAAAGATATTTTTGCAGCGGACACCATCTACGGAAAAAGTACACTGGATGTCACTGATATTTTAGGGATGCGTACACTTTACACCGGAGATGTGGCGCAGATAATTTAACTGTCCGCAGCGGACACAGTCTATTGAAAAAGTATACTGGATGTCACTGATATTTTAGGGATGCGCACACTTTACACAGGAGATGTGGCACGGATAATTTAACTGTACACAGCGGCCTATTAGACACTATTTAGCGCAGGATGCGCAAAAAATATATATTGCTGCTGTCACACGGCAAACTGGGCTGTAAAATATCTCACTACACCGCTGAGCAGCAAAGATATTTTTCCTTTTTCCACTAATACGCGCAAAAAAGGGCTTTAAAACCGATAACTGCGTTGCTGAGTGGCAAATATATTTTACTTTTGCCACTAATACACGACAAAATGGGCTGTAATTTTCACACTTCACCACACAATGGCTAATAAGCCCTATTTTTCCCACTTGCACCCTAATAAGAACGTTTTGCTAGAATTACAGAGCTGTATAAGCGCAATTTGGATCCCCAGTCAGTGCAGCAAGGTGTAATAGGATTGTTTCTATTAACCAGGCTGTCACTTGTAAATCTTTTTTTTTTTTTGCACAATGATGATTTTTCTATCACTGTCCCTAGCGCCTGCAGACCCATCTCTCCCTGCACTAAGTATGCTGGGGAATGGCAGAATCTAAGATGGCTGCCGTATTTATACGGCTGTGACATTACAGGGTGGCTGGCTGCTGATTGGCTGCATGCATGTCAGTATGGGTGATTCCGCCTTCCCAGACTTCCTTTCTCCATGTCCTGACATGTGCAGCCGCCATTTTAGAAAAAATGTGATTCGTTACTACGAAGCGTGAGGAAATTCGCATTCAGTTACAATCAAATTTTTCCTGAAATTTGTCATGAATTCCACTTCGTCAGCTTCGATTTGCTCAACTCTAGTTATATTACATATGGGCAGTATTATAGTAGTTGTATTTTTGTATATAAGAGGCAGAAATATATTGATTATACTCTTGTATATAGGGCCAGCATTGTAGAAGAAACAATGGAAGTCCCAGACAGGAAAATAGAAGAAACTTCTTGATTTTTATTGGACCTTTACAACCTCTTCATGGTACAAATGGACACACAGGAAAACCGCATTTACGCGTTTCAGACGCTTAGCACATCCTAAGTTATAAGGCATTATGACTAAGAACACGCTAAGCGTCTTAAACACGTAAATGCTCTTTTCCTGTGTGTCTGTTTTTACCATGAAGATCTTGAAAAGCCCCAATAAAAACTCAATAATTACAGTATATTCTATTTTCCTGGCGGGGACTTCTGTTGTTTCTGCTCTTGCCTTGGTCTGGTTCCACATCATCCCATGCCAGATCTGCACCCGATAGGGCTGGTGTATTTTGTTTGCATTATTATAGTAGTTATATTCTAATACGTATGGGCAATGTCATAGTACTTAGATAGATAGCTAGAAAGATAAATGATAGATAGATAGATAGATAGATAGATAGATAGATAGATAGATAGATAGATAGATAGATAGATAGATAGAAGATAATAGTAATAATAATATTTATTTATATAGCGCCAACATGTTCAGAAGAATGATGCTGAAGGTTGATGTGGGGGGGGGGGGGGGCGGTGAATGGAGGAGATTTAGCTCAGGGGATGTGATAGGCTAACCTAAAAAGATGTGTTTTTATGGAGCACCTAAAACTGTGGATGTTGGATTTTAACCTAATTTCTTGGGGTAGGACATTCCAGAGAACTGGTGCAGCTCGGGAGAAGTCTTGGAGATTAGGTTATGGTGGAGGTTAATATAAATGATTGGCTGAACAGAGAGTGCGGATAGGATGGTAGACAGAAATGAGGGAGGTGATGTACGGGGTGCAGGAATGTGGAGAGCTTTGTGGGTGACAATGAGCAGATTATATTGAATCCTATACTGTATGGGCAACCACGCTGCATTCAGGATAGTTTGGAGAGGGGGGAGTCTGGTGATGGGAAGACCAATTAATAATGAGTTACAGTAATCAAGACGGGAATAGATTAGGGCAACAATGAAAGTTTTTGGGGTGCAGGCAGCATGTGTGGGTAAGTGGTTGAATATAGGGGGTAACTGAAAGATAGATAGAGAGTTGTAAATATATAGATGCCATCTGTAGGTTGTAATGCACATTGTATATGTATTAGCGTTTTATTAATGCTCGCTGATTGACAGTGAACAATGTTCCATGTTTCTGGTCTCGCTGATCCATCTCTCGCTTGTTGTGAACTATCAGTCGTTACAATACAAAGCAGCAGCTGGAAATGGAGCATATGTGATGCACCACTGACTGACAAAGGAAGCACTGTGCACTAATGTTAGATGGTTCCAGGAGATTTCGTACTTTTAGGTAAAGTTATATTGTGGAAATTACTATATTTGCATAAAATCTATTTCACGCTTTCAGGACACCTGGGCTCATACACATCAAATACATTATGTGCATGAAAGATCAGCAGCGCTCAGGGGCACGTCCAACATACACAATCACAAGCAATCTATATATTAAGTCTGGGCCTTCCTAGTGTTCTATCCAATGCTCAGTAATACTGTACATATTCTTTGACAGTAGGACTTACAGCACTGGCCATCCTGGCTCATGAAAAGAATGCCAGAACACAGACCAAATTCCCCTAGAGTTAATATCTATTTTTTTTTATCCTCATTTAGGACAGAGATTTCAGAACAGAGCAAATGTTTTAGTTTATGCCTCAACACATAGCAACTTTACTTTCTTAGCTGATGTTGTTGTGTCTTGCATCACGAAAGCAACCACAGCTGAGATGGGGGTTTTCTATCGTGTTTGAAAAACCAGTTGGTATAGGCAAAATGTCCAACAACCATAGCCGTATATGAATCCATAGATATGGGGTTGATAGGTAATGCATCCTTGGAAACCAACATGTCTTCTACTCAAGGGGAGATTGTAAAATGCCCTGAAGGCACAGAAATGTAGGAATAAGTGCAGTAGTCTTAAAGTGGTTTTCTAGTAAAAATTGTTTTTTTAGCAAGTTTCTGCAGCATGGCTCCTGAAAAAGATTCATACTTACCTTCTCCATGTTGCTCCTGTGGTCAGTGCTGCTTCTCTCTCTATCTTCCTGTCCCAGCACTGTTTACATTTGGCTGCCTATAGGCAAGGTAACAGTCACCACTCCAGCCAATGACTGGTTTCAGCACTGATGTGGCCACAAGCGCACATCACCGCTGAAGCCAGTCATTACATGTGATCATACCCATAGCCAGCTGGGTGTAAACGGGGCAGAGACCTGAAGATGTAGAGAACGGAGCCAGCGAGAAGGACCATAGGAGCGTGAAGCAGGTAAGTATGACTATTTGGCTTCAGGGGCCATGCTGCATGAAATCATTTTTGAAATATCACAGAAAAAAATCAATCCTAAAGAGATAGGTGGACCATGCTATATTAGGTGGATTTTACAGAGGGCATGGAAATAAAACATAACTTTTAATATATCATGATAAAATACCATAGATATGAAAGGCAAAAAATACACTAAATCAGGCATGCTCAACCTGCGGCCCTCCAGCTGTTGCAAAACTACAACTCCCGGCATGCCGAACAGCCTACAGCTATCAGCCTACAGCAAAGCATTGTGGGAGTTGTAGTTTTACAACAGCTGGAGGGCCGCAGGTTGAGCATGCCTGCACTAAATTATGGCCAAAAACAATGGAAAATAGAAAACAAAACATAAAAAGGAGCAAAAGCAGTGGTACATATAGGTGGTATATAGGGCAAAACCAGGGAGAGTATAATTCTCTACTGTGCCTTACCTACCCCTAATCAAGGTCAATAAAGGTCAATGATATAGATAAGTAAACCAGCATACAGGGTAATATCAGTGTGGTAACTTGTGGACCCAGTGGTAAGTAATGTATAAACAGGGCCACCATGGGGCCACTCATGCTTCCCAGTATAATCACCAATGTAAAGGTGCGCAGGAATGTACCTGAATTGGTATATTAGGGCATTTTCAGGGCTATGTTCCTGTGCAGGGTTCACCCACCATCAGGATTAGGGGTAGGTAGGGCACAGTAGGGAAAGATACTTTCCCTGGTTTTGCCCTATACTGTATACCACCTATACATACTTCTGCTTTTGACCCTTTTTGTGTTTTATGTTTTGTTTTCTATTTTTCATAATTTTTGGGCCTAATTTAGTGTTTTTTCTGCCTTCCAGTATTTTACAATGATATATTAATGAGGACCTTTCACCACTCCTGACATGCCTGTTTTAATCGCTTCACGCATTCACCATGTAATAACAATAATAAAACAGTCACATGTTGCGACATTCTTTTATTATTTCTACTGGAAGTTACGAATGAAATGCTAGCAGTCTGCAGTAAGGGTACAGAGGGGTGGTAACCAGTTGGGGGTGTGTACCTACACAGACTCGCTCTACCCAATCAGTGCTGCCATTTTCTACTCCCTAAACTTGTTACCACTCCTCTGTACCCTTACTGCAGACTGCTAGCAATTCATTCATAACTTCTAGTAGAAATAATAAAGAAATGGAACATTATAGAGTCATAAGAATAGATGCTCCAGAATTGTTATTACATGGGGAATGCATGAAGCTATTAAAACAGAAGCAGAGTTGAGCGGACACCTGGATGTTCGGGTTCGACGGGTTCGGCTGAACTTCAAAAAAAGTTAGAGTTCGGGACCCAAACTTGACCCCGAACCCCATTGATGTCAATGGGGACCCGAACTTTTGAGCACTAAAATGGCTCTAAAAATGTAATGGAAAGGGCTAGAGGGCTGCAAATGCCAGCAAAATGTGTTTAAGAGCATGGCAAGTGCTCTGCAAACAAATGTGGATAGGGAAATGACTTTAACCCCTTAGGGACCTGGCTCATTTTTTACCTTAACCCCTTAAGGACCGGGCTCATTTTCACCTTCAGGACCAGGCCATTTTTTGCTAATCTGACCAGTGTCACTTTAAGTGCTGATAACTTTAAAACGCTTTGACTTATCCAGGCCATTCTGAGATAGTTTTTTCGTCACATATTATACTTCATGACACTGGTAAAATGAAGTAAAAAAAATTCATTTTTATTTATAAAAAAATACCAAATTTACCAAAATTTGTAAAAAAATAGCAAATTTCCAAGTTTCAATTTCTCTACTTCTATAATATATAGTAATACCTACAAAAATAGTTATTACTTTACATTCCCCATATGTCTACTTCATGTTTGGATCAATTTGGGAATGATATTTTATTTTTAGGGGATGTTACAAGGCTTAGAAGTTTAGAAGCAAACCCACTTTTTAGGGACCAGCTCAGGTCTGAAGTCACTTTGTGAGGCTTACATAATAGAAACCACCCAAAAATGACCCCATTCTAGAAACTACACCCCTCAAGGTATTCAAAACTGATTTTTACAAACGTCGTTAACCCTTTAGGTGTTCCACAAGAGTTAATGGCAAATGGTGATAACATTTCAGAATTTAGATTTTTTGGCAAATTTTCCATTTTAATCCATTTTTTCCAGTAACAAAGCAAGGCTTAACAGTCAAACAAAATGCTATATTTATTGCCCCGATTCTGTAGTTTGCAGAAACACCCCATATGTGGCCGTAAACTACTGTACGGGCACACAGTAGGGAGTAGAGGGAAAGGTGCGCCGTATGGTTTTTGGAAGGCAGATTTTGCTGGACTGGTTTTTTTGACACCATGTCCCATTTGAAGCCCCCCTGATGCACCCCTAGAGTAGAAACTCCAGAAAAGTGACCCCATCTAAAAAACTACACCCCTCAAGGTATTCAAAACTGATTTTACAAACTTTGTTAACCCTTTAGGTGTTCCACAAGATTTAATGGAAAATAGAGATACAATTTCAAAATTTCACTTTTTTGGCAGATTTTCCATTTTAATAATTATTTTCCAGTTACAAAGCAAGGGTTAACAGCCAAACAAAAATCAATATTTAAGGCTCTGATTCTGTAGTTTACAGAAACACCCCATATGTGGTCGTAAACCGCTGTACGGGCACACAGCAGGGTGCAGAAGGAAAGGAATGCCATACGGTTTTGGAAGGCAGATTTTGCTGGACCGGTTTTATTGACACCATGTCCCATTTGAAGCCCCCCTGATGCACCCCTAGAGTAGAAAATCCAAAAAAGTGATCCCATTTTAGAATTTATGGGATAGGGTGGCAGTATTGTTGGTAGTAGTTTAGGGTACATATGATTTTTGGTTGCTCTATATTACACTTTTTGTGAGGCAAGGTAACAAGAAATAGCTGTTTTGGCACCGTTTTTGTTTTTTGTTATTTACAACATTCATCTGACAGGTTAGATCATGTGATATTTTTATAGAGCATGTTATTACGGACGCGGCGATACCTAATATGTATACTTTTTTTATTTATGTAAGATTTACACAATGATTTCATTAAAAAAAAAAAAAAAAATCATGTTTTAGTGTTTCCATAGTCTGAGAGCCATAGTTTTTTAAGTTTTTGGGCGATTATCTTCGGTAGGGTATGATTTTTGCGGGATGAGATGACGGTTTGATTGGCACTATTTTGGGGTGCGTATGACTTTTTGATTGCTTGCTATTACACTTTTTGTGATGTAAGGTGACAAAAAATGTCTTTTTTTACACCGTTTTTTCTTTTTTTTACAGTGTTCATCTGAGGGGTTAGGTCATGTGATATTTTTATAGAGCAGGTTATTATGGATGCGGCGATACCTAACAAGTATACTTTTTTATTTATGTAAGTTTTACACATTAATATAATTTTTGAAACAAAAAAAAAAATCATGTTTTAGTGTTTCCATAGTCTGAGAGCCATAGTTTTTTCAGTTTTTGGGTGATTGTCTTAGCTAGAGGATAATTTTTTGCGGGATGAGGTGACGGTTTTATTGGTACTATTTTTTTGGTGGGCATTCGCCTTTTTGATCTACTGTTGTACTTTTTGTGATGTAAGGTGACAAAAAAATTGTTTATTTAGCACAGTTTTTGTTTTTTATTTTTTACGGTGTTCATCTGAGGGGTTAGGTCATGTGATATGTTTATAGAGCCGGTCGATACGGACGCGGTGATACCTAATATGTCTACTTTTTTTTTTCCCTAGTTTTTACCAATTTTTTTTTACTTTATTTGGGGGAGATGACGTTTTTTTTTTTTTTTTACTTGAAACTTTATTTCTTCAGCTTTTTTTTCAGTTTATTTTTTGTCCCACTTCAACTTTTTGGGTCTGATACCCTTTACAATGCATTCCAATACTTCTGTATTGGAATGCATTGGCTGTATGAGTAATACAGTGTGTATTACTCATACAGCTTCCGGCCTGTGAGATCCAGAGGGCTGGATCTCACAGGCTCGTCACTGGAAGGCTCGTCACCTCCCACCGCCGTAACCTCCAGTAAAAACCGCAAACCGCAGGTCTATATTGACCTGCGGTTTGCGGTGATCGCCGACATGGGGGGGTCACGGGACCCCCCCGCACATTTACCCAAGGTGCCTGCTCAATTATTTTAGCAGGCACCTCGTTCCGATCACCGCCTGCCGGGCGGCGGTGATCGGAACTACACAGGACGTACAGGTACGCCCTGTGTCCTTAAGTACCAGGACATCAGGGCGTACCTGTACGCTCTATGTCCCTAACAGGTTAAATAACATAAAATATGTAAAAATAAAAAATATTAATCTTGATCTAGGAGGACGTCGTCTATATGGAGTAGGAGTTTGAGGAGGCAGTTGATGTGGCTGTGTAGGTGGAAGCGGCGGTGGAGGAGGAGGAGGTAATCAACAGAGGTTTTTGGTTTTAATTAATTTTATTTATTTATTTTTTGTTTAAATTAGGGTACACCCCAAAACATTGGGAAATATAACCTGTAATAGCCCCTTTCCAGTCGTGTTAAACACACGTTCAGACAATACAATGGCTGCAGGGCAGGCCAGCACCTCCAAGGCGTAAAGGGCAAGCTCGAGCCATGTGCCCAATTTGGAGGGGGCAGACCCATCAGTCAGTTCGTGTAGGCGTGTGCAAACATACTGCCCCACCATGTCGCACGTCGCCGTGATGTTCACAATCCAATTGAATATCTGCTCTATCAACTTTCGATGTTCTTTTCTGCGCCTACCATGTTGATCACAGTTAGCGGTGAATCAGGGTTCCACGCTGGAGAGGGAGCGTGAGAAAGAGAGACCACACCAAAGGGAGATCAATGAATGAAACTTAATTGTGATCGAGCGGAAATCTGGGAGAAGCTATTAAAACAGAAGAATTGAAGGAAAGGAGGGGGCGTGCGGCAATTACCCCCTCCCAACTCGGGGAGGTAGTGACGATAAATACCAATACGAGACTCTTAAGATGCCCTGTTATTGGAATGATTAATACAAAAATTATAGGGAATGTCACTGGGGTATTTAGAATTTGGAAACGTTAACCAGGAGAGGCCCTGCTGCCGCTTTGTTGACTCTAGATAACTTCTGCCTGATCGCACGTCCCTGTGACGTACACGATCCATTTGGATATCTTCTCTATCAACTTTCGATGTTCTTTTCTGAGCCTACCATGTTGATCACGGTTATCGGTGAATCAGGGTTCCACGCCGGAGAGGGAGCGTGAGAAAGGGAGACCTCATCCAAGGGAGGTCAATGGCTGCAATGGCATGGAGCGGAAATGTCGGACAAGTTATTAAAGCAGAAGGATCGAATGAAAGGGCCAATTAAAGACGAATTTTAGAAATTTAAGTCCCTGTCACCTATGCAGAGCAGGGGTTTTTCATCGCCAGAAATGGGTTAATGTCACCCACCATCGGAACAGATTATTTTTAAAAATTTCGGTCCCTGTCACCTATGCAGAGCAGGAGTTTATTCACGGCAAAAATTTTAAAATGTCACCCAAGAATGTAACAGAAAAATTTGTGAAATTTATTAACCTGTCTACTAGGTAGAGCAGGGGTCTATAACAGCCAAAAAATTTTGAATGTCACCCGAAAATGTAACAGAAAAATTTGTGAAATTTATTAAGCTGTCAACTAGGTAGAGCAGGGGTATATCACACCCGAAAATGGATGAATTTCACCCGAAAATGTAACAGACAAATTAGTGAATTTTTTTTACCTGTCTACTAGGTATGGCAGTGGTATATCACACCAGAAAATTGGTGAATTTCACCCGAAAATGTAACAGACAAATTAGTGATTTTTTTTTTACCTGTCTACTAGGTAAAGCAGTGGTATATCACACCCAAAAAATTGGAATTTCATCTGAAAATGTAACAGACAAATTCGTGAAATTACATAAAATAAAATACGTACAAATAAAAAAAAAAATTGATTTATGAGGTGGAGGTCAATATGGAGTAAGAGTATGAGCAGGCGGTGGACGTAGCGGTGTAGGTGGAGGAGGACGAGGTAGCCAACCCTGTTTTTTTGTTTAAATTTTATTTTTATTTTTTTATTAGGGTACAATCCAAAAGAGTGTGAAATATCCAAAATACAAGAATGAGCAATTGTGCTGTAGCATAACAATGGCTGGTTAAGGCCGGTATACATGTCTATTCTGCACAAGGTATGGACAAGTCCTGTGGGATTCATGCCTGGTTCATTTTAATGAACGTGAGCTTGTCCACATTGGCTGTGGACAGGCGTCCGCGCTTGTCTGTGATAACGCCCCCTGCCGTGCTAAACACACGTTCAGATAATATACTGGCTGCAGGGCAGGCCAGCACCTCCAAGGCGTAAAGGGCAAGCTCAGGCCATGTTCCCAATTTGGAGACCCAGAAGTTGAAGGGGGCAGACCCCGCATTCAGTACGTGTAGGCGTGTGCACACATACTGCTCCAACATGTTGCTGAAATGCTGCCTCCTGCTAAGACGTTCCATATCAGCTGGTGGTGCTGGTTTTTTTTGGCGTGCTGACAAAGCTTTTCCACATTTTGGCCATGCTATCCCTGCCTACTGAGGTGCTGGCGGTGCCCCAGCTGCATTGGCGACCTCTTCCTCCTCCTCTGCCTTCGCCTTGTGCTTCCACTGTGCCCCCGCTGTCAAGTGGGAATGCCACCAGCGGCGCGTCTACCAGCGTGTGTTTGTACTTGCTCATCTTACTATCAAGCTCCAGTGAGGGAATTAAGGACGATACGTTGTCCTTGTAATGGGGATCCAGCAGCGTGGCCACCCAGTAATCAGCACAATTTAGAATGTAGGCAACTCGGTGGTCGTTGCTGAGAAACTGCAGCATGTAATCGCTCATGTGTGCCAAGCTGCCCAGAGGCAACGAAAAGCTGTCCTCTGTGGGAGGTGTATCGTCTGTGTCCTCTGTATCCCCCCAGCCACGCACCAGTGATGGCCATGAGCTGGTCTGGGTGCCATCCTGCTGTGAACATGGTTCCTCCTCCTCCATCTCCTCCTCCTCGTCCTCCACCTTGTCATCCTCCAGAACTGTGCCCTGGCTGGACAAGTGTGTACATGCCGTTTGTGGGTGCAGGAACCCACCCTCGGAGCCACTTGTGAATGACTGGCCGGAAACCCTATGAAATGATCCCTCTTCCTCCTCCTCCTCCTCCTGTGCCACATCCTTTTCCATCATCACTAACAATGTTTTTTCAAGGAGGCATAGAAGTGGAATAGTAACGCTGAGAACGGCGTTATCGGCACTGGCCATGTTGGTGGAGTACTCGAAACAGCGCAACAAGGAACACAGGTCTCGCATGGAGGCCCAGTCATTGGTGGTGAAGTGGTGCTGTTCCGCAGAGCGACTCACCCGTGCGCGCTGCAGCTGAAACTCCACTATCGCCTGCTGCTGCTCGAACAGTCTGCCCAGCATGTGCAAGGTGGAGTTTCACCTTGTGGGCACGTCGCATATGAGGAGGTGAGCGGGAAGGCCGAAGTTACGCTGCAGTGCTGACAGGCGAGCAGCAGCAGTGTGAGAACGCCAAAAGTGCGCACAGACGGCCCGCACTTTATGCAGAAACTATGACATATCGGGGTAATTTTTAGGAATCTCTGCACCACCAAATTCAGCACATGCACCAGGCAAGGGATGTGCGTCAAACCGGCTAGTCCCAGAGCTGCTACAAGATTTCGCCCATTATCGCACACCACCAGACCGAGCTTGAGGCTCACTGGCACCAACCACTCATCGGTCTGTTGTTCAAGGCTCGTCCACAGCTCCTGCGTGATGTGTGTTTTTTCCCCCAAACAAATAAGTTTTAAAATGCTTGCTGTCATGTACCCCTGGCTGTGCTGAAGTTGGTGGTGAAGGTGTTACGCTGACCGGATGAGGAGCCGGTAGAGGATGAGGAAGCGGAGTAGGAGGATGAAGCAACAGGAGGCAAACTGAAGCGCCCTGCAATCCTCGGTGGTGAAAGGACATGCGCCAAACTGCTATCCGCCTCAGGCCCAGCCGCCACTGCATTTATCCAGTGTGCTGTTATGGAGATATAACGTCCCTGACTGTGCTTACTGGTCCACGTATCCGTAGTGAGGTGCACCTTGCCACAGATGGCGTTGCGCAGTGCACGCCTGATTTTGTCCCCCAGGGAAGGGATGGCACGCCTGGAAAAGTAGTGGCGGCTGGGCACGACGTACTGTGGGACAGCCACCGCCATAAGGCTTTTAAAACTCTCCGTATCCACCAGACGGAATGACAGCATTTCAAAGGACAGTCATTTTTAAAAAGCTGCCATTCAGGGCCAGGGATCGCGGGTGGGTAAGGGGCTACTTCCTCTTCCGCTCCAGTGTTTTGGAGATGGAGAGCTGAATGCTTTCGTGGGACATTGTGGAGATGCTTAGTGACCCAGGTGGTGGTGTTGCTGGCAGATCCTCTGTTTGCGGGGTGGCAGGTGGCACTGTCACTCCAGAGGTGAATGAAGAGGTCGAGACTGCAGCAGAAGAGGAAGCAGGAGGAGCCAGAGACCTTTCTTGGTTTTTGAGGTGTCTACTCCACTGCAGCTCATGCTTCGCACTTAGTTGCCCGGTCATGCAGGTTGTGCTCAGGTTGAGAACGTTTATGCCTCGCTTCAGGCTCTGATTGCACAGCGTGCAAACCACTCATGTCTTGCCGTCAGCACATTGTCTGAAGAACTGCCACGCCAGGGAACTCCTTGGAGCTGGCTTTGGTGTGCTCGGTCCCTTGCTGCGGTGAGCAGTAGCAGGCATACTGTCTAGGGGACGGCCACTCTGCTTTTGCACCCTGCTCCCTCTTCTGCCGTGCTGGTGGCTCTGTGCGACCACCGCCGCTTCCTCCGAACTACACAGGTTACTCGCATGACCTTGATTCCATGTGGGGTCGAGGACCTCATCGTCCTCCACATCATCTTCCACCCAGTCTTCACCCCTGCCCTCCTTGTTAGTCTGCACACTTTCGAAAGCCACAGCAGTTGGCACCTGTGTTTCGTCATTATCTGAGACATCCTGCTATGGACCTCCCATGTACTCATCGTGAAACATAAGTGGTTGGGCATCAGTGCACTCAATCTCTTCCACTTATGGGGCAGGGCTAGGTGGATGTGCCTGGGAAACCCTGCTAGCAGAGTCATAAAAAAGCAGAAGAGACTGCTGCATGACTTGGGGCTCAGACTGCTTGGCTGATTTGCAAGGGGGTGAGGTGAAAGACTGATGGACATCGGCTGCAGGTGCCAACTCTGATCTTTAAGCAGGAGACTGGGTGGGAGACAATGTAAAGGAACTGGAGGCACAGTCAGCAACCCAATCTACTATCGCCTGTACTTGTTCTGGCCTCACCATTCGCAGAGCCGCATTAGGCCCGACCAAATACCGCTGAAGGTTCTGTTGACTACTCGCACCTGAGGAAGGTGTTTCACTTGTGCGTGTAGCTGGCACAGATTGACCACGGCCTCTCCCTGCAACAGGAGCTCCACCAGCAGCACCACGACTGGGGCCACGTCCCTTATTTGACGCTCTCCTCATATTTCTCAAACTTAGGATCTTGCCCAAAATGGGTGTTTTTTTAATAACAGAAAAGAACAACATTATCTAACACGTGTATCTTACAATGACAGATGCCGCAAAGGCTGCAAAATTAAGTTTTTTGCTCTAAATAGGTGTTTTTTTTAAATAGAAGAATAGAACAACAGTTATCTAAAGGTTGTATCTCACAATGACATGTGCAGCAAAGGCTGCACAATTACAAACCGGATTCCAAAAAAGTTGGGACACTATACAAATCGTGAATAAAAACTGAATGCAATGATGTGGAGGTGCCAACTTCTAATATTTTATTCAGAATAGAACATAAATCACGAAACAAAAAGTTTAAACTGAGAAAATGTACCATTTTAAGGGAAAAATATGTTGAATCAGAATTTCATGGTGTCAACAAATCCCCAAAAAGTTGGGACAAGGCCATTTTCACCACTGTGTGGCATCTCCCCTTCTTCTTACAACACTCAACAGACGTCTGGGGACCGAGGAGACCAGTTTCTCAAGTTTAGAAATAGGAATGCTCTCCCATTCTTGTCTAATACAGGCCTCTAACTGTTCAATCGTCTTGGGCCTTCTTTGTTGCACCTTCCTCTTTATGATGCGCCAAATGTTCTCTATAGGTGAAAGATCTGGACTGCAGACTGGCCATTTCAGTACCCGGATCCTTCTCCTACGCAGCCATGATGTTGTGATTGATGCAGAATGTGGTCTGGCATTATCTTGTTCAAAAATGCAGGGTCTTCCCTGAAAGAGATGACGTCTGGATGGGAGCATATGTTGTTCTAGAACCTGAATATATTTTTCTGCATTGATGGTGCCTTTCCAGACATGCAAGCTGCCCATGCCACACGCACTCATGCAACCCCATACCATCAGAGATGCAGGCTTCTGAACTGAGCATTGATAACAACTTGGGTTGTCCTTGTCCTCTTTGGTCCGGATGACATGGCGTCCCAGATTTCCAAAAAGAACTTCAAATCGTGACTCGTCTGACCACAGAACAGTCTTCCATTTTGCCACACTCCATTTTAAATGATCCCTGGCCCAGTGAAAACGCCTGAGCTTGTGGATCTTGCTTAGAAATGGCTTCTTCTTTGCACTGTAGAGTTTCAGCTGGCAACGGCGGATGGCATGGTGGATTGTGTTCACTGACAATGGTTTCTGGAAGTTTTCCTGAGCCCAATCTGTGATTTCCTTTACAGTAGCATTCCTGTTTGTGGTGCAGTGTCGTTTAAGGGCCCGGAGATCACGGGCATCCAGTATGGTTTTACGGCCTTGACCCTTACGCACAGAGATTGTTCCAGATTCTCTGAATCTTCGGCTGATGTTATGCACAGTTGATGATGATAGATGCAAAGTCTTTGCAATTTTTCACTGGGTAACACCTTTCTGATATTGCTCCACTATCTTTCTGCGCAACATTGTGGGAATTGGTGATCCTCTACCCATCTTGGCTTCTGAGAGACACTGCCACTCTGAGAAGCTCTTTTTATACCCAATCATGTTGCCAATTGACCTAATTAGTGTTAATTGGCCTTCCAGCTCTTCGTTATGCTCAAATTTACTTTTTCCAGCCTCTTATTGCTACTTGTCCCAACTTTTTGGGGATTTGTTGACACCGTGAAAATCACCACGTTTGTAAACACACCAGTAAATGTCTAGAAGGAGCTGAGTATCACAGTCCTTTTAAATCTGCCTAATTGGTGCTTATTATGCTTGATTGCTGCTCCTTGACATCCAAAGGTGTTTTCAATACCTGATCGAAAACACTTGAATGAACCTCTGTTCTTAAGAGTGGTAGTCTTTAAGGTGTTGAATAATTGTGTCAATGAAGAAATCACAAAAAAACATTTAATACTGTATTACAAAAACAATTGATGTCATTTTAGTTGCATTTGGTTCTTTAAAAAGTCCTTGTAAGATTTCATTCTGAACACAATTACAAATGTACACTAAATTCCCTAAAACCCTTTACAGCATTGGGGGTTGAATAATTTTGAACACAACTGTACATGCTACAGAAATAGTGCTGTGATGTCACAACAATACTAAGTTCAACAATCAGTATTATGTATAGACCTGATTAAAGGTGAAGTTGTATGTATTGCGCTAAAATATTCCAATCAATTGTGGCGATTTGCGCGATCTCGAATACTTTGAAAAACTCTATCTGCCTATAAAGCTATTGTTATGACATACATGGAATTGTAATCTAAGACAGTACTACAATGTACAATTACTTACCGCGATCTTGAAAGTTGCTGCCAACCATTTTCATCACTTATGTAGCTAATAGTGCGTGCGTACGTGAATGTGCGCATAATAGCGCAATTGAAAAAAATTTCATGAATATCACAAAATCATGAATATTTGGCGAATGTTCGCCTAAATATTTGTGATATATCGCGAATTCAAATATTTCCCCTGCTGCTCATCACGATTGATTACCTGACAGCCATGATGAAGTGACAACCTAATTTGTGTATCAAGATGGGAATTCTGACAATTTTGACACTTGATTAAGACACTGTTGACACATCTTAAATTGTCCCAGCAAAGCAAATATGTTATATTAGTGTCTTCTTCCATCATTGGTGGATTTGTGTTGAACCTTTTGAAGACTCATCTTTGCAAATACTTACTTGCTTTGTGAACCCATCTTATTGATCCTCATTACATTCTGATGCTGATGTTAGACCTCAAGGTCTTCCCAAATGATCTTTTGTATCTTGTCTCACATCATTTACACTATCCCCGGTGATGAGGGTCACATGCATTCAGGATTTCTTTTGGTTTGTCCTTTTAGATGTATGTATCAGCTTGTCCTACCCTTAATGGGTTATTCCCATCATTTAATAGCTAGGACATGACATAACTTTACGATCAGTAGGGGACATCCAATTTCTGAGACCATGGTCCTTTTAGCTTTTTCTTTGCACAGTGATACTTCTGTCCAAGAAATACAACCCCATTGATGTGAAGGAACCACAGTGCTGCAACTGTGCCTTCATTCTGAGGAAAGATAAGTATAATTTTAGTTGGTCTCCTACTGATGGTGGCATAGCCTAGCAACAGGACATGTTTATAAGGCCCTATTCGCACAACCATGGGATCGTGGTACCTGTGTTGTGACCGCAAACTGCAGATCCTCAAAACCTGGGCACAGGCTGTGTGAACTCCGCATCGTAGTGCAGAACCATTGACTTCAATGGGTCTGTGATCCACAAGATGCAATGAAACAGACCCAGAACACACAGATGGCTGTGACATTGGAGCAACCCAGGAGGAGCCGGAGTGAGTGGTAGTGGCTTTGGCTGTTACAGTCAATCACAGTGGCTTTCCTAACACTATCGGTCCCTAGGGCTGTGCATTAACAGGATGGTACACCCTTTCTTCCCACAGGCCATATCCTGGTTGTCGGGCTCCTGCCTGATGGTAATTGGGGTGCCTGTGATGTTTAGTTTTGTATGGATGCAAGGCACGCCATATGGAGTGCAATGGCCAGCATATCCTGTAGGAGTCAGCAACCAGTCCAGATTTAACAGAATAAACATCTTTTTACTATATTGCAAAAGGGAAGATGTGGTAATCCAACGATAGATATTACACAAATTCTGCAATTTACAGTATGACTCTCCTCAGATGGTTTGTATGGATTTGAGCAAGAATGGAAATTATTGTACTCTTCTCTCTCTATCTTTCCCATATGTCTTCCTGAAGAATCTATAGCTGGCAATACCCAGTCCCCATAGCTCTTTGTGCTTTTATTGTGTAAAAAAACGATTTGATACATATGCAAATTAACATAAAAGAGTCATATCTTACTTGTGTGACCAGAGAAGAGTCATTAATTTGCATATGTATCTAATCGGTTTTTTATACACAATAAAAGCACACAGAGCTATGGGGACTGGGTATTACGGATGTGCTAGCGGCCATCTAGCAGCCCATGTCCTCAGCTCTATACGCAAAGTCCCGTTGACAGGTTCCCTTTAACAGTATTCCCCTCACTGCAGTAAGGTTTGAATAGCTGTTTGTAGCTTTAGTCCAGTGCTGTGAGGAATAGAGGACATGGAGTTGCTTCATCACGCTTCCTTTGCTAGCTGGAACTCTAGACTCAGCAAGGGCAGGTCCACATCCAAGCTTCCTGTAGGAGCTGTCCAGAGCTGATTAACTCTGTCACTTCCAGACATTACCATACTGGGCATACAGAGCATAAAATTACATTAAATAGCATGACATACAATAAACAGTCAGCAACCAATTTGCAAGTACCCCCTGCTGTGAAAATGATTTCCTTTTTAACTAAAAAGGAAACAATCCAATAAGAATACACGTTTCATCAAGCTTTGCAATATTTGCAATGTTTGTATTGCCAGACCCTTGTGCATTTTGTCTTTTCTATCTCTATGTCTTTTCTTATCAACCAATTTGGGGCTATTCAGCAGTGACTCAGATATTATGTGTGAATGATAATTAGCTGTGTGTATGTAGCATTAATTGCCCTTTTCCTCCAATAAGAGAGCTCAGAACAGCTGCATTGGGGTCAATCATGGTGTCTGCTACATTAATAAAAGTTATGCAGCCTTTTCTTACAAAACTTTAGAGCTAATATGATTTCAGAGTTACATCCGTGTTTTTAAAAAGAAGCATTTAAGCGCTGGAGGACCCTACAGAGCTTCCCTAACCACCTGCTCCGGCACTCCATACAAGTGCTGAGAGTTACTCTGAACAGCTGCACTTGTTCTAATGATCCCCTCTGAAAGGCTAAACATTCACGTTAATAATTCATCTCCAACATAATCTAGAGTCAGAGGATGGCGGGCAGGCCTGTGCATCGTAATGAGATATAGCCCAGTAAGGTGTCCTGAGTATTGGCTGCAACAGTCATACACTCTGAGAACGGCAGACCTAACAAAATCACAATGGTATATAGCAATGTTCCCCAGTCTGAGGTTATTAGGGCATGATTTTATAGCTTTGCAACTGATGAAGAGCCTCAGGTTGGAGATCACTGGTGTATAGTATAATAGTGCCAATAGTCCCACTAATTCAGGAGTCAGTGCTGACAGGCGGCTAGACTGGAGTTCCCTAGGTACACCAGAGGAGATAATTTTTAGGAACTCCCTACATCTATACAGAACATATGAAATATTCCAAATTACTGCCACCACTCATACTAGATTGCTAGCCTTGCTGATTTGAAAAGCCTTGCTGATTTGTAGCATCAAATGTCCCACTCCGCAATGCCAAATTCTTGGTTGCCAGTGCCTATGGGTGCAGTGCTGGATTGGGAGTTCCTTGAGCCCAACAGAGGAGTTGATTCTGAGGGCCACCCTCCATGTAACGTCCATTTGTAATTGCATTGTAATATTTGAAATCAGTCTACAAACAGGATATTGTATCATCAAATAGGTCTAATAGGTTATTTGTGAATCGTTCCATAAGAAATAGAAACTAGGGGCAAATGATTGGGTCTAAGTCAACTGTAAGTGGAGTTGTCTTATTGTGTCAAAACCATCACATGCCTCTCAGGTCCTCAGTTAAGCCTTTCTGTCTATTGCAGTGTTTTATTGTAGTACATTATTCTGTGTATTTGTTGCAACTAGGAAGGACAAAATAGAGAAAAAGCCAGATAGTAAATGATAAAGAATCACAACACCCACACACACTACTGTGGGTCCTCGATTATGCACATCAGCATAGTATGTACAATCACTCTACTGTGTTATGCGCCACTTGTACAGGAGGTAGAATACTAGGGGCCCACCTTGCTCTGGGGCCCACCGGGGGATTCACCTGTACCCTTGTGGGCCATCCCGAGCCTGCCCATATGGCACCTCATGCATACTGCTATAAAGCCATATACAGAATCCAGAGCTCAACCAAGTTTAGCCATGCATATACTGGAATCAGGTCAGGAGGGATATTTTAAAATTTAAAAATATATCCTAAATTTAGTATCTGCAAATGCCAGAAACTTTGGCACCTCACGGTTTCTTTGGTGATCACTCCATCCTAGCTTCTGGCTAGTCGGTTTGTTTCTGGATGATCCATTCCCAATGTCTGTATTTTACTGAAGAACATAGGGGCACATTTATTAAGACTGCCGTTTTAGACACCGGTCTTAATAAGCCCTATACCTGGCGGTGGATGTGCTAGAGTTATGAAGAGGAGAAGACCTCTTCATAACTTCAGCAGATCCACTGCTGCTTCTAAATGTAAGACAACTTCCTAGCTGTCTTATTTTTAAACCATTTTCTACATCTAAAACAGGTATAGAAAATGGTAAAGGAGACAGGCCCACTTTTTTAGACAGGGCGTGAGCTGGGAGAAGTCGCAGACTGCAGCGCAAAGGACCTTTGCGCCGCTATCTGCGCCACAAGTATTCCTAATTTAGGCTTCATTCACACTCGCATTACGCTTGTCCGTACTAACATTTGCACACGTGTGCTGTCGGATGTCCTCCCAGGCCCATGCACTTTAATGGGGATGGTCTGGAGATCCGTTCGCAGCACAGCAAACATGCCAAGAGGCGGCCGGACAAATACCGCAGCACACCGTGATTTGTGTCTGGCCATCTCTCGGCAGACGCAGCCGGATCTTCGGCTAGAGCATTCATAGCGCTAGTTTAATGGGGCCGGGCAGACTTCTGGCAGCACACATGTGCAAACGTTAGTATGGATCCGGCAGGCTGTTCCCCTGCCGAAACAGCCTGCTGGACAAGCCTAACGCTAATGTGAAAGAAGCCTTAGGCGTATTTCTGTTTAATAAATGACTCCCTTAGTGCTTGTCTCTAAAATCTAAACACTTGGTGAATTCAGAGTCGAAACCCCTGCATTGGTACAGTTTGTTTGCCACACAGTAATAAGCAAACATAAAACAGAATATGAAGGGTTACCTTAATACTAAACTTTTTATATCCAGCTAAAATGATGGCCCAATAGAGACAGTATACAAATGCACACAATGTTGCAAACACATATAACACACAATGGTGCAAAACTCAAAATTGCTGAACCATACCAGAGGAGTGTAATCACTGGTAATTTACCCTTGATTAGGATGTTAGTGGGGATGGAAGGGGATCCACGTGCTGGGTCTCTTCCCCTACACGTCCCTACTCAAACAAATCTATTTATCCCTACACAGGGGGTGAAAATTGCTCACCCTTAAAAGGGCGACTCCACCCCCCCAGTGCCACTCTTAACTCCTTAGATGTCCCTTCTTATCCCTATGCCGCGCCAATTGACTGTCCAGCTTTGTCAGGGGGAGGGATTCGACAACAAGGACCCTGGTATGAATGAAGAAGGCTTTCCCAATGCGTTTCATTGGCCTTGGGCGGGTTTTGCAACAAAGTATCAGCAGTTTATCAACAAAATAAAAATTCAGCTTCAGCTTTCAGAGTAGAGATGATGACTCAAAAAGATGCAGAGATGTGGTCCAGAAATCCTGTCCACTCCACCCCACTGAGAGAAACACACCGTTTTCACATGCTGTATGGTGTCCAGCTGGGCTTGTGGCAGCAGCGTATGGCAGCAGCGCATAAGAAGCTGCGTGGCGGCACTTTTTAAAGCCAGCCGCGCAGACCAATGACCACGCCCCATTCGACATGTGACCTGTAGTGTCACCCGTCACATGATCAAAAGCCTGCGCAGCCTTCACTTAATGAAATGAGGCGTGGTCTGACGGCAGTGGCGATGTCAATCAGGAAACAAACATCCCCTTTGACTCCCAACACAGTTGCGCTAGAGCATTCATAGCACTAGTTTAACTAATAAGAGACTACGGCACAGTGTAATACCTCTGCCTAGTCTAGGCAGGGCTTAAAATGGCCAGGATTAAATTGATCAACAGGTTCTGGCAGCAATAAAGTAAATATAACCCCTTTAAGGAAAATCAAAAATAATTATTTTGGCGAAAACAACAAAATGCAGACCTATTGAAGGTAATGTAACCTCCAGCCCAAACGTGTCCAAGGAAGGCAGGATATATGCAGAGGGAGGCCCTGGTGGAATTTATATATAACAGCCATAGAGAAGTTATTCATTAAGACCCCTTGGTTGGGTCGTTTCCAGTTCAAATATCCACCAGGTCTCCCAATGCAAAATCTACTTCTCCCAATCACTTCCTCTCATTAATGGGGAAACAACCTCGATGCCCATGCATTTCACTTTCTGGTAATCTCCCCCATGCATAAGATCAATATGTTTCGTTAGGGGAGTGTCCCTTTTGTGACGCATATCGCTCAGATGTTCTCCGATCCGTCTATGGAGTTCCCGAGTGGTCTTTCCCACATATTCCAATCCACGGACGCAATTTGCTTTATAAATGACCCCCTTGGAGAGACAGTTGATAAAACCTTTTATAGGGTATGTTTTAGATGTCACATTACTGGTGAATGTTCGACCCACAGTAATGTATGCACAGGCTATGCAGCCACTACAGTGATAACATCCACATATCGGGTGAAGCCAACTGTCTCTCTTTTTTGGTGCACTGCAGTGACTATGGACCAGACGGTCCCATAGGTTCCGTCCCCTCCAATATGTGAAATGTGGGGCTTCTGGGATGGCACTCCTGATATATGGGTCAAGTTGCAAAATACCCCAGTATTTGGAAATGATCTTTTTAACTTCGTCTGTTCCTCTGTCAAAGGTGGCTATCAGGCGGATTGACTCCTTCCTTTTTTGATCCTTATTAGGATGCAGGAACTCCGTGTGGTCACTTTTTAAATCTCTTTGATATGCTTTTCTCAAAATATCATCTGGGTACCCCTTTTCCCAGAATCTTACACGAAGGTCCCCTGCTTGTTCTTTGAAGTACCCAAGTGTGGAACAATTTCTTTTCATCCTCAAATATTGACCTCTGGAGATCCCCTGTTTCAATGGTCTAGGATGGTAGCTTTCCCAGTTCAATAAAGAATTGGTAGCTGTAGGCTTCCTAAAAGTTTTTGTTTGCATCTCCCCCCTATGGCTCCTTTCGATCAATACATCCAAGAAGGGAAGTGAGTTGCTCGCAATTTCGGAGGTGAATGTCAGGCCTATGTTGTTCTTATTTAGACTGATAGAAGGTCTTTGAATCTTTCCCTGTCCACTCATCAGATTACAAAGATGTCGTCTATAAATCTTGCCCACATCACAATATCCATTGTATGTGGGTTGGGGGATCAGTAAACACTGTATTCTTCTCCCTCCAGCCCAGGAACACGTTTGCATACAATGGGGCACATGGACTCCCCATAGCAGTGCCCCTGAGCTGGAGGTAGAAGGCACCATTAAAGAGGAAATAGTTACAAGTGAGAGTAAATTCCAGTAGTCTTAAGATCAAAGAATTATGCACCTAAAACTGACAGCCTCTAGTCACCAAGAAAGATTCAACTGCTTTGGGTGCAGGATTGAAGAGTAAAGGGCCTCACCATCAATGGACCCAAGCATTGAGTCCTCATCAAGATATACACCTTCCAATCTACCCAATAGGTCACCCATATCCCTGATGTACGAGGGTAATGGTTTCACGAAAGGTGCCAAAATGGTATCGATATAGATCCCAATGTTTTGATGTTTTGACTGAGGCTATTGACTCCCGATACTATAGGATGCCCCTTAAGGGGTGTGATCCCTTTATGAATTTTCAGTAGGCTGTAGAATGTAGCCACTGTGGGGTGTTTACAGTTCAGGAAATCAAATTCCTCCTCAGAAATTAAATTAATAAGTCTAGCTTCACATAGGATTTTAACTAATTGTGATTGGTATAGTCCTGTGGGATCAGATTGAAGCCGTTCATAGGTTCCTTTGTCTCATAGGAAACCCATACACATCATTTTATAATGTGTGGTGCCCATCATCACAATATTGCCTCCTTTATCAGAGGGCTTAATTGTTATCTCTCTGTCCTTTTCTAAATTTAACAGGGCCCTAAATTCCACTTTTGTACAGTTGAATCTCCTTTAGTTTAGTGTAAGCTTCTCTAATTCACAGGTAACCTGATTAAAAAAACTTGTCAATGCATGAAGGATCTCCTATAGGTGGCATTTTGAAGCTTATGTTTTTTAGCGTTGTAAAGGAGCCCTTAGTTTCCTGCAGGGCACTGTCCTCTAGGCTATACAAAAGTCGCACATCCTGTAGTATATCTGGTGGAATGCCTAATTCTCTGCTTTCCTGTTTGTTAACCATTTGAAAATGTTTGTACCATCTCAGCTTTCTGGTAAACAGGTTAATGTCCTTCACCCAGTTAAAGAGATTAAATGTCTGAGTTGGTACAAAGGAGAGTCCCCTGCTTAGTATTTCCATTTCAGCTGGCTGTAGGGTTTTGGTGGATAAATTCAGTATTTGGCTGGGTTGTTGGGGAGTATATGGCCATGAGGGGGATATTTCTGTGGATTGCGGTTCCGTAGGTGATATGGCACTCCTTGCTCTAAAAAACGTTTGCCACTGTCCTCCTGCCCTCTTCTTGCACCCAAGGCCGGTTTGAGACAAAGTGCGGCCCTGGGCAAAATTGAAAGTTGGGCCCCAAATCCTAAAATATTTGACCAGAAGTCTGACAGGACTTTGTAGGCAGGGACAGAGGTTGCAACCATAGCAGCTGATTGTAGACTGCCACATTATCTGTCTTTAGCCTTTCCACTGTAAGCTACTGATCCTGCAGCCTCTTTGGGTATGTTCACACAGTATTTTCTGTGCTTAAAAAAACCTAATGCAGAATCTGCATCAGGTTTTTTTGGATGTGTTTTTTTCTGATGCATTTTATAACACACTTTTTGATGCAGTTTTTCTGTGGATTTTCATTAATTCACATTTTCAAAGGGAATTCTGGACATGGAACCCACATGAAGAATGGCCAGGGCACTTCATTTTTTTCATGGTGTAGTTTATAAGCAGACAAAAAGGGGTTGTCCCATCCAGGCCCCTGAAGTGAAGGGAGAGCACAATGTGCATGCATGGTCATCCTCCATTATGCTAATAGTGGTCTGAAAATAGCTGATCACTGGCAATTCCATAGCAGTGAATAGAAATAATGCTGCAAAGGCACACTGTTATGGGGGATCTGTGGATGACACTGTTATGGAGGATCTGTGGAGGACACAATGTTATGGAGGATCTGTGGATGACACTGTTATGGAAGATCTGTGGATGACACTCTGCTATGGAGGATCTGTGGATGACACACTGTTATGGGGATCTGTGGATGACACTTACGGGGATCTGTGGATGATACTGTTATGGAGGATCTGTGGAGGACACACTGTTATGGAGGATCTGTGGAGGATACAATGTTATGGAGGATCTGTGGATGACACTGTTATGGAGGATCTGTGGATGACACTGTTATGGAGGATCTGTGGATGACACTCTGCTATGGAGGATCTGTGGATGACACACTGTTATGGGGATCTGTGGATGACACTTACGGGGATCTGTGGATGACACTATTATGGAGGATCTGTGGAGGACACACTGTTATGGAGGATCTGTGGATGACACTGTTATGGAGGATCTGTGGATGACACTCTGCTATGGAGGATCTGTGGATGACACTGTTATGGGGAATCTGTGGATGACACTGTTATGGGGAATCTGTGGATGACACACTGTTATGGGGATCTGTGGATGACACTATTATGGGGGATCTGTGGATGATACTGTTATTGGGATCTGTGGATGACACTATTATGGGGGATCTGTGGATGATACTGTTATGGGTATCTGTGGAGGACACACTGTTATGGGGAATCTGTGGATAATAATGTTATGGGGAATCTGTGGATGACACACTGTTAGGGTCCATTCTCACATCCGTGTGTGTTTTGTGGATCCACGGATCCGCGGTTCTGCAAAACATGGACACCGGAATTTTGCGGACCGCATATCGCCGGCACTATAATAGAATATGCCTAATCTTGTCCGAAAGTGCGGACAAGAAAATGACATGTTCTATTTTTTTCGGGAACAGAAATGCGGACCCGGAAGTGCGGGTCTGCATTTCCAGATCCAGGCAGCACATCGTGCGGCTTCATAAAAATGAATAGTTCCGCAATACCGTTCCGCAAAATGCGTCACTACGTTCATCACATGGTCCGTCACATGATCCATCACCATGGTGATGGATCATGTGATGGACCATGTGATGAACGTTGTGACATCATCAAAGGTCCTTTTCCTCACAAAAGAAGACAGAAGAGAGATGCCGGCTGCGCGAACAAGTGGATTAAGGTGAGTTAAATTTTTTATTTTTTTATTTTAACCCCTCCAGCCCTATTGTACTATGCATTCTGTATTCAGAATGCTATTATTTTCACTTATAACCATGTTATATGGGAAAATAATAAAGATCGGGTCCCCATCCCGATCGTCTCCTAGCAACTGTGCTTGAAAATCGCACCGCATCCGCACTTGCTTGCGGATGCTTGCGATTTTCACGCAGCCCCATTCACTTCTATGGGGCCTGCGTTGCGTGAAAAACGCACAAAATAGAGCATGCTGCGATTTTCACGCAACGCACAAGTGATGCGTGAAAATCACCGCTCATGTGCACAGCCCCATAGAAATGAATGGGTCCGGATTCAGTGTGGGTGCAATGCGTTCAACTCACGCATTGCACCCGCGCGGAAATCTCGCCCGTGTGAAATGGGCCTTACGGGCAATCTGTGGATGACACACTGTTATGAGGTTCTGTGGATGACACTGTTATGGGGATCTGTGTATGACAATGTAATGGGGGATCTGTGGATGACACTGTTATGGGGATCTGTGGATGACACTGTTATGGGGATGTGGATAACACTGTTATGGGGATCTGTGGAGGACACACTTATGGGGGATCTGTGGGTGACACACTGTTATGGGGGATCTGTGAATAGGGTTGAGTGAACCCGAACTGTAAAGTTCTGGTTCGTACCGAACTTTAGGATTTTTGGGACCCGGACCCGAACCCGAACATTTCAGTAAAAGTTCGGGTTCGGTGTTCGGTGATTTACATAGTAACATAGAACATAAGGCCGAAAAAAGACATTTGTCCATCCAGTTCGGCCTGTCATCCTGCAAGTTGATCCAGAGGAAGGCAAAAAAAAAAACCTGTGAGGTAGAAGCCAATTTTCCCCACTTTAGGGTAATAAAAAATTCCTTCCCAACTCCAATTTCTTGGCGCTTTTTGAAAGGCTGCAGAGCAGCCAATCAACTAGCGTTTAAGGCCTCATGCAAACGACCATATTTTTTTGCGGTCCGCAAAACGGGGTTCCGTTTTCCCGTGATCCGTGACCGTTTTTTCGTCCGTGGGTCTTCCTTGATTTTTGGAGGATCCACGGACATGAAAAAAAAGTCGTTTTGGTGTCCGCCTGGCCGTGCGGAGCCAAACGGATCCGTCCTGAATTACAATGCAAGTCAATGGGGACGGATCCGTTTGACGTTGACACAATATGGTGCCATTTCAAACGGATCCGTCCCCATTGACTTTCAATGTAGTCTGGAGTCCCTTTTATACCATCGGATCGGAGTTTTCTCCAATCCGATGGTATATTTTAACTTGAAGCGTCCCCATCACCATGAGAACGCCTCTATGTTAGAATATACTGTCGGATATGAGTTAGATCGTGAAACCTCATTTCCGACAGTATATTCTAACACAGAGGCGTTCCCATGGTGATGGGGACGCTTCTAGTTAGAATATACTACAAACTGTGTACATGACTGCCCCCTGCTGCCTGACAGCACCCGATCTCTTACAGGGGGCCGTGATCTGCACAATTAACCCCTCAGGTGCCGCACCTGAAGGGGTAAATTGTACTATCATATCCCCCTGTAAGAGATCAGGGCTGCCAGGCAGCAGGGGGCAGACCCCCCCCCCCTCCCCAGTTTGAATATCATTGGTGGCCAGTGCGGCCCCCCCCCCTTCCTCCCTCTATTGTAATAATTCGTTGGTGGCACAGTGTGCCCCCCCCCCTTCCTCCCTCTATTGTAATAATTTGTCGGTGGCACAGTGTGCGCCCCCCCCCCTTCCTCCCTCTATTGTAATAAATCGTTGGTGGCACAGTGTGCGCCCCCCATTGGCCCCCCCCTCCCTCTATAGCATTAACAACATTGGTGGCCAGTGTGCGGCCTCCCATCTACCCCCCCCCCCCCCCGATCATTGGTGGCAGCGGGTTACTAGCAATAGTACAATAGTAAAAGATTCATACTTACCTGGGAGCTGCGATGTCTGTGTCCGGCCGGGAGCTCCTCCTACTGGTAAGTGACAGTTCATTTAGCAATGCGCCGCACAGACCTGTCACTTAACAGTAGGTGGAGCTCCCGGCCGGACACGAACATCGCAGCAGCCGGTAAGTATAAATCTTCTACTATTGTACTATTGCTAAGTAACCATGGCAACCAGGACTGTAGTAGCGTCCTGGTTGCCATGGTTACCGATCGGAGCCCCAGCGATTAAACTGGGACTCCGATCGGAACTCCGCTGCCACCAATGATGGGGGGGGGGGGAGATGGGAGGCCGCAAACTGGCCACCAATGTTGTTAATGCTATAGAGGGAGGGGGGGCCGATAGAGGGAGGGAGGAGGGGGGGGGCACACTGTGCCACCGACGAATTATTACAATAGAGGGAGGGAGGGGGGGGCGCACACTGTGCCACCAATGAATTATTACAATAGAGGGAGGGGGGGGCCGCACTGGCCACCAACCTATTATTATAATAGAGGGGGGGGGTGTCTGCCCCCTGCTGCCTGGCAGCCCTGATCTCTTACAGGGGGCCGTGATCAGCACAATTAACCCCTTCAGGTGCCGCACCTGAAGGGGTTAATTGTGCTGATCACGGCCCCCTGTAAGAGATCGGGTGCTGCCAGGCAGCAGGGGGCAGTCTTGTACACAGTTTGTAGTGTATTCTAACTAGAAGCGTCCCCATCACATGGGAACGCTTCTGTGTTAGAATATACTGTCGGTTCTGAGTTTTCACGAAGTGAAAACTCAGCTTTGAAAAAGCTTTTATGCAGACGGATCTTCGGATCCGTCGGTATAAAAACTAACCTACGGCCACGGATCACGGACACGGATGCCAATCTTGTGTGCATCCGGGTTCTTTCACGGACCCATTGACTTGAATGGGTCCGTGAACCGTTGGCCGTGAAAAAAATAGGACAGGTCTTATTTTTTTCACGGCCAGGAAACACGGATCACGGATGCGGCTGCAAAACGGTGCATTTTCCGATTTTTCCACGGACCCATTGAAAGTCAATGGCTCCACGAAAAAAAAACGGAAAACGGCACAACGGCCACGGGTGCACACAACGGTCGTGTGCATGAGGCCTAACTCTGTGCACTTAGAAGCCATCACAGCCATGCCTACTCATGGCATGGCTGTGATTGGCCAGTGTAGCATGTGACCCAGCCTCTATATATGCTGGAGTCACATAGCGCTGCACGTCACTCTGCTGTGCTTAGTGTAGGGAGAGGATGCTCCTGGTGATTTCAGGGAGAAAATAGGAGAGAATCTTTGCTAAAAACGTGAATCTAACTCAGCGATCTACATACATTGTGTTGTGTGGGTGCAGGGCACAATTTTTTTATCCTGCCCTGAGCCCAGTGACCGAAAAAAAAAAACTTTTATAAGTCAGTTAGGTGGGCGGCGGTGGCGGCCATTTTATGCAAGCTCAGTGCACCAGCACTGCATCTGAGCTTTTGAGACATTGAAATCCAAGCTTTAAAAACAGCACAAATAATCAGTTTTTTTTTTAAAAAATCACAACTTTTTGGGCAATTTACAACATCTGGTATATTTGCAGGCTTAGTTAGTGTGCAATTTAAGCTAGAAATACAGCCATCATTTTCTGGGTTTTTAAAAACACACTTTTTTTTGCCAAAAGCCACTATTTTCCTGATCTGCAAGTGTTAATTTCAAGTTTAATATATACAGCTTTCATATTCTGTTACCAAAAAAACACTTTGTTGCATATGTCATTGTGAGATACACCCTTTATATATTTGGGATATATGCAGATATTTGAAATACCGCCATTTGGTGCACAAATCTTTAATTGAGGCCTAGTGTGGGTCAGGCCGTGTGAGATACACCCTGTATATACAGGGCTTATATTTAGTGTTGAGCGAACAGTTCGAGCATAGTTCGGGTCCGTACCGAATTTTGGGGTGTTCGTGACACGGACCCGAACCCGAACTTTTTCGTAAAAGTTCGGGTTCGGGTTCGTCGTTCGGCATGTATTTTGGCGCATTTTGAAAGGCTGCAAAGCAGCCAATCAACATGCATCATACTACTTGCCCTAAGATGCCATCGCAGCCATGCCTACTATTGGCAAGGCTGTGATTGGCCAAGTGCAGCATGTGACTCAGCCTCTTTATAAGCTTGTGCGCACGTCGGGACGTGCTCACTCCCGATGTGAATAGAACAGGGATAGACGCAGCTGATGCTAGGGCGAGAATAGGCAGGGATAATTGAATAACTGGAAGCAAATTTCTCTCCTCCACCTGTGATTCATCTGAACAACTGCAGCTGAGCTGCTTTTTTGATAGGGATTGGCTATTTTTAGAGTGGCCAGAGTGATTTTTCCATCCACATGTACCTGGGCTGACCGCCGGCCGCCATTTTGCGACTTGTAGTGCTGCAGCAGAAGCTGCCACAGTGTGCATTCCAAAGCTCCAAACAAGTCAGACATCTACACCTGGGATTCAGACCAATAGCGATTTAGCAGCACAGTCCAAGGCTATTTTTTTTAAAGGTTGTGCAGACCATTTTGTGGCACATGTTACTGGGCTGATAGGCGGCGGCCATCTTGGGACTAGTGCTGCAGCACAATCTCTCCCAACGTCCATTAATCACTTGTAATAGTGGTCTGTGCCATAGAAATCCTACATCAGGGACTTGGGTGTGCTTGTGTCACCCCTACTAATACCAGTCCACCTGTAATCCATACAGTGAAAAGCCATAAAGTATTCCAGTGAGGGAATTTTTTTTTTATTTAAAAAAGGCCAAGTTAGTTTATCTGGCGTTCAATATACTAGATACAGTTAGGCCTGCGTTTCATACATCTGGAATTAGCAAACTAATGTGCTGGGGTTGGGAAAACATATATGTACCCATACTAGAATCTGTCAAAGAAAGCGGTACTCACATATAACAGTCATTCCATCTGTAATCCATACAGTCAAAAGACTGAAAGTATTCCAGTGAGGGAATTTTTTTTATTTAAAAAAGGCCAAGTTAGTTTATCTGGCGTTCAATATACTAGATACAGTTAGGCCTGCGTTTCATACATCTGGAATTAGCAAACTAATGTGCTGGGGTTGGGAAAACATATATGTACCCATACTAGAATCTGTCAAAGAAAGCGGTACTCACATATAACAGTCATTCCATCTGTAATCCATACAGTCAAAAGACTGAAAGTATTCCAGTGAGGGAATTTTTTTTTTATTTAAAAAAGGCCAAGTTAGTTTATCTGGCGTTCAATATACTAGATACAGTTAGGCCTGCGTTTCATACATCTGGAATTAGCAAACTAATGTGCTGGGGTTGGGAAAACATATATGTACCCATACTAGAATCTGTCAAAGAAAGCGGTACTCACATATAACAGTCATTCCATCTGTAATCCATACAGTCAAAAGACTGAAAGTATTCCAGTGAGGGAATTTTTTTTATTTAAAAAAGGCCAAGTTAGTTTATCTGGCGTTCAATATACTAGATACAGTTAGGCCTGCGTTTCATACATCTGGAATTAGCAAACTAATGTGCTGGGGTTGGGAAAACATATATGTACCCATACTAGAATCTGTCAAAGAAAGCGGTACTCACATATAACAGTCATTCCATCTGTAATCCATACAGTCAAAAGACTGAAAGTATTCCAGTGAGGGAATTTTTTTTATTTAAAAAAGGCCAAGTTAGTTTATCTGGCGTTCAATATACTAGATACAGTTAGGCCTGCGTTTCATACATCTGGAATTAGCAAACTAATGTGCTGGGGTTGGGAAAACATATATGTACCCATACTAGAATCTGTCAAAGAAAGCGGTACTCACATATAACAGTCATTCCATCTGTAATCCATACAGTCAAAAGACTGAAAGTATTCCAGTGAGGGGATTTTTTTTATTTAAAAAAGGCCAAGTTAGTTTATCTGGCGTTCAATATACTAGATACAGTTAGGCCTGCGTTTCATACATCTGGAATTAGCAAACTAATGTGCTGGGGTTGGGAAAACATATATGTACCCATACTAGAATCTGTCAAAGAAAGCGGTACTCACATATAACAGTCATTCCATCTGTAATCCATACAGTCAAAAGACTGAAAGTATTCCAGTGAGGGGATTTTTTTTATTTAAAAAAGGCCAAGTTAGTTTATCTGGCGTTCAATATACTAGATACAGTTAGGCCTGCGTTTCATACATCTGGAATTAGCAAACTAATGTGCTGGGGTTGGGAAAACATATATGTACCCATACTAGAATCTGTCAAAGAAAGCGGTACTCACATATAACAGTCATTCCATCTGTAATCCATACAGTCAAAAGACTGAAAGTATTCCAGTGAGGGGATTTTTTTTATTTAAAAAAGGCCAAGTTAGTTTATCTGGCGTTCAATATACTAGATACAGTTAGGCCTGCGTTTCATACATCTGGAATTAGCAAACTAATGTGCTGGGGTTGGGAAAACATATATGTACCCATACTAGAATCTGTCAAAGAAAGCGGTACTCACATATAACAGTCATTCCATCTGTAATCCATACAGTCAAAAGACTGAAAGTATTCCAGTGAGGGGATTTTTTTTATTTAAAAAAGGCCAAGTTAGTTTATCTGGCGTTCAATATACTAGATACAGTTAGGCCTGCGTTTCATACATCTGGAATTAGCAAACTAATGTGCTGGGGTTGGGAAAACATATATGTACCCATACTAGAATCTGTCAAAGAAAGCGGTACTCACATATAACAGTCATTCCATCTGTAATCCATACAGTCAAAAGACTGAAAGTATTCCAGTGAGGGAATTTTTTTTATTTAAAAAAGGCCAAGTTAGTTTATCTGGCGTTCAATATACTAGATACAGTTAGGCCTGCGTTTCATACATCTGGAATTAGCAAACTAATGTGCTGGGGTTGGGAAAACATATATGTACCCATACTAGAATCTGTCAAAGAAAGCGGTACTCACATATAACAGTCATTCCATCTGTAATCCATACAGTCAAAAGACTGAAAGTATTCCAGTGAGGGAATTTTTTTTATTTAAAAAAGGCCAAGTTAGTTTATCTGGCGTTCAATATACTAGATACAGTTAGGCCTGCGTTTCATACATCTGGAATTAGCAAACTAATGTGCTGGGGTTGGGAAAACATATATGTACCCATACTAGAATCTGTCAAAGAAAGCGGTACTCACATATAACAGTCATTCCATCTGTAATCCATACAGTCAAAAGACTGAAAGTATTCCAGTGAGGGGATTTTTTTTATTTAAAAAAGGCCAAGTTAGTTTATCTGGCGTTCAATATACTAGATACTGTTGCCACCTGCCGAGCAGCAAACAGAGGATGTGCCACCGACACCACCACCACCGCCACCGTCAACTAGCGTCTCCACTATATCACACAGCAGCGTTCAGCTCTCAATATCTCAAACCTTAGAGAGGAAGCGCAAATTCCCCCCGAGTCACCCTCGAGCCCTTGGCCTGAACGCCAGCATTTCTAAACTGCTGGCCTTTGAAATGCTGTCATTCCGGCTGGTGGACACAGACAGCTTCAAACAGCTGATGGCCATGGCTGTCCCGCAGTATGTGGTTCCCAGCCGCCACTACTTCTCCAAGACAGCCGTGCCTTCCCTGCACATGCAAGTGTCCGATAAAATCAAGTGTGCACTGCGCAACGCCATTTGTGGCAAGGTCCACCTAACCACAGATACGTGGACCAGTAGGCACGGCCAGGGACGCTATATCTCACTAACTGCACACTGGATGAATGTAGTGGCGGCTGGGCCCCCGGCGGACAGTTCCTTGGCGCACGTCCTTCCGCCCCCTAGGATCGCAGGGCATCATTCTCTGCCTCCTGTAGCCTCCTCCTCCTACTCGGCTTCCTCCTCCACTGCTTCCACCAGCTCATCCGGTCAGCCACACACCTTCACCACCAACTTCAGCACAGCCCGGGGTAAACGTCAGCAGGCCATTCTGAAACTCATATGTTTGGGGGACAGGCCCCACAGCGCAAAGGAGTTGTGGCGGGGTATTGAACAACAGACCGACGAGTGGTTTCTGCCGGTGGGCCTCAAGCCAGGCCTGGTGGTATGCGATAATGGGCGAAATCTCGTGGCAGCTCTGGGACTAGCCGGTTTGACGCACATCCCTTGCCTGGCGCATGTGCTGAACTTGGTGGTGCAGAGGTTCATTCACCACTACCCCAACATGTCAGAGCTGCTGCATAAAGTGCGGGCCGTCTGTGCGCGCTTCCGCCGTTCACATCCTGCCGCTGCTCGCCTGTCTGCGCTACAGCGGAACTTCGGCCTTCCCGCTCACCGCCTCATATGCGACGTGCCCACCCGGTGGAACTCCACCTTGCACATGCTGGAGAGACTGTGCGAGCAGCAGCAGGCCATAGTGGAGTTTCAGCTGCAGCACGCTCGCGTCAGTCGTACTGCCGAACAGCACCACTTCACCACCAATGATTGGGCCTCCATGCGAGACCTGTGTGCCCTGCTGCGCTGTTTCGAGTACTCCACCAACATGGCCAGTGGCGATGACACTGTTATCAGCGTTACAATACCACTTCTATGTCTCCTTGAGAAAACACTTAGGGCAATGATGTTAGAGGAGGTGGCCCAGGTGGAGGAGGAGGAGGAGGATGAGGGCTCGTTTCTAACACTTTCGGGCCAGTCTGTTCGAAGTGGCTCAGAGGGAGGTTTGTTTAAGCAGCAGAGGACAGGTTCACAAGTCGCCAGCCAAGGCACTGTACTGGAGGACGAGGAGGATGAGGAGGAGGAGGTGGAGGGGGACGAGGATGACGCAAGTTCACAGCGGGGTGGCAGCCCAGGCCCATCACTGGTGCGTGGCTGGGGGGATACGGTGGACGATGACGATACGCCTCCCACAGAGGACAGCTTGTCCTTACCCATGGGTAGCCTGGCCCACATGAGCGAATATATGCTCCAATGCCTGCGCAACGACAGCAGAGTTGCCCACGTTTTAACGTGTGCAGACTACTGGGTGGCCACCCTGCTGGATCCCCGGTATAAAGACAATGTGCCCACTTTAATTCCTGAACTGGAGCGCGACCGTAAGATGCGCGAGTACAAGCGCACGCTGATAGAGGCGCTCTTGAGAGCATTCCCACATGTCACAGGGGAACAGGTGGAAGGTGAAGGCAGAGGAGTGGCAAGAGGTCGCCAACGCAGCTGTGTCACGGCCAGCTCATCTGAGGGCAGGGTTAGCATGGCAGAAATGTGGAAAAGTTTTGTCTCCACGCCACAGCTATCTGCACCGACACCTGATACGGAACGTGTTAGCAGGAGGCAGCATTTCACTAACATGGTTGAACAGTATGTCTGCACACCCCTCCACATCCTGACGGATGGTTCGGCCCCATTCAACTACTGGGTTTCGAAATTGTCCACGTGGCCAGAGTTAGCATGTTATGCCTTGGAGGTGCTTTCCTGCCCGGCGGCCAGCGTTTTATCTGAACGCGTATTCAGCACGGCAGGGGGCGTCATTACTGACAAGCGCAGCCGCCTGTCCACAGCCAACGTGGACAAGCTGACCTTCATAAAGATGAACCAGGCATGGATCCCACAGGACCTGTCCCTCCCTTGTGCAGAGTAGTCCTTATTAACTGCCTAAAACATGTCTTGTTGTGCTACGGGCCACTTCTTTATTTGATACAAATTTTATGAAACCCACAGTTGAATGAAACTCTTCTCTGTCTGGGCGCCGGGGCCTAACCAGATGAAAGTGGCCGGATAAACTAACGGGTGACATGAAGCCATAACCTCTGCCATGCTACCTCTGTCTTCTGTCTGGGTGCTGAGGCCTAAGTCAAATAAAGCGGTCTTCTGCTGTGCTGGGGGATATGAAGCTAATCTCTGACCTCTCTCCTCTGTCTGGGTCCAAAGGCCTAAATCACTGAAAGAGGCCTTCTCCTGTGGTGTGTGATATGATGCCAGAATATGTGCTGTGGGGCCTCTCTCCTCTTCCTGGGTGCAGGGGTCAAATAAACTAAATTGTGGCCTACTCCTGTGGTGGTTGATATGATGCCTGATTCTCTGATGTGGAACCTCTCTCCTCTGTTTGGGTGAAGGGGTCAAAGTAACTAAATGGTGGCTTCTCCTGTGGTGGCTGATATGATGCCAGAATATGTGCTGTGGTGCCTCTCTCCTCTTCCTGGGTGCAGGGGTCAAAGTAACTAAATGGTGGCTTCTCCTGTGGTGGCTGATATGATGCCAGAATATGTGCTGTGGGGCCTCTCTCCTCTTCCTGGGTGCAGGGGTCAAAGTAACTTAATGGTGGCTTCTCCTGTGGTGGCTGATATGATGCCAGAATATGTGCTGTGGTGCCTCTCTCCTCTGTCTGGGTCCAAAGGCCTAAATCACTGAAAGAGGCCTTCTCCTGTGGTGTGTGATATGATGCCTGAATATGTGCTGTGGTGCCTCTCTCCTCTTCCTGGGTGCGGGGGTCAAAGTAACTCAATGGTGGCTTCTCCTGTGGTGGCTGATATGATGCCAGAATATGTGCTGTGGTGCCTCTCTCCTCTGTCTGGGTCCAAAGGCCTAAATCACTGAAAGAGGCCTTCTCCTGTGGTGTGTGATATGATGCCTGAATATGTGCTGTGGTGCCTCTCTCCTCTTCCTGGGTGCGGGGGTCAAAGTAACTCAATGGTGGCTTCTCCTGTGGTGGCTGATATGATGCCAGAATATGTGCTGTGGTGCCTCTCTCCTCTTCCTGGGTGCGGGGGTCAAAGTAACTCAATGGTGGCTTCTCCTGTGGTGGCTGATATGATGCCAGAATATGTGCTGTGGTGCCTCTCTCCTCTTCCTGGGTGCAGGGGTCAAAGTAACTCAATGGTGGCTTCTCCTGTGGTGGTTAGTATGATGCCAGAATATGTGCTGTGGGGCCTCTCTCCTCTTCCTGGGTGCAGGGGTCAAAGTAACTCAATGGTGGCTTCTCCTGTGCTGATTGATATAAAGCTGATGGTTGTGCCATCTGACATGGTTGCCAGGGTCTGATTCAATGGGGGCCTACTCCTGTGGTGGGTGATCTAAATGCCTGATTCTCTGCTGTGAAACCTCTCTCCTCCGTCTGGGTGTAGGGGTCAAAGTCTTTCAAAGTCGCCTTCTCCTGTGCTGATTGATATGAAGCTGATGGTTGTGCCATCTGACATGGTTGCCGGGGTCCCATTAAATTGTGGCCTACTCCTGTGGTGGTTGATATGATGCCTGATTCTCTGATGTGGAACCTCTCTCCTCTGTTTGGGTGAAGGGGTCAAAGTAACTAAATGGTGGCTTCTCCTGTGGTGGCTGATATGATGCCAGAATATGTGCTGTGGGGCCTCTCTCCTCTTCCTGGGTGCAGGGGTCAAAGTAACTCAATGGTGGCTTCTCCTGTGGTGGCTGATATGATGCCAGAATATGTGCTGTGGTGCCTCTCTCCTCTGTCTGGGTCCAAAGGCCTAAATCACTGAAAGAGGCCTTCTCCTGTGGTGTGTGATATGATGCCTGAATATGTGCTGTGGTGCCTCTCTCCTCTTCCTGGGTGCGGGGGTCAAAGTAACTCAATGGTGGCTTCTCCTGTGGTGGCTGATATGATGCCAGAATATGTGCTGTGGTGCCTCTCTCCTCTTCCTGGGTGCAGGGGTCAAAGTAACTAAATGGTGGCTTCTCCTGTGGTGGTTGATATGATGCCTGATTCTCTGCTGTGAAACCTCTCTCCTCCATCTGGGTGTAGGGGTCAAAGTCTTTCAAAGTCGCCTTCTCCTGTGCTGATTGATATAAAGCTGATGGTTGTGCCATCTGACATGGTTGCCAGGGTCTGATTCAATGGGGGCCTACTCCTGTGGTGGGTGATCTAAATGCCTGATTCTCTGCTGTGAAACCTCTCTCCTCCGTCTGGGTGTAGGGGTCAAAGTCTTTCAAAGTCGCCTTCTCCTGTGCTGATTGATATGAAGCTGATGGTTGTGCCATCTGACATGGTTGCCGGGGTCCCATTAAATTGGGGCCTACTCCTGTGGTGGGTGATCTAAATGCCTGATTCTCTGCTTTGAAACCTCTCTCCTCCGTCCGGGTGTAGGGGTCAAAGTCTGTCAAAGTCGCCTTCTCCTGTGCTGATTAATATAAAGCTTATGCTTGTGCCATCTGACATGGTTGCCGGGGTCTGATTCAATGGTGGCCTACTCCTGTGGTGGGTGATCTAAATGCCTGATTCTCTGCTGTGTAACCTCTCTCCTCCGTCTGGGTGTAGGGGTCAAAGTAACTAAATGGTGGCCTACTCCTGTGGTGGGTGATATGATGCCTGGTTCTCTGCTGTGGGACCTCTCTCCTTTGTCTGGGTGCTGTGGTCAAAATAATAGTAAGTGACCTTCTCCATTGGTGGGTGACTTGAAGCCTGATTCTGTGCTATGGGACCTCACTCCAATTAATATTGTTTAATTTTTATTTATTTTATGTTAACTCATCATTTCCCTATCTACATTTGTTTGCAGGGGATTTAACTACATTTTGCTGCCTTTTGCAGCCCTCTAGCCCTTTCCGGGTGTGTTTTACAGCCTTTTTAGTGCCCAAAAGTTCGGGTCCCCATTGACTTCTATGGGGTTCGGGTTCGGGATGAAGTTCGGGTCGAGTTCGGATCCCGAACCCGAACATTTTTCGAAAGTTCGGCCGAACTCGTCGAACCCGAACATCCAGGTGTTCGCTCAACTCTACTTATATTCTTCTATTAATAAAACACCCTTTTTGGGGCAAAATACTCAATTTTTCAGGCCTTGCAGCATCAAGACGTTTGAAATTCCAGGGTTATATACTGCTGCCATATTCAGTTATTAGACAAACACCCGTTTGGGCAAAAAAAGTTTATTTAGGAAGCCTTTGCTGCATATTTCATTGTGAGATACACCCTTTATATATTTGGGTTATATTCAGATATTTGAAATACCGCCATTTGGTGCACAAATCTTTAATTGAGGCCTAGTCTGGTTCAGGGCGTGTGAGATATACCCTTTAAATACAGGGGTTTGATTCATGTATTTGAAATACAGCCATTTTGGGCAAACAAATTTAATTGAGGCCTAGTCTGGTTTAGGCCATGTGAGATACACCCTTTTAATACAGGGGTTTCATTCAGGTATTTGAAATACAGCCATTTTGGACAAACTAATTTAATTGAGGCCTAGTCTTGTTCAGGGCGTGTGAGATACAGCCTGCACATACTGTCGTTCAGTTTTACTATTAATTAAACACCCATTTAGGGCAAGATCCTAAATTCGAGAAATATGAGGAGTGCGTCAAATAAGGGACGTGGCCCAGGTCGTGGTGCTGCTGGTGGAGCTCCTGTTGCAGGGAGAGGACGTGGTCGATCTGTGCCAGCTACACGCACAAGTGAAAACCCTTCCTCAGGTACCAGTAGGCGACAGACCTGCAGCGGTATTTGGTCGGGCCTAATGTGGCTCTACGAATGGTGAAGCCTGAACAAGTACAGGCGATAGTAGATTGGGTTGCTGACAGTGAATCCAGTTCCTTTACATTCTCTCCCACCCAGTCTCCTGCTGAAAGACCACAGTTGCACCTGCAGTCGAGGTTCATCAGTTTTTCACCTTACCCCCTTGCAAATCAGCCAAGCAGTCTGGGCCCCAAGTCATGCAGCCAGGGCCGTCTTTAATATTGATTGGACCCTGGGCAAAAATTTACTTGGGCCCCCTGGATCCCACCTTCCCACACCTTAGGCAATCACGCCCTCCACCACAACACACACAAAAAAAATCCACACATCTGGTAGAGTACAGTGAATGACTGTAAATACTTCCAGTTCTGAAGACTCCAGCGGGTCAGGATCAGTGCTCTGGGCAGCTGGGCTCAGGCTGGAAGTGGGCACCGCTCTGCAGGAAGGAGACCGGGGCTCGGCTCACCCTAGTGTTACAGTGCACCCCAGCACCCCACAGTATGCAGTATAGCATCCTATAGTATACAGCACCACACAGTATGCAGTATAGCACCCTATAGTATACAGCAACCCACAGTATGCAGTATAGCACCCTATAGTATACAGCAACCCACAGTATACAGTATAGCACCCTATAGTATACAGCACCTCACAGTATGCAGTATAGCACCCCACACTATACAGTACCCCACAGTATATAGTAGAGCAGTATAGCACCCCACACTATACAGTACCCCACAGTATATAGTAGAGCAGTATAGCAGCCCACAGTATACAGCACCTCACAGTATACAACACCTCACTGTATACAGCACCCCAAACTATACAAGATACAGCCCCCCACACTATACAGTACAGCAGTATAGCACTCCACACTATACCGCACTCACAGTATACAGTATACAGACCCCCACAGTATACAGTACAGCAGTATAGCCCCCCACACTATACAGCCCCCCCCCCCCCCCACTATACAGGCCCCCCACACTATACAGGCCCCCACACTATACAGCCCCCCTCACACTATACAGGCCCCCCCACAGTATACAGGCCCCCACACAGTATACAGGCCCCCACACAGTATACATCCCCTACACTATACAGGCCCCCCACACAGTATACAGCCCCCCACACAGTATACAGCCCACCACACAGTATACAGCCCACCACACAGTATACAGCCCCCCACCACAGTATACAGGCCCCCACACAGTATACAGTCCCACACAGTATACAGCCCACCACACAGTATACAGCCCCCCCACAGTATACAGGCCCCCACAGTATACAGGCCCCCACACAGTATACAGCCCACCACACAGTATACAGCCCACCACACAGTATACAGCCCACCACACAGTATACAGCCCCCACAGTATACAGCCCCCCACAGTATACAGGCGCCCACACAGTATACAGCCCTCCACACAGTATACAGCCCCCCCCCCCACAGTATACAGGCCCCCCCCCACAGTATACAGAGCCCCCCACACAGTATACAGCCCCCCACACAGTATACAGCCCACCACACAGTATACAGCCCCCACAGTATACAGCCCCCCCCCCCACAGTATACAGGCCCCCACACAGTATACAGCCCACCACACAGTATACAGCCCACCACACAGTATACAGCCCACCACACAGTATACAGCCTCCACAGTATACAGCCCCCCACAGTATACAGGCCCCCACACAGTATACAGCCCACCACACAGTATACAGCCCCCCCCACAGTATACAGCCCCCCCCCACAGTATAAAGAGCCCCCCCACAGTATACAGAGCCCCTCACACAGTATACAGCCCACCACACAGTATACAGCCCACCACACAGTATAGAGCCCCCCCCACACAGTATACAGGCCCCCACACAATATACAGCCCACCACACAGTATACAGCCCACCACACAGCATACAGCCCACCACACAGTATACAGGCCCCCCACAGTATACAGGTCCCCACACAATATACAGGCCCCCCACAGTATACAGGCCCCCACACAGTATACAGCCCACCACACAGTATACAGCCCCCACACAGTATACAGGCCCCCCACAATATACAGGCCCCCACACAATATACAGGCCCCCCACAGTATACAGGCCCCCACACAGTATACAGCCCACCACTATACAGTAGTTTACAGTATATTAACATAACAGCCCCTGTCACCTTTTTCTGATGTAATTTTCACACAAAAAAGCTCCACAGAACACTCATGGTAGGACCTGTGATGACCTCATAGCCATGTGACCAGTAATTGCTAGGTTACTGGTCACATGGTGATGATGTCATTAAGGTCCTGAAGTGATCACACACAACTTTAACACAGTATGATCATGATGCCTGGACTCAGTGCAGGCAGGCATGGCAGCACCCCTGTGTAGCTGACAGCTTGACACCCGGGGCAGTGGCTAGCAGGGCTCAAGAGGCAGCTGCCTTGGGCCCCCCAGGAGCAACTGGGCCCGGGGCAGCTGCCCCTTTTGCCCCTTGGTAAAGACGGCCCTGCATGAAGCAGTCTCTTCTGCTTTTTGATGACTCTGTTAGCAGGGTTTCCCAGGGCCATCCACCTAGCCCTGCCCCAGAAGTGAAAGAGATTGAATGCACCAATGCCCAACCACTTATCTTTCAAGATGAGTACATGGGAGGACCATCGCAGCACGTCTCGGATGATGACGAAACACAGGTGCCAGCTGCTGGGGCTTTCGAAAGTGTGCAGACCGACAAGGAAGGCAGGGGTGAAGACTGGGTGGAAGATGATGTGGAGGACGATGAGGTCCTCGACCCCACATGGAATTAAGGTCATGGAGTGACCTATGTAGTTTGGAGGAAGAGGCGGTGGTCGCACAGAGCCACCAGCACAGCAGAAGAGGGAGCAGGGTGCAAAAGCAGAGCGGCCGTCCTCTACACAGTACGCCTGCTACTGTCCACCGCAGAAAAGGGACCTAGCACACCAAAGCCAGCTCCAAGGAGTTCCCTGGCGTGGCAGTTCTTCAGACAATGTGCTGACGACAAGACACGAGTGGTTTGCACCCTGTGCAATCAGAGCCTGAAGTGAGGCATAAACGTTCTCAACCTGAGCACAACTTGCATGACCAGGCATTTAAGTGCAAAGCACGAGCTGCAGTGGAGTAGACACCTCAAAAAAACAAGAAAGGTCTCTGGCTCCTCCTGCTTCCTCTTCTGCTGGAGTCTCGGCCTCTTCATCCACCTCTTGAGTGACAGTGCCACCTGCCACCCCGCAAACAAAGGATCTGCCAGCAACACCAACACCTGGGTCACCAAGCATCTCCACAATGTCCCATGGAAGCGTTCAGCTCTCCATCTTCCAAACGCTGGAGAGGAAGAGGAAGTACCCCCCTACCCACCCGCGATCCCTAGCCCTGAATGCCAGCATTTCTAAATTACTGGCCTTTGAAATGCTGTCATTCCATCTGGTGGAGAGTGATAGTTTTAAAGGCCTTATGGCGGTGGCTGTCCCACAGTACGTCGTGCCCAGCCGCCACTACTTTTCCAGGTGAGCAATCCCTTCCCTGCACAACCAAGTAGGGGACAAAATCAGGTGTGCACTGCGCAACGCCATCTGTGGCAAGGTGCACCTCACTATGGATACGTGGACCAGTTAGCACGGTCAGGGACGTTATATCTCAATAACAGCACACTGGGTAAATGCAGTGGCAGCTGGGCCTGAGGCGGATAGAAGTTTGGCGCATGTCCTTTCACCACCGAGGATTGCAGGGCACTTCAGTTTGCCTCCTGTTGCTTCCTCCTCCTACTCCGCTTCCTCATCCTCTACCGGCTCCTCATCCGGTCAGCGTAACACCTTCCCCACCAACTTAAGCACAGCCAGGGGTAAACGACAGCAGGCTGTTTTAAAACTTATCTGTTTGGGGGACAAACCCCACACCGCGCAGGAGCTGTGGACGGGCCTTGAGCAACAGACCGATGAGTGGTTTGTGCCAGTAAGCCTCAAGCCCAGCCTGGTGGTGTGCGATAATGGGCGAAATCTCGTAGCCTCTCTGGGACTAGCCGGTTTGACGCACATCCCTTGCCTGGTGCATGTGCTGAATTTGGTGGTGCAGAGATTCCTTAAAAATTACCCCAATATGTCAGAGCTACTGCATAAAGTGCGGGTCGTCTGTGTGCGCTTTCGGCGTTCTCACCCTGCTGCTCCTCGCCTGTCAGCGCTGCAGCGTAACTTCGGCCTTCCCGCTCACCGCCTCTTATGCGACATGCCCACAAGGTGGAACTCCAACTTGCACATGCTTGCCAGACTGTGCGAGCAGCAGCAGGCAATAGTGGAGTTTCAGCTGCAGCACACACGGGTAAGTCGCTCGGCGGAACAGCACCACTTCACCACCAATGACTGGGCCTCCATGCGAGACCTGTGTTCCTTGTTGTGCTGTTTCGAGTACTCCACCAACATGATAACGCCGTTCTCAACGTTACTATCGCACTTCTATGCCTCCCTGAAGAGGATGTGGCACAGGAGAAGGAGGAGGAAGAGGGATCATTTCATAGGGTTTCCGGCCAGTCATTCACAAGTGGCTCCGAGGGTGGGTTCCTGCACCCACAAACACCAGGTACACAATTGTCTAGCTAGGGCACAGTTCTGGAGGATGACGAGGTGGAGGATGAGGAGGAGAAGATGGAGGAGGAGGAACCATGTTCACAGCAGGGTGGCACCCAGACCAGCTCATGACCATCACTGGTGCGTGGCTGGGGGGATACAGAGGACACAGACGATACACCACCCACAGAGGACAGCTTTTCGTTGCCTCTGGGCAGCCTGGCACACATGAGCGATTACACGCTGCAGTGTCTCCGCAACGACCGCCGAGTTGCCCACATTCTAACTTGTGCTGATTACTGGGTGGCCACGCTGCTGGATCCCCGTTACAAAGTCAACGTACCGTCATTAATTCCCTCACTGGAGCGTGATCGTAAGATGCGCGAGTACAAGCGCACGCTGGTAGACGCGCTGCTGGTGGCATTCCCACCTGACAACGGGGGCACAGTGGAAGCACAAGGCGAAGGCAGAGGAAGAGGTCGCCAATGCAGCTGGGGCATCACCAGCACCTCAGAAGGCAGGGTTAGCATGGCCGAAATGTGGAAAAGCTTTGTCAGCACGACACAACAACCAGCACCACCAGCTGATATGAAACGTCTTAGCAGGAGGCAGCATTTCACCAACATGGTGGAGCAGTATGTATGCACACGCCTACACATACTTAATGACGGGTCTGCCCCCTTCAACTTCTGGGTCTCCAAATTGGGCACATGGCCTGAGCTTGCCCTTTACGCCTTGGAGGTGCTGGCCTGCCCTGCAGCCAGTGTATTATCTGAACGTGTGTTTAGCACGGCAGGGAGCATCATCACAGACAAGCGCAGCCGCCTGTCCACAGCCTATGTGGACAAGCTCACGTTTATTAAAATGAACCAGGCATGGATCCCTCAGGACTTGTCCGTACCTTGTGCAGAATACACATGTATACCAGCACTAACCTGCCATTGTTATACTGCAGCGCAATTGCTCATTCTTGTATTTTGGATATTTCACACTCTTTTAGAGTGTACCCTAATTTTAAAAATTAAATTAAAACCAAAAACCTGTGTTGGCTACCTCGTCCTCCTCCACCGCCGCTTCCACCTACACCGCTACGTCCACCGCCTCCTCAATCTCCTACTCCATATAGAACTCCACCTCATAAATCAATTTATTTATTTTTTTGTACGTATTTTATGTCATTTCAATACTTTGTCTGTTACATTTTCGGGTGAAATTCACCATTTTTTGTGTGTATAGTACCACTACTATACATAGTAGACCGGTAAAAAATAAAATAAAATTGTCAGTTACATTTGCTGGTGAAATTCACAAATTTTTGGGTGTATAGTACCACAGGTTAAAAAAAATATAAAATATTTTAATTTACATTTTCGGGAGAAATTCACTAATTTTTGTGTGTATAGTACCACTGCTATACCTAGTAGACCGGTAAAAAAATAAATTGTCAGTTACATTTTCTGGTGAAATTCACCAATTTTTGGGTGTATAGTACCACTTCTATACCTAGTAGACAGGTTAAAAATAAATAAAAATCGCCATTTACATTTTCGGGTGAAATTCACCAATTTTTGGGTGTGATGTACCACTGCTATACCTAGTAGACCGGTAAAAAAAAATAAAAATAAGAATTGTTATTTACATTTTCGGGTGAAATTGACCAATTTTTGGGTGTGATGTACCACTGCTATACCTAGTAGACCGGTTAAAAAAATTAAATAAATCATCATCTACATATTCGGGTCAAATTCACAAATTTTTGGGTGTGATGTACCACTGCTATACCTAGTAGACCGGTAAAAAATAAAAATAAATTGTCATTTACATTTTCGGGTGAAATTTACCAATTTTTGGTTGTGAAGTACCACTGCTATACCTAGTAGACCGGTAAAAATAAATAAATTGTCAGTTACATTTTCTGGTGAAATTCACCAATTTTCGTGTGTGATGTACCCCTCCTCTACCTAGTTGACAGCTTAATAAACTTCAATAATTTTTCTTTAACATTTTCGGGTGACAATAAACAATTTTTTTCTGTCATAGACCCCTGCTCTACCAAGCTCCCGCCCACACAGAGCGTCCGATGTGTGTGGCAGTAGGATGCTAATGCTGTGCAGTGACCGAGGTCTGGTGATACGGGGAGACTGTGCGTGGTGGACAGCAGCTGTCTGCTGCAGCATGTTAGGCCTCTTTCACACGGGCGTTGCGGGAAAATGTGCGGGTGCGTTGCGGGAACACGCGCAGTTTTTCCGTGCGAGTGCAAAACATTGTAATGCGTTTTGCACTCGCGTGAGAAAAATCGTGCATGTTTGGTATCCAAACCCGAACTACTTCACAGAAGTTCGGGCTTGGGATCGGTGTTCTGTAGATTGTATTATTTCCCCTTATAACATGGTTATAAGGGAAAATAATAGCATTCTGAATACAGAATGCATAGTAAAATAGCGCTGGAGGGGTTAAAAAAATAAAATAAAAATTTAACTCACCTTAGTCCACTTAATCGCGCTGCCGGCATCTCCTTCTGTCTCCTTCTTTGCTGATTGTAGGAACAGGACCTGTGGTGACGTCACTCCGGTCATCACATGGTCTATCACATGATCCATCGCCATGGTAAAAGATCATGTGATGGATCATGTGATGACCGGAGTGACGTCACCACAGGTCCTATTCAGAATGCTGTTATTTCCCCTTATAACCATGTTACAAGGGGAAATAATAATGATCGGGTCTCCATCCCGATCGTTTCCTAGCAACCATGCGTGAAAATCGCACCGCATCCGCACTTGCTTGCGGATGCTTGCGATTTTCATGCAACCCATTCACTTCTATGGGGCCTGCGTTGCGTGAAAAACGCAGAATATAGAGCATGCTGCGATTTTCACGCAACGCACAAGTGATGCGTGAAAATCACCGTTCATGTGAACAGCCCCATAGAAATGAATGGGTCGGTATTCAGTGCGGGTGCAATGCGTTCACCTCACGCATCGCATCCGCGTGGAATTCTCGCCCGTGTGAAAGGGGCCTTAGAGTGCCAGTTACAGGGAGCATATGGAGGAAAAAAGACTCCCACCATCAGCCCATTTAACTTTCAAACAGCAGGGGGCCCCTTTCAGAAAGGGGGCCCTGGGCAATTGCCTTGTTTGTCCTCCCTAACGCCAGCCCTAAGTTGCACCCCTACCACTTGTACGTCCTATACATCTCCCTCGATTCCTATGGCCACTCTCCTTTTCCGCTTCTGTTGTTTCAGTATGACTTGAGATATCACAATCTTGTTTTTTATATTAGGTCCCTGTGCGATCAGTAGTAGCATATACCCTATTCTCACGAAAGTGAGAACTGCCGATGTTTTCATTCCTTAAGCGATACTGAAATTTCTCACCCTTAAACCCCCTGTGTAGGGATAAATAGATTGGTTTGAGTAGGGATGTGTAGGGGAAGAGACCCAGCACGTGGATCCCCTCCCATCCCCACTAACATCCTAATCAAGGGTAAATTACCAGTGATTACACTCCTCTGAGTTTGCACCATTGTGTGTTATATGTGTTTGCACCATTGTGTGCGTTTGTTTGTATACTGTCTCTATTGGACCATCATTTTAGCTGGATATTAAAAGTTAAGTATTAATTAAGGTCACCCTTCATATTCTGCTTTATGTTTACAGTTTGTTTTTGCAGAGGCAGCAAGTCGTTGGAGGACGCTGAGACATCTTGCTGCAGTGGCAACTGCAGGACCTGGCAAGGCATATTGACAATGAGGAACCTGCTGAATCCCTTGTTTTCTGTATAGTCAGCAAATAATCTTTAGAGTGCAAGATAGTTTTCTGTTTGAGATAAAATTTGTCTTTAAAAGCTATGTTTGCTAATCAAAACACCTTGAGATAGGAGGAGAAGGCACAATGTCACTAAGGGTGAGAATGTACATGATGTGGAGATTGACTGGCAAAATTGTGTCAAATTTGGAGCCATACTTTAAAGGCTAGATTATGCAGTGACTCAGAGGCTACTGCTAAAGATGTGACACCAAAACGCAGCTTGCAGCGTTGACACAATATGGTGCAATTGCAAACGGATCTGTCCCCCATTGACTTTTAATGTAAAGTCCGGAGTCCCTATTAATATACCATCGGATCAGAGTTTTCTCCAATCCGATGGTATATTTTAACTTGAAGCGTCCCCATCACCATGGGAACGCCTCTATGTTAGAATATACCATCGGATTTGAGTTAGATCGTGAAAACTCAGATCCGACAGTATATTCTAACACAGAGGCGTTCCCATAGTGATGGGGACGCTTCAAGTTATAATATACTGAGAACTGTGTACATAACTGCCCCCTGCTGCCTCGCAGCACCTGATCTCTTACAGGGGGCTGTGATCCGCACAATTAACCCCTCAGGTGCTGCACCTGAGGGGTTAATTGTGCATATCATAGCCCCCTGTAAGAGATCAGGTGCTGCCAGGCAGCAGGGGCCAGACCCCCCTCCCTCCCCTGTATTAAATTCATTGGTGGCTAGTGCAGCCCCCCCTCCCTCCCTCCCTCCCCAGTATTAAATTCATTGGTGGCCAGTGCGGCCCCCCTCCCTCCCCAGTATTAAATTCATTGGTGGCCAGTGCGGCCCTCCCTCCCTCCCCAGTATTAAATTCATTGGTGGCCAGTGCGGCCCCCCTCCCTCCCCAGTATTAAATTCATTGGTGGCCAGTGCGGCCCTCCCTCCCTCCCCAGTATTAAATTCATTGGTGGCCAGTGCGGCCCCCCTCCCTCCCTCCCTCCCTCCCCAGTATTAAATTAATTGGTGGCCAGTGCGGCCCCCCCTCCCTCCCCAGTATTAAATTCATTGGTGGCCAGTGCGGCCTCCCCTCTCCCCCCCTTTATTAAAATCACACACCCCCATCATTGGTGGCAGCGGAGAGTTCCGATCGGAGTCCCAGTTTAATCGCTGGGGCTCCGATCGGTTACCATGGCAGCCAAAACGCTACTGCAGTCCTGGCTGCCATGGTTACTTAGCAATTTTAGAAGCATTATACTTACCTGCGCTGTCTGTGGCCGGCCGGGCGCTCCTCCTACTGGTAAGTGAAAGGTCTGTGCTATAAGCAATGCGCCGCACAGACCTTTCACTTGCCAGTAAGAGGAGCGACCGGCCGGCCACAGACAGCGCAGGTAAGTATAATGCTTCTAAAATTGGTAAGTAACCATGGCAGCCAGGACTGCAGTAGCGTCTTGGCTGCCATGGTAACCGATCGGAGCCCCAGTGATTAAACTGGGACTCCGATCGGAACTCTCCGCTGCTCATTGGGGGAGGGTGATTTTAATTAGGGGGGGAGAGGGGAGGCCGAACTGGCCACCAATGAATTTAATACTGGGGAGGGAGGGGGGCCGCACTATCCACCAATAAATTTAATACTGGGGAGGGAGGGAGAGGGGGCCGCACTGGTCACCAATGAATTTAATACTGGGGAGGGAGGGGGGCCGCACTGGCCACCAATGAATTTAATACTGGGGAGGGAGGGGGGCCGCACTGGCCATCAATGAATTTAAAACTGGGGAGGGAGGGGGGTCTGGCCCCCTTCTGCCTGGCAGCACCTGATCTCTTACAGGGGGCTATGATACGCACAATTAACCCCTCAGGTGCGGCACCTGAGGGGTTAATTGTGCGGATCACAGCCCCCTGTAAGAGATCGGGTGCTGCCAGGCAGCAGGGGGCAGTTATGTACACAGTTCTCAGTATATTCTAACTTAAAGCGTCCCCATCAGCATGGGAACGCCTCTGTGTTAGAATATACTGTCGGATCTGAGTTTTCACGATGTGAAAACTCAGATCTGAAAAAAGCTGTTATGCAGATGGATCCGTTCTGAACAGATGCAAGCGTTTGCATTATAGGTGCGGATCCATCTGTGCAGATACCAGACGGATCCGCACCAAACGCAAGTGTGAAAATAGCCTAAAACGAATAGAAAACTGTCCAACTCAGAACAGTTTTCTATTCTTATGGGTAATGTAACCTTATAGTTTGAGGCTACCTTTTGTTGCAACAATCACTTTTCTTTGTGGCATATTTAGTTACTTTGTGCATGTTGCAGGGGTTGATCTCTGTGATCCCTGTTTTCACTTTGTGGATGCGGGCATCTAGGTGATTAATCCCTGCATACTTTCATATATTGCTCTATTTTAAAGCACTGGCAGCAGCCCTATTTGCCTTTTTGGTGATACTTATGTGCATTCTCACACATGTATATAGGATTTGGTTCTCTATATAAGAGACGGATGATACTATGTGCATGTGTATGGGACCATTAATGTGATTGATTGTTATGCACATGCATGGGACCATTAAGGTGATTGATTGTCATGCACATGCATGTCTTCATGTGGGATTCTGTTTATAGCGCACAGGCAGCTTTTTATGTCCATGTAGAGACATGTAAGTGCATGCTAATGCAATCTAGACATTTGTGACATTTCTAGGCACATTGGATAGGTCTCTCTTTTTTATATGCATATGTATGCTTGGAGATCTATATCTGTACTGTCTTTTTTGACATTTATGATGAATAGATGTGATATCCTTATGTGTCAGGGTGCTTGGCATATGTCTCAATTTTTTGGTTGCTTCACTGCCCTTTTCCCCTATTTTTGTGTGACTACGTTATGTCCCCTCAGGTGTAGTACACCTTTTTTTATCTGATGCATTACATCATATATAATTTTTTATGTATCATTCAATAAAGTATATTTATATTTTGCTACTATACCCGTTTTAGTCTCAGTTTATCTTTTGTTTGTGTATCTATATGCCCTATGCAAAGTTAATACTTTTTACTTTATTTCTCTTGAAAGGGTTAACTTATACTGTTTAACTGCATTTTATATATATGTTGTGATATATATCCTGTTCATTATCATTGTATTTACATGGCTCTGTGGAAAGGGTTAAAGAGGACCTTTCACCAGAAGAAAGTATCTAAACTAACTATACAGACGTGTAGAGCGGTGCCCAGGGATCCCCCTGCACTTACTGTTATCCCCGGGCGCCGCTCCGTTCTATGGTTATAGCCTCCGATATGTTCGTAGTTAGGCTCCACCCAGGGGAACCTGCCGCGGTCTCCTTCTCCTATGCTGTAGCGCTGGCCAATCGCAGCGCTCAGCTCATAGCCTGGCTATGAGCTGAGCGCTGCGATTGGCCAGCGCTACAGCATAGGAGAAAGAAACGCCGGCAGGTTCCCCTGGGTGGAGCCTAACTACGAACATACCGGAGGCTATAACCGGAGAACGGAGCGGCGCCCGGAGATAACAGTAAGTGCAGGGGGATCCCTGGGCGCCGCTCTACACGTCTGTATAGTCAGTTTAGATACTTTCTTCTGGTGAAAGGTCCTCTTTAATGAATACTGAGAGACTGTTAGGGCTTTGATTGAGAAGCCGGCAATTTTCCACAGCTGCCATAGGTTTTAAAGAAGACCATTTTTTGGAGGGAGAAACCCAGACTTGTTTACTACCATGTTTTGGAGGGAAAAACCCCAGACTTGTTTACCACCAAAAGCAGACAGCCTGACCTTTTAAATGTCTGGTTTTAGCTATATTGTTATGTCTGGAAACTTGCTTTTGTCTGGAAAACCTGCTGTGTCATTGCCAGCGAGTATCATTGAAGCTTTAATATAAGTTCTATATAACAGTGGTCCCCAACCTTTTTTGCACCAAGGACCGGTTTCATGCAAGACAATTTTCCCAGGGACCGGGTGGGGCGGGAATGGGGTGGGGGTTCTGGGGCGGGGCGTAGGGGGTGGGCGGGGCTGACTGATTCACACGCATAACAAAACACAAGGTGCATATTAAAATATATAACACTATATAATGACTATATAAACTGACTATGGTCTCTGCTGCACTGGTCTCTGCTGCACTGGTCTCTGCTGCACTGGTCTCTGCTGCACTGGTCTCTGCTGCACTGTACCGTATTTTTCGCCCTATAAGATGCACCTAGTTTTAGAGGAGAACAATAAAAAAAAAATATTTTCCATTACACCTGAGGTCAGACCAGCAATCAGACCCCCAATGTTAATCAGACCTCAGATCAGACCCCCAATGGCTCAGATCAACCCCCAAACCCTTAGCCATCTATCAGCCCCCAATGTCAGCCATAAACCCCCCCCAATGTCAGCCATAAACCCCCCCAATGTCAGCCATAAGCCCCCCATTAGCCCCTCATGTCAGCCATAAGCCCCCCATTAGCCCCTCATGTCAGCCATAAGCCCCCCATTAGCCCCTCATGTCAGCCATAAGCCCCCCATTAGCCACTCATGTCAGCCATAAGCCCCCCATTAGCCCCTCATGTCAGCCATAAGCCCCCCATTAGCCCCTCATGTCAGCCATAAGCCCCCCATTAGCCCCTCATGTCAGCCATAAGCCCCCCATTAGCCCCTCATGTCAGCCATAAGCCCCCCATTAGCCCCTCATGTCAGCCATAAGCCCCCCATTAGCCCCTCACGTCAGCCATAAGCCCCCCATTAGCCCCTCATGTCAGCCATAAGCCCCCCATTAGCCCCTCATGTCAGCCCCATGTCCCTCATGTCAGCCCCATTAGCCCCTCATGTCAGCCCCATGTCCCTCATGTCAGCCCCATTAGCCCCTCATGTCAGCCCCATGTCCCCCAGGTCAGCCTCATTAGCCCCTCATGTCAGCCCCATGTCCCTCATGTCAGCCCCATTAGCCCCTCATGTCAGCGCCATTAGCCCCTCATGTCAGCCCCATTAGCCCCTCATATTAGCCCCTCATGTCAACCCCATTAGCCCCTCATGTCAGCCCCATGTCCCCCAGGTCAGCCCCATTAGCCCCTCATGTCAGCCCCATTAGCCCCTCATGTCAGCCCCATGTCCCTCATGTCAGCCCCATGTCCCTCATGTCAGCCCCATTAGCCCCTCATGTCAGCCCCATTAGCCCCTCATGTCAGCCCCATTAGCCCCTCATATTAGCCCCTCATGTCAGCCCCATTAGCCCCTCATGTCAGCCCCATTAGCCCCTCATGTCAGCCCCATTAGCCCCTCATGTCAGCCCCATTAGCCCCTCATGTCAGCCCCATTAGCCTCTCATGTCAGCCCCATTAGCCCCTCATGTCAGCCCCATTAGCCCCTCATGTCAGCCCCATTAGCCCCTCATGTCAGCCCCATTAGCCCCTCATGTCCCCCAGGTCAGCCATCAGCCCCCAGTGCAAATAAAAAATAAAATAAAAAACCACTTACCTCTCCTGCTCCTGGTCACCATCGCGATCCTCTTCATTCTGCTGTCAGCTCTGGCTGTGTATAGCGGCGCACAGCGTGAGGTCACAGAGAGATCTCACGCTGTGCGCAGCCCTGCACAGCCGATAGCCGAGCCGTGGACCAGGAAGCGGTGAGTACAGATCCTTCACCGCTCCCTGGTCCTTCTGTACTAATGAAGCGCTTCCATAATGGAAGCGCTTCATTAGTACAGAGTTAAAGACTGCCTTGATCGCCACGGCCCGGCTAACAATCTTCCACGGCCCGGTCCTGGGCCGCGGCCCGGCGGTTGGGGACCGCTGCTATATAAGACATGAGCTGAAACAATGTATCTGTTTGTGTTGAGTTTCTCCACGCCACCCCTCCCACTAGAAGGTTCAAGTCTAGCAAAAACTGTATATAAGTAGAGAAGTCAGAACCCCTAGTGTGCTGCAGTTGGGGACCAGTGCTTGGAGGGGAGACTCATGCCAGCCTGCATGAGTGACCAGAAGAAGATGCTGAGATGGGGATACTGAGCCACAGACCATGGGTCACTAGCCCTGTGACCAAGGAGCCACCTGGACTACTGAGCTACAGACCGTGGGCCCTTGACCAGGATGCCAGCCTTCTGAGCGGGAGAGGGACAACTAGCTCAGGCCTTTCCTCAGCATCAAACCCTTCTTCTGCCAGGGAGGAGACTCTGCCAGACTACTGAGTGACCAGAAGAAGACGCTGAGATGGAGATATACGCTGCCACAGACCCTGGATCACCAGCCTTGGACCAGGGTACCAGCCTTCCAAAAAGAAAGAGGGACAGCTAGCTCAGGCCTTTCCTCAACATCAAACCCTTCTTCTGCCAGGGAGGAGACTGAAGAAGCCAGCCCAATGCCTCGCCTATACTGTTTTATAAATTCACAGTATAGGGTAGATATGGCGGTACACGTTCAGTGGAAATATTGAATCTCAGCCTGATAGAACGTTAAATGTAAAAATAATAAAATCTTTATTAGACTCAATCAAAGGGGTATAGATCAAACCAGGCATACAGGGAATCAGAAGTGCGGAGAGGGATCAAGTAATAGACCGTCCGACACTCTGAAAGCCTGACTGGTAAACTGTATGTCGGGCTAACACTCAGTGTTAGATTATTTATATCCGGCGTGTGTTTGGCCGCATACGGCCATCACAGCGCCGATGTATGCACGCTACAGTGTGGCAGCTTTACTTATATCTGACACTGTGACGAATTATGCTCGCTCCTGATGACACATGACACATGACACATATAAGTCATGTAGAAACGCGTAGAGCGATTTGTTGTGTCATTCAGCGCTCCTTTCCTTCTGACCACTGCCATGTGCAGTTTACCACCACATATGGGGTATTTCTGTAAACTGCAGACTCAGAGTAATGTATATTGAGGTTTATTTTGCTGTTAACCATTGCTGTGTTGCAAGAAAAAAAAAAAAAATTTCACCTCCATTTTCTTTTAATTCTTGTGGAACACCTCAAGGGTTAACAAAGTTTGTAACATCAGTTTTGAATAATTTGAGGGATGTAGTTTCTAAAATGGGATCATTTATAGGTGGTTTCTAGAGATGAGCAAATCGAATCAGACGAAGTCGAATTCGATCCGAATTTCATTACTAATTTGATTCGCAATGAATGCAAATTTCCTCGCTCTTCATGGTAACAAATCGCAATTTTTTGTAAAATGGCGGCTACAATAGCGGCTACACATGTGAGGACATGGGGCAACGAACTCTGGGAAGGTGGGCTGACCCATAATGTCGTGCATGCAGCCAATCAGCCCTGTGATGTCATAGCCCTAAAAATACGGTGGCCATCTTAGAGTCAGACATTTTCCAGCGTTCAGAGTGCAGAGACAGACGTGAGAAGGCGCTAGGGACAGCAATTGGAAAAACCTCATTGTGAAAACCCCCCTGAAAAAACGATTTATAACTGCAGGGAAAGGATAGGGAGGAATCATTTCACAGCATCTTAGTGCAAGAGACATCAGAAGGCGTTAGGGACAGTACTAGAAAAGCTATTTACAAGTGCAGTGAAAGATTATTTGGGAATCCAAATAGCCATTATACATCTCTGTCATTCCAGCAATTTGTTCTTGGGGTGCAAGTGCTATGTTGAAAAGCCTTTAGTGTCTCATATCTTTTCAAAAAATTTAAATATATATACAGTTGACTTCTGCAGTTATATGTGTTGAAAGCGTACAGAAAGAAAAAAATATACGCACTTCACTGGTGCACGTATTTGTGGCAAAAGCGTTTAGTGGCCTATTTCATTATAGAAAGAAAAAAATATACGCACTTCACTGGTGCACTTATTTGCGGCAAAAGCGTTTAGTGGCCTATTTCATTATAGAAAAAAATATATATATACACACGTCACTGGTGCAGTTATTTGTGGCAAAAGTGTTTAGTGGCCTTATTTCAGTACAGAAAGAAAAATATATACGCACTTCACTGGTGCATTTATTTGTGCTAAAAGCGTTTACTGGCCTATTTCAGTACAAAAAGAAAAATATATTCTCAGTTTACTTTTGCAGTTATATGTGTTGAAAGCGTTTACTGGCCTTTTTCAGTACAGAAAGAAAAATATATACGCAATTCACTCGTGCATTTATTTCTGCTGAAAGCGTTTACTGGCCTATTTCAGTACAAAAAGAAAAATATATTTTCAGTTTACTTTTGCAGTTATATGTGTTGAAAGAGTTTATTGGCCTATTTCAGTACAAAATGAAAAATATATTCTCAGTTCATTTCTGCAGTTATATGTGTTGAAAGCGTACAGAAAGAAAAAAATATACGCACTTCACTGGTGCGCGTATTTGTGGCAAAAGCGTTTAGTGGCCTATTTCATTATAGAAAGAAAAAAAATATACGCACTTCACTGGTGCACTTATTTGTGGCAAAAGCGTTTAGTGGCCTATTTCATTATAGAAAAAAATATATATATACACACGTCACTGGTGCAGTTATTTGTGGCAAAAGTGTTTAGTGGCCTTATTTCAGTACAGAAAGAAAAATATATACGCACTTCACTGGTGCATGTATTTGTGCTAAAAGCGTTTACTGGCCTATTTCAGTACAAAAAGAAAAATATATTCTCAGTTTACTTTTGCAGTTATATGTGTTGAAAGCGTTTACTGGCCTTTTTCAGTACAGAAAGAAAAATATATACGCAATTCACTCGTGCATTTATTTCTGCTGAAAGCGTTTACTGGCCTATTTCAGTACAAAAAGAAAAATATATTCTCAGTTTACTTTTGCAGTTATATGTGTTGAAAGCCTACAGAAAGAAAAAAAATATGCACACTTTACTGGTGCACTTATTTGTGGCAAAAGCTTTCAGTGGCCTATTTCATTATAGAAAGAAAAAATATACGCACTTCACTGGTGCAGTTATTTGTGGAAAAAGGGTTTACTGGCCTATTTCAGTACAAAAATAAAAATATATTCTCAGTTCATTTCTGCAGTTATATGTGTTCAAAGCGTTTACTGGCCAATTTCAATACAGAAAGAAAAATATATACGCATTTCACTGGTGCATTTATTTCTGCTGAAAGCATTTACTGGCCTATTTCCGTACAAAAAGAAAAATATATTCTCAGTTCACTTCTGCAGTTATATGTGTTGAAAGCCTACAGAAAGAAAAAAATATATGCACTTCACTGCTGGTGCAGTTATTTGTGGCACAAGCGTTTAGTGGCCTATTTCAGTACAAAAAGAAAAATATATTCTCAGTTCACGTCGGTAGTTATATGTGTTGAAAGCATGGCTGGGAGTCAGCAGGGTGGCAGCAGTGGGAGGTTGGGAGCCAAACGTGCCCTGGGTAGACCACCTGCTTCGCAGAAGCCTACCTGCCCAGGAAGTAGTGGTGTAGGGTTTCACGGAAGTAGCGGCGGTAGCAGTCAGTTAGTGTGGCGGTTATATGTGTTATTTAGCATTTCAGTACCAAAAAATATATATATTCTCAGTTCACATCGGCGGTTACTTGTGTTGAAAGTGTTTAGTAGCCTATATCAGCACAAAAAAAAATACATTTGCAGTTCACGTCGGCTGTTATATGTGTTGAAATCATTTAGTGGCTTATTGCAGTACAAAAAGAAAAATATATTCTCAGTTCACGTCGGCGGCAGTTATATGTCTTTAAAGCATTTAGTGGCCTATTTCAGTACAAAGAGAAAAATATATTCTCAGTTCACGTCGGCGGTTATATGTGTTAAAAGCATGGCTGGGAGTCAGCAGGGTGGCAGCAGTCTGGAGCCAAACATGCCCGGGGTAGACCACCTGCTTTGCATCAGCCTACCTGCCCGGGAAGTAGTGGTGCAGGGGTTCACAGAAGCAGCAGTGGTAGCATTCAGTCAGTGCGGACTGTTGGGGGGGAAATCACCTACTCGGCGGTGTGGCAGTTTTTTGTTAAGCCGCCGGAGAAGGTGAACATGGCCATATGTAGAATATGTGGGCTGAAGGCGAAGCGTGGCCAGGGTGCCAATGTAGGCACTACAGTCTTCGTCAACATATGCAGCGTCACCATATGTGATAACCTGATGCTGCTGCTATTGCCATCTCCACACTATGTCACATTGCCACTCTGTGGTATCCCCCTGCTGCTGCTGCTGCTGCTACTGCCATCTCCACACTATGTCACCTTGCCATTCTGTGGTATCCTTCTGCTGATGCTGATGCTACTGCCATCTCCACACTGTGCCACCTTGCCACTCTGTGGTATCCTGATGCTGCTACTGCCCTCTTCACACTATGTCACCTTGCCACTCTATGGTATATTGATGCTGCTGCTGCAACTGCTGTCTCCACACTGTCACCTTGCCACTCTGTGGTGTCCTACTAATGCTGCTGCTTCTGCCATCTCCACACTATGTCACCTTGCCACTCTGTTTTATCCTGAAGGTGCTGCAGCTGCTGCTACGGCTACTGCCATCTCCACAATTGGTCACCTTGCAACTTTGTGGTATCCTCCTGATGCTGCTGCTGCTGCTGCTACTGCCATCTCCACACTATGTCACCTTGCCACTCTGTGGTATCCTGATGCTGCTGCTGCTTCTGCCATCTCGGCACTATGTTACTTTGCCACTCTGTGGTATCCTCCTGATGCTGCTTCTACTGCCATCTCCACACTATGTCACCTTGCCACTCTGTGGTATCCTAATGCTGCTGCTGCTGTTAATGCCATCTCCACACTGTTTCACCTTGCCACTCTGTGGTATCTTATGGCTGCTGCGACTACCATCTCAACACTATGTCACCTTGTCACTCTGTGGTATCCTCCTGATGCTGCTGCTGATGCTGCTACCGCCATCTCCACACTATGTCACCTTGCCACTCTGTGGTATACTCCTGATGCTGCTGTTGCCACCTCCAGACTCGGTTATTGTGCCACTCAGTGGCCTCCTCAAACTGCTTCCACCTCCAGACTCAGTGATTGTGCCACTCGGTGGCCTCCTCCTGATGGTGCTGCTGCCGCCAACTCCAGATTTTGTCATTGTGCCATTCGGGAACCTCCTCATACTGCTGCCAACTCCAGACTTGGTCATTGTACCACTTGGTGGCCTCCTCATACTGCTGCCTACTCCAGACTCTGTCAGTGTGCCACTCTTCTGTGCACCCTTTTATTGTTTATTGTCCATGGTGTGATTTTGATTATGATGAGTCTGAACATGGTCTTGCAATATATCATCGCCGTGTGGTGGGGTGTAATCCACCTGTCCACAGCGCAATGTAGTCACCTATTATCGAGTAGTATAATGAGGGGTGTAAAGGGGGAATATTAATCACCAATATTTATGCAAATATCGATAATTAATATTCATAAATGGGAGGAGCCATCTAGTGATAACTCCGCCCATTTATGCCTTTATATAACAATACTTTCGCTATGCTCTACACTGATCGCTATGCTAGCTGCATGCGCCTTACTAACTTGCTACCGCTAACAAGTACACGCTACACAAAAGGGTATAAATATAACAGTGTTTATTAACACAAAATAACAGTCTAATATTTGCTTATAATTATATATATCTATATCAATGGAATAGATATATATATTTATAGCAGCACACAGCAATATGTAAACAACACACTAATACGGTTCTAACTACACTAACACATTCCCATATTCCACCCATAAACTAACTAGACAATTCACACATACTAGTAATAACAGCCCACCCCACCTGACTATTCACTGTCCCTACGGGGTACGACGAGGGTTAATGGTGGCCTTACAGGGGTGTAAACCGACCACAAACACAAAGGGTTAACAATGGGGATAATATCAGAACTGTACAGCAATGCAAGGGTAAATACCCTGCAAGTGTACAGTGAGGGGGGGGGGGGGGTGGCAGGGTTTGAACTGAACCACAAATACAATCAGGGGAACCAGTGGCACAGGATCAGGGGTACAAACAAGGATACAATAAGGCAAGGGTTTGGGGGATCAAGGTGTCCAGTAACACGGCAAGGGTAAATCAGGGCCCAGGGTACACATCAGGGGCAAGGGTTATAAGGCAGGGCCCAAGGTGCACATCAGGGACACAAATATAGGGGTTACAGGACCAGGGGTGTGGGTTAACCAGGGGAGAGATATAGCGGTCGGGGGTCAGGGGATATACTTAATCCTTCCAGCGTTAGTAGGCCTTATCCAGGTGGTCATCATGAAGCTGCTCTCTCCCCTGCATCTCTGAATCTAGTCTGGTTGCAAGAGAGGGCACCTCTGGCCGGTTCGGGGTTTTATAGCCCAAAAGCAACCCCCTCCTCCTTCCTCAGGCATGTGACATCATAGTGTGCCTTAGTCCCCCCTCCTAGTCCCAAAAATGCTGGGCCATGGGGCAGAGGTGTGGAAAAACAGGTCTTTGATGTCTCTGATTAGAAGGTCCCCTCACAACAGTGCCACAGAGTCTGATTGCTTTGGGCCTGAACAAAAGGGGACTAGATGCTAATCAGCTGTTTTCCTACAGGCTATCAGCACAAGTTTTCCTCTAAACAACTCTGCTGATAACAGTTGGAATTGCATATATGCATATATATATCCACAGATGCTTGGGGGCTCATCTATAAACACATACAAAACCGGGGGTATGAATGGGCAGCAATAAGCCCACATACATACTGTCATGCTGACATAAGTGTATATACATAGACACGTGTGCAAATACATACACACATATCTATATATACACACACCCTCGCATATATCTGGGGCATCACATACAGGGGACATATATAAGGGGGCACATATATTTACTAATATAAGGGGGATTATAAGGGGGCACAGCTTCCAGGGACCACATATTTCCCACAGGGGCCACCATGAGCCCCTGGGGATCACCATGGGCATCACCCCATGATGCGGTGGTTAATGTATGCATATATATACCATACATGCCCGCACGTGTTTGCAGGCATGCATGGATATATATGCACACGTCTCAGCCGTTCCTCAACAATCCCCCTGTTGTCGGAATATAATACGACAATATAATGGGGGAACGGGTTGAGATATGTTTGCCCCCCTTCAACCCCATCTTTGGTGGAAGTTCAGGAAGAACTGTAGTGCACACTGATCTTTAGGTACTTAGACATCCCCAATCCAGCTTCCTCCGACCTGCCCTTCTGTCTTCTTCTTGACATCTTTAGGATACCACACACCCACAGTCTTTTGGTTAGCTGGTCTTTCTTTAACAGTCTTAGTGTCGGCCACCCCCACTTTGGAGTGACCACACCCCCACAGTCTCTCGGTAATTCTGCCGATCTTCAGGTATCTTCGTCCCCCCCCCAAATCTGGAGTGGGTTCACCCTTACAGTCTTTAACTGGCCTTTCTTTAACAGTCTCTTGGTGTCGGCCACCCCCACTTTGGAGTGACCACACCCCCACAGTCTCTCGGTAGTTCTGCCGATCTTCAGGTATGGCCCGCCTCCAAGGCATCTGGAGCGGGTTCACCCTCACAGTCTCAGTCCCAACTTTCTTCTATCCAACGTCTGTTTCCATCTTGATGGGTGCGGTTCTCCCGTGGACAGATTAATAGGTCTTTACAAGGCAGGTCAGACTCTCAAGCGGCGATGTCACAGTACCTAAATTCTACTGCGGAGAACACCTCCGCCACACTACACCTCCAGCCCTTCCCTTAAGAACCTCACCGTTCCAGGGTTCAAGGTGGCAAATGAATGATGCCTGTCCCTATCGTGACCTAACCTTATCCCCATTCACACAAAACACATGTCACATCCCTCCCAACACCACCAAATTCCATTAAATGTGTGTACCCATAGAGACTATTGCAACCTGGCATATCTCTACACCTCCAAAGACACAGGTAGGTCGCAGACCCCTGTGTCAATGGGAAACTACTATAGGATGCAAATGTGTACAGCCAAATAATAACTCACCGCAATGCGTTGGGCGAGTTTCCCTGGGTATAGGCTGTCACACATTTGTACCTAGAGTGTCTATGGGTACACAATCAACCAACAAACATAATCAATAAATACAATGTGCTATGGGGTTTCAGGGTAGTACAAGTTATACGTCCCGAACCCTCATAGGAAACAAAGTGTGTCCATACAATATTTGGCTACAGGAACAATATTAGCGTTATGTCCTGAGCCTCCTCCTTTGGTTAGTTCGGTAAAGTTCTGTCTGGTTCTGGTGTATTTTGTCAATAAGTCCCTTGACCCTCCGATGACGATGACCAGAACCAGAAGAAGTTTCACTGGGTGAAACAAGTGAATAAGTTCTTCCACCCGAACGTCTCCCAAGTCTTCCTCCAGAACTTTAAATAATGCTCCCGCTGGATTGTGGCACTGTCTTCATTTCTATAACACCTCTAGGTAGAGGTCGCTTCGTTGCCAAGATCCAGTGGGATCCTCTGGAGCCTCACAAAAGTGTCAGGGGGAATAGCTCGCCTCTTCTGTGGCATCTCCTAGGTTTTTCTTCCGCTCCATATAAAATCACACCTATGGCAGAAGAAAACACCAGGCGCTCCCAGGGGAATTTCTCCCCTAACAGTGCAATTAAATGTGATAATTCCCAGCACCAATACCTTTGACCCATGGGTAGAGAAAGGTATTGGGCTGCCCTTTATCTCACAGGACCCCTCGTCATCCCAACACTGGTGTCTGAACATCCTACCTTCAGAGGAGCGTGTCCCTCTGCACCAACAGATAAGGATGGCCACCCTACTAGGTTAGGATAACTGGAGCTCTGTGGACAAAGCACCATCTTGTTATTGATGGCACCGTATCCCTGTCCACTCGTGTGTACCCAGGCCGATTTCCCCCTGTGATCCCATCTTGTGGAGGCCCGCAGAACCAATGGCATAGGCATGCCCTGGCTCCCCAGGCCCCCACAACACAAGAACACAGTCCACATTCTGCTGCCAAACACTCTGCGTCCAATCCCTATCAGAGCTGTGCTACCTGACCGGACTAGAATTAAGTGCGCAGCACAACATTACACCAATGTTGTCTGTCCGCCCCAGTCCCCAGCGCAACACAGTCCTACCGAAAACCTTGAGCAAAACAGTGTTATCTGTATCGATCTGAGACCCTGGCTGCCCAGAATAATATCACATCATCCTTTGTGTAGGATTTCCCGTGTGAAATTATCTGCTCGCAAGCCTATACGTTCTCGATCCACAGTATAACACTGTTCCACTGCAAGGGGACACAGAATGAAACAGAGACAGCAGACGGGACTTACAACACTACATAAATCAGCATGGTAGAACACATCCGTAGTCAAGGACTACCACCATCAACATCAAGAAGAACGTACAAACAGATAACAAAAACACACAACATGGACATACACAGGGAACAAACTGTGTAACAAATAGTACAGGGGTGTCAAATGTTGCCTAGCCTAGCTTGGCCACTCTGACCCCTCAGCATCTGGTGATGCTGCCGAGAGGTAACCCCGTTATGGCCAGGCTGACTAGACCCCACTGCACAATTTGTTACCTGGCTGATACTGTTGGACACATTGTAATTACTTGCACAAGGGCAATTCCTTGCAATGTGTCCTTTGTTCCCACACCTGAAACACGTGACTTGGTTTCCTGTCCTGTGTGTTATGTTCCTATCTGTTTCGCAGTGTCTCGCTATGTGACCTAGGCCACCACATGCAAAACATCTGATGTTTGCTCTGCATGGCCCAGGTCCATCCACACTGCAGCCGTGCTCCCTATTCCTGAATTGTTCCATCCTCAGGGACGCACTCTTCACCACAGTTGTTTTTCCCAAAGTCAGGGAAAAATCTCTGTTAGTCTGGACCGGCTTGACCTGATGATCAGACCGGTCACAGACTACTCTCCCCCCTTGTGGCCCTGCACAGGGCAACATTTTGGGAGATTCCGACCCTGGCTTTACGGAAAAAGAAAGGGCCGGCAAAAACTTGGTGATAACCTGTTGCATGCCAGACATTAGCTGGGACCTTACAGCAACCTGAGCCTTCAATTTGGCTACCGTCACGTCAGTAGAGGCAGTCCGCTCCTTGAAGGCTTTGACTTCAGTATAAGACTAAGTCAACTTAGCCTCAATTTTCTCCTTCTGCCTCTGCAGCTCTACCAACTGTGACTCTATCCTAGCCACCTGCGCATCTCGGTCAACAGTAGACTGCACATTCTCTGCCAGCTGTGCCCGCAATGCCGAAACCTGGTCCGAATTACTAGCACAGCACTGGCAGTGAATGGCCGGAGGAATTGTCTCCGTTGACTGAGACACCAGCGCCACTTCCTTTGGCTTACAGATGCTAGCCTCAAACGTATGAACGAGTTTGGCGAGCATCCGAAGCCGTTTGGTGGCCTTGTTCAACACCGTCCGTTTGTTAACACAAAGCTTGTCATAACTACAAGCCTGTGCCAACAAATCGGACCACAGCATTTCTGCTGACTTGTATGTAGTGGGGAGGATGGGGTTAAATGTGCTGTGTTTGCTCAAGTGTTGCAGTGTGGGGAAGTCCATACTCACCGTTTGATGAGTGTCCATCTTCTCCTTGGCGCCGTACCTCGCAGCTGCTTGGAAGAAGTCCATTTTCCCGGATCGCCTCTTCCCGACCAGCCTGACTTGTATGCCGCTCCCACGAAGATGGATCTCTTTCAGTGACGTGTCTTCTTCTCCCTTGCAATCACTTGAGCGATGCTTGTTGGTGCTGTACTTATCCGTGTCTTCTTCTCTTACCCCAGCGACGGTGACCGTGTAAAGCAAATACAAAAATATTAGTACACAGATAGATTCTAGATTCTCTGCAAAAGATTTTGTTTCATTTCTGGTACTCTAAGGGAAGTATCGCTTCTCCTGTACGAATTATCGGGTCCTAGACGCTCAGACACACCGCTGACCGCGTCTCTCCTGCCCGCTAATTCACAGTACCAGCGACCCTCAGCCTTAAGACCAAAAATAAACGCAAAATCCACGCAGTGGGCCTGGCTCGCCAATGTAAAGGGGGAATATTAATCACCAATATTTATGCAAATATCGATAATTAATATTTATAAATGGGAGGAGCCATCTAGTGATAACTCCGCCCATTTATGCCTTTATATAACAATACTTTCGCTATGCTCTACACTGATCGCTATGCTAGCTGCATGCGCCTTACTAACTTGCTACCGCTAACAAGTACACGCTACACAAAAGGGTATAAATATAACGGTGTTTATTAACACACTATAACAGTCTAATATTTGCTTATAATTATATATATCTATATCAATGGAATAGATATATATATTTATAGCAGCACACAGCAATATGTAAACAACACACTAATACGGTTCTAACTACACTAACACATTCCCATATTCCACCCATAAACTAACTAGACAATTCACACATACTAGTAATAACAGCCCACCCCACCTGACTATTCACTGTCCCTACGGGGTACGACGAGGGTTAATGGTGGCCTTACAGGGGTGTAAACCGACCACAAACACAAAGGGTTAACAATGGGGATAATATCAGAACTGTACAGCAATGCAAGGGTAAATACCCTGCAAGTGTACAGTGAGGGGGGGGGGGGTGGCAGGGTTTGAACTGAACCACAAATACAATCAGGGGAACCAGTGGCACAGGATCAGGGGTACAAACAAGGATACAATAAGGCAAGGGTTTGGGGGATCAGGGTGTCCAGTAACACGGCAAAGGGTAAATCAGGGCCCAGGGTACACATCAGGGGCAAGGGTTATAAGGCAGGGCCCAAGGTGCACATCAGGGACACAAATATAGGGGTTACAGGACCAGGGGTGTGGGTTAACCAGGGGAGAGATATAGCGGTCGGGGGTCAGGGGATATACTTAATCCTTCCAGCGTTAGTAGGCCTTATCCAGGTGGTCATCATGAAGCTGCTCTCTCCCCTGCATCTCTGAATCTAGTCTGGTTGCAAGAGAGGGCACCTCTGGCCGGTTCGGGGTTTTATAGCCCAAAAGCAACCCCCTCCTCCTTCCTCAGGCATGTGACATCATAGTGTGCCTTAGTCCCCCCTCCTAGTCCCAAAAATGCTGGGCCATGGGGCAGAGGTGTGGAAAAACAGGTCTTTGATGTCTCTGATTAGAAGGTCCCCTCACAACAGTGCCACAGAGTCTGATTGCTTTGGGCCTGAACAAAAGGGGACTAGATGCTAATCAGCTGTTATCCTACAGGCTATCAGCACAAGTTTTCCTCTAAACAACTCTGCTGATAACAGTTGGAATTGCATATATGCATATATATATCCACAGATGCTTGGGGGCTCATCTATAAACACATACAAAACCGGGGGTATGAATGGGCAGCAATAAGCCCACATACATACTGTCATGCTGACATAAGTGTATATACATAGACACGTGTGCAAATACATACACACATATCTATATATACACACACCCTCGCATATATCTGGGGCATCACATACAGGGGACATATATAAGGGGGCACATATATATACTAATATAAGGGGGATTATAAGGGGGCACAGCTTCCAGGGACCACATATTTCCCACAGGGGCCACCATGAGCCCCTGGGGATCACCATGGGCATCACCCCATGATGCGGTGGTTAATGTATGCATATATATACCATACATGCCCGCACGTGTTTGCAGGCATGCATGGATATATATGCACACGTCTCAGCCGTTCCTCAACAAGGGGTTAACTATGTGTCTTGTTATACTGTTTTATTCTATCTTATGTTCAGCTCCTACCTGCCGGCACTGCGGTCATGTGATTGTTCACATGATCGCTCTGTCAGTCTAGTCCTGCCCCTACTAGGTGCTTTTGATTGGCATTTCTGGTGGAGTCTGGGCGTGCCCTCTGACATATTTCTGACACTGCGGTCATGTGTTTGCTCACATGATCGCTCTGTCAGTCTAGTCCTGCCCCTACTAGGTGCTTTTGATTGGCTCTTCTGGTGGAGTCTGGGCGTGCCCTCTGACACATCTCTGACACTGCAGTCATGTGTTTGTTCACATGATCGCTCTGTCAGTCTAGTCCTGCCCCCACTAGGTGCTTTTGATTGGCTCTTCTGGTGGAGTCTGGGCGTGCCCTCTGACACATCTCTGACACTGCGGTCATGTGTTTGTTCACATGATCGCTCTGTCAGTCTAGTCCTACCCCTACTAGGTGCTTTTGCCTCCACTGATTGGTCCTCAATTACTGGAGCTTCAACTCCATTGGTGGCGTCATTCGGGTCCTGCAATCTTAATTTTCTTCCACACACCTGTGTGGGCACTATACAGGGGAGAGGTTTTTACATGTTTCCATATCCCCGGAAGAAGCCAGGTTTACTGGCGAAACGGCGTTGGGTCAGGAGTCGGCCGAGAGATCTTTGCACCACTCAGGGTATGTTTAATCTTGTCCTTGTACTTTAACCTCAATCTCTACAATTACCTCTTTTGCACTTTGTTTGGGGCGTTGCTGTCATGAGGTTTTGAGGTATGCTTTTTTTAGCTAGCATTCTTTTTTCCCTGTTGTTATTTTCGTGCACTGATCTCCCGGCCTCTCCTTGGGTCCTGCTCCTCATCTGTGTGTCCTGCCTTGTGCTGCCTTCTTTTATCATGCATGTATGTATTGTTCATATATATTTATAATAAAGTCTTTTGGATTTTCATATACACGAAAGTCAGTTTCATTTTTTGGTGATTATTATGACTCCTTGGGGGTCCGTTTTTTCGATTTATTCAATATTTATTCTGTCCGGTTAATATTGGTTGACCAGTGTGCCACTCTGTAGCTTCCTGATGCTGACGCCACTTTCAGACTCTGTCATTCTGCCACTCTGTGGGCTCCTCATGCTGCTGCCTCCTCCACAATCTCTAGTTGTTGTGCTACTCTGGCCTCCTCCTGCTGCTGACACCTCCACACTTTGGTTCGTGCCACTCTGTGTCCTTCTCATGCTGCTGCCACCTCCACAATCTCATGTTGTCGTGCTACTCTGTGGCCTCCTGTTGCTGCCACCACTTCCAAAATCTTTCATCATCTTGCCACTCTGTGGCCTCCTGATGCTGCTACCACCTCCAGACTCTTTCATTGGGCCACTCTATGGTCTCCTCATGCTGCTTTCACCTCACCACTATGTCATAGGTCCACTCTTTGGACATCTCATGCTGTTCCCACCCTCCCCACTTCATGACTGGGCCACTATTTTGCCTTTTGGCCTGGTTGACAAAATGATTTATTTGACCATTCTTCTTATCTGTCAGAAGGAAGGAAACATGAGACGCATCTCAACACTATGTCACCTTGCCACTCTGTGGTATCTTCCTGATGCTGCTGCTGCTACTGCCATCTCCACACTATGTCACCTGGCCACTCTGTGGTATCCTGATGCTGCTGCTGCTACTGCCATCTCCACACTATGTCACCTTGCCACTCTGTGGTATACTCCTGATGCTCCTGCCGCCACCTCCAGACTCTGTCATTGGGTCACTCTGTGGTCCCCTCATGCTGATGCCAACTCCAGATTTTGTTATTGTGCCAGTCGGTAACCTCCTCATACTGCTGCCAACTCCAGACTTGGTCATTGTACCATTCGGTGGCCTCCTCATACTGCTGCCAACTCCAGACTCAGTCATTCTGCCACTCTGTGGTCTCCTCATGCTACTGCCTCCTCCACAATCTCTAGTCGTTGTGCTACTCTGGCCTCATCATGCTGCTGACACCTCCACACTTTGGTTCGTGCCACTCTGTGGCCTTCTCATGCTGATGCCACCTCCACAATCTCTTGTCGTCGTTCTACTCTGTGGCCTCCTGTTGCTGCAATCACTTCCAAAATCTTTCGTCGTCGTGCCACTCTATGGTCTCCTCAAGCTGCTTTCACCTCACCACTATGTCATGCTGTTCCCACCCTCCCCACTTCATGACTGGGCCACTATTTTGCCTTTTGGCCGGGTTGACATAATGATTTATTTGACCTTTCTTCTTATCTGTCAGAAGAAAGGAAAATGAGACTCACAATGGATCCTGTCTGTGTAGCAGCTGTAAGGCCTGTATGGTCCTATCAGAATTGGCTTATGATTTGGTGGCCAAAAGCAGGAGTGGGTACAAAACACAGAAGACATGCAAATATTTCATTCACCTGTCATCTCTGTTTTACATCCACTCCTGTTTTTTTTTGGCATTAGCAATACTGATAGATTATTGAGCAAATGCTGACCAAGTGAAGGTGTATGCTCCACAGACAGGATCCATTTTTTGTGGGTTATTGTTCTGACGGATCAGAGGAAGGGCAAATTAATCAGTGACGTTAACACGACAGTGTAAAAGGAGTGCGCTTCTTCTTGGCGCTAACATTGACCTGTAAGGTTGAGTTCCTACTTGAGTTATTTGGTCAGTTTTGGCCCCGTCACTGCCCTAATAAGTAAAGTGTGCAGTGATTCTAAGAGCGACGCCTGTCATCTGCATATGATACGGACTCACAGTATTATTTCACTACCACAGCAGACTCCCTATGCATGTAACTGTAAGGCACAGTGTTCTACACCACTATAAAGGCTCTCTGCAGCCAGGAAATAGATGTTTTTTAACATAATTTGGCGCAAATATATTCGTATCAAACAGAATTTTTTTCTGAAAAATTCGGCAAACCGGCTAATCGAATTTTTGAAAAATACGCTCATCTCTAATGGTTTCCATTACGTAAGCCCCTCAAGATCACTTTATAACTGGATTGGTGCTTACAAAATTGTGATTAGCAGCAGGGGCAATATTCGAATTCACGATATTTCACAAATATTTTGTAGAATATTTGTCATTTATTCGAGAATTCGCTATTTTCTTAATTGCGAAAATTGTATCTCTATTTTCCATTAATTCTTGTGGAACACCGAAAGGGTTAACAACGTTTGTAAAATCTGTTTTGAATACCTTGAGGGGTGTAGTTTCTTAGATGGGGTCACTTTCATGGAGTTTCTACTCATGGGGTGTATCAGGGGGGCATCAAATTGGTCATGGTGTCAAAAAAAACAGTCCAGCAAAACCTGCCTTCCAAAAACCGTATGGTATTCCTTTCCTTCTGCGCCCTGCCGTGTGTCTGTACAGTGGTTTACGACAACATATGGGGTGTTTCTGTAAACTACAGAATCTGGGCCATAAATATTGAGTTTGGTTTGGCTGTTAACCCTTGCTTTGCAACTGGAAAAAAATTATTAAAATGGAAAATCTGCCAAAAAAGTGAAAATTTTGAAATTGTATCTCTATTTTTCATGAATTCTTGTGGAACACCTAAAGGGTTAACAAAGTTTGTAAAATCAGTTTTGAATACCTTTTAGGAGTGTAGTTTATAGAATGGGGTCATTTTTGGGTGGTTTTTATTATGTAAGTCTCGCAAAGTGACTTCAGACCTGAACTGGTCCCTAAAAATTGGGTTTTTGAAAATTTCAGAAAAATTTTAAGAAATGCTTTTAAACTTCTAAGCCTTGTAACATCCCCAAAAAATAAAATATCATAACCAAAATGATCCAAACATGAAGTAGACTTATGGGGAATGTAAAGTAATAACTATTTTAAGAGGTATTACTATGTATTATAGAAGTAGAGAAATTGAGACTTGGAAATTTGTAAAAAAAAATTAAAAAAATGGTAAATTTGGTATTTTTTTATAAATAAAAATACATTTTTTTTACTTCATTTTACCAGTGTCATGAAGTACAATATGTGACAAAATAACAGTCTCAGAATGGCCTGGATAAGTCAAAGCGTTTTAAAGTTATCACCACTTAAAGTAACACTGGTCAGATTTGCAAAAAATGGTCGGGTCTTTAAGGTGAAATAGGGTTGAGTCCTTAATGGGTTAATTTTAGGATAGGTTACATAGACTAATATTTATTTGTAAAAATAAAAAAATAAAATAAAATAAATGTACTTTCCAAGTTAGTATTAGTTGTTAAAGTTACAAAATGTCTCAACGGGTGTACAGTGCCGAGGAGGCTTATGCCATACTAAACTAAGTCCAGCAAAAGGTAAGACCCTTAAAAACACACTTTAATTCATCTAATTAAAAAATAAACCTAAAGTTTCCCAATACGTTATTCTGGTGATGGTCAATTTGAAACCTGATTTACTATACACCAGGATAGTATATACTATACACTAGGATGGTACCTCAGAGATACATCAGCATAGGGACACTGGGGTGGAAATAACTTTTCCTGTGAGGACCCTACAGTGTCCCTTAGCCCAGAGACATCCCCTAAAGGTGGAGACTCTCTGTCCTCGTGCCTATCCTGCCAACAACCCTAATTGGCCCTCATGGATCCCTGTACCCCAATGCGTTTCCCCCACTTCTGGGTTCCTAAGGGGGATAATATCTCATAAGGTGGCTGATTCAATATGCGCCACTGTCAGGGTTATACATAACAAAGGTATAGATACATAAAAAAAATATATAATGTTTTTAGAGAAATCAATATACTGTACCAGCAACCATTGATCATAGGGGGCGGTATTGGTAAGACATGACATCAAGATTAGATGTAAACCAATCCCTACAATGGAGATCAACTAGGTAATGATAGCCTATAAATGCATGGACTCTCCCAAGCTACCCAGGTTTTCGCCTCCTCTAGTATGCTGTGCCGTGCCATTAAGGGGTTAATAACATGAACAGCCTGAAATACAACATTCACCAGAAAAAGAAAAGCATTTAGTAGCAAGACTAAAGAAAATTGTCCTTTTTTGCCTCATTTTATTATCTATGGGGCCTTTATAGGTGCAATCAAAATACTCAAATCATAAAAAAAATGCATAGAGTCACTAACATATGTAGCAGTTGACATTAGTGATGAGCGAAGTATTGAAAAATTTGATTCGGCTGCTTCGCTGAATTTTATTTAAAAAAATTCACTTTGTGATGAATTACTTCATTTCTTTGTAAGTAGTGCTGCAATGACAGGAAGCTGTAATTGCGACATCCCCCGTCATTGTACCCCTCAGATTCTACATTTATAGCTGATCGCAGCATCTAACAGCAATAAGTGGATTTTCCAATACAGTAGAAAATTTTAAAAAAATTATAAAATCATACTTGCCCTCATCCATATGATCGTGAACTGCTGGCCGTTGCCATCTTGATTAAGGATCTAGCGTCGAATCTCACATCGCCCGTTATGATGTCATCACGTCTGCCGGTCCGGTGACGTCATGCATCACCGCGCATGGGATTTCGTACAAGATCTTCAATCAAGATGGTGGCAGCCGACTCTTTTCGCTCAAACGGAAGAGGTAAGTATAATATTTTTATAATTTTTTACTGCAACTCAGGGAAAATCGATTTTCTACCACGAAGCACGAGGAAATTCGCTTTGCGGCAAATAAAATTTTCTATAAAATTCAGATCGAATTCCACTTTGTGAAATTCAATTTGCTCAACACTAGTTGCAATAACTGGCACGTGGACAAACAGGAGGCATCACAGAATCATCCCACACGACTTGATCTTATTTTTGAGGTTTCATATAGCTAAACAACTTTGCTTTCAATCTGTCTTTTATGCTCCAATCTGTCTTTTATGCCCCTCCTACATGTCAGATTGGAGCTAGGTGCTTGAAAATGTGATTGTCTGCAGATCTTAGCAACACCTGCTATGTTCTCAATTTGCATACCTTTATGACTTGCCCTTCTTGGTGTTGCAATTTCAATGTTAAGGAGTGTGTGTGTGTGTGTGTGTGTGTATATATATATATATATATACACTGCTCAAAAAAATAAAGGGAACACTTAAACAACACAATGTAACTCCAAGTCAATCACACTTCTGTGAAATCAAACTGTCCACTTAGGAAGCAACACTGAGTGACAATCAATTTCACATGCTGTTGTGAAAATGGGATAGACAACAGGTGGAAATTATAGGCAATTAGCAAGACACCCCCAATAAAGAAGTGGTTCTGCAGGTGGTGATCACAGACCACTTCTCAGTTCCTATGCTTCCTGGCTGATATTTTGGTCACTTTTGAATGCTGGCGGTGCTTTCACTCTAGTGGTAGCATGAGACGGAGTCTACAACTCACACAAGTGGCTCAGGTAGTGCAGCTTATCCAGGATGGCACATCAATGCGAGCTGTGGCAAGAAGGTTTGCTGTGTCTGTCAGCGTAGTGTTCAGAGCATGGAGGCGCTACCAGGAGACATGCCAGTACATCAGGAGACGTGGAGGAGGCCTTAGGAGGGCAACAACCCAGCAGCAGGACTGCTACCTCCGCCTTTGTGCAAGGAGGAACAGGAGGAGCACTGCCAGAGCCCTGCAAAATGACCTCCAGCAGGCCACAAATGTGCATGTGTCTGCTCAAACGGTCAGAAACAGACTCCATGAGGGTGATATGAGGGCCCGACGTCCACAGGTGGGGGTTGTGCTTACAGCCCAACACCGTGCAGGACGTTTGGCATTTGCCAGAGAACACCAAGATTGGCAAATTCGCCACTGGCGCCCTGTGCTCTTCACAGATGAAAGCAGGTTCACACTGAGCACATGTGACAGACGTGACAGAGTCTGGAGACGCCGTGGAGAACGTTCTGCTGCCTGCAACATCCTCCAGCATGACCGGTTTGGCATTGGGTCAGTAATGGTGTGTTGTGGCATTTCTTTGGAGGGCCGCACAGCCCTCCATGTGCTCGCCAGAGGTAGCCTGACTGCCATTAGGTACCGAGATGAGATCCTCAGACCCCTTGTGAGACCATATGCTGGTGCGGTTGGCCCTGGGTTCCTCCTAATGCAAGACAATTCTAGACCTCATGTGGCTGAAGTGTGTCAGCAGTTCCTGCAAGACGAAGGCATTGATGCTATGGACTGGCCCGCCCGTTCCCCAGACCTGAATCCAATTGAGCACATCTGGGACATCATGTGTCGCTCTATCCACCAACGTCACGTTGCACCACAGACTGTCCAGGAGTTGGCAGATGCTTTAGTCCAGGTCTGGGAGGAGATCCCTCAGGGGACCGTTCGCCACCTCATCAGGAGCATGCACAGGCATTGTAGGGAGGTCATACAGGCAAGTGGAGGCCACACACACTACTGAGCCTCATTTTGACTTGTTTTAAGGACATTACATCAAAGTTGGATCAGCCTGTAGTGTGTTTTTCCACTTTAATTTTGAGTGTGACTCCAAATCCAGACCTCCATGGGTTGAAAATTTAATTTCCATTTTTAATTTTTGTGTGATTTTGTTGTCAGCACATTCAACTATGTAAAGAACAAAGTATTTCAGAAGAATATTTAATTAATTCAGATCTAGGATGTGTTATTTTTGTGTTCCCTTTATTTTTTTGAGCAGAGTATATATATATATATATAGATTTTGTAGAATCAGGGCAGCACACCTGAAGTTAAACAGATGGGTGCCAGCGGTGGAAGCACCTTACCAAGGTGTATGATATAGAAGAAGGAAAGACACCGCAGCACATCCGTAGGTGAAAAATAGTGGATCTTTATTCACCCTTGCGACCAAGGGTGAATAAAGATCCACTATTTTTCACCTACGGATGTGCTGCGGTGTCTTTCCTTCTTCTATATATATATATATATATATATATATATATACACACACTGTATAGTGACACCAATACAGGATTGGCTGTGGAAGGGAGGTATATTTCTCCAAGATTCCTCTCCTATGTGAAGTAACAGGTGAAAGACTCTCACCTGTAAGGTAATGAATGAAGCAGCACAGAGGGTGGGGATATAATAGAGCCAGGAGGCCAGTCAGTCTCTCTTTACCTGGGGGTACAGAAAGTCTGTCTGTGTGTGAGCCAAATGAAAGTAAAAGGTTGCTGAAAGTCTTGTTTTGTGAGCTGACAGGGAGAAGCCCTCCAGCAGGTAAATAGGGACGTTATATGTATAGTAAGTGCCGGACAGGCGAGGTTTTCTTTTGTTGTTTTGAGTTATTTTATCTGCAACCTTATCAAAAAACTTGGCTGATATTCAGCTTAAAGAGGACCTGTCACCTCTCCTGACATGCCTGTTTTAATAGCTTCATGCATACCCCATGTAATAATGCAGTGTCCCACTACCCTTGTGGGTACTGCAAAGTTGTTGTATTATGCTTTGTATTCCTTATATAGCCTGATTTATGCTGCAATGCATATTTATGTATAATCCCTGCTTACAGGTGTATTTAGATTGCATTACACTGAGCCTGCCACTAGGGGGAGATAACACCTTCCTATATAGCTCAGCTCAAGCCTAACCAGTTGAGTCCCAGTTGAGTGTGTGCAGAGAGTGCAGTCTGGGTGTGTCAGCCTAGCCAGTTAGTTCCAGTTCAGTCTGAGTCTGGAGTTTGATCCCTGAGTGGAAGTGCTCCATTCACTCAGTAGGATATTAAATTCAAAGAATTCTAAAGAAAGAGACCTCCAAAGGCTTACGGCCATCTCCACAAGCGCCTTAGGACCTTTGGATTTAGGAGTGAAGGATTCACCAGCCTCCGGCAGCCTCACTAACCTGCACTGGGATAACCAGGACCAGCCTAGAAGTCCTCTACCAGTAAGGCTACAAACTCATATTATCTAATAGCTAGAGAGACCCTTATTACACCTGTCAGCAGTGGATCTGTTGCAGTTTTTCCGCTGTCCATCTTAATGAGACTGTACTATACTTGGATGTTACTGTTACCAGGAGCAACGTTCAGTAAAAGTTATCAGTTAAATTACACCATCCTTGTCTCAGTCTCTAATTCCTCTATTAACACTACAGTAAATGGTTGTACCACCACAAAAGGTACTGACATCACGACTACAAGGGACCTTGCCATAGGCACATTAATACGGACCATCAAGGGCACCTCGAACCACCATCTGGCCTGTGTCCCTTGCACCAGAGTGTTCCCCAGAGAATTCTTGTGCCGTTCTCCTCATCACTTGTGCAGGCCTGCCCAGGGACGACATAACCGTGAGTATCCAGAACTGTATTTACCTCGGCCCACCTATTGCTCACACCGTGACCTCACACATAATTCTCCTGTCGGTCTGGCATACCGCATAATTAATCTTGGCGTCATGAACAGGATTCATTCCTTTGTGCCTTTAATGAACTGTGTGAACAGGATTTGCAAAACCCTGCATCATTATAGACTGCTTATTGTGAATGAGCCCCAACTGTTTATTGCTTTTATAGGGCCAAAAGACTGTTCAGATTGCTTACAAACTGTCTGTATGTATTGTGCTATCCTTCTACTACAAAACCGCATCGCTAAAACTGCAAAATTGTGGATTTTTCAAGAGTCAATAGTGCTGCTTTCTGTATTTGAATGGACTGTTTTACACTTAAAATGGCCACCTGGAGGACTTGTAGTTGTTTGCTGCGCCATCACAGAGCAGCATGGCCTTAAAAACCAAGTTGCACCCCCTTCCAGTGCAGAGAAAGTTAGCGCACCGCCCCGTATGCAAAGTGATTATTGAAAGTGCCGCCTACCACTCCTGTAGCGGTCCGGGGAGGCCGGGCTGTATGTAAAATGTGGCACCGCCCCTTATAGCTGTGGAATCGCGTTGAAGAGACACGGGACTTTTGTGTGATGTACTCTCTTGCATCGCGAGATCTGTCGGGCGTGCAAGAGAGAGGCGGATCGTCGCATTGCCAGCCAACCTCAACGGGGATAAAAGCAAGTAAAAGCCCCGATCTTACTATTCAACCTGTGGGAGATCCTCTAATAAGGGGACATTCAATAAGAATTTTCCTCAACAGTAACCTCCGGCCTGTAGCGATTGTCTTAAAGGGCCATACACCCGCAATGGTTGCCTATAGCAACCCCATTCAAGAATCACATAAAGTAAAATTTGGCCTGCAGCATTTAAATAAACTGTCATTATCATGTGTGTTCAGGAGGAAGCTGCGCAGCCTGACCTTAGCGGATCCCCTGCAGCAGCCGCAGCTGGCTCCAGTACACCGCCAGCCGCTGCACCAGCCAGCATGATGCCACTAACTATGCCCTACTACTTTGGGGCCCCTTGGTTCCCCCGATACTCTGGGGAAGCTCACACCCTAAGAGAGTTTAAAGAGAAAATGTGTGCCTTGTTCAGATTGTACCCTGTCTCCACAGAGCAGCAAATGGAAATACTCCTAGACCAATTAGAGGGAGCCGCACTCCGGGAGGTGAAGTCCTGGCCTAGCTCTGAAAAAAGAACACTGGGACAGATCTTTGAGAGACTCTACACCACCTTTGAACCCAAGACCGTGTCAAAAGTCAAAATGAGGTTCTTCAGCATGAAACAACAAGCCGATGAGTCACTTAGAGACTTTGCATTGCCTTTACAAGAAGCCCTTAGAGCTGTAGTTCAGGTAGACCCCCGTAAGGCAGAGAACCAAGACAAAACTTTAAAAGAACAATTCATTGAAGGTGTTAACACTGACAACCTAAAAATCCAGCTGAGAATGTTAGCTGCACAACACCCAAGTGTCACCTTCCTAAACTTTAAAGAGCTAACTATTAGTATTCTGGGAAGGAGTCCGCAGCCAGAGCCTGCTAAAATTGCTGAAACTCTTGTCCACACGCCTGCTACCCCTTCCAAGTGTTGCCCGGTAGCCAGCCAGGCAGCTCAAACTCCAGTCCCTGATGCCGCAGCAGCCTTGACAGAACAGGTTAACTTTTTGACAAAAAGCCTGGAGAAGGTGTGTCAGAAATTAGAACAGTGGGAGAAGCCTTTATTATTGGAGCATGAGACACCTGTACGAAAAGAACTTTCCCTCCTGACTACAAAGATATATATCCCAGAAGTCCTGGCGGGTGCCCAAATGACCACTCCAACGCCCGCAGGAGACCTGTTTGCACCTACTGTCATAAGTCGGGACATACAGAAACAATGTGCTGGCGGTTAAAAGAGAGACCCTCGAGGCTAAGGACCGCCCCTCGAGAGGTAAACCAGTATGTCCACAAGATCCCAACTGGATGCCCAGATACGTAGGATCCCGTCTGGAATTAGCAATCCGAATTAACGGAATTCCTTTTGTCGCCCTACTGGACACCGGATCTCAGGTCACTACCATCCTACGGCCTGCATTTGATAAATACTGGGACCAGAGCCAACTTACGCAACCACCAGAATCCTGGTTGGATCTTACAGCCAGCAACGGGAAACCTGTGCCAATACATGGTTATTGAGAGCCAACTCTGCAAGTAGGAGAAACCACCCTACCTCGACAAGGTATTATTGTTGTACAAGACGGAGACAAAGGTGGCTCTGCAGTGATCCTAGGAATGAATGTCCTTAGAAATTGTTACACTGAGATGCTTGAGGCATTACGCCAATCTATGCCCACTGCTTCACCTGCCTCCAAAAGGGTCATACAACAGACCATCCATGTGCTAAGCGCATAACAGAGATTCGCCAATGAGAAGGGAGAAATCTGCTGTGTCCGCATCCGAGGTAACTAGCCTGTGATCCTTAAACCAAATACCGAGACACTTATATCGTGCCGTGCCACCCTAGGAATTCAAGGTCAAGACTACCAAGCCATGGTAGAGCCCTTCGAGCTAGATGATCATCCTCTAGTCAGATATGCAAGGAGCTTAGTGACTGTTTCCCAAGGTAAAGTGCCTGTCCGTCTCATAAACCTGAATGATCACCACGTTACCCTCACTAAACATTATCCTGTTGCTCAGTTATTGCAAATCTCTTTCCAGGATGTTATCAGCGTGCCTGCAATTAAAGCAGAACAATCTGCGCAGAGCTCTAGTACTTCAGAACATGCTCCGCCTGCATCATGGTGGGAAGAAGTTAACGTGGGAGACAGCTCTACGCCTAAAAACCAAATTGAAGGAGTTTTGAACATTGTGAAGGACATCATCAAGCCTTCAGTAAGCACTCTACGGATTATGGGGAAGTCTGTGGGATCAAACACACTATCCCTACCGGCTCTCACTCTCCAATAAAAGAAAGGTACCGGCCTATAGCACCAACAATGTACCAATCTGTGAAACAAATGATCCGAGAGATCAAGGATTCCAATATTATCCAAGACAGCCATAGTCCATGGGCTGCACCCCTAGTTCTTGTCCGGAAAAAGGATGGCAATATCCGGTTCTGTGTGGTTTACAGAAAAATGTATTAAATCACCCACAAGGATGCCTATCCCTTACCCAGGATTGAAGAATCCCTGACAGCACTGGGGTCATCAGCCTATTTCTCTACTCTTGATCTGACCAGTGGATACTGGCAAGAGAAAATTATAGAAAAAAGTCCCAATCCATATGACAAAACTTTCTGCAGCGGTTCCCAATTGTGAAGTGGGTAAAGATCACAGTTCAGACCATGCGTTTTTGAGGGACCGCGCGTTCCCTATTCAGGAGGTTAAACCTCTTCAATCTTGAGGCATCCGAAGTTTCTGACACAGGCAAATAAATCAGGTCCCCACTATCAGGACACTAAGGCACCTGTGAGATAACAGAAAGTTTGCATATAGTGAAGCACTGCAGGTCACCAGGAAATTCCTTGTGTGTAAATACTCACAAGCGCAGCTTGATATATAGGCACATAATATACAGTAGCTCCACGGCTCTCCTCTATCCACGTCTCTTCACCACCACTAAAACAAGGATTCCTCTAATAGTGAAGTACCGCGGCAGCTCCTGGTAATCATGTGGTTACCAGGAGCCGCCGCGGTACTTCACTATTAGAGGAATCCTTGTTTTAGTGGTGGTGAAGAGACGTGGATAGAGGAGAGCCGTGGAGCTATATTATGTGCCTATATATCAAGCTGCGCTTGTGAGTATTTACACACAAGGAATTTCTTGGTGACCTGCAGTGCTTCACTATATGCAAACTTTCTGTTATCCCACAGATACTGGCAAGTACCTATGGCTCCTGAAGACCGAGAGAAAACAGCTTTTACCACCCCCATGGGCCTATTCAAGTTTAATTACATGCCCTTTGGACTTTGTAATGCACCAGGAACATTTCAACGACTAATGGAACGCTGTTTAGGCCATAGAAACTTCGAGACGGTCCTACTCTACCTGGAGTCCTACGAAGACTACTTGAAACACCTTGCAGAAGTCTTCCAAGTCCTCATTAAACATGGACTTAGATGGTTTAATCTTAAGTGCTACCTGCTGAAGCCAGAAGTCAAGTACCTGGGACATGTTGTCAGTGCAGAGGGTGTTAAACCAGATCCGGAAAAGTTAGCTGTAGTCCAGAATTGGCCTACTCCTACCACAGTAAAGGAGGTGAGAAGTTTCCTTAGTTTTGCAGGGTACTACAGACGCTTCTTCCCTCACTTCGCCCAGATTGCTGAGCCAATTCAGGAACTCCTAAGAGGACACCCAAAGAAGTATCAGAAGATGCAGATACCTGTGGAGTGGAATGAAGACAGGGTAATTGCCTTCCAGCTCTTGAAAAAGAAGCTGACCGAACCACCAGCCCTTCAATCTCTACACTGATGCCAGCCAGAAAGGCCACAGAGCTGTCGTGTCTCAAGTGCAAGAAGGTAAAGAGAGAGTAATTGCTTATGCTAGCAGATCCCTGAAAGGAGCTGAAAAGAATGACCGGATCTACAGCTCTTTCAAGTTAGAGTTCCTCGCACTTGTGTGGGCTGTCACTGAAAAAGATAAGGACCACCTTGCAGCAACTCCCTTCATAGCTTTCACCAATAACAACCCACTGGCACATCTCAATACAGCCAAGCTAGGTGCCTTAGAACAAAGATGGGACTCACGTCTTGCTAACTACAACTTTACTGTAAAATACAGAACGGGCAAGTCCAACGAGAACGCGGATGCCTTATCTCGCCTACCTACCAAGGAAGATCCTACTGCACACATAGATGTCTGGGAAGAAGTGCAAATGCCTAATTTCTACAAAACCTTTGCCCAACAAGGCTTCCTTTCCATCAAAAACCAAAGAGTCCTAAATCCCCATCTACAGAACAATCCAGAATCTCAAATTGAAAAGGAGAGATGGATCAAACTTCAGTCAGAAAGTAGAGTAATTGGAGAACTACATGACTTCCTCACCAGTGGAAGAACATCTGAGAGAATCCGCAGAAGAAATGCAGACAGAACTGTTGAAGCTGTGGAGACACCGGAAACAACTCTTCCTGCAGAAGGGCCTACTATTGAGAAGAAGCCTGGATCCTAGGGCTGCAACAATTAATCGACTTTATCGATAATATTCGATAACGGGATTCGTTGTCGACGAATTCAGTTATCGAATAATCGCCGATTCGTTGCTATGCGGGCGGGCGGTTTACTTTAAATCACTGCATCTTTATTTTACCTTACAATGAGGGTGTGTCAAGTGAGTGAGTGATGTTACGCCGCCGCCCGCTCTGCCTGTTACCTGAGCTTCATTGTAAGGTAATAAAGATGTGCTGACGCTGAGTAAAAGTTACTGCCGGAATAGTCTGCTGTGAGCAGCGGGGCCGGGGCTGTTATGGGAGGGGGATCTGTGTATGGCACTGTTATGGGGAGGGGGATCTGTGCACTGTTATGGGAGGGGGATCTGTGCACTGTTATGGGGAGGGGGATCTGTGCACTGTTATGGGGAGGGGGATCTGTGCACTGTTATGGGGAGGGGGATATGTGTACTGTTATGGGGAGGGGGATCTGTGGATGACACATATAGCATAAGATGCTATATAGTGTCATCCACAGATCCCCCCTCCCCATAACAGTGCACAGATCCCCCTCCCCATAACAGTGCCACCCACAGATCCCCCTCCCCATAACAGTGCCACCCACAGATCCCCTCCATAACAGTGCCACTCACAGATCCCCTCCATAACAGTTCCACCGACAGATCCCCTCCATAACAGTGCCACCCACAGATCCCCTCCATAACAGTGTCATCCACAGATCCCCCATAACAGTGCCATCCACAATTTGTTTTAATATGGCCTTTGAACATAACTTTTCAAGTAAAATCATATAAACTTCTTTTTTTGTAATTTTGGTGTTTTTTGCCGATTAATCGATTAAATTATCGACAACTAATCGATTATTCAAATAATCGTTAGCTGCAGCCATAATGGATCCAGTTACCTATGACAGAATATACCAAATCCTAATCCCCCGCCGGGATCCAAGCATCATTCTCGAGATGTACCATGACAAATTAGGACACTTTGATGTGCAGAAGACAGAAGCTACCATCCGTAGACTATTCTATTGGATTGGAATGTTGTTGGACGAGGTGAAAAGCATGACCAAAGAGCACCCTTACATCCTATTGTAAGCCAGACACCGTTGGAAATCGTTGCAATTGACCACGTGAAGCTGGAACAAAGTCGCTCAGGCTACACATACGCTATGACCATCATTGACCACTACACCAAATTCGTTGTAGCCGAACCTGTTCAGGACTTGACCGTTAAAACAACTGCAGATGCCTTCTGGAATTTCCTGTTGCCATACGGATGTCCAGAAAAAATTCTTACAGATCAGGGATCTGCCTTTGAATCGCAACTCTTTAAAGAACTGGGTTCGCTTCACAATTGCCAGAAAATCAGAATGACAGCTTACCATCCCCAAGGTAATAGACTTTGTGAAAAACTGAACCAGACCCTAATAGAAATGCTTAGAGCTGTGCCACCTGCAACAAGGAATGATTGGCATACTCTTCTGCCTCAATTGATGTATACCTATAATAATACTATTCACTGTTCCACTGAGTATACATCTTACTACCTCACGTTTGGACGTACAAGTGCCTGATGCTATCAATCCATTGCCAAAAACTGATTGGGTGAGCGAGCACCAAAGACGTCTAGCTGATGCACAAGAAATTGTTCACCAGATCATGGAACATGCTCATAAAAGGCAGCAAAAAGTTTATGACCAATCTGCCAAAGCAGAGCCTCTTGAAATTGGTGACTGTGTGGCTAAAGAACAATCATTGCACCAGCAAGTTGGACAGTAAGTGGGAAGAAGACCCATACATCGTTTCAGCTATCCCTAATCCAGCAACTGACACCTATGAGATCACCAGAGAAAACAAATCGCCTCAAATAGTACATCGCAATCGCTTGAAACTGTGTAATAAGGAGAAAGATATCTTTGTTACATGTTCTTTTGTTTATTTTGTGTTTAAGGTACTTGTCTCATCCATTCCAGTGAATTTGAATATAATGAAGACCCCTCTGGCATCCATCTCAATCACCCAGACTCTTCAAAATATACTCACTTAAGGGACTTTTTTCTGGGAAGGGTCCTGGCTTCAGCAAGGTAATCCCCTCTACTCTGGTCAATATGGCTGATCTATCATTTGCGTCCTACAATGTCAGAGGCTTCAACTCCCCTTCTAAGAGGAGCCAGGTCTTCCCATTGCTGCGCAAATCTGGAGCCAGTGTCCTTCTCCTGCAGGAAACGCACTTTAAATTTAATCACTATCCCAACCTATCCTTCTCCCACTATTCCCAGTGGTATCACTGCTGAGGTGACCCGTCTGCCTCTGGGAGGGTGAGTATTGGGTTCCAGAGGAAGGTCCCTTTTAAATACATCTCTCACTTACAAGACCCAGAGGGGAGATATTTATTGGGTAAAGGTTTTATTGGCCCCCCAAACATATACCATAATTAATCTATATGCCCCTAACGTTAGACACTATGCCTAGTTCTCAAAAATTTTCCCTATCATAGAGACCTTTGCTGAGGGTCTGGTAGTTGCAGGAGGTGACCTGAATGCTACATTACACCCACAACTCGACTCGTCGACCCGAAAATCAGCTCTAGCAACTAGAACCATACACTCCATAAGAGAGGGTTTCTGGAATCTGCACCTTATTGATACGTGGCGCACATTAAATCCTAACACGGCTGATTACACATTTTATTCCCATGTCCATAACACCTATCAACATTTGGATTACTTGTTTGTCTCCAAGGAACATCTCCAGCTCTGTCACAGGCCAAAAATTGGCTCTATTCACTTGTCTGACCACGCCCCTGTCTTCCTCTCAATTACTGCGCCCATACCCAACCCGAGCAAATTCAAATGGCGCTTAAATGAATCCCTATTAGGCAACCAGACTATTAAAGGAAAGATTTCTGACCTTCTCAAGGAATATTTCTCCCTAAATAAACAACCAGGGATATCAGATCAATCCCTTTGGGACTCCCACAAACCCTACATCAGAGGACATTTCATAAGCCTTTGAGCTTTTTTAAAGAAAGAAAGAAAGAAATAAAAAGATTGACTCTTTATGTAAAAAGATACAGGCCCTAGAATCCCTACATAAACATTCCTTATCGGAACTACAACTATCAGAATTATCTAATCTTAGAGCAGAGATGAAATCTCTTCTGCAACACTCCACAGCCAAATACTTCTTAAATTCACAGCACAAATTCTTTGCACATGGGGATAAGGCGTCTAAATTTATGATGCGTAGGGTCAGAAACAGAAGATCAATGAACTATATTCATCAATTAGACTCCCCTCAAGGCACCCCTCTATATTCCTCGAAGCTAATAGGTACCCAATTTCGTACATTCTACGAATCTTTATATAACCTTCCTCCAACGCTCGCTCCAGAGGCCCACTCATAAGGCGTCTAAATGTATGATGCGTGATTGACTCTTTATGTAAAAAGATACAGGCCCTAGAATCCTTACATAAACATTCCTTATTGGAACTACAACTATCAGAATTATCAAATCTTAGAGCAGAGATGATATCTCTTCTGCAACACTCCACAGCCAAATATTTCTTAAATTCACAGCACAAATTCTTTGCACATGGGGATAAGGCGTCTAAATTTATGATGCGTAGGGTCAGAAACAGAAGATCAATGAACTATATTCATCAATTAGACTCCCCTCAAGGCACCCCTCTATATTCCTCGAAGCTAATAGGTACCCAATTTCGTACATTCTACGAATCTTTATATAACCTTCCTCCAACGCTCGCTCCAGAGGCCCACTCATCTCTCCTATCATCATTCCTGAATTCACTTACCTTACCAGCCATTACGAGCCAAAAACTAAAACTAGCCTCCCCGTTCACACTAGAAGAACTAACCATGGCTTTGAAACAATCCTCCCAGGGCAAAAGTCCAGGCCCAGATGGTCTACCTGTATCATATTACAAAATCTACCAACAGCACATCCTCCCCCATCTGCTCTCAGTTTGCAATCTTGCCCTGCAGGGGAAACAACTTTCCAGAGATATGACTATAGCCCACATAACCCTGATACCCAAAGAAGGAAAAAACCCTAAACAATGCGCAAATTACAGGCCCATCTCACTCCTCAACATAGACCTTAAACTGCTGGCGCAAATGTTAGCAAATCGTCTCACAACCCTCCTCCCTTTGTTGGTGCATGGGGATCAGGTGGGCTTTATCCGAGGCAGAGAGGGCAGAGACAATACGTTCAGAGTCCTAAATGTGGTATACTATTCTAATATCCGCTCTAAGCCTCTTCTGAGTACAGATGCGGAAAAAGCATTTGATAGAATCAACTGGACATATCTGAAGCAAATCCTGTATGGATTTGGCCTGCCTGATCCCTTTGTACAAGCCACCTTTGCAATGTATTCTCAAGCATCAGAGCTAATTAATGGCGACTTGTCTGATACGTTTCGCATTCAGAATGGCACCCGTCAAGGATGCCCCCTATCCCTCCTGCTTTTCGTCTTAGCTTTGGAACCCCTCCTCATCAAACTGAGACCAGATCCGGAAATCCAGGGAATAGTGTTGGGAGGTCAGGAGCATAAAATAGCGGCCTTCGCGGATGATATTATGATTATGACCTCTAACCCGAATCCCTAGTGATATGTATTAAAATCCCTCTATCTACACAGCAAAGCCTCAGGAAGGACTCCCCATTTGATTGGTCATCTCCCATCTAACTTACCTAGGAATTAAAATAAGCCCCGACACATCTGAACTTTTCGCGCTCAATTACTCGCCTCTGTTACAATCCATCACAGCAAATATAACTAAACTAGACATTCCCACAATCTCTTGGTTCGGTCGTAAAAATCTCCTAATGTCACTGATATTACCCCGCCTTACATACCTCCAACAGGTCCTACCTATCCATATCCCTAAATCTTACTACGACTCCCTTAGGAAACTATTTCGCTCATTCATTTGGAAAAAAAAGAAACCGGGACTATCTTACTCCTTACTTTCTCATCCCAAACACGCGGGAGGAATAGCCCTGCCGGATCCTGAACTATATTGTAAGGCAGTTCTGTTATCCAGAGTTATTGAATGGCTTAGAACCCCTAACACCAAGTCTTGGGTGGTGATGGAGCAAGAACTCGTGAACAAACCCTTTCGCTCACTTCTCTTAGGAAATGCAAGTGAAGCTAACATCCCTTCCTCACCTTTTCCAATCATTCAAGCTACCCTCAATGCGTGGAAATGGCTCCAGTCCACTCACTGCTCAATACCCTTCCCCTCTCCACTCCATTCAGTGAGAGACATTCTGGGAACAGCTTTTCCTGCAGTGATCGACTGTACCCCACGTGAGTTGAGAGAATCGACCACCTCCATTTTCACCTTCTTTAAGCCCCATTAAGGAACTCCAGAAGGTTCTCACTCCACACCAACATTCCTTATCCGCCACCTCTTACCTCCATTCATTCATCTCACAACATATATCCAGCAGTGACTCCCTCCGACCACTGGTATAGTCCGAATCGCTTATAGCTAATCCCAGTCCTCCAAAAAAGCTAATTTCACAATTATATAAAAAACTGAATTCCCCCTCCATACTCATTAAACATGCCTTTATTCGGCAATGGGAAAAAAATCTAGGTCAGGACTTCCCAGTTCCAACAATACCAGACATACTTTTATCTCCCCATAAATCATCTCGATGCGTCCGTATACAGGAGAATGGATATAAACTTCTAACTAGATGGTACAAGACACTAGACGTAACTTCTCTTTACTCAGCTACAGCTTCAGACAGATGCTGGAGATGCCTTGAGAATAAAGGAACATTCTTCTATATATGGTGGGACTGTCCTCTTATCAATAAATGGTGGAAGGAAATATTTCATATTAGCAACCAAATTTGCCACACTAAGGTGCAGATATCCCCCTCAAAAGCCTTACTTAACTTGGATGATACTACAGAGACAATCCCCCCTCCTTTCCTCTTTAGTCAACTGATGATAGCAGCCCGCCTGCTAGTTCCAAAATACTGGCTATGGAACAATAGAAGCTGAAAGTCAATCAAATATATCGCTTCGAGGAACTATCCTCGTGGGAAGCCCGTAACCACCACAAATTCCTAAAACAATGGCATTTATGGCACGAATATAGACACCCTGACTAACCCTTAGAAGGTACTTACGTATCCTCAATAACTAAGATGATATGTATATAAACTATAATCTTAGGGATCGGTCATGCCAAACTAATTTAATCAGTTTATATGAGGAGGTAAGTTCTAGACTTGACAGCGGCGAATCAATGGATGTCCTATATCTGGACTTCTCCAAAGCATTTGACACTGTACCACACAAAAGGTTAGTATATCAAATGAGAATGCTCGGACTGGGAGAAAACGTCTGTATGTGGGTAAGTAACTGGCTCAATGATAGAAAACAGAGGGTGGTTATTAACAGTACACACTCAGATTGGGTCACTGTCACTAGTGGGGTACCTCAGGGGTCAGTATTGGGCCCTATTCTCTTCAATATATTTATTAATGATCTCGTAGAAGGCTTGCATAGTAAAGTATCAATTTTCGCAGATGACACTAAACTGTGTAAAGTAATTTACACTGAAGAGGACAGTATACTACTACAGAGGGATCTGGATAGATTGGATGCTTAGGCAGATAAGTGGCAGATGAGGTTTAACACTGACAAATGTAAAGTTATGCACGTGGGAAGGAATAATGCAAGTCACCCATACATACTAAATGATAAAACACTCGGTAACACTGACATGGAAAAGGATCAAGGAATTTTAATAAACAGCAAACTAAGCTGCAAAAACCAGTGTCAGGCAGCTGCTGCCAAGGCCAATAAGATAATGGGTTGCATCAGAAGGGGCATAGATGCCCGTGATAAGAACATAGTCCTACCACTTTACAAATCGCTAGTCAGACCACACATGGAGTACTGTGTACAGTTCTGGGCTCCAGTGAACAAGGCAGACATAGCAGAGCTGGAGAGGGTCCAGAGGAGGGCAACTAAAGTAATAACTGGAATGGGGCAACTACAGTACCCTGAAAGATTATCAAAATTAGGATTATTCACTTTAGAAAAAAGACGACTGAGGGGAGATCTAATTACTATATATAAATATATCAAGGGTCAGTACAGAGATCTATCCCATCATCTATTTATCCCCAGGACTGTGACTGTGAAGAGGGGACATCCTCTGCGTCTGGAGGAAAGAAGGTTTGTACACAAACATAGAAGAGGATTCTTTACGGTAAGAGCAGTGAGACTATGGAACTCTCTGCCTGAGGTGAGTACAATAAAGGAATTCAAGAGGGGCCTGGACGTATTTCTAGAGCGTAATAATATTACAGGCTATGGCTACTAGAGAGGGGTCGTTGATCCAGGGAGTTATTTTGATTGCCTGATTGGAGTCGGGAAGGAATTTTTTATTCCCCTAAAGTGGGAAAAATTGGCTTCTACCTCACAGGGTTTTTTTTTGCCTTCCTCTGGATCAACTTGCAGGATGATAGGCCGAACGGGATGGACAGATGTCTTTTTTCGGCCTTATGTACTTTGTTACTATGTTACCCAAACATACAAACCATGAAGTGTATTACTTCACTTTGAGAGATGCCTTAAAACCAACTCTATAGAAATATACGGTATACTAACATCAATGTGTGATTGCAAACATGTCAGTACATCATCTATATCAGGAATACTGTTACAAGACATTATGGAATGTAACTTACCCTTTACAACTTTAACGTCTTGGTAGACGTATAAGATGCTTTACATGTACCTTGTTACGTTACTATCTTTAAATAAAGAAAAAAGAAAAAAAATGAAAATCCAGATGCCGCTCCTTCCCTTTTCAGCCCTGGCATATCCTGAAACAGCAGTTTTACGACCACAAATGGGGTGTTACTGTGTTCAGGAAAAAAGGGGTAGCAAATTGTGGGGTGATATTCTCCTGTTATCGTTTGTGAAAAAGAAAGTTTGGGCTTAAAGCACCATTTTCTTAAATAAAGAAATGTTTCTGAACTGATGCAATCTGTTTTTTAAGCGTGTGAAAAATCTGAAGCATTACAAACTACACCTCCTAGCAACCATCAGTGAAAAACGCATTGCATCTGGAATGCATGTGGATTGCTTCCAGATGAAATCTGTTTTTCACACAAGCTCCATTCACTTCTATGGAGCCAGGGCTGTGAGAAAATAGGCAAAATATAGATCATGCTGCAATATTTCCTGTGCTGTGCGTTTGCTTCACACATTGCACCAGGGCAAAAAACTCACTAGTGTGAAAGAGGCTTTAAGATCAGAAAATTCTAATTTAGAAAATAGTGAATTTTCCAAATTTTTGGTAAATTTTGGATTTTTTTTATAAATAAAGGTAAAACATATTGGCTCAAATTTACCATTAACATGACGTACAATGTGCCATGAAAAAACTGTCTCAAAATGTCTTGGATAAGTCAAAGCATTCCAAATTACTGCATAAAGTGACACATCAGATTTTCAAAATTAGGCTTGGTCAGGAAGGGGGGTAAATGGCTTGGTCTGGAATTGGTTAAAGGGGTTTTTGACACAATTTTATCACATTAACTAGTCGACATAAAAGTCTGATTCATTGAGGTTTGAAAACTATGTAGAAGTATTAGAGGCTTCCGTTTCTAGTCACTTTCACAGAAACCAATACGGTAGCAAAACAGACTCATAGGGGATGTTGTCACCTAGCTTTTCTAGGCATCTGATGTCCCTTTCCACATAACTGTCTTCCAGCCTGTTGTCCTTATAGGTTTGATGAGTCTGTAAACTTGTCAGAGCAGGGTTTACAGTGCTCAGGCTGAAAAGATTCCTGCCAGATTATGATAGGAACATTAAATCTTTCCTGACTATACAATAGCAGAATATTAAAGGGAACCTGTCACCAGGATTTTGTGTATAGAGCTGAGGACATGGGCTGCTAGATGGCCGCTAGCACATCCGCAATATCCATTCCCCACAGCTCTGTGTGCTTTTATTGTGTAAAAAACCTGATTTGATACATATGCAAATTAACCTGAGATGAGTCCTGTCCCGGAGATGAGTCCAGTGTGAAGGAGCCCAGCATCACCCCGCACATTCAGAATCTCCTGCTTGCTCCCCGACGTCACAAAGCTAGAGCGTCGTAATCTGGCGATGTGCGAGCTAGCGCATGCGCAGTGTCGTCATAGTGTTCCTTCCCTGTGCTGGCATCAGCCTCAGGGAAGGAACTGCGCAAGCGCTAGCTCGCGCATCGCCATATTACATCGCTCTAACTTTGTGACGTCGGGGAGCAAGGAGGAGATTCTGTGGATGCGGGGTGATGCTGGGCTCCTTCACGCTGGACTCATCTCGGGGTAATTTGCATATGTATTAAATCGTTTTTTTTTTACACAATAAAGGCACACAGAGCTGTGGGGACTGGGTATTGCGGATGTGCTAGCGGCCAATGTCATACATACAAAGCTTCCCATAGATCATATTCTAGTGTTGCTGTGTGTTGAGTCAAATAGTTATACTTGTTAGCAACAATTAGATCTTGATAGACTCATACCATTAACTCAGTTAATTGGCTTGTGAAGCTCCATAGACATTGCCCATCATGCAATCAAAGTAGCAGCATACAAATTATAAAACATGCAGATAACTTATGCATAAGATGTAATAAACAATTAAACATACCTATCCGGGCTCCAGCAACGCGGTCCTCAGCTTTGGCATGGCCGTGTCAGGAGAGACGTGCTGCTGAACCAAGCCCCTTAGTTACACGACTGCATCCCTTGCAACGGGATAAGTGGGGTTTGTGTTCTGACCAATGGCGCTCTATTTAAATCTTCTCCTATCCATTCACCATTGCCAGTAATAGTCTTTGGCTCACTAGCGTTGTTACCTTGTTCCCGCTTCCTGTACCTATTTAGCGTAGGCACTATTGTCCAGTTGCAGTTAAGCTGTTTAGGGCTGATACTGCAATTAGGTAGGGACAGCAGGGTAATCTGAGTTAAGAGCCTCACTGTCCTTGTCCGTACCTCCGCTATATTCCTGACATAAGACTTCTGGAGGAGCATGACTGCTAGAGATGAGCAAAGTTTTAAAAAATTCGATTTGGACAATTTTTTATTTTTTATTTGCTTAGTTACGAATTAATTAATCATGAATCGCATTAAATCGGCTATATCCTGGCCTGCAGAGAGAGTGTATCTTGGTGTACATCCCTGTGCATTGCAGCAATATGCATAGCTATATAACAAAATAATAGCAAAGACAGGTGCACTCTGCGGTCTTACTAAACCCTGAAACTGATTTTAAAATTGAGAGATTAGCCAACATGTCCTATGATGTAGGACATGTCTGAGCCCGAGCACCGCCAGGAGCTCCTGTAATTTGCCCACTGGCTCCTGGTATTGCCCACATGGCCCAGGTAGGTGTTAGTGTTAGGTCCCGAGCTACTTGAGAAACCTTGGCGCGGTGCTCGGGCTCAGACATGTCCTACATCGTAGGACATGTTGGCTAATCTCTCAATTTTAAAATCAGTTTGAGGGTTTAGTAAGACCGCAGAGTGCACCTGTCTTTGCAATTATTTTGTTATATTGTTATATTGATTATCACATCCACATAATTGCTATCTTGTGTAGGATGTCTATTGTGGTACTTGTGGTTCGCTGCGGGCATCCTCCACTGTATGCATTTTTGCTGGGGATCGTCATTAGCAACGGGCCACAAGTGCAGTATTTGCTCCCCTGTATATATATGCACAACTGCATGTGGGTTTGAGCACTTCCTGCCTGTTTAATACCACACCATTCTTTTCAGTTTATATATATAGAGATGTCTGGAGGTGTATAAACTCCAATTTAAATGTGCCTGCTTTCCATCTACAGGCTACATTTAGGTGCACCTGTGAGGCCTGGGCCATATCAGCCAGTCTTGAGTGGGACTCGCAGACTCCTCCCTCCTCCCATTGCAAGCATGGCTACATGCTGGAGGTAACTGGTGATGAGTTGTTTGTGAGTCGGCCTCATGCTCCTGTAATTTGCCCACTGGCTCCTAGTATTGCCCACATGGCCCAGGTAGGTGAGTGTTAGGTCCCGAGCTACTTGAGAAACCTTGGCGTGGTGCTCGGCCTCAGACATATCCTACACCGTAGGACATGTTGGCTAATCTCTCAATTTTAAAATCAGTTTGAGGGTTTAGTAAGACCGCAGAGTGCACCTGTCTTTGCAATTATTTTGTTATATTGTTATATTGATTATCACATCCACATAATTGCTATCTTGTGTAGGATGTCTATTGTGGTACTTGTGGTTCGCTGCGGGCATCCTCCACTGTATGCATTTTTGCTGGGGATCGTCATTAGCAACGGGCCACAAGTGCAGTATTTGCTCCCCTGTATATATATGCACAACTGCATGTGGGTTTGAGCACTTCCTGCCTGTTTAATACCACACCATTCTTTTCAGTTTATATATATAGAGATGTCTGGAGGTGTATAAACTCCAATTTAAATGTGCCTGCTTTCCATCTACAGGCTACATTTAGGTGCACCTGTGAGGCCTGGGCCATATCAGCCAGTCTTGAGTGGGACTCGCAGACTCCTCCCTCCTCCCATTGCAAGCATGGCTACATGCTGGAGGTAACTGGTGATGAGTTGTTTGTGAGTCGGCCTCATGCTCCTGTAATTTGCCCACTGGCTCCTAGTATTGCCCACATGGCCCAGGTAGGTGAGTGTTAGGTCCCGAGCTACTTGAGAAACCTTGGCGTGGTGCTCGGCCTCAGACATATCCTACACCGTAGGACATGTTGGCTAATCTCTCAATTTTAAAATCAGTTTGAGGGTTTAGTAAGACCGCAGAGTGCACCTGTCTTTGCAATTATTTTGTTATATTGTTATATTGATTATCACATCCACATAATTGCTATCTTGTGTAGGATGTCTATTGTGGTACTTGTGGTTCGCTGCGGGCATCCTCCACTGTATGCATTTTTGCTGGGGATCGTCATTAGCAACGGGCCACAAGTGCAGTATTTGCTCCCCTGTATATATATGCACAACTGCATGTGGGTTTGAGCACTTCTTGCCTGTTTAATACCACACCATTCTTTTCAGTTTATATATATAGAGATGTCTGGAGGTGTATAAACTCCAATTTAAATGTGCCTGCTTTCCATCTACAGGCTACATTTAGGTGCACCTGTGAGGCCTGGGCCATATCAGCCAGTCTTGAGTGGGACTCGCAGACTCCTCCCTCCTCCCATTGCAAGCATGGCTACATGCTGGAGGTAACTGGTGATGAGTTGTTTGTGAGTCGGCCTCATGCTCCTGTAATTTGCCCACTGGCTCCTAGTATTGCCCACATGGCCCAGGTAGGTGAGTGTTAGGTCCCGAGCTACTTGAGAAACCTTGGCGCGGTGCTCGGGCTCAGACATGTCCTACATCGTAGGACATGTTGGCTAATCTCTTAATTTTAAAATCTGTTTGAGGGTTTAGTAAGACCGCAGAGTGCACCTGTCTTTGCTATTATTTTGTTATATTGTTATATTGATTATCACATCCACATAATTGCTATCTTGTGTAGGATGTCTACTGTGGTACTTGTGGTTCGATGCGGGCATCCTCCACTGTATGCATTTTTGCTGGGGATCGTCATTAGCCACGGGCCACAAGTGCAGGATTTGCTCCCCTGTATATATATGCACAACTGCATGTGGGTTTGAGCACTTCCTGCTTGTTTAATACCACGCCATTCTTTTCAGTTTGTAAATATGCATAGCTAGTCTTTTCTGATAGTGTTACTGTGATAGGCAGGTGGACACCCCAATAACAGTAGAATTAGACAGCTTATTAACCCCAATTTGAGAATCAAGGTGTAATAGAATTGCTTATCTATTATACAAGGTGGACACCCACTAACAGTAGAAGTAGACAGGTTATTCGCCCCAATTCGAGAATGAAAGCTTAATAGAATTGCTTATCTATTAAACAATGTGGACACTCCAATACCAGTAGAACTTGACAGCTTATTCACCCCAATTTGAGAATAAAGGCGTAATGGAATTTCTTATCTAGTAAACAAGATGGACCCCCTAATAACAGTAAAATTAGAAAGCTTATTCACCCCAATTTGAGAATGAAGAGGCCTAATGGAATTGCTTATCTATTGAACAAGAAGGACACTGTTCAATTAGATAGCTCTGTGCCCTACACAGAGATTGATGCAAACTTCACTATAGATCCCTTCAGCTTCAGATTATAGTCCCTGCACTCTCCTTACAGTGTATAAAACTGTCAATACACTCTCTCTACACTGTCCCTGCACTCTCCCTATCCAATATTGCACAATTAAAAGCTTTTAGCAACACTGTCCCTAGCACTTCTCACGTCTCTCCCTATGCTCAGATCACAGTCAAATGGTGGAGACCATGCAAGATGAGGCTTTTAAAGGGCTGTGACATCACAGGGGCTGTGACATCACTAGCTGCTGAATGTCTGAAAGGCATTATGGGCGATCACAATGCAACAGCACTCTGGAAACAAAAAAATTAAATGTATAAAATGGTGCTATACTCACTGTAGAAAATATACTAGTGCTAATACTATACTCATATACTGTAAGTGTGAGATTCTTGGCAAATACATTTTGTACAAAATCATTTGTGCCTGTCAAGGCAAGGTGATCTCTTTTGAACAGGAGCCTACACTAATTGCTACCTATTTTGGTGCCAATTGCCTCCAATAAATACAGGGAGGGCAGGCTTCAGCTTTAAATTTGCATTCATTAAAATCAGCCTGTGAGAGAGCCAGGTTACATTTATTGTGAATGGAAGCAGTGGAAAAGTTCTATTTTGGGTCTGCTCTATCCACAGGACTCATGGCAGTGGAATTGTCTGCTTATTAGACTTAAAGGGGTTTTCCCATCTCAGACAATGGGGCATATTGCTAGGACATGCCCACATTGTCTGATAGGTGCGGGTCCCACCTCTGCCACCTCGGGTCCGCACCCATCTCGTAAACACAGCCAGTGCACACACGGTTGCCATCCATTCATTTCTATGGGGCCACCGAAAATAGCCAAGCTGGCTTGGCTCCATCGGCCCCATAGAAGTGAATGAAAGTGGTGGCCACGCAAGCACGGTGTGCTCCCATTCATTTCTATTGGAATTCTGAAAATAGCGGAGCACACCACTTGGCTATTTTTAGCGGGACAATAGGGATGGACCAGGCACTGCTGGCCACCAATTTGCTGGCTTCGTTTTCGGCTGCGTTTACAAGATCGGTGCGGGTCCTAGAGATGGGACCTGCACCTATCAGACAATTGGGGCATATCCTAGCAATATTCCCCCCATTTTCTGAGATGGGAATACCCTTTTAACATCTCAGCATTGTGAGCCCAGACTTCCAGGATAATTAAAGGGGACCTTCTCCTTTACCTGTTGCTTGGTCTTCAGCTCCAAACAACTGGTTATTGCCATTCCTCAATCCATTAATTTCACCATGTCATCCCACATTGCTGACTTCTGGCCTGTTTGACAGATCCATGCCTTTTGGCTCAATTCTGAAATCAGCCTGAAATTTACCTGTTAACATTCGAGGATTACTCGTACTACCACGTGTACCATCTGAACCTCAACTTTAATGGCTAGGATTAGAGATGAGCAAATTGATTCTAATGAATCAGCAGGACTTCTTTACCTCTGGCCACCTGTCGCTAGATTGACAGGGCCTGGGCCACGGGCGGATTGGCCATAGACCTTACAGGGAAGTTTATCAGTTGGCCGATGCCTAGGGATCCGACGGAGCCTTCCTCACGGCCGGCCAGTGGAAGTTTTTGGAGATGTATTTTGTTCTGCTGGCAGTATTTTGTGATGGATTGTTGTATTTGGCTCTGTTAGGGTAGTATAATGTGCCACAATATGGTATTGCTGGCCCTGCCTTCCATCAATCTGGACCCGAACACAAAACTGAGCCACTTTTAGTATTTTTATCAGGGCTACTTTAAGTTCCCATTCCATCCCTGGCCTGGACCCTGACATTTAGCCTGGCCCTGACAATTTCCTGCTTACACCACTACTCTGTTTAGCAGAGCAAGGGCAGAGGCTCAGCTTTAGTTTCATAGCTGCCATTGCGCAGCCCCTCATAGGTGAAGAAGTCCAGCTGATGAGACAGATCAATTTGTTAGTCAGTTTGCTTACCTTAACTCAGGAGTTAAGTTGGCCATCCTATTGTTTGATTGACTGTTATTTCTCTATGCGTTGAGGCAACACGATGGCTCACTGGCTAGCACTGGTGCCTTGCAGCCCCTGGGTTCATATGTTCTCCCAATGTTTGCGTGGGTTTCCTCCAGGTACTCTGATTTCCCCCCCACAGTCCATGCTGATAGGGAACCTAAATTATGAGCCCCATTGGAGGACAGCGTAATGCTAATGTCCAGAAATATGCTGCAGAATATGTCAGCATTATATAAGTGAGTAAAATAAATAAATTAACGTGCTGTCATGATGTCGCTATCAATTACTAAGTTAAACTGGCCAATAGATTCCTAAACAATGAAAGAGCAGAGATTTAAACGAATATATTACAAGGTTTACTGACTCTTTTCCCAAAACTATATCTCAATCTGCCCAGATCCTGCTTGACTATACCATGCTGTCTGCAGATTAGATGCCATGCTCAACATAACAGGTTCCTATAAAAAAAAGTTTTGACACGTAAAAAGACTCACACCCAAGGAGTTACATTTGATAGAACCAACTCATGTTAAATAAAAAATAAACAAATCAGGTCAACACTAGCTCCACGGTCATCCCTATAGGTCAATGAGCTGTGGAGCCTCGGTGGTGCTCAGTGGTATAGAAAGTCAAGATAATGTTCATAAAAATAGAATAATCCACGACATTCACCTAGACTGCCATAAGGACTAGGAACCACCATCATGGCAGTAAAATTGGTACTGCTGCCAGAAGCCCAACACAATTGTATGTATACAATGAATATGATTAAATACTAAAGATATTCACCTCCTCCTTCTGGTCAACATGACAGTGCCCACATCAGAAGCTGTGACGCTCCTTCTGCAGTAAACTAGACCTGGAGATATCTGCAATTGTTTTGCTTGGTTATTGTTATGTATTGTTATGCCTTGTTAATGCCCTGTACACCAGCAGAGGAGGCATGGTTGGCAGCAACAGGGTTAACCACAATGCTCCTCTCCTCCTGGTAGGAGTGGGTTGGTCCTACTTCCTGCCAGGAGGGGGAGTTGGAGTCCTTTGAAGCTAGCAGAGTAAAGAGCAAAGAGCAAAGAGCAAATCACAGCTTTACAGACCCTGCTGCAGGTGAGGGAATACAGATCAGACACCCATCATCTACACAACATGCAAGGCAGACTAACTCCAAACCTGTTTCACACAGCGGACAACTATCTCCGCAAGTGCCAGCATACTATTGTTAGCCAGAATTACAAGAGAGATATATCAGCAAGACAGCACATCTTAGGTGCCATTAAATTACCACTTATCCAGCCACCATACCTCATCAGCTGGTGACAGATATTGCACTTGTACCACACTGGATTCACCACAAGTGATATTTTGCACTAAATATAGATAGACTTTTATACCTTAACTTCTGGTCTGTTTCTTCAAACCACCTTTCCACAGCACTGATCCCCAAGGAGCAGAGGTCTGAAGGAATACACCATGACACAGCATCTCATCAGAACCACTACCACTCCCATCCTCTGTACCAGCTCCTCAGGGACTTGCTGCATTTCCCTTCAATGCCAACATCGGCCAACAGGTCCCTCGAGCCCAGCATCAGAGTGATGGGGCTTGATCAGTGGGGGTTTAACAGGTATAGAAATAGTAATTTTTTATTCATTGTGAACATATAATTTATTTTTTTGGGGGGGGAGATGCATCTAGGTAGCAAGCTGGTGGGGAAGCTTGACCGAGGTCCAAACTTTACCTTAGGCCACATAGAAGTCTAGTTGTTCCTGAGTTTCACATAAAAATACAAGAACCTAATAATAATAGGTAATGATGGTCAAACTTGGTCCCCAGCATGATGACCTAAAGGGAATGTGCCATCAGAAGATTACCTATTGTTTAAATCACATTTTTGAATCAGAATTTTGGTGGTTATGTTTAATTTTCCATGTCAATATCTATATTTAAACAGAAACCATAAAACCCTGCATAAACCATGTGTCTGCTGTCAAGCAATTTTCTTAATGCTTTGGAAGTGCTGTTAGGAACAGCTCAGGCAAGATGGCAGCCCCATAATCATGTTCAGGAAATAGCATTAAAAAAAAATTGCAATCAGAAAATAAAAACAAATTTGAAAAAAGTATATGTGTTGCTATCTGGTTTTAACTGGCAGAAAAAAAAATTCTGTGACACATTCTCTTTAAATTTATATAAATGTAAATTTATTCTGCGTTCCCTCACCCATGAACCAAATGAAATATGTATAATGGGTATGACATGCCTTCCCTATTTTACTCAGTTGCATTGAGAAGGGTAAAAAATGGAAGCTGATAGACAGACAACCAGATATTGCTATCAACAGTCCTGATGAAGTTCATAATAAATGTAGGCCAACAAATGAGGAGAAAACAGCCAAATGGTGCTTCTGCCCTACCTCCCACAAGTAATATGAAGGAGTGTAGGAGATAACAAGCTCTGTATCCTCCTGCATTCTCAGCTGATGGCATTAGGCATCACCCAAAAATCCAGCAGAAAGCCTCATTTTACTATAGGAGTCCCTTTAGTTTATGTATGGCCCTGTTCTAAGAAGCTGGCCATACATGATAATCTACCGTAGTATAGAAGTTTCAGAACATTAGTGGCTCCCCAAGATGACTAATTGCTAAAAAGAGTAATTGTCTATTGAGTGTATTGTCCTTGTTTTAGCATAGGGCTTCAAACCAGACCCCTCATGTGAAATTATGTAGACTGTTGGAAGGCTTCAGTGTTATGGCATTAATACGACATGGGGTAGAAGCTGTGCTTGACATAATGTTTGAAGAAGGAGAAGCTGTGACTAACTGCCCAGACAAACACTTAGATTTTTCCCCACTTTTGGTTAATAATAAATGACTTGGATCTGTGATTCTTGGATGGTAGATGCACGGAGCGTTCAGCGAGCCGAGACAAAGACTGTAAATAATGAAATGTACCATTCCGATAAAATGTATGAGAAGAAGACATTGCTCAGCTCTGCATATGATAATTCTCTGAATTAATTTACTTAAAGGGTTTCACAAAAAGAAATGTAAGTACTAAGTAAGTAATATATGAGGAAAGTCATTTATAAACTTAATTAGAGAGCAATTCCAGACATTACTGAGATTCACATTAATGTTGCCGAAAAAATATTTTGGAGCTGAATGGTAAAGAGGTTTTTTTCAAATTGCGTTTACTAAAATGTAAACTCTGCATTTCACTCCAATCATGCCTTGAGAAAAAGAACACAGATCTCATTTTCTTTCTAGTCTTGGAGGTGCATCTCTTGTGTTCATTGTCGTCCTCTGGTGAACAATGTACTTTGTATGAGCTCCCAAAAACAACGGGGAAAGTGAAGAACTGAACTACTAAATTATCACCCCAATGTCTAACATTATAGCTAACATAATTCTGCCCCTTATATCCAAGACTATAACTCTATAATCCTGCTCCTTGTACAAGAATATAGCTGCTATAATACTCAGGAGTGTAACTATAATTTCTAGAGCCCCATGGCAAAATAAGATGGGCCCCCAACACCTGGCGTAAGAAAATTTAAACAGCAGCATTAGTAGCAATAAGTATCGTAAATGTATGTATTATAGCTCTATACATCAGAGAACTCAGATTATAGCAAAAAGACACCATATTCTTATTCTCTACAAAACGGTACAATGTTCTTGCACCTGACTGGGCCTTCCCCTACCTCTGGGCTCCATAGCAAATGCTATTGCTGCTATGGCTATAGTTAAGCTCATGATAATACCGCTTCTTATATACAAGCCTATAACTATGATAATCATGCCTTCTATGTACCAGAATATAACTACTATAAAACTGCCCCCTATGTACAATAAAATCACTACTATAATACTGACATCTATGTACAATAATATCACTACTATAATACCGACATCTATGTACAATAATATCACTACTATAAAACTGCCCCCTATGTACAATAATATCACTACTATAATACTGACATCTATGTACAATAATATCACTATTATAATACTAACCTCTATGTTCAAGAATATAACTAGTATAATACTACATTGTGAACACAATAAATGCAGTATGTGCAAGAATATAATGTTGCCCCTATGTACAACAATATAACTTTCCTGATGTGTGGAGAAAGGCCAGGGGGCCTCCCTAGGTGGGGAAGCTTCTCAAGCAAGGGCCAGGCTTCCAGGCCTTCACTAGGAGAAAATTCTCAGGCTCTTTCCAATGTAGATGAGAAAATAAGTTTTCTTAATGGAAGTAAAAGTGCAAGTAAGAAGATGTAGTAATGGCCTTGGTCTCAAAAGCAAATAATGAAATAGCAGCAGCAAGTACACATAAGAAAGGTGAGGTAATATACAGTAGTCTGACAGCCAAGACATGCATAGTATAGCAAAGTCACCTCAAAACCTTCTGTTGGAAATATGAAAAGTGCTAATCCAAACCTGCAAGATGCACAGGATGTGAGACAGGTAGCATCACATGCATCAAATGTGCAGCTCACCCCGTAATCCATGTTTCCAGTGATTGCATGCATCTTTGCACTTGGAGCAGTGTTCTGCTACATATACTGTTTGTTTGCTTTTGCATATCAGCCATGGTAGTGGAGAAACTGGCATTGCAGGAAAACCTGCAGCATTTGAGGTGGTAAACAGCATGGCACGCTCAGGCAGCACATGGTCTCAGTCTAGAGGTGGCAGTAGCATGGTGTCTACAAGTCTACTGAATTCAAACAGCCTGAGAAGCTGCCCAAGAGTGGAAAACATAGCAAAGAGATGGCTCATGCACTTAAACTGCAGCTAGCAGAGGGGATCCCTGCATTGGTCAAGAAAATAGAGAAACTAAATGGATTCGAACAAATGCTGCAAATGGAGATTGACTGTGTGTACAAGTTAAGGACTGCTAACCCAAAATGTGCAACAGTATACCACCATAAGTTAGAGGCACTCAGCTTGGAACTTGGTGACTTGGTAAAGCAGATAGACGCTCTCTTGGAGAGGATGGGTCCACTTTGCAGAGTCCTATAAAAACCAGAAGTGTTTTACCAACGATTGTGTGAACTGTGAATCAGAGTCTAGATTTTCTGATGCTGAACAACAGTCCAGTATTATACCTGAGGAAGCCCAGCGGGTGACAAGAGCTGTGCTGCAAGCGGCAAATTTTTTATTTAAAAAAGGAGAGATATGCAAGCAGGAAAATGTGAAACAGCAAAAGCAAAAATCTGCAGCTGTCCCTGAGAAGGAGAAACATGGATCTCAGATACCAGCACTACAAGTCCCAGGAGGCACAGCACAGTAGCAGGACAATGGACATGTATCTATGCATCCAAGTGATGGGGTGACAAAGCACAGCTCTACTGCTGGAACAGGGACTGGCAATGATGGATGGTGGACATGTACTTGAGGAGTCAGTGGCTGAGGGAAAAGCACAATCCACATGGGATATATCTGAGGATGGCATAGAGTTGGATGGGCTGGAGGAATTTCTGTAGAGTAATGGGGTTGATTTTCCCCCTTTACGTACAAACACAGTTGTGAGCTGCCCCTCTAGTGCACACCGCCCCCCTATAAGTCATCTTCCTGAGCTCCACCAGGTTCCCCCAGCATTGCCTGAAGCTATGGTGCACCATCTTTTTCCTCCAGAGCTTACTATACAGGTCAGGCCTTTAAAAGGAGAAATGTAGAGAGATTTGAAAACAGAGGTGCCAAAGAAGACTTCCCTGATCGAAGGTTTATGGTCCGGAACTCCTATGTCACCAGATGGGGTTTGTACCAGCAGACATCTTAGCAGTAATAAATCTCCCAGACAGACAGGGCTATGATGTCAGATTTAAAGTTATGTCTAAACCTGAGAGATTCTGGGCAAATTTCCCCAGTTTTAGAAACACTGATCCGTGGAGTAAATGTAATTTTATTCCAAATTCCATGTCCGATACCGTTACAGTTAACATCATCTTCTTCCCCAGGATATTGTTATGTAGCTCAGGAGGCACTTTGACATGGTCTGTGATCTTACCAAAAACAAACATGATGATGGTATCTGGACTAGAGGATGGACAGTTTTGGTGAAGCTGCCCCAGCACAATAATATTATCTATTGCATCTATCTAACTCCTTCATGGAAAGAGAGAAAGGTGTGTGTTTTTATCCAGGTCAGCGCAGGAAATATCTTAAAGGGGGTTTGCCACTTCAGTAAATAGCATTTATCATGTAGATAAAGTTACTACAAGGCACTTACTAATGTATTGTGATTGTCCATATTGCTTCCTTTGCTGACTAGATTCATTGTTGCATCACATTATACACTGCTCGTTTACATGGTTACAGCCACCCTGCAATCCATCAGTGGTGGCCAGGCTTGCAGGCTTTAGAAAAAAGCACTAGCCTATGTGCGCTCCCACGGTCCCGGCCACCAGAGAGGCCGGCATTTTTTCCTTTAGTGTACAAGTGTGGTCGTAACCATAGAAACATGCAGTGTATAATGTAATAAGCTAATCTTTCCCAGAAACCCATAGGGGGATCGCATGGCCTGCAATACTGTACACACGTACTTGGCATACTAGCGACTGTCGATAATGAGAAAGAGTACCCCTTAGAAGATGCATATATATTGTTATATCGTTGGTTTGGGATGAAGCACTATGTATCTGAACTGAATTTTTTGAAAAATGTGGTAAACTTCAAACAAACTATCTCTTGCCAGGTTCACTTATGTCTACTGGGAATGATTTAAAATGTCCACCACAAACTTGTCCTAGAATGTGAGCAGGGTTGGTTGCCACCGCTTGCCGAGCTGCCCAGCGTGTGAGTGGGCAGAGCCTCACTACACATTGCACTCTGGTACTTGCATATATTTCATATTGGTGAGTTTTCCTGTCAGGCTGCTCAGGCATATTATCGGTAGAATCACATCAGTACCATCTATTGTAGCTCAGTGTAGCCTGTAGTGAAGCCCCTCACCTCTCTAGGCAGCTCTGCAAGTTGAGGCAACCAGTCCTGCAAACATTCTAGGACAGGTTGCTGGCAGCCATTGTAAATTGCTCCTGGAGAACTCTGGTCTCTTAGAAGTCCAGAGTCCAGAAAGACATGCACTCACTTTTTTAACATCAACTAGAGAGAGAGGGTTTTTATGACAACATGGCTGACCGGTGGGAAGATGTCAAGGAGGGTATCAGATCTCTCTTAAGGAAACTGTCATTTAGGAAAGGGAAGAGTAAGTACAGCCAGTATCTCAAGCTGTGGAAAGAACTGGAGTCACTGTATTCAACAAATGAGGGAACTAAAGAAAGACTGACTGACTGAAATCTGAGATAAGGCAGTATCAATACAGCAGGTATACTGTACTTCCCTGCTTCTTGAACAGGATTATGGCACCTTAGGGACATCTGATTTCTTTGTGAATTGCTGGGAGCAGGTAACAAACAAAGTGGTCATAGGTCTCACTGACTTTAAGGGTGTTTTGCAGGACTCTCAGAAGGGTATCCTGGGAGTGGTGAGATCTTGGAATGCTGATTCAAAGGAAGGTTTTGAGTAAAAAGAAGATTACTCAGTTCTTGGAAGCAATTACAGGACCAGATACTAACCAGAGTAGACTTGTATCCTTTAACAGAAGAATTGACAGTGGAGTAGGTTAAAGAGGACCTTTCACCAATTATTACACTATGAACTAAGTATACAGATATGTAGAGCGGCGCCCGGGGATCTCACTGCACTTACTATTATCCCTGGGCGCCGCTCCGTTCTCTTACTATGCCCTCCGGTATCCCCGTTCCCTAAGTTATGGTAGGCGGAGTCTGCCCTTGTTCTTCTGTAGCGCTGGCCAATCGCATTGCAGAGCTCACAGCCTGGGAGAAAATAACCTCCCAGGCTGTGAGCTCTGCGCTGCGATTGGCTAGCGCTAGAGCAGAACAAGGGCAGACTCCGCCTACCATAACTTAGTGACTGGAATCTCCGCATACTATAACTTAGTGAGCGGAGATACCGGAGGGCATAGCGGGAGAACGGAGCGGCGCTCGGGGATAATAGTAAGTGCAGTGAGATCCCCGGGCGCCGCTCTACATGTCTGTATACTTAGTTCATAGTGTAATAATCGGTGAAAGGTCCTCTTTAAAGTGATAAATTATATCTAAAGAAGTGCAGAGATCCACATGGGGAGAGCTGGTAGGAGGATGGTAGTGGCAATTATGGCACTGATAGAAGTTGTAGTGGTGCACATGGTGGCTGTCCTCACTTCAACGCTCCCTAGGGCTGTACAGTGAATGGAGTTAATATTAACCAATAGACCTGGCAGAACAACAGAGGTGGAGGTTGATGGACACCTTGGAAATAGTGACCATAATATAAACTTCCAAATGTTATTCAAAAATATGTTTTTTCAGGGAGGCACAAAAACACTGAACTTCGAAAAGCAAAATTTGACCAGTTGACAGAGTAAATCAGCCTCACAAACTGGGACAGTGTCCTTAAAAATAAAAATTTAGACACAAAATGGGTATTTTTAAAAGCATTCTAAACTCTCATTAAGAGATACATACTATATGGGAATAAACGGGTGAGGAACAATTAAAAAAAACTATGTCGATAAATAGAGATGTAAAGAGGGCAATAAATGACAAAAAGAAAGCATTACAATTACTAAAACTAAAATCTAGTGAAGAGGCACAAAAGAACTACAAGATAAAAATAAAATATGTAAAAGACAGATAAAGCTGGAGACAGAGAGGCTCACTGCCAAAGAGAGCAAAATTAACCCTAAAATGTTCTTCAGATATACAGTATATAGATATAAGCGAATCTTTAGAAAATTCGATTTGCCAGTTCAGCGAATTTATTTGGACAAATTTGCTTTGATCCGAATAAATTTGCGGCGAATTACATAAAAAACAGCTATTTCCTGGCTGCAGAGCCTTTCAAGTTGTGTAGAACACTGTGCCTTGCAGTAACACGCATAGGGAGTCTAATTTGGTAGTGAAACAATACTGTGAGTCAGTATGACATGTAGATGACATATGTTGCTCTTAGAATCACTGCATACTTCACTTATTTGGGCAGTCACGGGGTCAAAACTGACCAAATAACTGAAGTATCAACTCAGCCATACAGGTCAATGTTAGTGTCAAGAAGAAGCGCAGTCCTTTTACACCCTTGCCAGCTGATTCCACATAGATGTCTACAGAACCTGTTATATTAAATGCTTATACAAGTAGAGCCCCCCCTGACAGAGTGGAGAGGGTGTCAGCAGTAAGTTTGTGTTGACGTCACTGATTATTTTGCCCTTCCTCTGATCCGTCAGAACAATAACACCCAAAAATGGATCCTGTCTGTGGAGCATCCGGCTTCACTTGGTCAACATTTGCTCAATAATCTATCAGTATTGCTAATGCCCAAAAAAAACAGGAGTGGATGTAAAACAGAGATGACAGGTGAATGGAATATTTGCATGTCTTCTGTGTTTTGTACCCACTCCTGCTTTTGGCTACCAAATCATAAGACAATTCTGATGGGACCATACAGGCCTTACAGCTGCTACACAGACAGGATTTGTTGTGCGTCTCATTTTTCCTTCCTTCTGACAGATAAGAAGAAAGGTCAAATAAATCATTATGTCAGCCAGGCCGAAAGGCAAAATAGTGCCCCAGTCATGATGGGAGGGTGGAAACAGCATGAGAAGTCCACAGAGTAGGCCTATGACATATTGATAAAATGGAAGCAGCATGAGAAGACCACAGAGTGGCCCAATGACAGAGTTAGGAGGTGGCGGCAACAGCAGCAACATCAGAAGGATACCACAGAGTGGCAAGGTGACATAGTGGGTAGATCGCGGCAGCAGCAGGATACCACAGAGTGTCAAGGTGACATAGTGTGGCGATGGCGGCAGCAGTAAGGTACCACAGAGTGGAAAGTTGACATAGTGTGGAAATGGCAACAGCAGCAGGATACCACAGAGTGGCAAGGTGACATACAGATATAGCAGGGCTAACACACAAACTCTTAACTCAAATTTCTTAACTCATTGCGTCATCTTGAAACAATAGCCATTGAAAAGCAATTGAAGGTGTTTGCTTAACGCATTAAATTTAGATAACCTGTTTATAAAGCATGTGTGTTAACTCTACTACATCTGTAATGTAGAGATGGCAGTAGCAGTAACATCAGGAGACCACAGAGTGGCAAGGTGACATAGTGTAGAGATGGCAGTAGCAGCAGGATACCACAGAGTGGCAAGGTGACATAGTGTGGAGATAGCAGCAGCAGGAGGATACTACAGAGTGGCAAGGTGACACAGTGTGGAGATGACAGCAGCAGCATCAGGAGACCACAAAGTGGCAAGGTGACATAGTGTGGAGATGGCAGCAGAAGCATAAGACCACAGAGTGGCACGGTGACATAGTGTAGAGATGGTAACAGCAGTAACAGCAGGAGGATACCACACAGTGGCAAGTTGACATAGTGTGGAGATGGCCGCAGCAGGAGAATACCACAGAGTGTCAAGGTGACATAGTGTATAGATGGCAGCAGCAGCATCAGGAGACCACAGAATGGCAAGAAGACATAGCATGCATATGGCAGCAGCAGTAGCAGCAGGAGGATACCACAGAGTGGCAAGGTGACCTAGTGTGGAGATGGCAGTAGCAGCAGCATCAGGAGACCACAGCGTAGCAAGGTGACATAGTGTGGAGATGGCAGCAGGAGCATCAGGAGACCAGAGAGTGGCAGGGTAACATAGTGTGGAGATGACAGCAGCATCAGGAGACCACAGAGTGGCAAAGAGACATAGTGTAGAGATGGCAGCTGCAGTAGCAGCAGATGGATACCACACAGTGGCAAGGTGACATAGTGTGGAGATGGCAGAAGCAGCAGGAGGATACCACAGAGTGGCAAGGTGACATAGTGTATAGATAGCAGTAGCAGCAGCATCAGGAGACCACAGAGTGTCAAGGTGACACAGTGTGGATATGGCAGTAGCAGCAGCATCAGGAGACCACAGAGTGGCAAGGTGACATAGTCTGGCGATGGTAGCAGCAGGAGGATACCACTGAAATGCAAGGTGGCATAGTGTGAAGATGGCAGTAGCAGCAGCATCCGGTGACCACAGATTGGCAAGGTGACATAGTGTGGAGATAGCAGCAGCTTTAGGAGACCACAGAGTGGCAAGGTGACATAGTGTGGAGATTACAGCAGCAGCATCAGGAGACCACATAGTGGAAAGGTGACAGTGTGGAGATGACAACAGCAGCAGGATACCACAGAGTGGCAAGGTGATATTGTGTGGAGATGGCTGTAGCAGCAGCATCAGGAGACCACAGAGTAGCAAGGTGATATAGTGTGGAGATGGCAGCAGCAGTAGCTGCAGGATGATACCACAGATTGACAAGGTGATATAGTGTGGAGATGGTAGCAGCAGGAGGATACCAGAGTGGCAAGGTGACATAGTGTGGAGATGGCAGTAGCAGCAGCATCAGGAGACCAGAGAGTGGCAAGGTGACATAGTGTGGAGAATGCAGCAGCAGCATGAGGAGTCCACAGAGTGGCAAGGTGACATAGTGTGGAGATGGCAGAAGCAGCAGCAGCAGGAGACCACAGAGTGGCAAGGTGACATACTGTAGTTTAGAGATGGCAGCAGCAGCTGCATCAGGAGACCACAAAGTGACCCGGTAACAGAGTGGGGTGGTGGGTGGCAATACCAGTAACCGACAACGAAGGTGGGTGAAAGAAGGATCACTTTGCATCAGATGTGTGGCATCAGGCAGGTTGCAGCATCAGAGTAGTAGCTGAGGCAGGTAGTCAGAAGAAACCGGTCTCTTTTCTCAAAGTGTTGGTTTGGCACCATGGATGATCTAGTCTGATGCATCAGGAATTGGTGGTTGGAAATCCTGGCTGATCCACGCCTGATTCATCTTGACAAAGATCAGTCTCTCCACATTTTAGGTGGACAGGCGAGTTCTCCTTGGGGTAACTATGGCCACTGCCGCACTAAACACCCGCTCTAATGTCACACTACTGGCCGGGCAAGACAGCTTTTCCATGGCAAACTCTGCTAGTTGCGGCCACAAATCCAGTTTAGCTACCCAGTAGCGGATCTTCAATGTGGGGTGGCAGGGTGATGTTCAAGTATGCCACCATCTGCTGCTTCAGGTCCTGCTCCAGGTCTACCTGCTGCTGCTGGTGAGTAGTTTCTTCACTTTGCGGGTAAAGAAAGCTACTCATCAGCGATTGTAGACTCAGGCTGCTGCTAATGGAGCTGATACTGCTCCTGCCACCCCACCCCTCCCCAGAAGCCATGGCAGTGGAACGTGAGCACAGAGGGCCCCCCGGTCAGACCTGCGAGAGGATGGATGATGGCGCAGATAGGCAGCGGCCAACTGACTACATAGGATGTCTCTATAGTAGTTCAGTTTGTCCTCCCTCTCAGCAGGTGTGAAAAAGGCCCCCATTTTGGACCGGTAGTGAGGGTCCAACAAGGAGGAGATCCAGAAGTCATCCCTCTGCTGAATGGTGACAATTCGGCTGTCACTATGCAAGCAAGTGAGCATGCATTGGACCATTTGTGCAAGTGACTCGGAGGGACTCCCTGCCTCCATCTCCACTGCATACTGCCACGTTGTGTGTCCGGTCCTCTGTCTTGTCTTCCTCATTGCCCTGTAGCTCATTTGGCTGCTCCTGCTCCTCCTGTCCTGTCGGCCGAGTAGAAAAACCACCCATTTCTCTACACATTGCCTGTGCTCCAATGTCCTCCTCCCGATCCTCCTCCTCTTCCAGTTCAGCCCCCACAGGGCTCATGTGGCCATGAGATCTAGGCGCCACGTCTCCTGTCCCCTGACCAGCCATTGTTACCAGCAGCTGTTCCAGGACATGAAGCAGTGGAACGACGTTGTTCAGCCCGTAGTCCTGGTGACTCACAAATAACGTGCCATCCTCAAATGGCCTGAACAAACAACAGATGTCAGGCATGAGCTGCCACTGGCTGACATCGAAGTTACACAGATGAGTACTCCTATCCCCTTGCATCATCAAGAAACTGTTGATGGCCTTTCTCTGTTCGTATAGTCGGTCCAATAAATGAAGGGTGGAATTCCAACAGGTGGAAATGTAAAATATCAGCCTATGTTGGGGGATGACGTTCTGCCGCTGCAGCTCAAGGAGGGTGTGCTTTGCGGAGTACGAGTGGCTGAAGTGCATGCAAAGTTTCCTGCCAATTTTTAGGATGTCTTGCAGATGGGTGTAAGACTTCAGGAACTGCTTGACAACCAGATTGAACACATGCGCAATGCAGGGCACATGGCTCAGCCTTCCTTCATTCAATGTTGACACCAAGTTCTTCCCATTGTTGGTCACCATGGTTCCGATTTTTAGTTGTTAAGGAGAAAGCCAGGATTTGATTACTTGATGCATCACCTGGAGCAGTTCCTCCCCATTGTGACTCCGTTCGCCAAGGCAAATCAGGTGCAGAACATTTTGGCCTCTGCCTCTCCTCTGTGCATGGCCTGGCACTTCTCTGTCTGACATACTTGTAGCTGAACTAAACAAATTAAAGGGAAATTAAAACACCCCTAAAAGCGACTAATATCCCTTCTTTTTGTACTGAAATAGGCCACTAAATGCTTTCACCACAATTAACTGCAGAAGTGAACTGAGAATAGATTTTTCTGGTTGGACTGAAATAAGCCACTATACGCTTTGACCAGAAAAAATGTAAAGAGTTTAGTGCGTATATATTTTTCTTGTAGTACTGAAATATGCCCCTATACGCTTTCACCAGAAATAACTGCAACAGTGCAGTGCGTATATATTTTTCTTTTTTTACTGAAATACGCCCCCATACGCTTTCAACGGAAATAACTGCAGAAGTGAACTGAGAATATATTTTTCTTGTTGGACTGAAATAGGCCACTATACGCTTTCACCAGAATTAACTGCAGTAATGCACTGAGAATATATTTTTCTTGTTGGACTGAAATACGACCCTATACACTTTGACCAGAAAAAACTGCAACAGTGAAGTGCGTATATATTTTTCTTGTAGTACTGAAATACACCCCTATACGCTTTCAACAGAAATAACTGCAGAAGTGAACTGGGAATATATTTTTCTTGTTGGGCTGATATAGGCCACTATACGCTTTCACCGGAAATAACTGCAACGGTTCAGTGCGTATATATTTTTATTGTAGTACTGAAATACACCACTATATGCTTTCAACAGAAATAACTGCAGAAGTGAACGGAGAATATATTTTTCTTGTTGGACTGAAAGAGGCCCCTATACCCTTTCACCAGAATTAACTAGCACTGAGAATATATTTTTCTTGTTGTAATGAAATACGACCCTATACACTTTGACCAGAAAAAAATTAAAGCGTCAAGTGCGTATATATTTTTCTGTAGTACTGAAATACACCCCTATACGCTTTCAACAGAAATAACTGCAGAAGTGAACTGAGAATATATTTTTCTTGTTGGACTGAAATAGGCCACTATACGCTTTCACCAGAAATAACTGCAACAGTGCACTGTGTATATATATTTTTTTTTTACTGTAATAATCCCCTATACGATTTCAACAGAAATAACTACAGAAGTGAACTGAGAATATATTTTTCTTGTTGGACTGAAATAGGCCACTATACGCTTTGACCAGAAAAAACTGCAATAGTGCAGTGCGTATATATTTTTCTTGTAGTACTGAAATACGCCCCTATACGGTTTCACCAGAAATAACTGCAGAGGTGAAATGCGTATATATTTTTCTTGTAGTACTGATATAAGATACTAAAGATACTAAGATATAAGCCACTAAAGGCTTTTCAACATAGTACTTGCAGCCCAATAACAAATAGCTGGAATGACAGAGCTGTCTAATGGCTATTTGGATCCCCAAATAATCTTTCCCTGCATTTGTAAATTGCTTTCCTATAAATGTCCCTAATGCCTTCTGACGTCTCTCACTGCACTAAGTTGCTGTGCAATGGTTCCTCCCTATCCTTTCCCTGCGCTTATAAATTATTCTTCTGTCTTTTTATTCCACAATCAGATTTTTCCAATTATTGTCCGTAGCACCCTCACATGTCTGTCCCTGCACTCTGAACACTGGAAAATGTCTGACTATAAGATGGCCGCCGTATTTATAAGGCTATGACATCACGGGGCTGGCTGGCTGCTGATTGGCTGCATGCAGGCATGTCAATCTGGGTGATCCCGCCTTTCCAGAGTTCCTTGCCCCATGTCATCAGTCCTCACAAGTGTAACTGCCATTTTAGGAAAAATGTGATTCGTTACCACGAAGTCAGAGGAAATTCGCATTCGTTGCGAATCGAATTTTTCCTGGAGTTCTAAACGAATTCCACTTTGTCAGCTTCGATTCGCTCATCTCTAATTATATAAATAGTAAAAAGTTTAATCCTGAAAGTGTTGGCCCTTCAAGGATAGATAATAAAGTTGTAGAGGATGAGGAAAAAGCAAATTTATTAAATACTTTTTTATCCACTGTATTCACTGAGGAAAATGAACAGCCAGATGAAATGCAGAGTGTCCAAGTAAACTCCTCATTAAATGTGGCCTGTCTGACCCAGGAAGAAGTGCAGCGGCGCCTTAAAAAGATTAAAATAGACATATCACTGGATCTTATATCTGACTTATATCTGACAAGACTTGTTGTGGGTAAACTGATTTTCTATGAGATGCTATCCTGGAGTCTCTTAATGAAAATAAGCATGTAATGCCATTTCAGCAGGGATTCATGAGGGATCAGTCCTGTCAAACTACACTGCGTGCAGAATTATTAGGCAAATTAGTATTTTGACCACATCATCCTCTTTATGCATCTTGTCTTACTCCAAGCTGTATAGGCTCGAAAGCCTACTACCAATTAAGCATATTAGGTGATGTGCATCTCTGTAATGAGAAGGGGTGTGGTCTAATGACATCAACACCCTATATTAGGTGTGCATAATTATTAGGCAACTTCCTTTCCTTTGGCAAAATGGGTCAAAAGAAAGACTTGACAGGCTCAGAAAAGTCAAAAATAGTGAGATATCTTGCAGAGGGATGCAGCACTCTTAAAATTGCAAAGCTTCTGAAGCGTGATCATCGAACAATCAAGCGTTTCATTCAAAATAGTCAACAGGGTCGCAAGAAGCGTGTGGAAAAACCAAGGCGCAAAATAACTGCCCATGAACTGAGAAAAGTCAAGCGTGCAGCTGCCAAGATGCCACTTGCCACCAGTTTGGCCATATTTCAGATCTGCAACATCACTGGAGTGCCCAAAAGCACAAGGTGTGCAATACTCAGAGACATGGCCAAGGTAAGAAAGGCTGAAAGACGACCACCACTGAACAAGACACACAAGCTGAAACGTCAAGACTGGGCCAAGAAATATCTCAAGACTGATTTTTCTAAGGTTTTATGGACTGATGAAATGAGAGCGAGTCTTGATGGGCCAGATGGATGGGCCCGTGGCTGGATTGGTAAAGGGCAGAGAGCTCCAGTCCGACTCAGACGCCAGCAAGGTGGAGAACTGGTTTGGGCTGGTATCATCAAAGATGAGCTTGTGGGGCCTTTTCGGGTTGAGGATGGAGTCAAGCTCAACTCCCAGTCCTACTGCCAGTTTCTGGAAGACACCTTCTTCAAGCAGTGGTACAGGAAGAAGTCTGCATCCTTCAAGAAAAACATGATTTTCATGCAAGACAATGCTCCATCACACGCGTCCAAGTACTCCACAGCGTGGCTGGCAAGAAAGGGTATAAAAGAAGAAAATCTAATGACATGGCCTCCTTGTTCACCTGATCTGAACCCCATTGAGAACCTGTGGTCCATCATCAAATGTGAGATTTACAAGGAGGGAAAACTGTACACCTCTCTGAACAGTGTCTGGGAGGCTGTGGTTGCTGCTGCACGCAATGTTGATGGTGAACAGATCAAAACACTGACAGAATCCATGGATGGCAGGCTTTTGAGTGTCCTTGCAAAGAAAGGTGGCTATATTGGTCACTGATTTGTTTTTGTTTTGTTTTTGAATGTCAGAAATGTATATTTGTGAATGTTGAGATGTTATATTGGTTTCACTGGTAAAAATAAATAATTGAAATGGGTATATATTTGTTTTTTGTCAAGTTGCCTAATAATTATGCACAGTAATAGTCACCTGCACACACAGATATCCCCCTAAAATAGCTAAAACTAAAAACAAACTAAAAGCTACTTCCAAAAATATTCAGCTTTGATATTAATGAGTTTTTTGGGTTCATTGAGAACATGGTTGTTGTTCAATAATAAAATTAATCCTCAAAAATACAACTTGCCTAATAATTCTGCACTCCCTGTAAGGCTACTTTCAAACCTACAGCGCATAGATCCAGCCGCCGAATCCAGCAGATAATGCCGGGAAGCGGTCTGACACAAACCGCAGCGCGTAGCGGTTGGTGTCCAACTGATTCTCCGCATTTTAAGGGAATTTCGTTTGTATCTGGCAGTGCCGGATCTGGAGAATTCCGGTAGGCTGTTCTCTGCTGTAACAGCCTGCAATAATTCACACCGCAGGTGGGAAACTAGCCTAATCTAATCAGTTACTTTGAGGAGATAAGCTCGAAACTTGACCGGGGTGAGTCTAGATGGATGTCGTATAACACTGTACCACATAAAAGGTTAGTATAAAAAAAGAGAATGCTCGGACTGGGAGAAAACGTCTGTAAGTGGGTAAGTAACTGGCTCAATTATAGAAAACAGAGGGTGGTTATTAATGGTACACACTCAGATTGGGTCACTGTCACTAGTGGAGTACCTCAGGGGTCAGTATTGGGCCCTATTCTCTTCAATATATTTATAAATGATCTTGTAGAAGGCTTGCACAGTAAAATATAAATTTTTGCAGATGACACTAAACTGTGTAAAGTAATTGACACGGAAGAGGACAGTATACTGTATACTGCTACAGTATATGCTAAATGGTAAAACACTTGGTAACACTGAAATGGAGTTGACAATAAACTTACAGTGCCTTGAAAAAGTATTCACACCCCTTGAACTTTTTCACATTTTTTCACGTTACACCCACAAACTTAAATGTGTTTTATATGATGTTATGTGATAGACCAATACAAAGTAGCAATTATGTATGAAGTGAAAAGAAAATGATACATGGTTTTCAAAATATTTCATGAATAAAATCTGAAAAGTGTGGTGTGCATTTGTATTCAGCCCCCTGTACTCTGATACCCTTTATAAAATCCAGTGTGACCAACTGCATCATGCTGTGGGGATGCTTTTCTTTAGCAGGGGCAGGGAAGCTGGTCAGAGTTGATGGGAAGATGGATGGAGCTAATTACAGGTCAATCCTGAAGGAAGACCTGGTAGAGGCTGCAAAAGACTTGAGCGGAGGTTCACCTTCCAGCAGGACAAGACCCTATATATACAGACAGAGCTACAATGGAATGGTTTTGATCAAAGCATATTCATGTGTTAGAATGGCCCAGTCACAGTCCAGACCTAAATCCCATTGAGAATCTGTGACAAGACTTGAAACAAGGAGTATTGTGTATATTTAGGAGCTACTTTGCACAAGAAAGCCATAGCAGAGCTAGAGACGGTGGACTACAGTACCCATGAAGATTATCAAACTAATTTATAAGTATATCAGGGGATACTAGAGATGGGATGTTGATTCAGGGAATTATTCTGATTGTCTGATTTGAGTCGTGGAGGAATTTTTCACCTAAAATTAGGAAAATTGGCCTGTTTTTTTTTGCCTTCCTCTAGATCAACTTTGCAGGATAACAGACTGAACTAGATGGATGTATATTTTTTTCAGGCTTATAAACTATGTGACTATGTTACTAAGTGGGGTGCCCTTAATGTTTGGTAGATTGGTGCAGGGCAGCACTCCCTGGTGCTTCAGACAATGCAACTGTAGCGGTGAGCAGGTGCAAATATATCACTGCCGTGAAATAAATAAACAGTGAAGAGAAGGCAGCACTCATTTCTCTTCAAACAGCTGGGGTGCTGTGAGATCACCCATAATGCCATGAAGCTAGCCAATCCACAGATAGCCATCCCCTGTGATGTCACAGCCCTATAAAACACTCATTTTGCTCAGTCTCCACCATTGTCCTGTGAGCTGAGCATAGGGCGAAACGTTGCAAGCGCTCATGCGCTAAGGACAGTGTTGCTGAAAACTATTATTAGAAGAATATTGGGAGAGTGTAGGGAAAGTGCAGAGAGAGTTATTCTATGTGAGTTTTATTTATTTATTCCTACATTTACTTATTCCCACATCATCCGTAAACTAAGATATGTAATTCAATACCAATAAGATGGAGGCCTTTATTATTCTGGTGCCAGCATGCCAACCAATACCATCCAGTCTGCACCCCTTAGGGGGGCCAAGTCTCAATGATGACATAATCATCTTTTGCTGGCTTTACTTATTCCAAATCATCCTTCAAAGTCTCCATGTCCTATAAAATTCAGCAAATCTCCATGCAGAGAGAGGAGGAGCTGAATGTTCCTGATGACATATTCTCATCGATATTAGATGATTGTCACGGCCATGCCCATGACCGTGACTCCTTTACCGCATGCGGTTGTCTGCGGTTTTGTATGGGCATTCAACCACGGGTGAGGGCCGCTTGTCTGTGGCCTCACTTGTGGTTGCCGCGGACAACCAGTGTTGTTTTTAGCAGCAGAGCAGCCTGAGCGTCGCTAGGTAGCTTGCTGCCCTGGCATGCGGTCACACCTAGCAACCCTATTGTTAAGTGTGTGTGTTGTGTGCACTGTGTATTATGTTTTGTGTGCACTTTCCCTTTATGTATGTTTGTTTTCCCTTCTGTGTTACTGGAAGGGTTAACTTCCTTCCCAGTGTGTGTGTGATGTCACTGGGTGTGTCCAATCCTTGGGTGTGGCCACTGGGGCCTATAAAGACCCTCTCTCTTGCAGAGCTTAGGAGGTTGCTTCAGCATGCTTGCTGATAGCAGCCTCCTGTGTTTTTCCATCTGCCTGTGAGAGCCACCACTGTGGTCATAGTTTAAGTTTGAGTTTACAGTTCATAGTATAGTTTTATGTTTGCCTATGTCTTTATGTGTGTGTTGTAGCAAGTTTGTCTGTTGGGATTTTCATATGTGTTTGTGCAGCATAACGGTTCTGGATCCCTGTCTGTTTAGGGATCCAGTCAGCAGGGCTGTGGCAGGTTGGTGAATGTCTGTTCACCTGCCATTTCCGTATTGCTGTTTCTGTTCCCCTTTTCCCAACAGCTTGGCCATTGAGGCTCCTGCTCCTCCGTGTCAAGGAGGAGTAGGTTGCCTTACCCAGCTCCTAGCTCAGGGATCTGCGGAGGGTAAGACAGGGCTCCGAGGTTCCGGCGCATGGGCCCTCCTACCTTTAAAGGTCGGCCCATGCAGGTTAGGAGTTAGGGTCAGGGTAGGGACGCTGTAGGAGGTGACCTGCTCCCTGTCCTGTGGCTTCATGGCCGAGTAGCTACTTCAACACCTGGCACCTCACGGCTGAGGGTTTTCCCCATCCTCAGCCGTGACAGTATGACCACAGAGGCTTCCCGCGTGGCACTCCCTCGAAAGAGGGTAAAGCATGCACCGCTATCTGCGGATGGGGTGTATGCGCGTTCTCCGGAGGGAGAGCGTTATGGGGCTCACCATTTACGGCGCGGTGAGTGGCATTCCCCGCCATTCCTCGCTCACCGTTGTCCGTGTTGGTGTCCCCTTTTGTTTGTCTTTCCCCTCCCCCCCTCCCATTGTTTTTTATGCCTCACCAACTTTCCCCTTTTGTTGTTGGGAGGGGCTTTGAGGGGTGGGAGTAGCTTCCCTCGAAAGAGGGTGTAGCATGTACCGCCGTCTGTGAAGGGGTACATGCGCGCTCTTCGGAGGGAGAGCGTTCTGGGGGTTTCGCCTCTGATGGCGCGGTGAGTGGCGTTTCCCCGCCATCCCTTCACCGTTGCCTCGTGTGGCGTCCCCCTGATTTTACTACACGTGGTGTGTGTCTGGTATGCGGTATGCATACCTTCGAAAGAGGGTGCAGCATGCAGTGCCATCTGTTTGTGGCCTGCATGCGCGTTCTCCGGAGGGAGAGCGTTCCTGGGGGATCTCCGTTAACGGCACGGTTGGTGGCTTTCCCCGCCACCTTACCTTCCGTGTCCGTGTTGGGGATCCCTCGTCCCTCTCCATGTTCTCATCTCTGGTCGTCTGCTGGCAGCACTCCGTAAGTGGTCCGGCTGCGTGCTGGTTAGGAGTGTCTGCTGGCAGCGACTGGAGTGGGGACGTGAGTGGAGAGTCCCCTCGTCCACTCTCTGTGGTTCCATTCCTTGTCGCTGGTGTGGGCTGCAGGCCTCGTCGGACTGGCTAGTGTGAGCTGGGAGAGGATGCAGCTGACAGTGACCCCCTGGGAACCATGTCCTGAGAGTGGACGTCTCCTTCTCCCATCCCCTTGTGTGAGTTCCTCACCAGTTTCCTTTTTTTTGGTGGGGGGGCTTTGAGGGGTGGGAGTGTCACGGCCATGCCCATGACCGTGACTCCTTTACCGCATGCGGTTGTCTGCGGTTTTGTATGGGCATTCAACCACGGGTGAGGGCCGCTTGTCTGTGGCCTCACTTGTGGTTGCCGCGGACAACCAGTGTTGTTTTTAGCAGCAGAGCAGCCTGAGCGTCGCTAGGTAGCTTGCTGCCCTGGCATGCGGTCACACCTAGCAACCCTATTGTTAAGTGTGTGTGTTGTGTGCACTGTGTATTATGTTTTGTGTGCACTTTCCCTTTATGTATGTTTGTTTTCCCTTCTGTGTTACTGGAAGGGTTAACTTCCTTCCCAGTGTGTGTGTGATGTCACTGGGTGTGTCCAATCCTTGGGTGTGGCCACTGGGGCCTATAAAGACCCTCTCTCTTGCAGAGCTTAGGAGGTTGCTTCAGCATGCTTGCTGATAGCAGCCTCCTGTGTTTTTCCATCTGCCTGTGAGAGCCACCACTGTGGTCATAGTTTAAGTTTGAGTTTACAGTTCATAGTATAGTTTTATGTTTGCCTATGTCTTTATGTGTGTGTTGTAGCAAGTTTGTCTGTTGGGATTTTCATATGTGTTTGTGCAGCATAACGGTTCTGGATCCCTGTCTGTTTAGGGATCCAGTCAGCAGGGCTGTGGCAGGTTGGTGAATGTCTGTTCACCTGCCATTTCCGTATTGCTGTTTTTGTCCCCCTTTTCCCAACAGCTTGGCCATTGAGGCTCCTGCTCCTCCGTGTCAAGGAGGAGTAGGTTGCCTTACCCAGCTCCTAGCTCAGGGATCTGCGGAGGGTAAGATAGGGCTCCGAGGTTCCGGCGCATAGGCCCTCCTACCTTAAAGGTCGGCCCATGCAGGTTAGGAGTTAGGGTCAGGGTAGGGACGCTGTAGGAGGTGACCTGCTCCCTGTCCTGTGGCTTCATGGCCGAGTAGCTACTTCAACACCTGGCTCCTCACGGCTGAGGGTTTCCCCCATCCTCAGCCGTGACAATGATGTGAAAAAAAGGAAAAGCAGATAGTAGAAGAAGGGCTCCCACCTGTAGGGCAGGAGATCGCTGTGGTTGGAGAAGTAGGAACAGTCCCCGTTTAAAGGTGGATTAAAAGTGCTGCGCGGCCATTGACAATGAAGGCCACACTGTATAGTCGGTCTTCATTGTCAATGGCCACACGGCACCTTTTAATCCACCTGTTTAATCCACCTTTAACCCCTTTAGGACCTCCGCCGTACAAGTACGGCGCTGGTGGACGTGACTTAAGGACCAGCTCCGTACATGTACGGCGGGCTGATTGGACGGGTGTAGGATCTGCGCCCGCCCGATCAGCGGCGCAGACCCGGCAGTCACTGACAGCTGGGCCCCTGCTGCATATGCAGGCATTGGTGAAAACACTGATGCCGGTTTATTAACTCCTTGTATGCCACGGTCAAAGATGACCTCGGTATGCAGAGGGTTTGCGGAGTGTACAGGTGCCCTCCGCATCTCCATCAGGTCTCGAGGCTGCAGTGATGGGGACCCGATGGCAGAGAAGGCAGCCAAATGCCTTCCATAGGCATTGGGGCTTGCTTTCTAAGGAAGCCTGTGAGATCCAGCATACAAGCTGGCAGTCAATGCATTACAATACAGGATGAATTGTAATGCATTGCAGAGGGGATCAGACCCCCAAAAGTTGAAGTCCCACAGTAGGACAAAAATAAAAAGTGAAAAAAAGTAAAAGAAAATGTTTTTCATAATAAAAAAAAAGTTAAGTAAAAAAAAAAATCCCCTTTCCCAAAATAAAACACATAAAATTGTAAAAAAATTGAAAAAATAAATAAATAAACAGACATATTGGGTATTGCCACATCTGTAATGACCGGCTCTGTAAAAATATAACATGATCCACCCCCTCACCTGAACGCTGTAGAACAAAATCAGGCAAAAAAAAATAAAATAAACTATAGCACTCAGAATATGGAGACACTAAAACATGATTTTTTTTGTTTTGAAAATGCTTTTATTGTGTTAAAAGTGAAAAAAATAAAAAAAGTTTACATATTAGGTATTGCCGTGTCCATAACAACTCAGTCTATTAAAATATCACATGACCTAACCCCTCAGATGAACACCGTAAAAAAATAAAAACAGTGTAAAAAAAGCCATTTTTTGTCACCTTACATCACAAAAAGTGTAATACCAAGCGATCAAAAAGTCATACGCACTCCAAAATAGTACCAATCAAACCATCATCTCATCCTGCAAAAAATGAGATCATACCTAAGACAATCGCCCAAAAAAAATAAAATAAATGGCTCTCAGAATATGGAGACTGAAACAAACAAACAAAAAAAGCATTAATATTTGGTATTGTCGCGTCAGTAACAACCTGCTCTATAAAAATAGCACATGATCTAACCTGTCAGATGAACATTGTAAAAAACTGCTATTTTTGGTTACTTTGCCTCAGAAAAAGTGTAATATAGAGCAACCAAAAATCATATGTATCCTAAAATAGTACCAACAAAACTGCCACCTTATCCCATAGTTTCCAAAATGGGATCACTTTTTTGTAATTTTCTACTCTAGGGGTGCATCAGGAGGTCTTCAAATGTGACATGGCAACTTAAAATTAACCCAGTAAAATCTGACTTCCAAAAACCATATGGCGCTCCTTTCCTTCTATGCCCTGCCATGTGCCTGCACAGCAGTTTACAATCACAAATGGAGTGTTTCTGAAAACTACAGAATCAGGATAATAAATATTGAGTTTTGTTTGGCTGTTAACCCTTGCTTTGTTACTGGAAAAAATTGATTAAAATAGATCTGCCAAAAAAGTGAAATTCGGAAATTTCATCTACATTTTCCTTTAATTCTTATGGAACACCTAAAGGGTTAACACACTTTGTTAAATCAGTTTTGAATACCTTGAGGGGTGTAGTTTCTAAAATGGGGCCATTTATTGGTGGTTTCTATTTATTATGCAAGCTCCACAAAGTGACTTCAGACCTGAACTGGTCCTTAAAAAGTCGGTTTTGGAAATTTTCAGAAAAATTTCAAGATTTGATTCTAAACTTCTAAGCCTTGTAATGTCCCCAAAAAATAAAATGACATTTACAAAATGATCCAAACATAAAGTAGACATATGGGAAATGTAAAGTCATAACTATTATATGAGGTATCATTGTTTTAAAAGCAGAGAAATTGAAATTTGGAAAGTTGCAAATTTTTTTTGGAAGGGTACTTTCACACTTGGGTTTTTCTTTTCCGGCATAGAGTTCTGTCACAGGGGCTCTATACCGGAAAAGAACTGATAAGGCATATCCCCATGCATTCTGAATGGAGAGTAAACCGTTCAGGATGCATCAGGATTTCTTCAGTTCAGTTATTTTGACTGATCAGGCAAAAGATAAAACCGTAGCATGCTGCCGCAAATGTGAAAGTAGCCTAAATTTGTTTTTGTTTTTTTTAGAAAAATGAAAAATATTGACTGAAATTTACAGAAAGTACAATTTGCCACGAGAAAACAATCTCAGAATGGCTTGGATAAGTAAGTGTTCCAAAGTTATTACCACATAAAGTGACACATGTCAAATTTCCAAAAAACAGTGTGGTCCTTAGGGCTCATGCCCACTAACATAAGGGCTCCATGCCCGTACTGCGGACCACATACGGCGGTTCTGCAATACACGGGTCACCAGCCGTGTGCATTCCACATCACAGATGCGAACCCACTCACTTGAATGGGTCTACAAATCCGGAGATGCGGTGCGGAAGCACGGACCGGAACCCCACGGAAGCACTACAGAGTGCTTCCGTGGTGTTTCTGGCCATGCCTCTGCACCGCAAAAAAAGTTTGCACTACTTTTTTGCGGTGCGGACCGTCGGATGTGGATCGCGGACCCCATTCAAGTGAATGGGTCGGCGATCCACATGCAGCTGCCCCATGGTCAGTGCCATGCATTGCGGACCGCAATTTGCGGTCTGCAGCATGGGCCCCTTACGTTCATGGGCATGAGCCCTTAAGGTGAAAAATGGTAGGATCCTAAAGGGGTTAAACAGAGACTGTTTAAAGGTGGACTATTAAATGAAAGGCAACTGCAGGCCAATTGGCCATGCGGTTCTTCACTGCAGCATGGTCGCAACCCACCCGCAGTACGGCTGCTCTGTGTGGCCATACCCTGCCCCTTATGTACAAGTATATAATGGACTATAGAACTACCTTCTATGTAACAGATTATAACTGCTATAATACTGCCTCCTATGGACAAGACTATAACTACTATAATACTGCCTCCTATGTACAAGAATATACAGTGAGGAACAGAAGCATTTGAACACTCAGCGATTTTGTAAGTTCACCCACTTAGAAATCATGGAGGGGTCTGAAATTCACATTGTAGGTGCATTCCCACTCTGAGAGACAGAATAAGAAATAAAACGAATCAGGAAATCACATTGTATGATTTTTAAAGAATGCATTTGTCTTGCACTGCTGAACATAAGTAATGGAACACCTGAGAAAATCTGTGTTAATATTTAGTACATAAGCCTTTGTTTACAATTACAGAGGTCAAACGTTTCCTGTAGTTCTTGACCAGCTTTGCACACACTGCAACAGGGATTTTGGCCCACTCCTCCACACAGATCTCCTCTAGATCTGTCAGGCTTCGGGGCTGTCGCTGAGCAACACAAAGTTTCAGCTCCCTCCAAAGATATTCTATTGGATTTAGGTCTGGAGACTGGCTAAGACACTCCAGAACCTTGATATGCTTCTTATGGAGCCACTCCTTGGTTATCCTGGCTGTGTGCTTCAGGCCGTTGTCATGTTGGAAGACCCAGCAACAACCCATCTTCAATGCTCTGACTGAGGGAAGGAGGTTGTTGCTCAAAATCTCACAATAAATGGCCCCATTCATCCTCTCCTTAATACAATGCAGTCGTCCTGTCCCCTTCGCAGAAAAGCACCCCCAAAGCATGATGTTACCACCCCCATGCTTCACAGTAGGGATGGTGTTCTTGGGATGCAACTTATCCTTTTTCCTCCAAACACGAGTGAAGTTTAGACTAAAAAGTTCTTCTTTGGTCTCATCTGACCACATGACTTTTTCCCATGCCTCCTCTGGATCATCCAGATGGTCATTGGCAAACTTCAGACGGGCCTGGACATGTGATGACCTGAGCAGGGAAACCTTCCATGCAATGCATGATTTGAAACCATGACAGCGTAGTGTTCTATTGACAGTAACCTTTGAAGCTGTGGTCCCAGCTCTCTTCATGTTATTGACCAGCTCCTCCCTTGTAGTTCTGGGCTGATTCCTCACCTTTCTTATCATCAGTGATACCCCACGAGGTGAGATCTTGCATGGAGCCCCAGTTCGAAAGAGACAGACAGTCGTCTTTAGCCTCTTCCAACAATTGCTCCAACAGTTGATCTATTTTCACCAAGCTGCTTGGCAATTGCCCCGTAGCCCTTTTCAGCCTTGTGGAGGTCGACAAATTTGTCTTTGGTGTCTTTTGACAGATCTTTGGTCTTGCCCATGGTAGTAGTTAGCGTTTACTGACTGTGGGGTGGACAGTTGTTTTTAAAGAGCTAAGACAGGTGCTACTAAGTTTGATTAATGAGTGGAGCAGAGGTGGACTTTTTAAAAGGCACAGTAACAGGTCTTTGAGAGCCAGAATTCTTGCTGTTTCTCAGGTGTTCAAATACTTGTGTTCAGCAGTGCAAGACAAATTAATTCTTTAAAAATCATTCAATGTGATTTCCTTATTTTTTTATTTTTTTTATTCTGTCTCTCAGAGTGGGAAAGCACCTACAATGTGAATTTCAGACCCCTCCATGATTTCTAAGTGGGAGAACTTTGCAGGGTGTTCAAATATTTCTATTCCTCACTGTAACTACTACAACACTGCCCCTTATGTACAAGTACATAACTACTATAATACTGACATCTACATTCAAGATTATAACTACTATAATACTGTCTTCTATGGACAAGAATATACTACTACAATACTGCCCCTTGTGTACAAGTATACAGCTGCTATAATACTGCCTTCTATGTGCAAGATTATAAGTGCTATAATATTGCATCCTATAGATGAGAATATAACTACAATAATACTACCTTTGTTCATGTGCCTGGACCACTGCAACCAATCTCTAATCGCTGTCCTCAGAAGGCAATGAATGGCTGCAGTAATCATATGTCATATTTTAGAATATCACTGTGCATGTTACCGACTCTGGGAAGTATACAGTAATGTGCTGGGATGTGCCACCAGACCTGTCAGTGATTGACTGAGGTGTTAATGTGCCATATAGCAGCATGTCCCTACTGCGGTTTGCAGACAGACAGTGGCTGACGAATCGGACCAGCGCCACTTAGGAGAAAAGGGTGAGCATAAGATACTTATTTAGTTTCAGTCTTTTTAGGGCTTATCCAAGATTATTAATTAATTAATTAACTAGGACAACCCCGTTAAGGAGTGGTCTAATTGACTATGGGTCCTATGGTATTGCCCTAATGCCCAAATAGCCCTGCCAACCCTGGCCCTGCCTATTGACTTTCTGCTTTTGGGTTCCAGTTTGCTGCTCAGGTTTCACCTAGAGTGGATCTTCTCCTTGGGCTTTAATCAAAGAGAGATCGACTTCCTCATAGGGGTTAGGATGAAGGACAGGAAGTTATTTTTCACTTTATACAGAAGTTAAGGAATATAAAGAGAGTCTATGGAGAGACAGAATGTCCACATCTGCGCACATGATGTCTTCATATGTCACAAGCCTTGTTTTTATGCATCGGAATCTCAATACTCGTTGATTTATGGACGTTGTATTTGCATACTGTTATCTTTATGTAAAATTCATCTGCTCAAAACTACGATGGCAGAACCCTATGAAAATTCAGTAATGGTTTCCTGGGACTTAGCGCTAGGACTGTGCAGGAGTTTACAGCCCCTCAGGGGTTTTAGTGCTGCGCTGTGTACTTGACTGCCTAATACTTTATATGGGTACAGGCTGCAGGAATGGTTACTGACATTTGTTTTGTTTGTGTTTAGGGAAATTGTGCTCCTCTAATGCCAAATGAGAGACAGAGATATAGTTCAGAGCCCGGCCATTAGCCGTAATAAGGCGATTATTTTAATGAGCAGTCTAAGAGATTTATACAGCACTTACGCCTCATACAAAACAGCTAGACTAAAACAATAAGAGCTGTCTCGCTTGTAAGACCGTCTTTCATATGCTGGAGCCTGATGCAGAGTCGACATTTCCAAGAGTTCCATAAAGCTTAAGGATCTGAATATTTAGCAAACTACATGAGAGGGATTACAATCTCAGATTATATGAGGGTGTAATGTCCATTCAATCGCCCACTGCACTAGTTAATTCATGTTTCAAATAGTCCAGGATCAAATGCATTGCCAGATCTGCCAGGTCCATAACTGTAACTGCATCATATGCTTCTATTGGGGCCAATGGAGGAGTCTAATTCTGCCCCATTTCCATTCCATATTGGCATCTGTGGATCATCATAAAACTGTCTCTAACCTGCAGAAGAGGACACCCTGACTGGAGTCATGGTTTCTGGGAGGGGAATTCTGCCTAGACCAGAAGTGCAGTGGTGTGCTTTTGGTACACGCGTGAGAAGAGCGCAGGTGAGTGGGTCAGCCAGAGCAACCAAAGAGGATGTCATCAATATGGGGAAAGCAGAACACCATGTAAAGGATCCATGCTGTAAGCACAAATAAAATCTGATCAGTCCCATATTAGGTGTATCTCTGAGATCTGACCATGTGTTTTTTCCATTTTTAAAGTGTACCAAGCATAAATATGAAATATTAATCCTTTCAACAATAAGTAATTTGCTAGGTTTCCTCCAACTTAAAATACTGGCATTTGAGACCCAAGCAGCTCCTAGGTTGCCTGATTAAAACAAACAAACATATAAAAAAACTAACAAACATGATTTTTGGCAAGCATGCTTTTAAAGTATCTTTTTTTGGGGGTCTAGGATATATATAGTTCTATTGTTTGCATTGGATTATGGTAGATGTACTGTCTGTGGCATAAATTAATTTTATTGACACCTTCGAGCTAGCTGGAAGGAAGGATAGTTTGCAGCCTTTTGTCTGCAAACGACTTTAATTGCACCGCACTGAAACGACCTCCTGTAAATAACAAATGTTTATCCATCCAGGAAAGCAGTTGTCTACTCAATTCACATCTATCTAGGAAGTGGCATCATGACTCATAACTCCTAATACCATGAATTCTCATCTGCCCACGAAGAGGAATTATACAGGGAGTGCAGAATTATTAGGCAAGTTGTATTTTTGAGGATTAATTTTATTATTGAACAACAACCATGTTCTCAATGAACCCAAAAAACTCATTAATATCAAAGCTGAATATTTTTGGAATTAGTTTTTAGTTTGTTTTTAGTTTTAGCTATTTTAGGGGGATATCTGTGTGTGCAGGTGACAATTACTGTGCATAATTATTAGGCAACTTAACAAAAAACAAATATATACCCATTTCAATTATTTATTTTTACCAGTGAAACCAATATAACATCTCAACATTCACAAATATACATTTCTGACATTCAAAAACAAAACAAAAACAAATCAGTGACCAATATAGCCACCTTTCTTTGCAAGGACACTCAAAAGCCTGCCATCCATGGATTCTGTCAGTGTTTTGATCTGTTCACCAGACACTGTTCAGAGAGGTGTACTGTTTTCCCTCCTTGTAAATCTCACATTTGATGATGGACCACAGGTTCTCAATGGGGTTCAGATCAGGTGAACAAGGAGGCCATGTCATTAGATTTTCTTCTTTTATACCCTTTCTTGCCAGCCACGCTGTGGAGTACTTGGACGCGTGTGATGGAGCATTGTCCTGCATGAAAATCATGTTTTTCTTGAAGGATGCAGACTTCTTCCTGTACCACTGCTTGAAGAGTCGGACTGGAGCTCTCTGCCCTTTACCAATCCAGCCACGGGCCCATCCATCTGGCCCATCAAGACTCACTCTCATTTCATCAGTCCATAAAACCTTAGAAAAATCAGTCTTGAGATATTTCTTGGCCCAGTCTTGACGTTTCAGCTTGTGTGTCTTGTTCAGTGGTGGTCGTCTTTCAGCCTTCCTTACCTTGGCCATGTCTCTGAGTATTGCACACCTTGTGCTTTTGGGCACTCCAGTGATGTTGCAGCTCTGAAATATGGCCAAACTGGTGGCAAGTGGCATCTTGGCAGCTGCACGCTTGACTTTTCTCAGTTCATGGGCAGTTATTTTGCGCCTTGGTTTTTCCACACGCTTCTTGCGACCCTGTTGACTATTTTGAATGAAACGCTTGATTGTTCGATGATCACGCTTCAGAAGCTTTGCAATTTTAAGAGTGCTGCATCCCTCTGCAAGATATCTCACTATTTTTGACTTTTCTGAGCCTGTCAAGTCTTTCTTTTGACCCATTTTGCCAAAGGAAAGGAAGTTGCCTAATAATTATGCACACCTAATATAGGGTGTTGATGTCATTAGACCACACCCCTTCTCATTACAGAGATGCACATCACCTAATATGCTTAAATGGTAGTAGGCTTTCGAGCCTATACAGCTTGGAGTAAGACAACATGCATAAAGAGGATGATGTGGTCAAAATACTAATTTGCCTAATAATTCTGTACTCCCTGTACACTGCTCAAAAAAATAAAGGGAACACAAAAATAACACATCCTAGATCTGAGTTAATTAAATATTCTTCTGAAATACTTTGTTCTTTACATAGTTGAATGTGCTGACAACAAAATCACACAAATATTTAAAAATGGAAATCAATTTTTTCAACCCATGGAGGTCTGGATTTGGAGTCACACTCAAAATTAAAGTGGAAAAACACACTACAGGCTGATCCAACTTTGATGTAATGTCCTTAAAACATGTCAAAATGAGGCTCAGTAGTGTGTGTGGCCTCCACGTGCCTGTATGACCTCCCTACAACGCCTGTGCATGCTCCTGATGAGGTGGCGGACGGTCTCCTGAGGGATCTCCTCCCAGACCTGGACTAAAGCATCTGCCAACTCCTGGACAGTCTGTGGTGCAACGTGACGTTGGTGGATAGAGCGAGACATGATGTCCCAGATGTGCTCAATTGGATTCAGGTCTGGGGAACGGGCGGGCCGGTCCATAGCATCAATGCCTTCATCTTGCAGGAACTGCTGACACACTCCAGCCACATGAGGTCTAGCATTGTCTTGCATTAGGAGGAACCCAGGGCCAACCGCACCAGCATATGGTCTCACAAGGGGTCTGAGGATCTCATCTCGGTACCTAATGGCAGTCAGGCTACCTCTGGCGAGCACATGGAGGGCTGTGCGGCCCTCCAAAGAAATGCCACCCCACACCATTACTGACCCAATGCCAAACCGGTCATGCTGGAGGATGTTGCAGGCAGCAGAACGTTCTCCACGGCGTCTCCAGACTCTGTCACGTCTTTCACATGTGCTCAGTGTAAACCTGCTTTCATCTGTGAAGAGCACAGGGCGCCAGTGGCAAATTTGCCAATCTTGGTGTTCTCTGGCAAATGCCAAACGTCCTGCACGGTGTTGGGCTGTAAGCACAACCCCCACCTGTGGACGTCGGGCCCTCATATCACCCTCATGGAGTCTGTTTCTGACCGTTTGAGCAGACATGCACATTTTTGGCCTGCTGGAGGTCATTTTGCAGGGCTCTGGCAGTGCTCCTCCTGTTCCTCCTTGCACAAAGGCGGAGGTAGCGGTCCTGCTGCTGGGTTGTTGCTCTCCTACGGCCTCCTCCACGTCTCCTGATGTACTGGCCTGTCTCCTGGTAGCGCCTCCATGCTCTGGACACTACGCTGACAGACACAGCAAACCTTCTTGCCACAGCTCGCATTGATGTGCCATCCTGGATAAGCTGCACTACCTGAGCCACTTGTGTGGGTTGTAGACTCAGTCTCATGCTACCACTAGAGTGAAAGCACCGCCAGCATTCAAAAGTGACCAAAACATCAGCCAGGAAGCATAGGAACTGAGAAGTGGTCTGTGGTCACCACCTGCAGAACCACTCCTTTATTGGGGGTGTCTTGCTTATTGCATATAATTTCCATTTGTTGTCTATCCCATTTGCACAACAGCATGTGAAATTGATTGTCACTTAGTGTTGCTTCCTAAGTGGACAGTTTGATTTCACAGAAGTGTGATTGACTTGGAGTTACATTGTGTTGTTTAAGTGTTCCCTTTATTTTTTTGAGCAGTGTAGCTTATACAGATGCAGCAGGGGTAACACACACACTTTTAACTCAAATTTCTTAACTAATCACGTTATCTTGAAACAAAAGCCATTGAAAAGCAATTGCTTAACGCATTTAGTTGCAATTAGTTTAAATAACATGTCTCATAAAGCATGTTACATGTCACAACACCTGTGTTATTGAACTCATTACTGAATCAGACTATGCAGTTCAAAGACATTTTACTACGAACATTGCATTGTTACCTGAGTAAATTGTCAATAACAGTGTTCAGCGTGTTTGCAGAAGGAAAGAGACATTTAATTGTGCCTCTGTCCTTAAATTACAGAAAACACACATGCAGTTTTGCTAGTACCATATAATAATCTGTCTACTAAATCCTTGACTTTTCATTTATAGGAAACTCGTGACTTTTAATTTATACACCTCATAATAAAATGTTTGGAAAATGCTAAATGAAAGACTCATGCCTCATCTGAGATTCAAAATGTGGAGAGTAGCAGCATAGCAACATGCTGCCTCAACAGTCCTACCTGAACTATGGACTTTCTTTGGCACATATAATGTTTAGGGTTGAGCGAACCTGAACTGTAAAGTTTGGGTTCGTACCGAACTTTAGTTTTTTTTTGTACCCGAACCCGTACATTTTCGCAAGAGTTCGGTTTCGAGTTTGGTGTTTGACGATTTAATGGAGCTTGTTAAAAGGCTGCAGGGCAGCCAATCAACAAGCGTTTAACTAGTGTGCCCTTAGAAGCCATCACAGCCATGCCTACTAATGGCATGGTTGTGATTGGCCAAGTGCAGCATGTGACCCAGCCTCTATATAAGTTGGAGTCACGTAGTGCCGCACGTCACTCTGCTCTTACTAGTTTTAGGGATAGGATGTTGCTGCTGTGAGGGAAAGATTAGGAAAGACTCTGATATCTGCACTTGGTATGAAGTCAGCGATCTACAGCGTTTTTTGTTTGGGGGTGCAATGCAACATTTTTGTACCCTGCCCTGAGCCCAAGGAGACTGAAAAAAAAGTTTTAATCCAACTGTTAGTTAGGTAGGCGTCGGCGGCCATTTTGTGCAACAGCAGTGCACCAGCACTGCATATGTGCCAGGGACAATGATTTAATCCTGTTCTTGTAATTCAGTGGCAGACATATAATCATTTTTAAAGTGAACCTGCACTGCATATGTGTCAGGGGAAGGGAAAATAATTAAGTCTGTGAGTTCAGGGACCCAGGGGGTGACATATACCCATTTTTTTCTGTAAAGTACCCCTGTGCTGCATTTCTGAGAGTGAAATATAATCAGTTAAATCCATCTGTTCCATTGTGGGATGACATATTAAACATTTTTGTTGAAAAGTACCTCTGAGGCCTGCACATGTAAGCTGTGTACCGGGGTGGGCTCCCCAGGATACAGCGAAGTCAGAGACAAGGAAAGCGACACTGACACCAGCTTAATATGCAAGAACAGAAACTTTACTTATTCAAAAAGTAATATCACAAACATAACCAAAACAATGCAAACATGCATAGAAAAACGCTATATCCCGGACCCACAGTCAATGTCCCTGCCCACTGGACAGGCCTAGCCGATGGCGGACACAGCAGAGCCTGCAAGTCGTGCTGTGCCACTACAGAGGACACCCCTAGCCGGTGGCAGACGCAGAAGAGCCTGCAAGTCAATAACTGCGCTGCAGTCCAGTACAGAAAAGCCTAGCAAAATGATATAATCCTAACTATCTAACTAACTAATGCGAGGCCTAGGCTAGTCTCTGTTACTTCAGGCGCCACACAATATATTACAATCCGTAACCGGGTGCACTGACCTGCGTCCGTTCTGGGCCCGAGGATGCAGCCTACCAGGGATAGCCACCAACCTCTCAGCAACCATGCGGCCTTGCTTGATGATGAGGCGTTTTGTCTACACACTTAACTGGTCTTCCTGGAAAAACCTCTCTTTTAAAAGAAATGGATTCAGTAAGGGTATAACAGTTATCCTTCTTTTGAGTGTCCATTAACTGCCAGCCATCTGCAAGCCAGGATGGAATCGGATTCAGTCCCTCACAGCACAATCCTTCCACCATGTCAGATCACCACTTCCTGCTCTGTCTGGCACACACAGCATGAGTCATCAGCATGAGTCATCATCTGTTTTGCATATTCAAATCCCAGAGTGTGCTGGCTGTAGCTACAAAACAGTGGCCTCTAGTGCCCGGAATGCCAAATGACAGTTTCAGTACAAACATTATGCAGAAATAGCTGTTTCACAATCTCACATGCCACCCCACTAGAAGTTGTCGCCCACGGCAACTCTCCCCATACAAACTCATCCTGGGCATAACGCTGTGGAGACCCTGGCTGACCTTCTCAGATTGGGGGTTTCAGAAATACTGGGGACATCAGGCATAGTTGACAAGAGAGGAGCTGTTGATTGCTCAGCATTGCATCTGGGTGGCAAACCTGCCACGGCCGGAACCTCTGTGGACACTTGAGAAGGGACGACCCACCATACCTCCTCTTCCTCATCTGAGGGACTTTCCTCCATACCCTGACCGTGAGGAGGCACCCCCTCTATGCACACCAGCTCATCAAAATTGCAACGTCTCAAAATATTACGGTGTAAGTTCCGTGAGGGTCCCCCTGTCCCTACTGGCTCTACCTCAGACTGGAATAGCGGGGTCTACCCTTCTCTTCACCGTGTATGGAACTGCCTCCCACCGTCCATCCAACTTCCCTGACGGCCGTTTGGCTTTGACCATCACCCGATCACCAGGGACATACCCATCTTTCTGCACTGGTCTTGGGTTAGGGTGTACCACCTGTCCCAGGCGCTCCCCCACAACCTTGTGGACTCCTCTCAGCCGGCGGCGGTGCTCCTGCACCCATGCGGTGGTACTTCTCGGTGGGGGCTCCATCGGGTTAGGCATGTGGAGATCTTCAATCTCCCGTCCGGCTCGTCCAAACATGAGCATATGTGGAGAGTATCCGGTGGTACTGTGTACTCTGTTATTATAGGCCCACATCAACTCAGGTAGGTATGCGGGCCACTGGGCTTTTTGACTGTCTTCCAGAGTCCACAGCATCTGTAGCAAGGTGCAATTGAAGCATTCGCACGCCCCGTTTCCTTGTGGGTGATATGGAGTGGTTCGGGAGCGTTCAATCCCATACAGTTGGTACAGTTCATTCATTAGTGTACCCTGAAAGTATGCTCCCTGGTCAGAATGTATCCTCCGTGGACACCCGAACACCTGTATAAAGTGTTTACAGACAGCTTCGGCGGCTGACTCTGCGGTTTGGTCTCTGGTGGGCACAGCCACCACATACTTGGTAAAGTGATCTGTCATAACTAAACAGTACGAGTGTCCCGAGGTAGAATATCCGATCTGTACATAATCGATCATCAGAAGTTCTAGGGGCGCTGAGGTGCAGATGGTCTGCACAGGAGCCCGCTGTTCAGTACTCTTACTCAATCCACAGGATCGACACTTAAGACATGCCGCTGCCACCATGTCGGCCACATCTGGACAGTATACCAGCCGTTGGAGCCACTTAAACGTTTTGTTGTTCCCAAAATGAGCTCCCTTTTCATGAGCTTCCCTGGCGGCCTCCGGTCCCAACGACATGGGAATGACAATCTGTTGCCGGTACTGCAGCTCTAACTGTAAGTATATGATCCGGCACAGGAGGCCCTGTGTAATTGTCAGCTTGTCCCACTGCCTTAACAACTTCTGACCCTCTGGGGTCAGGAGGGCTCGTTCTTCTGGCCGAGGCCAGATCTTGCTCCGAACCCATTCTTTCACTTTCCACAAATCCCGGCAGCTATCCTGGACTCTCTCCCAATCAGTCAACGTTTTCCCCAGCACCAGCGTCATTACAGACGCCACCCCACTTGAATGTGCCACATCCGGAAACAGAGGAAGGCGACCAAGGTCAGGAGTTTCAGTATCCTCTAACTCCTCATCGGCTCTCTGAGTCGACTGTCCTACTGGAACTCGAGAGAGTGCATCGGCGTTGCCGTTCTCCCTACCGGACCGGAACTTGATGTGGTATTGGTACTTAGAGAGGCGGGCCAACCATCTTTGCTCGAGTGCACCGAGCTTAGCATTCTCCAGGTGTGCCAATGGGTTATTGTCCGTCATCACGGTCACTTCTGCACCAGTCAGATATTCTGCAAACCTTTCGGTCATGGCCCACACCAGTGCCAGTAGTTCCAGTTTAAAGGAGCTATAGTTATCAGGGTTGCGTTCTGACTCTCTTAGGGACCGGCTCCCATAGGCGATGACTCTCTCCCGTCCATCCTGGACTTGGGACAATACGGTCCCCAGACTATGTAGGCTTCCATCAGTATACAGAATTAATGGGGTATCAAACCGCGCGTAAGCCAGGATCGAGGCATTGGTCAGCGCCTCTTTCACAGCTTCAAAGGCCTCTTGTTGTTGGGGCTCCCAGTTGACGGGGCGTTTCTTCGGGCCTCCAGCCATGCCTCTTAGCAACTCGTTTAACGGGCCCACCAGATGAGCGAATTTGGGTATAAACCTCCTGTAGTAGCCGGCCAGTCCCACGAATGCCCTTACCTCCCATAGCGTACTTGGCCGGGGCCACTTCTGAACGACCTCTACCTTGCTGGGGGATGGTTTTACTCCCTCCTGGGTGACCACATGTCCTAAGTACTCAATCTGCTGTCGGAACAGGTGGCATTTCTTTGGCTTGATCTTGAGCCCATGGTCTCGTAGCCGTCCCAAGACTTGTCGCAGCTTCTGGAGGTGATCTTCAAAGGAAGCCCCGAACACTACTATGTCATCCAGGTATATCAATACTGATTCGAAGTTGAGGTCCCCCAGACAGTGTTCCATCAATCGCTGGAATGTCCCCGGAGCATTGGAGAGGCCGAAGGGCATCCGGTTGAACTCGTAGAGTCCCATAGGTAGAATGAAGGCCGTTTTGGCTTTATCCTTCTTGGCCACCGGCACCTTCCAGTATCCACTAGCCAGGTCAAGCGTTGAGAAGAACTTTGCTTGGCTTAGGGCTGATAATGATTTTTCAATCCGTAAAAGGGGGTAGGCATCCCGGACGGTCTGAGCATTCAGCTTCCGATAATCCACGCAGAACCAGAGACTCCCGTCTTTCTTCCGCACCAAGACTACCGGAGCAGCCCACAGACTTTGACTCTCCTGGATCACCCGGTTCTCCAACATACTGGCCACCATATCTTTCACCTCCTGATACATCTTAGGTGGGATCTGCCGGTAGCGTTCCCTGATCGGCGCAGCATCGACGGTTGGGATTTCATGTACAATGGCAGTAGCACACCCAAAGTCCTCATCATGTCTTGAGAAGGCCTCCTGAAATTCCCAGAGGGTGTCTTCCTGCAGCTTTTGTTCCCCTGGGGTCAGGGTTCTCCAGCAGGGTGTTGGCCAGCAGGGTGTTTGCGGGGACGGTTAACTCGCAGTCCTCAACATTACAGCAGCGTATAGGCACACATACGTCTTTTACAACGGCAAGGCTACCAGTGGGCGAATCTGTGTCTCTTCTTGATAAGCGGGCTCGATCAGGACCTCCATTCCATTCAGTCGTCGTCCAGCCCCCACTGGCAGCATCAATATTCGCTCCTGTCGAGGTGGGATCTTTAATGGAGTCCTCCGTAGCACCCTCACGTCTCCAATGGCCCATCCGGACAGGTTACTTTTTTGCAGGCTACACTTACCATTTGTTGCAAGACCTTCTGGGTAGGCCGGTGTGCGGTGGCCCGTTGCCAGTATTTCGGCCCTTCCTTGGCATAGAGTTGATGATCTAGGTCTCTCAGTATATTCATGCCCAGGGTCACGTCCATTCCTTTCCGGGACGAATGGTCCACCAGCACGACCCCTTTCTTGGCGATGTCTTGCCCAAACAGTCGGACCCGCATCCAGACTATCCCTTGAACATCCATCTCTCTATTATCGTCAGCCGTCAGCCTGATGACGCTCCCGTCTTCGGGCTCCATCATATGCCCGAAGTGCCTCTCGAAGAACTCCAAAGGCATTAGAGTGCATTCTGACCCTGTATCAACTAGGCAGCAAACCTTTCGGCCTTCCAACTCGGCTTCTAATACGGAGCTGCTGGCATACAGATCACGTTCTTCACGCAGAATGGCTTAACTTCTGGTGTACCGCCGCAGGATGCCCAGCTACTGCAGCGGTCGGAAGTTTAACGTCGGCTCAGACGCTACCTGTTCTGGGCACTCTCTGGCCATATGGCCGAACTTTCGGCAAACCCAACAGAGGGGCCCTCTTCTGCCCGGCCCCCTCACCGGGGTTGTTCTGGGTGGAGTGGCACGAGGTGCGGGGACAGATTCCGGAGGCCGGGACGGTTCTGCCTTCATCTGAGACATTTTACTACGAACATTGCATTGTTACCTGAGTAAATTGTCAATAACAGTGTTCAGCGTGTTTGCAGAAGGAAAGAGACATTTAATTGTGCCTCTGTCCTTAAATTACAGAAAACACACATGCAGTTTTGCTAGTACCATATAATAATCTGTCTACTAAATCCTTGACTTTTCATTTATAGGAAACTCGTGACTTTTAATTTATACACCTCATAATAAAATGTTTGGAAAATGCTAAATGAAAGACTCATGCCTCATCTGAGATTCAAAATGTGGAGAGTAGCAGCATAGCAACATGCTGCCTCAACAGTCCTACCTGAACTATGGACTTTCTTTGGCACATATAATGTTTAGGGTTGAGCGAACCTGAACTGTAAAGTTTGGGTTCGTACCGAACTTTAGTTTTTTTTTGTACCCGAACCCGTACATTTTCGCAAGAGTTCGGTTTCGAGTTTGGTGTTTGACGATTTAATGGAGCTTGTTAAAAGGCTGCAGGGCAGCCAATCAACAAGCGTTTAACTAGTGTGCCCTTAGAAGCCATCACAGCCATGCCTACTAATGGCATGGTTGTGATTGGCCAAGTGCAGCATGTGACCCAGCCTCTATATAAGTTGGAGTCACGTAGTGCCGCACGTCACTCTGCTCTTACTAGTTTTAGGGATAGGATGTTGCTGCTGTGAGGGAAAGATTAGGAAAGACTCTGATATCTGCACTTGGTATGAAGTCAGCGATCTACAGCGTTTTTTGTTTGGGGGTGCAATGCAACATTTTTGTACCCTGCCCTGAGCCCAAGGAGACTGAAAAAAAAGTTTTAATCCAACTGTTAGTTAGGTAGGCGTCGGCGGCCATTTTGTGCAACAGCAGTGCACCAGCACTGCATATGTGCCAGGGACAATGATTTAATCCTGTTCTTGTAATTCAGTGGCAGACATATAATCATTTTTAAAGTGAACCTGCACTGCATATGTGTCAGGGGAAGGGAAAATAATTAAGTCTGTGAGTTCAGGGACCCAGGGGGTGACATATACCCATTTTTTTCTGTAAAGTACCCCTGTGCTGCATTTCTGAGAGTGAAATATAATCAGTTAAATCCATCTGTTCCATTGTGGGATGACATATTAAACATTTTTGTTGAAAAGTACCTCTGAGGCCTGCACATGTAAGCTGTGTACCGGGGTGGGCTCCCCAGGATACAGCGAAGTCAGAGACAAGGAAAGCGACACTGACACCAGCTTAATATGCAAGAACAGAAACTTTACTTATTCAAAAAGTAATATCACAAACATAACCAAAACAATGCAAACATGCATAGAAAAACGCTATATCCCGGACCCACAGTCAATGTCCCTGCCCACTGGACAGGCCTAGCCGATGGCGGACACAGCAGAGCCTGCAAGTCGTGCTGTGCCACTACAGAGGACACCCCTAGCCGGTGGCAGACGCAGAAGAGCCTGCAAGTCAATAACTGCGCTGCAGTCCAGTACAGAAAAGCCTAGCAAAATGATATAATCCTAACTATCTAACTAACTAATGCGAGGCCTAGGCTAGTCTCTGTTACTTCAGGCGCCACACAATATATTACAATCCGTAACCGGGTGCACTGACCTGCGTCCGTTCTGGGCCCGAGGATGCAGCCTACCAGGGATAGCCACCAACCTCTCAGCAACCATGCGGCCTTGCTTGATGATGAGGCGTTTTGTCTACACACTTAACTGGTCTTCCTGGAAAAACCTCTCTTTTAAAAGAAATGGATTCAGTAAGGGTATAACAGTTATCCTTCTTTTGAGTGTCCATTAACTGCCAGCCATCTGCAAGCCAGGATGGAATCGGATTCAGTCCCTCACAGCACAATCCTTCCACCATGTCAGATCACCACTTCCTGCTCTGTCTGGCACACACAGCATGAGTCATCAGCATGAGTCATCATCTGTTTTGCATATTCAAATCCCAGAGTGTGCTGGCTGTAGCTACAAAACAGTGGCCTCTAGTGCCCGGAATGCCAAATGACAGTTTCAGTACAAACATTATGCAGAAATAGCTGTTTCACAATCTCACATGCCACCCCACTAGAAGTTGTCGCCCACGGCAACTCTCCCCATACAAACTCATCCTGGGCATAACGCTGTGGAGACCCTGGCTGACCTTCTCAGATTGGGGGTTTCAGAAATACTGGGGACATCAGGCATAGTTGACAAGAGAGGAGCTGTTGATTGCTCAGCATTGCATCTGGGTGGCAAACCTGCCACGGCCGGAACCTCTGTGGACACTTGAGAAGGGACGACCCACCATACCTCCTCTTCCTCATCTGAGGGACTTTCCTCCATACCCTGACCGTGAGGAGGCACCCCCTCTATGCACACCAGCTCATCAAAATTGCAACGTCTCAAAATATTACGGTGTAAGTTCCGTGAGGGTCCCCCTGTCCCTACTGGCTCTACCTCAGACTGGAATAGCGGGGTCTACCCTTCTCTTCACCGTGTATGGAACTGCCTCCCACCGTCCATCCAACTTCCCTGACGGCCGTTTGGCTTTGACCATCACCCGATCACCAGGGACATACCCATCTTTCTGCACTGGTCTTGGGTTAGGGTGTACCACCTGTCCCAGGCGCTCCCCCACAACCTTGTGGACTCCTCTCAGCCGGCGGCGGTGCTCCTGCACCCATGCGGTGGTACTTCTCGGTGGGGGCTCCATCGGGTTAGGCATGTGGAGATCTTCAATCTCCCGTCCGGCTCGTCCAAACATGAGCATATGTGGAGAGTATCCGGTGGTACTGTGTACTCTGTTATTATAGGCCCACATCAACTCAGGTAGGTATGCGGGCCACTGGGCTTTTTGACTGTCTTCCAGAGTCCACAGCATCTGTAGCAAGGTGCAATTGAAGCATTCGCACGCCCCGTTTCCTTGTGGGTGATATGGAGTGGTTCGGGAGCGTTCAATCCCATACAGTTGGTACAGTTCATTCATTAGTGTACCCTGAAAGTATGCTCCCTGGTCAGAATGTATCCTCCGTGGACACCCGAACACCTGTATAAAGTGTTTACAGACAGCTTCGGCGGCTGACTCTGCGGTTTGGTCTCTGGTGGGCACAGCCACCACATACTTGGTAAAGTGATCTGTCATAACTAAACAGTACGAGTGTCCCGAGGTAGAATATCCGATCTGTACATAATCGATCATCAGAAGTTCTAGGGGCGCTGAGGTGCAGATGGTCTGCACAGGAGCCCGCTGTTCAGTACTCTTACTCAATCCACAGGATCGACACTTAAGACATGCCGCTGCCACCATGTCGGCCACATCTGGACAGTATACCAGCCGTTGGAGCCACTTAAACGTTTTGTTGTTCCCAAAATGAGCTCCCTTTTCATGAGCTTCCCTGGCGGCCTCCGGTCCCAACGACATGGGAATGACAATCTGTTGCCGGTACTGCAGCTCTAACTGTAAGTATATGATCCGGCACAGGAGGCCCTGTGTAATTGTCAGCTTGTCCCACTGCCTTAACAACTTCTGACCCTCTGGGGTCAGGAGGGCTCGTTCTTCTGGCCGAGGCCAGATCTTGCTCCGAACCCATTCTTTCACTTTCCACAAATCCCGGCAGCTATCCTGGACTCTCTCCCAATCAGTCAACGTTTTCCCCAGCACCAGCGTCATTACAGACGCCACCCCACTTGAATGTGCCACATCCGGAAACAGAGGAAGGCGACCAAGGTCAGGAGTTTCAGTATCCTCTAACTCCTCATCGGCTCTCTGAGTCGACTGTCCTACTGGAACTCGAGAGAGTGCATCGGCGTTGCCGTTCTCCCTACCGGACCGGAACTTGATGTGGTATTGGTACTTAGAGAGGCGGGCCAACCATCTTTGCTCGAGTGCACCGAGCTTAGCATTCTCCAGGTGTGCCAATGGGTTATTGTCCGTCATCACGGTCACTTCTGCACCAGTCAGATATTCTGCAAACCTTTCGGTCATGGCCCACACCAGTGCCAGTAGTTCCAGTTTAAAGGAGCTATAGTTATCAGGGTTGCGTTCTGACTCTCTTAGGGACCGGCTCCCATAGGCGATGACTCTCTCCCGTCCATCCTGGACTTGGGACAATACGGTCCCCAGACTATGTAGGCTTCCATCAGTATACAGAATTAATGGGGTATCAAACCGCGCGTAAGCCAGGATCGAGGCATTGGTCAGCGCCTCTTTCACAGCTTCAAAGGCCTCTTGTTGTTGGGGCTCCCAGTTGACGGGGCGTTTCTTCGGGCCTCCAGCCATGCCTCTTAGCAACTCGTTTAACGGGCCCACCAGATGAGCGAATTTGGGTATAAACCTCCTGTAGTAGCCGGCCAGTCCCACGAATGCCCTTACCTCCCATAGCGTACTTGGCCGGGGCCACTTCTGAACGACCTCTACCTTGCTGGGGGATGGTTTTACTCCCTCCTGGGTGACCACATGTCCTAAGTACTCAATCTGCTGTCGGAACAGGTGGCATTTCTTTGGCTTGATCTTGAGCCCATGGTCTCGTAGCCGTCCCAAGACTTGTCGCAGCTTCTGGAGGTGATCTTCAAAGGAAGCCCCGAACACTACTATGTCATCCAGGTATATCAATACTGATTCGAAGTTGAGGTCCCCCAGACAGTGTTCCATCAATCGCTGGAATGTCCCCGGAGCATTGGAGAGGCCGAAGGGCATCCGGTTGAACTCGTAGAGTCCCATAGGTAGAATGAAGGCCGTTTTGGCTTTATCCTTCTTGGCCACCGGCACCTTCCAGTATCCACTAGCCAGGTCAAGCGTTGAGAAGAACTTTGCTTGGCTTAGGGCTGATAATGATTTTTCAATCCGTAAAAGGGGGTAGGCATCCCGGACGGTCTGAGCATTCAGCTTCCGATAATCCACGCAGAACCAGAGACTCCCGTCTTTCTTCCGCACCAAGACTACCGGAGCAGCCCACAGACTTTGACTCTCCTGGATCACCCGGTTCTCCAACATACTGGCCACCATATCTTTCACCTCCTGATACATCTTAGGTGGGATCTGCCGGTAGCGTTCCCTGATCGGCGCAGCATCGACGGTTGGGATTTCATGTACAATGGCAGTAGCACACCCAAAGTCCTCATCATGTCTTGAGAAGGCCTCCTGAAATTCCCAGAGGGTGTCTTCCTGCAGCTTTTGTTCCCCTGGGGTCAGGGTTCTCCAGTCCACCCCCATACGGGCCATGATCCCTCTACCGTTCCACTCCGCTGTTGGTGTTTCCCTTGAATGGGTCTCCACAGCATAGGTCCAGGCTGATCTCCTATCCGGCTGCAGCGTAAAGCCCCTTCATCGAGCGATACCCCCTTCGGACATATAAACTTTGGCCAGCAGGGTGTTTGCGGGGACGGTTAACTCGCAGTCCTCAACATTACAGCAGCGTATAGGCACACATACGTCTTTTACAACGGCAAGGCTACCAGTGGGCGAATCTGTGTCTCTTCTTGATAAGCGGGCTCGATCAGGACCTCCATTCCATTCAGTCGTCGTCCAGCCCCCACTGGCAGCATCAATATTCGCTCCTGTCGAGGTGGGATCTTTAATGGAGTCCTCCGTAGCACCCTCACGTCTCCAATGGCCCATCCGGACAGGTTACTTTTTTGCAGGCTACACTTACCATTTGTTGCAAGACCTTCTGGGTAGGCCGGTGTGCGGTGGCCCGTTGCCAGTATTTCGGCCCTTCCTTGGCATAGAGTTGATGATCTAGGTCTCTCAGTATATTCATGCCCAGGGTCACGTCCATTCCTTTCCGGGACGAATGGTCCACCAGCACGACCCCTTTCTTGGCGATGTCTTGCCCAAACAGTCGGACCCGCATCCAGACTATCCCTTGAACATCCATCTCTCTATTATCGTCAGCCGTCAGCCTGATGACGCTCCCGTCTTCGGGCTCCATCATATGCCCGAAGTGCCTCTCGAAGAACTCCAAAGGCATTAGAGTGCATTCTGACCCTGTATCAACTAGGCAGCAAACCTTTCGGCCTTCCAACTCGGCTTCTAATACGGAGCTGCTGGCATACAGATCACGTTCTTCACGCAGAATGGCTTAACTTCTGGTGTACCGCCGCAGGATGCCCAGCTACTGCAGCGGTCGGAAGTTTAACGTCGGCTCAGACGCTACCTGTTCTGGGCACTCTCTGGCCATATGGCCGAACTTTCGGCAAACCCAACAGAGGGGCCCTCTTCTGCCCGGCCCCCTCACCGGGGTTGTTCTGGGTGGAGTGGCACGAGGTGCGGGGACAGATTCCGGAGGCCGGGACGGTTCTGCCTTCATCTGGGACACTTCCAGCCGAAGCTTTTTCAATTCCGCCCGCAGGGCCTGGACCACATCCTTTAAGGACTCTGATTCTTCAGATCCTGACCGGTCCCTTGTCACATGCGTGCTATTCACCACTCTAGCTGCCGTAGGTATGGGCTCTTCCACTCTCTCTACGGCGGCTAAGTAAACGCTATAGAATGTCATATCGGCCATTGTTCGGGTCATCTCTTGTAATTTATCTTGTAGGAATGTATTGGAGAGCCCCACTATGAACTGATCTCGTAGAAGCCAGTCCACCTCCTGGAAGGCGCCCATAGCCTCAGGGTCTCGTCGTTGTATCTCATTCAGTGTCTCCTGTAGAGCATTGGAATATTGCATCAGGGCCTCGCCCTCTCGCTGGGGTCGGTTAAAGAAGTTACTCCGTAACTGTACCACTTTGGCCCGCCCCCCTTGGGCTCTCTCTAGCAGGGAGAATATCTTCTCTATGGTATCTCTCTCAGAGTCAGGTCTTACCAACACTGTCCGCCTGACGTCACCCTCTAGGGCTCCCAATGCAACCTCGGCCCGCAGTTCGGGGGTCAGGTTACACATTTTAACCGCACTTCGCACCCTTTCAGTGCAGTCCTGCAATGTCATGTTGTTACCGTCATACTTTGGCAGATGACGCAGCAGTGCCCCTACAGGGATGTATCCTACTGGGGTAGCCATATTGTTGGGGGCAAGCTGGACTTGCGCCTGTGCACCCTGGGCTGGGTCCTGATCCGGCACCACTGGTGTCGGGGGACGATCTCCCACCGCGTTCCCGTCCATAACGGTCGCTGTATCCTGCCAACTACGCCAAGTTGTAAGCCGTGTACCGGGGTGGGCTCCCTAGGATACAGCGAAGTCACAGACAAGGAAAGCGACACTGACACCAGCTTAATATGCAAGAACAGAAACTTTACTTATGCAAAAAGTAATATCACAAACATAACCAAAACAATGCAAACATGCATAGAAAAACGCTATATCCCGGACCCACAGTCAATGTCCCTGCCCACTGGACAGGCCTAGCCGATGGCGGACACAGCAGAGCCTGCAAGTCGTGCTGTGCCGCTACAGAGGACACCCCTAGCCGGTGGCAGACGCAGCAGAGCCTGCAAGTCAAAAACTGTGCTGCAGTCCAGTACAGAAAAGCCTAGCAAAATGATATAATCCTAACTATCTAACTAACTAATGCGAGGCCTAGGCTAGTCTCTGTTACTTCAGGCGCCACACAATATATTACAATCCGTAACCGGGTGCACTGACCTGCATTCGTTCTGGGCCCGAGGATGCAGCCTACCAGGGATGGCCTCCAACCTCCCAGCAACCGTGCGGCCTTGCTTGATGATGAGGCCTTCTGTCCACACACTGAACTGGTCTTCCTGGGACAACCTCTCTTTCAAAAGAGCTAGGTATAACAGTTACTCTCCTTCTTTTGAGTGCCAATTAACTGCCAGCCATCTGCAAGCCAGGATGGAATCGGATTCAGTCCCTCACAGCATAATCCTTCCACCATGTCAGATCACCACTTCCTGCTCTGTCTGGCACACACAGCATGAGTCATCATCATTAATCATCATCTGTTTTGCATATTCAAATCCCAGAGTGTGCTGGCTGTAGCTACAAAAACAGTGGCCTCTAGTGCCCGGAATGCCAAATGACAGTTTCAGTACAAACATTATGCAGAAATAGCTGTTTCACAATCTCAGACACATGTGACAGACAGGCACATACATTAAGCAAATCCATCTGTTCCATTGTAGGGGTGACATATCCACCATTTTTCATGTTAAAAACCCCTGTGCCTAATTTGTGAAACAACACAACATATAATGCAACAGCTCTCTGCGAACCAAATAAAGTACAAAAACATATTGTAATGCTAATGCTATGCTAATAAAGTAGAGATGCTTGGCAAATACATTTTGTACAAAATTATTTGAGCCCGTCTGCCGCACGTCAAGGCGATCTCTGTAAGACGGGAACCTAACACTAAGTTCTACCTGTTAAGTGCCATGATAGCGACCTGCTGCTGGCTGTCTTCACTTCCGGGGAGCTCTGTGACGTATATTCGATGCAGGCACAGTGAGGAAGCCTGCAGCAGGCGAGCGTCCTTCACTCACTGCGCCTGCGCCAAGCACTAAACAGGGCGGAATTTTACTTTCAAAGCGCAGAGCAGAGATGTCCATCAAAGCAACATGGGCGTGCCGAACGGTGAGGACACCGAGCCTCTAGGTGCTGCAGCAATGCCCCAATAGCACCTAGAGGCTCATTTGCATATTTTAAAAGTTAGTTTCCTGGGCGAATGGCGGCATGTAGGCAGATAAAAGTTACACAGTTATGTACTGCTGACATTAGCACATCGCTAATATCAGCCAGCTACATAACGAATTTTGGTGTGTTCATTAAAAAGATGGTAACATTTAATTCTTTATGTGTTATTAGTTTAAGCAGACTGTGATTGTCTATTGTTGTGACTTAGATTAAGATCAGATCACATTTTATGACGAATTTGTGCAGAAATCCATATCATTCCAAAGGGTTTTTTGTTACTGGCACATGATTGGGGGCATCTATTGGGGCACTTGTTACTGGCACATTATTGGGGGGCATCTATGGGGGCACATCATACTGGCACATTATTGGGGGGCACTGTGGGGGCATCTATGGGGCACATTCTACTAGCACATTATTGGTGGCACTTTATACTGGCATATTATTGGGTGGCACTATGGGGGGATCTATGGGTGCACTTCTTACTGGCACATTTTTGGGGGCACTATGGGGGCATCTACTGAGGCCACAAAGAAGGGGTATTTTATATAAGGGAAGGGGGGAGAGGAGCACTATGGGGGCTTCTACTGAGGCCACAAAGAAGGGGTATTTTATATGGAGGGCTCTGTATAGGGGCATTTTATACTGGGGCACATTATGGTGGGTACTATAGGGAAGGGGAGAGAGGAGTACTATGGGCTCACTAAGAAGGGGTATTTTATACTTGCAAATTATGGGGGACACTGAGGGCATCGACTGGGGCACTATATATGGGGCATTTTATACTGGTACATTATGGAGGGCACTAGGAAGAAGGGGAGAGGAGCACTATGAGGGCATTTACTGGGGGCACCATATAGTGGTATTTTTTACTGGCACCTTATCGGGGCACTATGGGGACATTAGCTCAACTGGAAGCATTAAAAGGGGATATTTTCTGCACTGGCACATTATAAGGAGAATTATTACTACTGGCGGCATTATGATGGGCTTTATTACTACTGTGGGTCTATGGGCTACATGATTACTAGTATGGGCACTATGGGAGCATTATTACTTCTGGGGCACAGTGGGGACATGTTGGGGGCACTGTAGGAGCACTATTACTACCATGTGTGCTCTAGCAGAGAATTATTCCTTTTGGTGAGACTTTTGGGAGCACTATTACTGTGGGGGCACCTTGGCACAGTATCAGCTTACCACAATTATTTTTGGGGTACGTTATGTTTACACTATTAGTGTCAGGGGCACTATTTGCTGGACGCAGTTATTTTAGGGCACTGTGTGCCAATAATTTTTGAAGAATCAAATGTAACAAACAAAGAAGTCCCTCAAAGGGGTTGCTACGCAATTATTTCCCAAATTTTTAATAAAAAAACGGTCACTAGGACCAAGCGTATTTTTGCAACTCCTCCGACTAGTGTTGTAAAAAACTCAATTTTATTATAATCATTTTAAAACCAAAACAACACTTGGGAACAAAAAGGGGTTAAAACTATCAGGAGTGACAGTTTCAGAGTCAGTGGCCAGTGTTCATGTGTATAACTAGTATCCAAACTTTGTGGATTTGCCTAGTTGTTGATATCAATCAATGGTCTAGAATCTCATAATCCAGAGACCTATCCATATCGCTCTGTCTTACTCCTGCCTAAAAAACAGCGTCCTGGGTCCCTACATGTTTCGCCGAGCCTGTCGGCGTCTTCAGGGGAAACTAACAGGTGACTGTTGGGGGCGGGGTCAGGGCTTTTTAAACCTTCCGGTTACTTTATTATCCAATCAGCCCTCTAGCTTGGGGTGGACTTTGCAGGAGGACTGCCGATGAGTATACGCTGCTTCACCGTCCTGCCAATGGGTGAGTGCCACGTTTTGCTAGCCGTGGGTGTGCGCTGCATAATCGGGCTGGTGACGTCACCTCCTTCACCTCCCGTCAGCCCGCCCGGTCATGGTAGGTATGTCATTGCCAGTGCGCCGTGTTTACTTCCCGGATGTGTCATTCACATGTCCGTCCCATGGTATCACATTGACACTCTGCGCGTGCGTAAGAACTTTTACTCCGTTGCACATGTCAGCTGGATCTGCGCATGTGTGCACACTTAGCCTCCGATGAAATCACAGCAGGATTCTGTTGGGCTATGTAGGTAACTGATAGGGAGATGGTCAATGTGGGTATATATTATATGTTTTTATTTTAAAAGCCACTTATCCCATCTTGTCATGGGTTTACCAATATTTAATACCCTCTTACTTATAAATGCCTTCTTTTTAGGTTCTCTTTATAGATATTAATTTTCTGATAACACCTGGTTCTGATTTCAAATCCCCAGGGTTATGGTCATGATGATTATTTTTTATTTTATTGTAGTTTTATAAAACCATTTTTGTCATGATGTTCTATATATCTCACAATTAATGTTTTTTGACCATATATTTTATTTTTATTTTTTATTTGTTATTATTTTTACTTCCCTTATTGATATCTATTTCCTATTTTATCCCTAGGTACCTCAAAGTCCTCCAGACGGATGCCTCCCTAGACGTAAGTGTCTCTCATATCGGTTTTTGTGTCCTAGTTTTCTCTAAACTCCTGCATTTTCTAAATTCTTCTTTTATTTTTTATGCCCCATAATATTAATACAATTCTCACTAAATCCATTGTATATTGTACTCTAGATGATCCATTTGACCTTACAGAAAAGAAGCAAAGGTGAATCCCTCGTTTAGCCCATTAGGGGCGAGTGAGTGGAGACGATAGATCCACTTCGTCTCCTCTTGTTGCAGCTTGCGGTCAATACTGCCCTGCCTGGGAGGTACCCAGATCTTCTGTATCCCCCAAATTTTTAAACCATTTGTTTTTCCGTCATGGCATGTTAGTAAATGCCTAGAGAGGGGTGTCTCTTCGTTGGTATTTAATACACTAAAATGCTTAGAGATCCTCCTCCTTAGTTCCTGAATGGTTTTCCCAATATACAGCTTTTTACATTCACACTGTATATAGTAAACCACCCCAGAGCTCTTGCAATTGATGAATTCTCGTATTTTATATGTTTTCTCATCATAGGGATTTTTAAATTCCTTCTTTGGAATCATAAACTTGCAAAAACTACAGGCTCCACACGGATAGGATCCTGTGGTTTTGAGCCATGTAGTTTTGCTTTGGGGAGTTCTTTGGAAATGGCTTCTGACTAGCATTTCCTTCAAATTTCTACCCCGTCTATACGTGATGCTTGGATTTCTGGGTAGTATCTCTCTCAGATCCTTGTCCGCTTTCAGGATATGCCAGTGTTTTTGGAGAATCCTGTATATTCTAGCATTCTGCACATCATAAGTCCCTATGCATCTAATGGTCTTCTCATCATCCTTTTTTCTATTATTTAGTAGTTCTTCCCGATTTGTATTTACAGCTCTGTTGTACGCTTGATGTAGGACCTTTTTGGGATATCCCCTCTTTCTAAACCTTGAGTATAAGATGTTACTTTCCTTTTGAAAGGTCTCTTCGTCAGTACAGTTCCGTCTGGCCCTCAAGTACTGGCCTACGGGAATACCTCTCTTTAATTTTGGTGGATGATAGCTCTGCCAATGAAGAAAACCATTAGAAGCAGTGGGTTTCCTGTACACTTCTGTTTTAATTTCTCCTGTCCTGTCCTGTGTAATTTTTAAATCGAGGAAATTAATACTTTCGGACTGTACTTCTACAGTGAATATAAGACCTAGATCATTTTCATTTAATCTTTCCGTGAATTCTTTAAATGCATTAACCGAACCATTCCAAAAAATCTAAATGTCATCTATAAATCGGCCCCAAAACAAAATACAATCTGTGAATGTTGTGTTCTCCTCCGTGAATACGAATTTTTCTTCCCACCACCCAAGGTACAGGTTTGCGAAACTGGGTGCGCAAACCGTCCCCATTGCTGTGCCGTGCGTCTGTAAATAATAAGTGCCATCAAAAACAAAATAATTGTGAGTGAGTAAAAAACGTAACAATTGTATGATTAAATCATTATGCTGTTACAAGTGTGTGCCCTTTGTATACAAATAGTGCTTCACTGCTTTTATCCCTTTTTCATGTTCAATGCTCGTGTATAAGGCCTCTACGTCGAGGCTAGCTAAAATATATAAAAAATTGGAGTCAAACCCGACTGCTAAATTTAAATTAGAACTTGAGTCCCTTTTAAAGCGGGCCAAAGAGGACAATTTGATTTCAAAAGATGAATTCAAAATACTGTATAATACATGTCCCACGACGGCCACCTTTTACGCCCTGCCGAAGGTACACAAAAAGCGGGATCCAATCCCAGGAAGACCAATTGTATCTGGCAATGCCAGTCTTTGTGAGGGAATTAGTACTTATGTGGACCTTTTCCTTAGACCTTTCGTTGAAATTCTACCATCTTATATAAAAGACACGCTAGACATGGTCAAAAAACTAAATGGCATCCAGCTAGGCCCCAATACCCTTTTAGCTAGCCTCGACGTAGAGGCCTTATACACGAGCATTGAACATGAAAAAGGGATAAAAGCAGTGAAGCACTATTTGTATACAAAGGGCACACACTTGTATCAGCATAATGATTTAATCATACAATTGTTACGTTTTTTACTCACTCACAATTATTTTGTTTTTGATGGCACTTATTATTTACAGACGCACGGCACAGCAATGGGGACGGTTTGCGCACCCAGTTTCGCAAACCTGTACCTTGGGTGGTGGGAAGAAAAATTCGTATTCACGGAGGAGAACACAACATTCACAGATTGTATTTTGTTTTGGGGCCGATTTATAGATGACATTTTGATTTTTTGGAATGGTTCGGTTAATGCATTTAAAGAATTCACGGAAAGATTAAATGAAAATGATCTAGGTCTTATATTCACTGTAGAAGTACAGTCCGAAAGTATTAATTTCCTCGATTTAAAAATTACACTGGACAGGACAGGAGAAATTAAAACAGAAGTGTACAGGAAACCCACTGCTTCTAATGGTTTTCTTCATTGGCAGAGCTATCATCCACCAAAATTAAAGAGAGGTATTCCCGTAGGCCAGTACTTGAGTGCCAGACGGAACTGTACTGACGAAGAGACCTTTCAAAAGGAAAGTAACATCTTATACTCAAGGTTTAGAAAGAGGGGATATCCCAAAAAGGTCCTACATCAAGCGTACAACAGAGCCGTAAATACAAATCGGGAAGAACTACTAAATAATAGAAAAAAGGATGATGAGAAGACCATTAGATGCATAGGGACTTATGATGTGCAGAATGCTAGAATATACAGGATTCTCCAAAAACACTGGCATATCCTGAAAGCGGACAAGGATCTGAGAGAGATACTACCCAGAAATCCAAGCATCACGTATAGACGGGGTAGAAATTTGAAGGAAATGCTAGTCAGAAGCCATTTCCAAAGAACTCCCCAAAGCAAAACTACATGGCTCAAAACCACAGGATCCTATCCGTGTGGAGCCTGTAGTTTTTGCAAGTTTATGATTCCAAAGAAGGAATTTAAAAATCCCTATGATGAGAAAACATATAAAATACGAGAATTCATCAATTGCAAGAGCTCTGGGGTGGTTTACTGTATACAGTGTGAATGTAAAAAGCTGTATATTGGGAAAACCATTCAGGAACTAAGGAGGAGGATCTCTAAGCATTTTAGTGTATTAAATACCAACGAAGATACACCCCTCTCTAGGCATTTACTAACATGTGGTTAAATGGTTTAAAAATTTGGGGGATACAGAAGATCTGGGTACCTCCCAGGCAGGGCAGTATTGACCGCAAGCTGCAACAAGAGGAGACGAAGTGGATCTATCGTCTCCACTCACTCGCCCCTAATGGGCTAAACGAGGGATTCACCTTTGCTTCTTTTCTGTAAGGTCAAATGGATCATCTAGAGTACAATATACAATGGATTTAGTGAGAATTGTATTAATATTATGGGGCATAAAAAATAAAATAAATAAAAATAAAAAGTCTTTTCTCCAGATATGAAAATAAATATCAAGAAAAAAGAATAAACTAATAGACAAATAAATAATCATCCCCACAGGGAGAAGAGGGAGATAAGAATTTTTCTTTTTTGGGGTGCGGGTGTGGAGGGAAGGGAAGAAGAATTTAGAAAATGCAGGAGTTTAGAGAAAACTAGGACACAAAAACCGATATGAGAGACACTTACGTCTAGGGAGGCATCCGTCTGGAGGACTTTGAAGTACCTAGGGATAAAATAGGAAATAGATATCAATAAGGGAAGTAAAAATAATAACAAATAAAAAATTAAAATAAAATATATAAAATATATGGTCAAAAAACATTAATTGTGAGATATATAGAACATCATGACAAAAATGGTTTTATAAAACTACAATAAAATAAAAAATAATCATCATGACCATAACCCTGGGGATTTGAAATCAGAACCAGGTGTTATCAGAAAATTAATATCTATAAAGAGAACCTAAAAAGAAGGCATTTATAAGTAAGAGGGTATTAAATATTGGTAAACCCATGACAAGATGGGATAAGTGGCTTTTAAAATAAAAACATATAATATATACCCACATTGACCATCTCCCTATCAGTTACCTACATAGCCCAACAGAATCCTGCTGTGATTTCATCGGAGGCTAAGTGTGCACACATGCGCAGATCCAGCTGACATGTGCAACGGAGTAAAAGTTCTTGCGCACGCGCAGAGTGTCAATGTGATACCATGGGACGGACATGTGAATGACACATCCGGGAAGTAAACACGGCGCACTGGCAATGACATACCTACCATGACCGGGCGGGCTGACGGGAGGTGAAGGAGGTGACGTCACCAGCCCGATTATGCAGCGCACACCCACGGCTAGCAAAACGTGGCACTCACCCATTGGCAGGACGGTGAAGCAGCGTATACTCATCGGCAGTCCTCCTGCAAAGTCCACCCCAAGCTAGAGGGCTGATTGGATAATAAAGTAACCGGAAGGTTTAAAAAGCCCTGACCCCGCCCCCAACAGTCACCTGTTAGTTTCCCCTGAAGACGCCGACAGGCTCGGCGAAACATGTAGGGACCCAGGACGCTGTTTTTTAGGCAGGAGTAAGACAGAGCGATATGGATAGGTCTCTGGATTATGAGATTCTAGACCATTGATTGATATCAACAACTAGGCAAATCCACAAAGTTTGGATACTAGTTATACACATGAACACTGGCCACTGACTCTGCAACTGTCACTCCTGATAGTTTTAACCCCTTTTTGTTCCCAAGTGTTATTTTGGTTTTAAAATGATTATAATAAAATTGAGTTTTTTACAACACTAGTCGGAGGAGTTGCAAAAATAATTATTGAAGGGCACTATCTGCATGGTACTACTATTATCAGGGGGTTTATCTCTTTCTGCAGTTTAGTATTAGGGAGCACAGCAGCACAGTATTGGGGGTGGTAGGATGATTTGTCCAGAAGATGGGAGGATGATGGAAAAGTAGTAAACTAAGATTTTGTTTGTCAAACTGCATAGACGAGAAATGGCTGAAAAATGGTGGTCTGGTCTGAAGGTCTGAAAGGAGAAGATGAGGAAAGAGAACATCTACATCAAAGAGACATCACTGAATGTAAGAGGTATGTGGCGCTGTATTACCCTGTATGTAGGGGTGGATGGAGGGGTTAGTAGTACAGTACTATCTGCAGATTGTAAAAAAAAAAAAAAAAAAAAAGTAATCTGCAAAATACTATATATTTGGGTCAGAACTTGTGCTTTTTGAATTTTTAGAATAATGATACATTATTTTATTTTATACTTTAGTGCTGATTCTTTATTTTTTCTCTATATTAAGGGACACTATAGTCACCAGAACCACAACAGCTAAACTTAGTAGTTCTGGTGTCTATAGCAAAATAAATCTTAGTCCTTATTCATGACAGAGCAAAGTGTAAATGAAAACCTTTGCTTTTTAAAGCAAAAGGACCCAACCCGCATGCTGATTACCTATTCCCGACACCTGAGTGAAGGGAGGAGGAAAAAAACAGCCAGGGAGACACCCAGTTTGTGCATACATATATGAAAACATGTTAAAAAGCATGAAAAACTTGCTATTTGTATTGTAAAACCAAATCATGTTTTTTATTTAAACCATTAGGTGCGCAGCTCCCTAAGGCCTCATGCACACGACCGTTGTGTGCATCCGCGGCCGTTGTTCCGTTTTCCGTTTTTTTTTTCGCGGACCCATTGACTTTCAAAGGGTCCGTGGAAAAATCGGAAAATGCACCGTTTGGCTTCCGCGTCCGTGATCCGTTTTTACAGTCCGTGAAAAAAATATGACCTGTCCTATTTTTTTCACGGACAACGGTTCACGGACCCATTCAAGTCAATGGGTCCGTGAAAAATCACGGATGCACACAAGATAGTCATCCGCGTCCGTGATCCGTGTCCGTGATCCGTGTTCATTTTTCCTATCATTTTCAATGCAAGCTTGACTTAGTTTTTTTTTTCACTTTTCATGTCCGTGGATCCTCCAAAAATCAAGGAAGACCCACGGAAGAAAAAACGGTCACGGAAAAACGGGACCCGTTTTTGCGGACCGCAAAAAAATACGTTCGTGTGCAGGAGGCCTTACAGGGATTTTTATCCCGTTCAATCAAGATCACCTGCTCTTGACAGATTTCAGGATTTGGTTGAAAAAGACCTTTGTTCTTTATATGAAAAAATCAATTGTCATGATAATATTGTGGGTAACAACATGCATGCTTTTCCTAGGAGGAGGAACAATCTTAGTAAAGAGGAATCTGTTGCATTACGAGAGTTAATGAGGGATCACAATTTAGTGATCAAAGAGGCTGATAAGGGGGGAGCAGTGGTTTTGTTAGACAGTGATGTTTATAAAACAGAAGTGTCAAAAATGTTACAAGATTCAACTACATATATTCCACTGAAAAGCAACCCACTGCACCTTTTTCAGCCTCTTTTGAAGAGAATTCTGCAGAAAGGCTTTCTGTTGGGTATTTTTGATCAGAAGACCATAGATTACCCGTATTTTTCGCCCCATAAGACGCACTTTTTCCCCCAAAAAAATGGGGGGGAAATGCCCCTGCGTCTTATGGGGCGAATGCTGACAGTTTAACATCGCTGGATGCGATGTACGAGCGAGCGGGGGCCGGGGGAGGGACTGGGAGGAGGAGTTGGGGGCCGGGAATAGCGGCAGGGCAGTGCAGTCAGTGTACTATAGCCCCGCCGCTCCGGTATAATAATATAAAATGTCTTATTCAATTAAAATTTATTACATATGCCCCCTCACTCCTAAATTCCTAATAGTACCTTACATCCTATTCCTAATAGGTTCTGTACAATGCCGGCAGGCAGCGTAACTCCCTGATGTCACGTGCCTGCGCCGCCTACTTTATGAATGAAGCAGGTGGCGCAGGCAAGTGACGTCAGTGAGTGACGCGCCGCCCGCCCGGCCTGCCTGCTGGCATTGTACAGAACCTATTAGGAATAGGATGTAAGGTACTATTAGGAATTTAGGAGTGAGGGGGCATATGTAATAAATTTTAATTGAATAAGACATTTTCTATTTGTATACTGGGGGGGGGGGCTGATCCGTGGATGGCACAGTTAAGGGGTGGGGGGGGGGTCTGTGGATGGCACCGTTATGGGCTGGGGGGTCTGTGGATGGCACTGTTATGGGGTGGGGGGTCTGTGGATGGCACATATATAACAGTGCCAGCCACAGATCCCCCCTGTAACAGTGCCACCCACAGATCCCCCCTGTAACAGTGCCACCCACAGATCCCCCTGTAACAGTGCCATCCACAAATCCCCCCTGTAACAGTGCCACCCACAGATCCCCCCTGTAACAGTGCCAGCCATAGATCCCCCCTGTAACAGTGCCAGCCACAGATCCCCCCTGTAACAGTACCAGCCACAGATCCCCCCATAACAGTGTCCGTCATCCACAGATCCCCCCATAAAAGTGTCCGTCATCCACAGATCCCCCTATAACAGTGTCCGTCATCCACAGATCCCCCATAACAGTGTCCGTCATCCACAGATCCCCCCATAACAGTGTCCGTCATCCACAGATCCCCCCATAACAGTGTCCGTCATCCACAGACCACCATTAGTTCCAAACCCACCAAAAGCACAACTTTTGGTTAAAAATATTTTTTTTCTTATTTTCCTCCCCAAAAACCTAGGTGCGTCTTATGGGCCGGTGCGTCTTATAGGGCGAAAAATACGGTATATTTTTGCTGAACAACCGATCATTTCCATATTCCATGCATTACCTAAGGTGCATAAAGGAGGGTTTCCACCCCCCATGAGGCCTATTGTGGCCGGCATTGGCTCGTACTCCGAATGCCTGTCGGAGTGGGTGGATTCCCTCCTTCAGCCCTTAGTACCCCACATACCAGGTTTTTTAAAGGACACACATTCTGTATTGCAGTCCTTTGATAGATTTATATGGGAGAAGGGTTATGTCTGGTTAACGGCAGATGTTGTCTCCCTGTACACCAACATTCCTCATTTGGCTGTTGAATCTCTGTGCTGGTTTCTGATTTCATACAGCAACTACACATTGCAGCTACAGGATTTTCTCTGCATGTGTAACATCCCAGAGTATGTCACTAAACTCTTTCTCCCTGCTGCATCATGTCAGGTGTATATGTATATTGTCATCTTGTGTGATCTAAAATGCATTTTCCATTATATGTATTTTCCAGGCCTGTATAATGTATTTGCTGTAATTTCCATGTACACCAGCAGGTGGCAGCAATATGTTCAGCAGACCATAGCCAGTTTAGCATATCTAGACTGGAATAGTCCATTCCAGGCTAGCTCCCCCCTTTTTGAGGAGGAATGGAATCTTCCCACATCCTACCTCATGGAAAGGAAAGGAAGTTCTAGTTAGTGTACCAGCCCCCTGCTAGGGGAAGGCTGCGTTAGTAGGAGCTCCCAGACATAGGGATCCCAACCTAGGATCCAGCCTCGACTGAGGCCAATTATCCCTCTTGCTAGACTGAGCTTTCAGCCTCAGTGCTGGTGGACAAGCAAGCAGCACCTCCAGAACTACAGATCTCCAGGAAGAAACATTACCTCCGAGCATAGCTGTGAGTACAGATCCAGAGACCAGGAGAAGCCAAATTCCTCCTCAGCTAGTCAGGCCCATATCAAGCAGAAGACAGACAGAGCAGAAGATAGATACCTGCCAGATTCTCCAGGCATATGTTAAGAAGCAGAATAGATATATTGATTCCTGCCACATATTGCCAATACCTGCTGGGACCCAAGACTAATGCTGTACTTGTATGGATTCAAGCTGCATTAAGTAAAGACAAGTTGAACTTTATCTCCAGTCTGGATTTCCTTCATTCCTCAGTTACTCCCACTCATTTTATTGCATGTGAGCCAGGATCCAGGAGTCCAGCCGTACCAAAGGTAGGAGACACCGTTGACACAATACCTACTACACAGAGACATTATCCCCCTCTGGCATTCCTCACATGGTACGTGAGTTATTACATCTTAAAAGGGCCCTGCTACAGTACCTGCGCAAGCTGCAATTGGCGTCACAAACTACCCATAGACTTATATGCACATATCCTGACCCACTGCATCATTGGCCACCGTACCAGTGTCCTGCTCATTGCACATGGCCCTGCATTTTTTTTATGTTTAATGAATTTTTTTTTCTTCAGATTTCTGGAGTTTCCATGGGCGCAAAATTCTCACCATCGGTTGCCAATATATTTATGGCGTGGTGGGAGAAACATTTTTTGTTTGCACATATTAATCCTTTTTTTACCTCCATTAAGTGGTATGGCCGTTATATCGACGATATGTTGCTGGTGTGAAGGGGTGATGTAGCGGACATAGCACTTTTTGGAGATTTCCTTAATCAGGGAGTGGACTCTCTCAAGTTTAGTCTGTCATACAATACACAGTCTATTTCCTTTCTAGATCTTTGCCTCTGGGATGATTCTGACCTACAGGTTGTTTCCACTGCAACCTTTAGGAAGGACACTGTGGGGAATACCACTCTTTTGGCAACGTCTTGTCATCCTCCCCATGTGGTAAAAAATGTGCCTAGGGGGGAGATGATTGGTACGAGACGCAATTGCTCGGACGATTCTGGATTTATGAGGGAGGCACAAAAAATAGAAATGAGACTACAGGCCAGACATTATAATATTAATGACACAAAGAGGGCTACTAAAACAGTACTGTCTCTTGACAGACAGAATCTTGTATTTCCCAATACCCAGCTGACAGCTCATATCAACCAAAAAAAAACAAAATAAGAAAGGCTTTAGAAGCAGCTGGTAAACCGGATAAACCAATCACCTTTGTCACAAGTTATAGTGAAGAATATTTTGAGGTCTGCAAAAATATTAGAGGACATTTTCCTGTACTTAATGGTGATCAGGGATAGGATGGTATAGTGTCCTCTGGAGTTAGGTGCGTGGCACGTAGAGCACCCACATTGGGGCAGAAAATCAGCCCGAGCCTATTCTCTGAACACACGAAACCACAGCAGACTTGGTTATCCTATAATGGTAACTACAGATGTGGCAGCAATAGGTGCATTTGCTGTAGATATATGGAGACCAGCAAGAGTGTTATCAACAGCTAATGGTAAATCACACAAAATAAAACAGCTCATTAACTGCAATACAAAATTTGCGGTTTATGTTATAACATGCAAGGAATGTCGATTACAATATGTGGGTTGTACAAGAAACAGATTAAAGCAAGGATACGCAAGCATTTATCTGACATTCCCTATTTTAGGACAAGAAATATATCTGCTGCAAGTTCGCATTTTGCGATAGTTCATAAAGAAAGCACTGCGGCTTTTTCTGTCCAGGGAATCGAAAGAGTATCACGCCCCATCAGGGGTGGTGACCACAAATCCAAGCTTCTGAGTAGAGAAGCATTTTGGATGTTTAGTTTAGGGAGCTGCGCACCTAATGGTTTAAATAAAAAACATGATTTGGTTTTACAATACAAATAGCAAGTTTTTCATGCTTTTTAACATGTTTTCATATATGTATGCACAAACTGGGTGTCTCCCTGGCTGTTTTTTTCCTCCTCCCTTCACTCAGGTGTCGGGAATAGGTTATTCGCATGCGGGTTAGGTCTTTTTGCTTTAAAAAGCAAAGGTTTTCATTTACACTTTGCTCTGTCATGAATAAGGACTAAGATTTATTTTGTCCGAAACGCGTAGACTGTGGTGTCCATGTATGTCATTTTACCGCACCAAGAATAAAGAAAACGTTTTTTATGGGAAGCTGGATCCATTCTTCTTTTTTCACATTGTCAAGCCGGGTCCGGACTTTTATCCGTGCCTCCCAATACGTATACAGGTCAGCGCTGCAGCTGTTTCTCTTCTCTATCTAAAACAAGAATATATAGCAATATAGCGAATATTTGTAAAATACACATATAGACTGCAATTTAGGTAATATAGTGTTATAAACTTTTTTCATAGTCGTAATTTTTTTTCTCTTATGAACTTCAGATTTGAAAAAAAAATTTAACTTTGAAAAAAAAAAATGTTATAGCACTATATTAGCTAAATTGAAGTCTATATGCGTATGTTATGAATATTCGCTATATTACTATAACTTAGTTTTTTAGAATATTTCGTCATATTCTAAAACAATAATATATATAGTAATATAGCGAATATTCGTAAAATACAAATAACGAAGATAACGAATATAGCGCTATATTCGTTTATTCTAGCAAGCCAATAGGAAAGTTGCCTATGGACAGCTGTAAGTTGGATTCGCAATGCGAGAATATTACTTTGCCTATTTTTTGCAATAAAGTATTTATTGCAAAAAATAGGCAAAGTAATATTCTCGCATTGTAAATCCAACTTACAGCTGTCCATAGGCAACTTTCCTATTGGCTTGCTAGAATGAACGAATACAGGGAGTGCAGAATTATTAGGCAAGTTGTATTTTTGAGGATTAATTTTATTATTGAACAACAACCATGTTCTCAATGAACCCAAAAAACTCATTAATATCAAAGCTGAATATTTTTGGAAGTAGTTTTTAGTTTGTTTTTAGTTTTAGCTATTTTAGGGGGATATCTGTGTGTGCAGGTGACTATTACTGTGCATAATTATTAGGCAACTTAACAATAAACAAATATATACCCATTTCAATTATTTATTTTTACCAGTGAAACCAATATAACATCTCAACATTCACAAATATACATTTCTGACATTCAAAAACAAAACAAAAACAAATCAGTGACCAATATAGCCACCTTTCTTTGCAAGGACACTCAAAAGCCTGCCATCCATGGATTCTGTCAGTGTTTTGATCTGTTCACCATCAACATTGCGTGCAGCAGCAACCACAGCCTCCCAGACACTGTTCAGAGAGGTGTACTGTTTTCCCTCCTTGTAAATCTCACATTTGATGATGGACCACAGGTTCTCAATGGGGTTCAGATCAGGTGAACAAGGAGGCCATGTCATTAGATTTTCTTCTTTTATACCCTTACTTGCCAGCCACGCTGTGGAGTACTTGGACGCGTGTGATGGAGCATTGTCCTGCATGAAAATCATGTTTTTCTTGAAGGATGCAGACTTCTTCCTGTACCACTGCTTGAAGAAGGTGTCTTCCAGAAACTGGCAGTAGGACTGGGAGTTGAGCTTGACTCCATCCTCAACCCGAAAAGGCCCCACAAGCTCATCTTTGATGATACCAGCCCAAACCAGTACTCCACCTCCACCTTGCTGGCATCTGAGTCGGACTGGAGCTCTCTGCCCTTTACCAATCCAGCCACAGGCCCATCCACCTGACCCATCAAGACTCACTCTTATTTCATCAGTCCATAAAACCTTAGAAAAATCAGTCTTGAGATATTTCTTGGCCCAGTCTTGACGTTTCAGCTTGTGTGTCTTGTTCAGTGGTGGTCGTCTTTCAGCCTTTCTTACCTTGGCCATGTCTCTGAGTATTGCACACCTTGTGCTTTTGGGCACTCCAGTGCTGTTGCAGCTCTGAAATATGGCCAAACTGGTGGCAAGTGGCATCTTGGCAGCTGCACGCTTGACTTTTCTCAGTTCATGGGCAGTTATTTTGCGCCTTGGTTTTTCCACACGCTTCTTGCGACCCTGTTGACTATTTTGAATGAAACGCTTGATTGTTCGATGATCACGCTTCAGAAGCTTTGCAATTTTAAGAGTGCTGCATCCCTCTGCAAGATATCTCACTATTTTTGACTTTTCTGAGCCTGTCAAGTCCTTCTTTTGACCCATTTTGCCAAAGGAAGGGAAGTTGCCTAATAATTATGCACACCTGATATAGGGTGTTGATGTCATTAGACCGAACCCCTTCTCATTACAGAGATGCACATCACCTAATATGCTTAATTGGTAGTAGGCTTTCGAGCCTATACAGCTTGGAGTAAGACAACATGCATAAAGAGGATGATGTGGTCAAAATACTCATTTGCCTAATAATTCTGCACGCAGTGTATAGAGAATATAGCGCTATATTTGTTATCTTTGTTAATTCTAGATAGCCAACCAATAGGAACCAACCAATAGGAAAGTTGCCTTATACAGTTAAACTCGCAATACGTGAATAATTAAATCGCATATTATTTGCGATAAATAGAATAATGACGAATATTCGAATTAGACCAGCGCACCTTGACCACCACCCCTGACCAGCGCACCTTGCGTTATAAGCACCCCTGACCAGCGCATCCTGAGTTACACGCACCCCTGACCACTGCACTCTGCGTTGCACATACTCCTGACCGCCACATTCTGCATTACAAGCAGAATAAGTAGTATTAGTTGCACACACCAACAATAACCCCAGGGTTATTTCACAAAAGGGTGAAGAGTTTGGAGAAGTCAAGAGAAGTGAACAATATAGAACAACATAGCTGATTTGAAATAAAATCTCCAATTCAGCTCACTTTCCTATTCAGTTATGTTGTCCTAGATTATTCCCTTCTCCAAACTCTTCACCCTTTTGTGAATAAGCCTGTGAGCGTCTGTTCATTGGTCTTCTTTAGTGACATGTTTAACATCTGGGATTATTTACACAGCCCTGGTGTTTGCTGAAACTGCTTTAAACTATAAAGAAAAGTTTGAGAGTGTTTCTCTCTTTCTCAGGACTGAAGCAATACCGAGGAAGAAAGGAAAACTCTTGAAAGCTTGTCTTTTACGCATTAGGTTAGTACAATAAAAAGGTATTCCTGCATACCGCAATACTCTCGTATTTTGTAATCTTATTTATATATACTTATTTTGTTTTTTCCGTAGTATGATTAAGTGGTGAAAATTATTAGTGCCCCCCCCATTTTTGACTGTGATATCTTATGTGCCCCCCCTATATCTTGTTCCTAGAGTCGCCACTACCGCCGACACTATATTCTTTTGCATTGCGCCGAACTTTGACCGATGACACATCCATCAGGTGGAACGGGACAGCCAATTGAGATGTTTCAGCACATGGACACATCCCCACCCTATCACAGAACCCGATCTGGCAGCCATTTTACATTCTGTGTTTTGCCAGTGTAGGAAGAGTGTCAGGATTTGAACCCAGTAATGCTTCAGTGCCTGGCTGCAGCTCTGTCTGCTGAGCCAGCTTCACTCCTGACTTGTTACCTTGTTGCATCTCTTGTACAAGATACATTGCTTCCCAGTTCATTGCTGAACTCTGAACTCCTGGCTCCTCCCATGTACTTCCTTTAAAAGCCATGTCCTGGCTTTGTTTCATTGCCATATTATTGTGCTCTCTGCCAATATCTTGCTCCTTGCTGCTTCCTGTGAAATCGACGTTATCATCCGTGTACCGACCCGTGGCTTGTATCTTCCTACTATGCTTGCTCGTGCTCCTTCACTTATCTGACATCCTCGGCTATAGACCCACACTTGTCCTGACTTCCATCTGCTTGCTGCCTCTCATCTATCTCTGCTTGTGTATTGCTGCTTCCAGCTACTGGACTCCGAGCCTGAACCTAGATCGTTACAGTGAGGTTGCTTTGTGGAGCAGGGACAGACTGTTAGGGACAACAAACGGTAGCTAATAGGGCCACAAAAGTCAGTTTAAGTATTGGTATAGGTGTGCTATCGATAGGTGTGATATACTGAGGGGTGTGATATACATTGCTCAAAAAAATAAAGGGAACACTTAAACAACACAATGTAACTCCAAGTCAATCACACTTCTGTGAAATCAAACTGTCCACTTAGATAGCAACACTGAGTGACAATCAATTTCACATGCTGTTGTGAAAATGGGATAGACAACAGGTGGAAATTATAGGCAATTAGCAAGACACCCCCAATAAAGAAGTGGTTCTGCAGGTGGTGATCACAGACCACTTCTCAGTTCCTATGCTTCCTGGGTGATGTTTTGGCCACTTTTAAATGCTGGCGGTGCTTTCACTCTAGTGGTAGCATGAGACGGAGTCTACAACCCACACAAGTGGCTCAGGTAGTGCAGCTTATCTAGGATGGCACATCAATGCGAGCTGTGGCAAGAAGGTTTGCTGTGTCTGTCAGTGTAGTGTCCAGAGCATAGAGGTGCTACCAGGAGACAGGCCAGTACATCAGGAGACGTGGAGGAGGCCGTAGGAGGGCAACAACCCAGCAGCAGGACCGCTACCTCTGCCTTTGTGCAAGGAGGAACAGGAGGAGCACTGCCAGAGCCCTGCAAAATGACCTCCAGCAGGCCACAAATGTGCATGTGTCTGCTCAAACGGTCAGACTCCATGAGGGTGATATGAGGGCCCGACGTCCACAGGTGGGGGTTGTGCTTACAGCCCAACACCGTGCAGGACGTTTGGCATTTGCCATAAAAAAAAAAAGATTGGCAAATTCGCCACTGGCGCCCTGTGCTCTTCACAGATGAAAGCAGGTTCACACTGAGCACATGTGACAGTCGTGATAGAGTCTGGAGACGCCGTGGAGAACGTTCTGCTGCCTGCAACATCCTCCAGCATGACCGGTTTGGCATTGGGTCAGTAATGGTGTGGGGTGGAATTTCTTTGGAGGGCCGCACAGCCCATGTGTTCGCCAGAGGTAGCCTGACTGCCATTAGGTACCGAGATGAGACCATATCTCGAGGTACCGAGATGAGACCCCTTGTGAGACCATATGCTGGTGCGGTTGGCCCTGGGTTCCTCCTAATGCAAGACAATGCTAGACCTCATGTGGCAGAAGTGTGTCAGCAGTTCCTGCAAGACGAAGGCATTGATGCTATGGACTGGCCCGCCCGTTCCCCAGACCTGAATCCAATTGAGCACATCTGGGACATCATGTCTCGCTCTATCCACCAACGTCACGTTGCACCACAGACTGTCCAGGAGTTGGCAGATGCTTTAGTCCAGGTCTGGGAAGAGATCCCTCAGGAGACCGTCCGCCACCTCATCAGGAGCATGCACAGGCGTTGTAGGGAGGTCATACAGGCTCGTGGAGGCCACACACACTACTGAGCCTCATTTTGACTTGTTTTAAGGACATTACATCAAAGTTGGATCAGCCTGTAGTGTGTTTTTCCACTTTAATTTTGAGTGTTACTCCAAATCCAGACCTCCATGGGTTGAAAAATTTGATTTCCATTTTTAATTTTTGTGTGATTTTGTTGTCAGCACATTCAACTATGTAAAGAACAAAGTATTTCAGAAGAATATTTAATTAATTCAGATCTAGGATGTGTTATTTTTGTGTTCCCTTTATTTTTTTGAGCAGTGTACTTATAATATACTTTCTAACATAGAAAATACTGATTAAGGGGATTGATATACCTGCTTCCACCAAATATTGATTGAGTCCTGTGATATACCTGCTTCCACAAAATACTCATTAAGGGGATTGATATACCTGCTTTCACCAAATATTGATTGAGGCCTGCGAGATACCTGCTTCCACAAAATACTGATTAAGGGGATTGATATACCTGCTTCCACCAAATATTGATTGAGGCCTGCAATATACCTGCTTCCACAAAATACTGATTAAGGGGTTTGATATACCTACTTCCACAAAATTATGATTGAGGCCTGCGTTATAACTGCTTCCACAAATACTGCTCTTCTTTAGGGACTTAGGCACAGGGTCTTTATTTAAATGACAGGCAGAAGAAGAGGCAGGCCGTTCCACATGGGTGGTAGGGGTCGGGCAAGTGCACCAGGCCGGAGCCTAAGTGGGAAGTTGGATAAGTGCGATTACTTCAAAGGACGTGCCAGAGTTGGTTGAGTGGCTCATTCAGCCTTCCACTTCTGCACCCTCCTCAACCTCTGATTCTGCACCCTCTTCACTCTCTGCTGTGTGCACCCCCAAAGACACCACCACCACTACCACCACCATAGCCCCTCCACTCGAGTCAGAGGAATTATTTTCCCATCCATTCCCAGACCTTACCAATGCACAGCCATTCTTGAGAGCGGATGAGGAAGAGGAGGTAGGAACGGCCGCCACCTAGTGGTCTGACGACAGTACCAAGATCATCCCAAGGAGGTCCCCGCTGTTGCTGCCTACTCCGAGATCTCAAATGTCAGTGATGGTTAAGGTGACGATGATGACGGGTCGATGGACGTCACGTGGGTACCCACAAGAGCGGAAGAGGAGGGGAGTTCAGAGGGAGAGACAGAGCAGCAGAGAGGGAGGAGAAGGAGGAGAAGCAGGCAGAGCTTGCAGGGCACAGGAGGAAAAAGCAGATTGCAAATGTATCTGGAGAGAGCCATCCACCATGTACGATCACTTCTGGCGCTCCCAGGATGCCAGCACATGGCTCCGCAGTGTGGGCTTTTTTTTAACGTGTCAGCTGCTGACAATAGTGTTGCCATCTGCAACCTGTGCTGTCAACGCATAAGTCGCGGTAAGCCCAACACTCACCTAGGGACGACCGCCTTAAGAAAGCACCTGGCCTCCCATCACCAAGCCCAGTGGGAGCAATGCTGTCAGAACCCACAAAGCCACACTCCTGCCACTCCACATCCTGCCTCTTCTCCTTCTCCTCTCTCCTCCCATTTGTCCTCCACTCCACCTTCCACCATGCTGTCGTCGCATTCATATGACAGAAAGCAGGCTTCAGTGGCCCAAATGTTTGAGCATAAATAATTGATGACGCCGGATAGCCCTCTTGCCCAATGGATGACTGCTGGTTTGTCGGAACTGCTAGCCCGCCAACTAATGCCATATAAACTGGTGGACTCACATGCCTTTAGAAAATTTGTGGCCATTGGCACACCGCAATAGAAGGTCCCCGGAAGGAAATATTTCTCCCAGAAGGGCATCCCAGATCTATATGGCCATGTTCAGTGGCAAGTGAATATATCTCTGGCACACAGTGTCGGTGCCAAGATACATCTGACCACAGACACGTGGTCTAGCAAACACGAGCAGGGAAGGTACATAGCTTTTTACTGCCCACTGGGTGAACATTCTGAAGGCTGTCAAGTATGTAACCGGTGGCTCCCATGTGGATTTGGTGTTGGCCTGCCTCTTCTCCTCCTCCTACTCCATCCTCCATCTCCTCCTCGGCTGACTCCTCCTTTTCCACTGCTACCACCTCTTCCGCTGCGCCCTCCAAGCTGCCCAGAACCTATTTGACGTGCCAGGTGAGACATTGCCATGCTGTACTGCGGCTGTTGTGCCTGGAAGCCAAGAGCCACACCGGTCCTGCACTGCTTTCAGCTCTGCGGTCACAGGCCGATCAGTGGCTAACCCCGCTCAATTTGGCAGTTGATAAAAAGGTGTGCGACAACGGGTCCAATCTGCTGAGTGCACTGAAATAGGGCAAAATGACACATGTGCCGTGCATGGCACACGTCCTGAACTTAGTCGTACAGCCATTCGTTGCCAAATACCCCGGGGTCCAGGACGTCTTGCGGCAGGCCAGGAAAACCTCTGTCCATTTTAGAAGATCTTACACGGCCATGGCTCGCCTTGCTGACGTTCAGCGGCGACACCACCTGCCAGTCAGACGTCTGATTTGTGACAGCCCGACGCACTGGAACTCCATCTTGTATATACTTGATAAGCTGCTCCAGCAGCAACGTGCCATTAATGACTACCTGTACGAACTCTGCAGCAGGACAGGTTCTGGGGAGCTTGGTTTCTTTTCACCGCGCCAGTGGCTGCTCATGTGTAACACCCCAGAGTTGTGTTACTAAACTCTTTTACCCCACTACAACCTGTTAAGGGCATTAACTTTGTCATCTAATGTAATTTCACATAACATCCTCACAAATGAGCATTGAAAGCCTTGTTAAATATATTTTGTCATTCTTCATGTTCACCAGCAGGTGGCAGCAATGTGTTCAGCAAGGACTTAGCTACAGTTTAGTGTTTCTGAACTGGAATAGTTCATTCCAGTTCAGTCCCACCCTCTATAAGCAGAAGTGACCTGCGCCCACATTCTGCCTCATGGGGAGAGAAGGAAGCTAAGTTAGTGTACCAGCCATCCCTGCTAGGGGAAGGCTGTGCATGTAGGAGTTCCCTGAGATAGAGAGAAAAGCCAGGATCTTGTCTCGGCTGAGGAGAAGCCATATTCCTCCTCAGGTAGTCAATCCCATACAGCAGAAGATAGTCAGTGCAGAAGCCAAATTCATGCCACATTACAGAGCTACAAAGCAGAAGTCCTTTTCCTGCAAAAGCTCCAGGCACATGATAGAGCAGAAGATATATTCCTGCCACACATTGCCAATACCTGCTGGGACCAAAGGCTAATGCTGTACCTTGCTTGGATGAAAGCTGCAACTAGTAAAGACACGTTTGAACTGTAACGGTCACGTCCACACACACACAGGAGGAAGGATAGTGACCACTGCGCTCCACCCTCACCCCTGGCCCTGCCTACTTGCCTCACGAGTCCTGATGACAGGGGAAAACTGGATGACAGTCCCTTACTTAGGATATGTGCAGGGAAGACAGACAAGACAAAATACGGAATGTGAACGGACCGGGTCAGAACCAAGAGAACTACGCAGTACAAAGGGTTAAGCAAATAATGGTCAGGAGAAGCAGGGGTCAAATACCAGGAGAGTAGAGAAGTACCAGAGGAGTCCACAAAGAGTAGTCAGGTGGAGCCGAGGTCACAATACCAGGAGAGATGCGCAGTACAGGAGGAGCAGGCAAAGGATCGTCAGGGAACAGGATCAGGTGAGTATTCAGTAGTCCAACAAATAGCCAGGAACCTAGAATTAACAGGCAACCTGTGGCCAGCAGGCTGCCTGTATTTATAGTGGGGTCTGAGGGTCATGTGACGTGGCCAGCGTCACATGACCGACAGACAGACAAGTCGAGCACCGAGTGATCAGCTCGGCGCTCAAGGCAGGCCTAGGAGCAGGGAGCCTCCCAGCTAGCAAAACCGCCCTTGGAACGAGGCCAAACACAGATCCTCGCTCCCGAAGCTAAGCAGCAGGTCTGTAGCTGATAGGAGACCGAGTGCGCCTTTGGCGCCCCGTGACATGAACTTTACCCAAGGTCTGGATCTCAATTACTGCTGCAAATTCCTCTATTACTCCTACTAGCACAACACTCATTTTATTGCAAGTGAGCCAGGATCCAGGAGTCCAGCCGTACCCAGGTAGGAGACACCGTTGACACCAATACTACTACCATACAGAGACATTACACCACTCTGGCATTCCTAACCTGGTACGTGAGTTACAACACCTTAAAGGGCCCTGTGTTAGTACCCTGAGCATGCTGCAATTGGCGTCACAACCAACACTATAGACTATCACTTACACCTGACCCAGCCATTGCATATTATTGGCGTCAGAGTGCATACATCCGGTGGCTCTATTGCATTTTTGGCGTCACAAACAGGATCGGATCGAATTGTGTGCCTATCCCTGCATAACCGGATCCAATTGTGTGCCTTAACTGGATCAAATTGCATGTTTCACAGTACCGCAAGATCTAAAGTATGTGCCAAAACCCTAAAAATTTACTTTATTGCTGTGCCAGAAAGCACTATGCGGTGCCCACGAGCACTCAAAGGGTTAATTCGCCATATTCGCAAAATGGAGCCGCCTCTCCATGCCTATCAGAAGCGGGAAAAGTCAAGAACGCCCTCTCAAGAGCGCAAAAATGCAGAATACGCCCCCCTAGAAGCGGGAACTCTAAAGCCTGCCCACCAAGAACTCTGCAATACGAGCCAAGGGAGTGCAGACTCCTCCCTCTGGGCTCTATCCTCACTTCTTGAATGCACCCCGACAGAGGAGCCAAGGAAGATGGTGCTCCCGTCACCAAAATGGAACCAAATGGTTATCGGACGAGAGCCTGTTTATGAAGACCACCCGCCAGAGATTCAAGTCTCCCAACGGGTGAAGAAAAGTGGTCCCTCCGTCTTTGCCGCAATCTTGGAGGCAGTGGATCCCTCCGCGGCTACCGACTCAGCAAACCAGTCCGCTGCCAGCGCCGAAAACAACACGTCCAAGATGGCCTGCAGCGTGAAGCCTGCGCCTGCGGATACAACGGCCAGCCAAGCTGCCCAGACCCCGAACATACCTGCATCACCGACGGCATCTGCAGCTTCGGAGACGGCCCTGATAACGTCACCTATCGCAGAGGACTCCGCGCACCATCAGGAGGCATCGGAACCGGCCGCGACATCAGGTAGGAGCAGACGCGCTCCCTGAGGCCCAGGCCCAGTCCGAAACTGCCCCTGCACCGCTCCCGGTGGGTCCCAATACCCCTGATAGGCCCAAGCCTGCTCCGCCAAGCACACCTACTGGTGCGGGGGAGGCGGCCGGAACTTCCACTCCGCCGCCCAAAGCTAATACCACCAGAGCGGGACGTTTAAACCCAGAGGTCCCCACAGAGATCACTACCCATGCCCAGACGGCCTGGGAATATAAATCGGCCATGGAAGAATGGGTGAAACAAGTCATAGATGATCCCCAGCCAGGAGATATTTGTGGGCCGCCGCTCTGTTAAGCGCTATTACTTGCCCCAGGCCCGTCATAATCTGTACGCAGGGGACCAGGTAGAATATACCCCCATGCGCTCAGTCCAAGGCCCATTTGCTGCCGGAGTGACACTGCTGGCCAAACCTTTATCCCCTGCTTTAACCCCAGAGACCTGGCAGGAGGACCCAGGCTCTGCAGGGAAAGTGAGATGTCTGCAAGAAACCCAGGATGGCAGATTGCGTTTTAAGGAACAGCCTCAGCCTGAACCTGAAACCCTTATCCCTGACCTGGCCGCACCACCAACCCTAGGGGTAGGCCAAATCAATAACTCTGTTCTTACTTTAAACCCCAGGGTGTAGCCATACGTTTTACCTTGGAAGCAGCCCCAGGCACCCTCTGTTTGCCTACCAGAACCCCTTCAGCCGGAGGTATTAACCGCCTCTGCACCGGCTAGGAATCCCGGCTTGCAGCATGCCACAGCTGCATTCACCAGGCTGACTGCTCAGCCAACTCCAAAGGACACCACTAGAGGGCAGTGGCGTACCACTACTGCTGCAACCCTGAGCTAACCAGAAGGAATAGCGCCCCCTAATGCACTTTAGTAGCTCAAGCAGCGAGGAGGACCTGGACGTCCTTCTCTAAAATGCTCCTTTTCAAAAATATAAAGGACTAATGTGAGCCACGTCATGGACTGTTCCTGACGGGTAAGGATCCGTTGGCATTGTTTTAATGTTTTCTTTACAGGTTGCCCAATTTTGTCCTCACCCTGATGGTCATGTGCAGTAAGGCCTCCCTCCATCATTATTTAACTAGAGTTGAGCGGACACCTGGATGTTCGGGTTCGACGAGTACGGCCGAACTTGAAAAAAAAGTTGGGGTTCGGGACCCGAACTTGACCCGAACTTGAACCCGAACCCCATTGAAGTCAATGGGGACCCGAACTTTTGGGCACTAAAATGGCTCTAAAATAGTCCTGGAAAGGGCTAGAGGGCTGCAAAAGGCATCAAAATGTGCTTAAGAGCATGGCAACTGTTCTGCAAACAAATGTGGATAGGGAAATGACTTAAAATAACATAAAATACAGAGAAATTAAAAATAACAATCTGGATCTAGGAGTAGGATGTTGAGGAGGCGGTGGATGGGTGGATGTGGCGGTGTAGGTTGATGTGGCGGTGTAGGTGGAATCTGCGGTGAAGGAGGAATAGGTAGCCAACACTGATTTGTGTTATTTTTTATTTTTAAATTGGGGTATCCCCCAAAATATTGGGACATATAACAAAATAAAACAAAGAATAAGTGCACTTGAGTACAAGAATAGATGGTTGAGGCTGGTATAAATGTCTATTCTGCACAAGGTACGGACAGTCCTGTGGGATCCATGCCTGGTTCATTTTAATAAACGTAAGCTTGTCCACATTGGCTGTGGCCTGTGATAATGCTCTCTGCCGTGCTAAACACACGTTCACACTATACGCTGGCTGCAGGGCAGGTCAGCACCTCCAAGGATGACAAAGCTTTTCCACATTTTAGCCATGCTAACCCTGCCTTCTCAGGTGCTGGCGGTGCCCCAGCTGCGTTGGCGACCTCTTCCTCCTCTTCTGCCTTCTCCTTGTGCTTCCACTGTGCCCCCGCAGTCGCGCATCTTCCAATCAGTAACAGATGTTTTCACTAAATTAAGTTCCCTGTCAGCAATGCAGAGCAGGGGTTCATTCACAGCAAAAGGGGGTTCCTGTCACCCAGCAATAGAACAGAGGATTTTGAGAGAACGAGGCCCATGTCACCCAGGCACAGCAGTGGACTGCTGGTACAACTAGGGTTAAACCAGGGGGAAGGGGGGGGGGTAGATGACCGCCCCTATTTCTGGCCCATAACAACACCACCAATCCCTTTACAGAATGACACAGACACCGTTCTTCCTTTCAACACCTTTATTTGTTGGGTGGTAATCGGCCACAGCTGGTAATTTTAACGGCAACCATAAAACCTTTGAACCGTGCGATCTGCCAGCCGCTGGACTCCCAGCGGGCAGCTCCGCTCATTTCCTCTGATACCTCTCCGTTGTCTTGAACTGCCGCCAGCTGTGACTTAATATAACAACCGGGTAGTAATATCCCCATAATTTGGTTCCCAAGGAAACACCAAAACAATCAAACATCAACTATACCGCTGCAATCCAAAAGGGAGGGAGGGTAGGGCACCACGCTTCCGCTCAAAGAGGAAGGGGAAGGCGGGAACAGGGCTTAAGTAACCGCCAGCCCCCGCCTCCTCCATCTCCCAGGCAATTAACCCCTTCATATCCTCCTGAGACCCATAAAATCACTAGGGGACATAAACAACCGCCGCAGGGGCTAACAGGGAGGGAAAGGGAAAAAAGGGGGGGGGGTGGAAGGACCACCAGTCCCTGTCCACCCTCCCTATACAGTCAGGTGGCCACCAGACTGCTGGTACAACTAGGGTTAAACCAGGGGGAAGGGGGGGGGGGAGATGACCGCCCCTATTTCTGGCCCATAACAACACCACCAATCCCTTTACAGAATGACACAGACACCGTTCTTCCTTTCAACACCTTTATTTGTTGGGTGGTAATCGGCCACAGCTGGTAATTTTAACGGCAACCATAAAACCTTTGAACCGTGCGATCTGCCAGCCGCTGGACTCCCAGCGCGCAGCTCCGCTCATTTCCTCTGATACCTCTCCGTTGTCTTGAACTGCCGCCACGGAGGAGAACCGCCCTCAAACGGGGCTCCGACCACCACCCAACAAAAACATGGCCTGCTCAATTCCATCCTGAAGACCGGAGAGGAAAATATCTAGACCAATTTCAGATAAGTGAACACCATCCGGCCTCATCAAAGAGCGATTATCGCCCTCCAGCTCACGATGACGAACAACCACACTTCCCCTGGATCTAACAAAACGGGAGATGCGCGCGTTAACAGTCCTCCTACACCTTTCAATCGCAGCACCGCCCTGCCACACCACCCGTGGGACTATCTCCGACCAAACCAAAACCAACTCCCGAAAAAACGATGGGAAGCGTTCCAAATCAGACCGCATAAGGGTCAACAATTCCACTAATGGCACGGACCCCACATCATTGCCCCCCACGTGAATGACCAGGATCACCGGGCCACTGGCATGCAAACCGATATCCACGACCTGCGAAAGAAGTTGAGACCATCTCAAGCCACGGATTCCTCTCCATAAGACGTCCACATCCCGAAAGCCGAGGGACCTCCCGCCAGGCCGGCAATCAGCCCTCTGTGCCGCCCAAAAAATATAAGAGTGGCCGACTATCCACACCGCCGGTCGCACCACACCTGCAAGAAAAAGAGTTAGCAAAACCGGAATAACAAAACACATAATAAAATTCTATCCCTGAGAAACAACAATACAAATTATTATTATTTTTTTTTTTTATTTTTTTTTTTTGCGCACCTCACAGCAACAATTCCGGCCTAACGTACCTCGCGAAGCAAGCCGATTTCCACCTACCAATTCTCATAACCTCCGATTCGGGCAGGCCTGCCCTAGCCGCTTCAGTAGCTGCCCCAATACGAAAAGAGTGGGTACCGAATTCCTTCGGATCCACCCCCAACACCTCTAAACAGGACCGGAAGACCCTAGCAAACTGGAACTTAGTCAACGGGGAACCGTCTGCATGCGCTAAGAAATTGCGGCACGGCGGGCGCAGCGCGCTGTAACCCGTAACTAGGCGGACTGGGCAAGCGACCCCCGGGACTGGACGCAGAGGGATCCACGCTCCCCTCCCAAACTGATCCGTCTTAGAGCGGACAACCCGAATCCTCAAGGAATCATTGCCCAAGACCACATCCTCACAAGAGAGACCACCCGCCCTAAGTCCCGAAGGCGCCACTAACTCACCAACTCGCAGAGCAGCAAAAAAGGCAATGCTAAAACTACACGAGAACAGCAGCGTTTCAAACGGCGATATGCAAACCTCAGGGAGCTTACCAATGATGCGGCACAACAGGTTAAACGAGACAGGGCGCCGACTCTCCTGCGATACAAATTCCTTCCTCCAACCCCTCAATGCCTGACGAAGAATAAATTGCCTAGTAACATCCCCCCAGCCGCGCAACTTGAAATGAAAGGCAACACCTGACAATCTTCGCTGCGCAACCGCTGCCGAAACACCTGCCGCCCTCAAACGCAACAACCATTCAATTGTTACCTCCAAACGCAGATCATCCCGAGAACACACCTCCCTGGAACCCACCATACCACACCACTCGGCCCACGCCTTACCATGCGCCTGCCATGTCGCAGGGGAAACCGACGATCGGATCAGGGACATCAGCTGCTGGTCACCAACTCCCACAGGGAAGACGGGCAACTCCTGCCCACCGGGTCCGCTTCCGGCAGAAGGGAACGAAAGTCCTGCCAACGAAAACGTGAGAGAGCATCAGCAACTGTATTCTCAACCCCCGGAACATGACGAGCCCTGAAATAGATATTGTACTCAAGGCAGCGTAGCACTAAGTGACGCAACAGGGACAAGACAGGAAGGGAAGAAGATGACAAACTGTTAACTGCATACACAACACTCAAATTGTCAGTCCAAAACGATACATGTTTGTTTGACAACCTGTATCCCCACAACTCCACCGACACAACAATCGGGAAAAGCTCTAACAGGGTGAGGTTCTTACATAGTCCGGCTTCCCGCCATGCAACAGGCCACTCATCGGCACACCATTCAGTCCCAAAAATCGTACCAAAACCTAAAGATCCGGAGGCATCTGAGAACAGAGACAGCTCGGAATTCGGGGTAACACGAGACAAATAACAAGTGTGGCCATTATAAGATTGCAAAAAGGACTTCCAGATCCGCAGATCATCCTTCATAGACTTAGTGACCCGGATGTGGTGACGAGGAGACTTAACCCCTCTAGTAGCCAGAGACAAACGCCGCGCAAAGACCCGCCCCATGGGCATCACCCTGCACGCAAAACATAACAGGCCCAACAGCGACTGCAACTGTAGGAGTGTAACCTTCGCAACCACCAAAAACCCATCAATCAAACCCATTATCTTCTGAAGCTTGTCCAACGGCAACCGGAAGACCATGTCCACCGTATCGATTTCAATTCCCAAAAAAGACAAACGCGTAACCGGGCCCTCCGTCTTATCCGCCGAGATTGGGACTCCAAACCGAGACATCATGACCAGAAAGGTATTCAGCAAGCGCAAGCAACCATCGTCCACACCCGGGGCCACAAACAGAAAGTCATCCAAATAATGCAACACGGATGTAGAGCCCGACTCATACCGCACGACCCACTCCAAAAACGAACCAAACATTTCAAAATAGTGACACGAAATAGAGCAACCCATGGGGAGACACGTGTCATAGTAATACTGGCCATCCACGCAACAACCCAACAAATGAAAACAATCAGGATGAACAGGGAGAAGGCGAAAAGCAGACTCAATATCAGACTTGGCCAGGAGAGCGCCCCTGCCGGCATCCCGAACCAGTGAAACCGCCCGGTCAAAGGAAACGTACGACACCGAAGCATCCTCCGAACTAATGGCATCATTCACCGACGAGCCCTTGGGATGAGACAGGTGCTGAATCAACCTGAACTTACCCGGTTCCTTTTTAGGGACCACACCCAGAGGGGAAACTCGCAAATTAGAGAAGGGGAGGACAGCAAACGGGCCCCTAATCCTACCCAAGGACACTTCCTTTGAAACCTTATCCCTAAGAACCTCCGGCAACTCCCTAGCGGACTTCAAATTAACAGAAAAAAACGGGAAACGATTAAGAACAAAAGGAATAAAGAACCCAAAAGAAAATCCAAACCGAAGTTGCGCAGCCGCCTGCTTATTGGGGTACTGGTCTAACCAGGGGCCCATCTCGGCCACGCTCACTGGGGTCCTTAAGGCTGGACTGTTCATGTGGCCTGGGGAACTTAACGGGAGGTCGGGTGCACTTATTCGCCGGGTGAGGTCCCCCACAGGCGGAGCACTCATGTTTAAACCTACACAGCCCTGCAAACTTGCAGGTGCCCTCATTGTACAACCAACAGGACCCAGGGCGGCGAACGGCCACCGGTCCATGGGAAGAAGGTCCCCCTGCACCAGTGGCCGCCGCAGGAAAGGGAGGAGGCCTCTGCGACATCATCAACCTCAACCATGCATCCGTCGCTTTAACCCCCCAACCCATCTCAGGATGCAACGCCAAGCGCCGTCTAAACTCCTCATCATACCGCCACCAAGCGCTACCCCCGTGCGATTTATAGGCACTGTAAATGATATCCTGGTAAACAAAAAGCTCCGAACATCATTCAGGATGCCGCTGCCCCATAATGCAGCCCAAGACAGAAAAAGCCTGTAACCAGTTGTTCATAGTTCTCGCTACTCGGGGCCTGCGCTCCGAAGGCTTATCTGAAAAACGGCGCTCCCTATCTACCGTATGCTGATCGACCGAAACTAGGGACCATATGTCTACGAACTGATTCGCCCAAATCTTATCCCGAACTGACTCATCCAAATGACTGCCCAGGGGGCTAACCCCACAAAAACACGAATCCTTGTGAACCCCCGCTAAAACCGGCACCGGCTTAACTGCGGGAGGGGAAGCGGGAGTCGGTTGTGCAGGCTGCTGCAACCGCTCCAACAGGGTTTTTAACAAATCGGCGGTACTAGCATCCCCAGCCCCCGCCCCCCACGCACCCGCAAATTGGTACTCACCAGGCGATGACGGTAAAGGCAGGACTGGAGGAACAGAAACCGGAACCTCAGGCTGGAGAGACGCCGCTGGGACCAGGCTGCTTCCCCTGGAAGAAATACGAGTCAACCGCCTCTGACGACGAGAGCGTGAAATGCGACCAGACTCCCCCGAAGCGGACACCGATCCATCGGACGAAGACGGCGACCGCCATCTGGAGGATCTGGAACGTCCACTCCGCGATGAACCCACGGATCTGCGGCGCGAGTGACGTCTGCTGGATCTATGCCTATTGCTCCTACTGCCCTCCTGGGACGAGGAGGAGCTAGACCGCACCCTGCGCTGACGTGACCGCTGGGGAGGAGGTGGAGGCAACAAAGATTGCAGTAACGCAGGGGGGGGAGGGGGAGCGTCCTGCACACTAGCCAAAGTAGGAACTGGCATAGTGATTTCAGCTAAAGGGGGGGCTGGAGGGTTAATTGCCTGCACAGGGGGCTGTTCCAGCACAGGGACAGACACAACTTGAGAGGCAGGAGGGGTGAGGGGAACCTCCTGTGAGGAGGAACTACTAGCCTGCGCTCCCATAGCAGCACCGCACATAAAAGACCCGGCCACACTAGTACATGCAGCCGAGGAAGGAGGGGGCGGAGCTAATGAAGGGGGCGGAGCTAAGAATGTCCCGGCGCGAACATGGAGCTGCCGGCTGGCCCGAGAAGAACCAGCACAGACAGCAGCGCCCGAGGTAACAGGGGAAAAGCGGGGGGGACTGTGACCAAGCCTAACAGGGGGGCGGATTTGCCAAGCAGACCGCCGGCCCCCTGCTGAGGCACTCGGGCAAGTATCAGGGACAACCTCCCCAGCAGCACACGCCATACCAGGGGAGAAGGAAGGCAAGGGAGGCCCAAGACTGCCCAGGAACGAGCGCAGCCATCCCTCACCCCCCTCCGCCATTCTCGCCAGCAAAACCTCCCGTAAGGGAGCATCACCTGCGGCCATCTCTATGCGGAGCTGCACTCACGGCACCACGCTTCCGCTCAAAGAGGAAGGGGAAGGCGGGAACAGGGCTTAAGTAACCGCCAGCCCCCGCCTCCTCCATCTCCCAGGCAATTAACCCCTTCATATCCTCCTGAGACCCATAAAATCACTAGGGGACATAAACAACCGCCGCAGGGGCTAACAGGGAGGGAAAGGGAAAAAAGGGGGGGGGGGTGGAAGGACCACCAGTCCCTGTCCACCCTCCCTATACAGTCAGGTGGCCACCAGTTTATTCAGGGCAAAAGTGGGTTCTTGTCACCCAGCAATAAAACTGAGGATTTTGAGAGATTTAGGCCCCTGTCACCCAGGCACAGCAGGGGTTCATTCACGGCAAAAGTGGGTTCTTGTCACCCAGCAATAGAACAGAGGATTTTGAGAGATTTAGGCCCCTGTCACCCAGGCACAGTAGGGGTTTATTCACTGCAAAACTAGCTTCATGTCACCCAGCAATAGAACAGAGGATTTTGAGAGATTTAGGCCCCTGTCACCCAGGCACAGCAGGGGTTTATTTACGGCAAAACTAGCTTCTTGTCACCCAGCAATAGAACAGAGGATTTTTAGAGATTTACAGGGATCTCAAGTCTCCCTGAAGTTCAGGGAGTCTCCCGCTATTAGATAGCGGCTCCCTGACACCCGCATGTGAGACAATATATCCCGGAAAGGTTTACTGATAGCAGAGCAGAGAGATAAGAGAAGTGACAGATGACACAGAGTTTAGATTACAGGTTGAATTAACCCTTTAGGGTAAAATTGGCTTCTCAAGGAGATATATATGTTAAAGGCATCTTCTTCTGTCTCATTCAGTAGCTATATAACTATTGAGAGAGATGTATTTTTTTAAAATACATTTACACATTTAACCCTCCATTTTAATTATATTATTTACCCCAGTGTTAAATCCCCCCCCCCCCCCCCCCCCCCCCCGGATGCTTGTTTTTTTCCTACAGTGGGGTAGATAATTACACACAGGGTTCACTTGCTTCTTGTCTGCTCAGCGAATGAACCGAAGAATCAATTCATGAATCGGTTCATTTGAATGAACTGATTCAAATGAACCGATTCATGTGAAAGATCCGAACTTCCCATCTCTAGTTTACTCGCAGTAAACCTTTCCGGCAACCTGTAGCAGTGTCCCCTTCTCGGCGCGTGCGCACAGTGCAAGAAGAAGCCGATGCCAGCAGTCCGCAACGGCGCATCAGGCTGAGCCTGTGCGCACGCGTGGGATCTCAAAGCGGGAGGAGGGGGAGGGAGGGAGAGGCGGCGCTGGGCACGAACGGCGATGCGTGCGGCCGGGCACCATGCATCCACAGACCTCCCCTGCTTGGGCACCTTAATTCAATGATTGACAGGTTAGTAAAACCTGTTTTTCCGCAGAATAAAGCCACAAATAGCTTTTATAAGGCCACCTTAGAAATCAGAATGCTACTGGACATGAGCATATGTTTAGCTCACAGGACTTATAGGTGGTGACAGAATCCCTTTAATCATATACATAAATATGATAATTTGGGGCAGGGTAATGAGCCCAGTCCTCCACACCATAGAGCAAAGTGTGCAGATACTGCATAGGTTTGGAAAATGTAATAAAAACTTTGTGGGGAAAAAAAAAAAAAAACTCCCTGAAATGAGAAGTGCACCTCCCTGAAATGAGTTTTTGCAGGTTGGGATGTCTGGATTTAGGCCCCTGTCACCGAGGCACAGCAGGTGTTCATTCACGGCAAAAGTGGGTTCTTGTCACCCAGCAATAGAACAGAGGATTTTGAGAGATTTAGGCCCCTGTCACCCAGGCACAGTAGGGGTTTATTCACTGCAAAACTAGCTTCATGTCACCCAGCAATAGAACAGAGGATTTTGAGAGATTTAGGCCCCTGTCACCCAGGCACAGCAGGGGTTCATTCACGGCAAAAGTGGGTTCTTGTCACCCAGCAATAGAACAGAGGATTTTGAGAGATTTAGGCCCCTGTCACCCAGGTACAGTAGGGGTTAATTCACGGCAAAACTAGCTTCATGTTACCCAGCAATAGAACAGAGGATTTTGAGAGATTAAGGCCCCTGTCACCCTGGCACAGCAGGGGTTTGTATACGCAAAAAATGGTAAAATGTCACCCGACAATTGACAATAAGAATTTCTTCAATTTAGGGCACTAAAATTAGCACTTTTTTGCATTAAAATGGCTCTAAAAGAGTCCTTGAAAAGGCTAGAGGGATGTAAAAGGCAGTAAAATGTGCTTAAGAGCATGGCAACTGCTCTGCAAACAAATGTGGATAGGAAAATAACTTAAAATAAAATAACTAAAAATTACTAATTATTAACCTGCAACTCAGAGGAGGAGGTGAATATGGAGTTGGAGGTTGAGGAGGCGGTAAATGGTGTTGTAGGTGGAGGCAGCAATGGAGGAGGAGGAGGTAGCCAGCAATGTTTTTTTTTATTGGGGTAGGTAGCCCCCAAAATATTGGGACAAATAAAAAAAAAGAAAACAAAGAATCATTGCACTTGACTTGAGTACAAGAATGTTTGTTTGATGGTGGTATAAATGTCTATTGTGAAATCCAAGCCTGGTTCATTTTAATGAACGTGAGCTAGTCCACATTGGCTGTGGACAGGTGGCTGCGTTTGTCTGTAATGATGCCCCCTGCTGTGCTAAATACACGTTCAGACAATACACTGGCTGCAGGGCAGGCCAGCACCTCCTAGGCGTAAAGGGCAAGCTAAGGCCATGTGCCCAATTTGGAGACCCAGAAGTTGAAGGGGGCAGATCCGTCATTCAGTACGTGTAGGCGTGTGCACACATACTGCTCCACCATGTTGGTGAAATGCTGCCTCCTGCTAAGACGTTCCATATCAGCTGGTGGTGCTGGTTGTTGTGGCGTGCTGACAAAGCTTTTCTACATTTCGGCCATGCTAACCCTGCCTTCTCAGGTGCTGGCGGTGCCCCAGCTGCGTTGGCGACCTCTTCCTCGTCCTCTGCCTTCGCCTTGTGCTTCCACTGTGCCCCCGCTGTCAGGTGGGAATGCCATCAGCAGCGCATCTACCAGCGTGCGCTTGTACTTGCGCATCTTACGATAACACGCTCCAGTGACGGAATTAAGGACGGTACGTTGTCCTTGTAACGAGGATCCAGCAGCGTGGCCACCCAGTAATCAGCACAAGTTAGAATGTGGGCAACTCGGCAGTCGTTGCGGAGACACTGCAGCATGTAATCACTCATGTGTGCCAGGCTGCCCAGAGGCAGCGAAAAGCTGTCCTCTGTGGGAGGTGTATCGTCTTTGTCCTCTGTATCCCCCCATCCACGCACCAGTTATGGCCATGAGCAGGTCTGGGTGCCACCCTGCTGTGAACATGGTTCCTCCTCCTGCATCTCCTCCTCCTCCTCATCCTCCACCTCCTCATCTTCCAGAACTGTGCCCTGGCTGGACAATTGTGTACCTTGGGTTTGTGGGTGCATGAACCCACCCTCGGAGCCACTTGGGAATGACTGGTCGGAAACCCTACGAAATGATCCCTCTTCCTCCTCCTGTGCCACATCCTCTTCCATCATCGCCAGGAGCGTTTTTTTCAAGGAGGCATAGAAGTGGGATAGTAACGCTGAGAACGGCGTTATCGGCACTGGCCATGTTGGTGGAGTACTCAAAACAGCGCAACAAGGAACACAAGTCTCGCATGGAGGCCCAGGCATTGGTGGTGAAGTGGTGCTGTTCCGCCAAGCGACTCACTCGTGCGTGCTGCAGCTGAAACTCCACTATCGCCTGCTGCTGCTCGCACAGTCTGGCCAGCATGTGCAAGGTGGAGTTCCACCTTGTGGGCACGTTGCATATGAGGCGGTGAGCGGAAAGGCCGAAGTAACGCTGCAGCGCTGACAGGTGAGCAGCAGCAGGGTGAGAAAGCGCGCACAGACGGATCACACTTTATGCAGCAGCTCTGACATGTCCGGGTAATTTTTAAGGAATCTCTGCACCACCAAATTCAGCACATGCCCCAGGCAAGGGATGTGCGTCAAACCGGCTAGTCCCAGAGCTGCTACGAGATTTCGCCTATTATCGCACACCACCAGGCCGGGCTTGAGGCTGACTGGCACAAACCACTCATCGGTCTGTTGTTCAAGGCCCGTCCACAGCTCCTGCGTGGTGTGGGGTTTGCCCCCAAACAGATAAGTTTTAAAACTGCCTGCTGTCATTTACCCCTGGCTGTGCTGAAGTTGGTGGTGAAGGTGTTACGCTGACCGGATGAGGAGCTGGTAGAGGATGAGGAAGCAGAGTAGGAGGAGGAAGCAACAGTAGGAAAACTGAAGCTCCCTGCAATCCTCGGTGGTGGAAGGACATGCGCCAAACTGTTATCCGCCTCAGGCCCAGCCGCCACTGCATTTACCCAGTGTGCTGTTATGGAGATATAACGGCCCTGACCGTGCTTTCTGGTCCATGTATCCGTAGTCAGGTAAACCTTGCCACAGATGGCGTTGCGCAGTGCACACCTGATTTTGTCCCCTACTTGGTTGTGAAGGGAAGGGATGGCTCGCCTTGAAAAGTAGTGGCGTCTGGGCACGACTTACTGTGGGACAGGCACCGCCATAAGGCCTTTAAAACTATCCGTCTCCACCAGACGGAATGACAGCATTTCAAAGGCAAGTAATTTAGAAATGCTGGCATTCAGGGCTAGGGATCGTGGCTGGGTAGGGGGGTACTTCCTCTTCCTCGCCAGCGTTTGGGATATGGAGAGCTGAACGCTTTCGTGTGACATTGTGGAGATGCTTGGTGACCCAGGTGTTGGTGTTGCTGGCAGATCCTCTGTTTGTGGGGTGCCAGGTGGCACTGTCACTCCAGAGGTGGATGAAGAGGCCGCGACTGCAGCAGAAGAGGAAGCAGGAGGAGCCAGAGACCTTTCTTGGTTTTTGAGGTGTCTACTCCACTGCAGCTCGTGCTTTGCACTTAAATGCCTGGTCATGCAGGTTGTGCTCAGGTTGAGAACGTTTATGCCTCGCTTCAGGCTCTGATTGCACAGCGTGCAAACCACTCGTGTCTTGGCGTCAGCACATTGTCTGAAGAACTGCCACGCCAGGGAACTCCTTGGAGCTGGCTTTGGTGTGCTCGGTCCCTTGATACGGTGGGCAGTAGCAGGCCTACTGTCTAGGGGACAGTAGGCCTGCTCCGCTTTTGCACCCTGCTCCCTCTTCTGCTGTGCTGGTGGCTCTGTGCGACCACCGCCTCTCCCTTTCGAACTATATCGGTCACTCGCATGACCTTGATTCCATGTGAGGTCGAGGACCTCATCCTCCTCCACATCATCTTCCACCCAGTCTTCACCCCTGACTTCCTTGTCGGTCTGCACACTTTCGAAAGCCCCAGCAGTTGGCACCTGTGTTTCGTCATCGGTAGGCAAAGAGAGAGTATAGGCATGCTCAAACCCTGTCACACCAAGCACGGACCACGCCAAGAACCACAGCGTTGCTTGAGTAAAAAGAGAAAAAGGTCCAGCTCAGTTAAAATGTTACCTTTATTTTTCAGTGCAGATAAAAGCCACAGTCCAGTCTACATGTTTCGGATCAGAGACTTACTCATGACATACACATACTGAGGAGGGGGTTTGATATATAGCGCCTCCACTTGAAAGCAGGTGGACACACTAACTACAAGCCCCTCCTTTAAATGAAACTGACAGCATGTGCTAAAAAGCCTGGTTAATTAAAACAAAAGAACACATACAAATCATGGATCAAAAATTCAATAGTGTAATATCAGGTCATGTTTCCGATTGAGTCCACTTGATGTAGTGGACCCCATTTTAAAAATCCAAAAGGACTCACGATTCAAAAGCTTCTTCTTGTAATTACCACCCCTAGGTGGTGGAGTAACCCTTTCCAAGCCTTGCACTATTAAATTTTTAGTGTTGCCACCATGCACCACTGAAAAATGCATGCTAATTCAGACACATTCCTGGCGTGTGAATGAGGAATGTCAGAGATGTGCCTGCACAGTCTAACCTTAAGGCCATTGGTGGTGCAACCAATATAATGGAGGGAACAGAGAGTACATGAAATACAATACACCACATGAGTGGTGTTACAGTTGATGTATTGTTTGATGGAAAAACTTTCATGGCATAGGAAAAAACTTCCTTGCCAGGTCGCATATAAGAGCAACATGTACAAATTTTATGCCCACATTTGTAGCTCCCGAGAAACCGCAACCACACTGGCGAAGCTCGTGCCACCTCAGAATACAAAGAGGGGCTGAGTCTGTTGCCCAGTGTGGGCGCTCTACGGGCTGAGCACAAGATGCCACCCTTCAAGACACTCCGCCATTGGTCATCTGTTGAAAGTACAGGTAAGTGTTTTCTTACTATATTACAGATCTGCGAGTATTGTGCACTATAACTAGTGACAAAAAAAGGCAGGCGGGAATGCCGTGACTGATCTGAGTTCACAGAGCGACGTGTGCGGTTGTGGTGGGTAAATAATAATGATTGTCTGGGTCTAGACAGGGCTTCCTTCTGGGCGCATGCTAAACTGTGCTGGGAATATTGTCTCATGGAAAGGCGGAAGGCAGCAGATCGCATCTCCATGCGGCATGTTGCATCCTGAGTGCAGTTTCGTCTGATGCGAATAAACTCACCCTTAGGGATATTTTTAGCAACATGGGGAGGATGACAAGATGCCGCATGGAGAGTTGTATTACCCGCGGTTTCTTTGCGAAAAGTGCGGGTGTTAATTGAACCAGTGCACTCGTCGCCCTCCAGAGACCAAAAAAAAGTCCAAAAAAGAAATATAAGTGGCATGAGAGTACACAGTAAATTTCAAATTGCACACATTGCAATTCAAAGACTCCTCAAAGAGTGGTATGGTCGCCACATCGCCCGACCATATGATGTAACGACCATACCACTTCAGCGAGGATGCCCAGGGATTGGTCGGGGAGAATAAAAATGCATGTTCCCACCAGGCCATGTACACATTGGCCAGGGAGGGGGAGAATTTGGCTCTCATGGAAACTCCCGACAATTGCAGGAAAAACCTGTCATTGAACATAAAAAAGTTGTGTTTTATAGGAAAAAAAACACATCGCACAAGTAGCCCTGGAAGGGGGACGAAAAATCTGAATATACAGCAAGAAACCAGCGTAATGCCTGTACAGCCAAGTCATGTGGAATGACGGTGTAGAGGGAAGTCACTTCTGCAGTGAACCATGCAAAGCGTGGCTCCCACTTCAGGCTATGAAAAGCCTGTAGAACACTCCTAGTGTCTTGTAGAAAACCAGGTATTTCCTGCAGCAGAGAGTCAACCCAGGCTGAGAGATGTTCCGAAAACGAGCCAATGCAATGCAATGTGTTTCGTCATCATCCTAGACGTGCTGTGATGGTCCTCCCATGTACTCATCTTGAAAAATAAGTGGTTGGGCATCAGTTCACTCAATCTCTTCCACTTCTGGGGCAGGGCTAGGTGGATGGCCTTTGGAAACCCTGCTAACAGAGTCATCAAAAAGCATAAGAGACTGCTGCATGACTTGGGGCTCAGACTGCTTGGCTGATTTGCAAGGGGGTGAGGTGAAAGACTGATGGACATCGGCTGCAGGTGCCAACTGTGGTCTTTCAGCAGGAGACTGGGTGGTAGACAATGTGAAGGAACTGGAGCCACTGTCAGCAACCCAATCTACTATCGTCTGTACTTGTTCAGGCCTCACCATTCGTAGAACAGCATTAGGCCTGACCAAATACAGGTTTTGTCGCCTACTCGCACCTGAGGAAGGGGTTTCACTTGTGCGTGTAGCTGGCACAGATCGACCACGTCCTCTCCCTGCAACAGGAGCTCCACCAGCAGCACCACGACCTGGGCCACGTCCCTTATTTGACGCTCTCCTCGTATTTTTTTAATTTAGGATCTTGCCCTAAATGGGTGTTTAATTAATAGTAGAATAGAACGACAGTATGTAAAGGGTGTATCTCACACGGCCTGAACCAGACTAGGCCTCAATAAAAGATTTTTTTGCCCAAAATGGCTGTATTTCAAATGCTTAATTCAAACCCCTGTATGTAGAGGTAGTATCTCAAAGGCCTGAACCTCTGTAGGCCTGCAGTAAATATATCTTTGCACAAAAAGGCTGTATTTCAAATGCCTAATTCAAACCCCTGTATGTAGAGGTGGTATCTCACAGGGCCTGAACCTCTGTAGGCCTGAAGTAAATATATATTTGCACAAAATGGCTGTATTTCAAATTGCTGTATTTCAAATGCCTGATTCGAACCCCTGTATGTAGAGGTAGTATCTCAGAGGGCCTGAACCTCTGTAGGCCTGAAGTAAATATATATTTGCACAAAAAGGCTGTATTTCAAATGGCTGTATTTCAAATGCCTAATTCGAACCCCTGTATATATAGGTGGTATCTCACAGTGCCTGAACTTCTGTAGGTTTGAAGTAAATATATCTTTGCACAAAAAGGCTGTATTTCAAATGCCTAATTCAAACCCCTGTATGTAGAGGTAGTATCTCAGAGGGCCTGAACCTCTGTAGGCCTGCAGTAAATATATCTTTGCACAAAATGGCTGTATTTCAAATGGCTGTATTTCAAATGCCTAATTCAAACCCCTGTATGTAGAGGGGGTATCTCACACGGTCTGAACCAGTGTAGGCCTGAATTCAATATTGGTGCACCAAATGGCGGTATTTAAAATCTCTGAATGTAACCCAAATGTATTAAGGGTGTATCTCACAATGACATCTGCATCAAAGGCTGCCAACTAAGTTTTTTGTGTCCAAATGAGTGTTTGTTTAAAAACTGAATTTGACAGCAGTATTTAAGCCTCTAATTTCACACGTGCTGATGCTGCAAGGCCTGAAAATAGTGTTTTTTGTCAAAAGAGTGTGTTTTTCAAACCCCAGGAAAATGATGGGTGTATTTCTACCTTAAATTGCACACTGACTAATACAGATGTTGTAGATTGCCCAAAAAGTCTTTTTTTGCTAACAGAATATGAAAACTGTATATATTATACTTGAATTTAACACTTACAGATCTGGAAAATACTGTTTTTTGAAAAAAAATCGGTGTTTTTAAAACCTCAGAAAATGATGGGTGTATTTCTACCTTAAATTGCACACTGACTAATACAGATGTTGAAGTTTGCCCCCAAAAAATGGTGATTTGTAAAAAATGGTGATTTGCAATGGTGCACTGAGCATGCATAAAATGGCCGCCGCCGCCCACCTAACTAACAGAATTATAAAAGTTAGTATTTTTTGGTCAATGAGCTCAGGCCAGGGTAAAACGATAGTGCCCTGCACCCACACAACTATTTGTCTGTAGATCGCTGAGTTAGATTCTCTCCTATTCTCTCCCTGAAATCACAAGTCCAGCAGCAACCTCTCCCTACACTTGTAACAGCAGAGTGACGTGCAGCGCTATGTGACTCAAGCTTATATAGAGCCTGGGTCACATGCTGCTCTGGCCAATCACAGCCATGCCATTAGTAGGCATGGGTGTGATGGCCTCTTGGGGCAAGTAGTATGATGCTTGTTGATTGGCTGCTGTGCAGCCTTTCAAAAAGCGGCAAAAACCGCCGAACACTGAACCCGAACTTTTACGTAAATGTTTGGGTTCGGGTCCGGGGTCCAAAAATCCTAAAGTTCGGTACGAACCCGAACTTTACAGTTTGGGTTCGCTCAACCCTATATTTAACCCCTCATGTCCAAGTTTACATTGTTTTATCCCCTTTCTCAGGTTACTTGATAACCTTATGGAACTATGGTTCTAAATTATGATGCTTTTATGTGTTTATATGACATTTTATATCTCCCATTGGATTACAACTAACTTTTATTAATCCTGTGGATTACAATTGACTTTTACGTTTCCAGAGGATTCTACTTCAACTAAAAGGACTCAAGCCTTATTTGAGCACATTATTTCACTAATAAATTTGCACTGTTTTACCAAAATGTTTACTGCTTGCACCCAAAGAAAAGACTTAAACGTATACCTGAGCTCTTTGTGATCTTTATTGCTATATTATTGCACTATAATTTTGCCAAATGTTTACAGTTTATGTAACGTTTAAGTATCACATGCACATTGTGTGTATTCTCTTCTAGGTGCTACAATGTGACCTCATGCACTTATTGTGATAATTGCACTTAACTTTTGCACTTAACCAGATATGTAGCAACTTACTCTTGTGTGCCTTACTTTACAGCTCTTGTTCTCTCCCCCCTTTAAACGGACTGCCTATACGGACACTTAATACTAATGGCCTACACCCGGTGTTATATACCCATAGGTACCCAGGGTAGGACCAAGTGGTAAGTCCTGGCAGATCTAGTAACTACATGGGTAACCTCGCTGCTTCGGGAATGATTAGAGGAGTTTTTGACCCCTCCTTCCTGTTTATTTGTTCAGGATTGCTCCCATCCTGAGGTGTCTTCCAGGAGTTTCATAGGATTATCATACCCTCCTCCTGTGACATTGGCAGAAGTGCATGGAGACGCTAATTCCTCCCCTTCTGAGCCTTTGCCTAAGGTATGGCGCCTCAAACCTTAGAGCCACTTTTAGCTACCCATAGTCACCATAGTGATCGTGCTATAAGCCTTATATTTTGACTTTGGTGCATGGAAGGGAATACAGGAAAAAGCCACCCTTCCATTTGCCGGCATTCCATTACATAATGGTGGGACTACAGAGTAAAGACACCCCCATGCTTCCTTTGGTGTTCATGGCCAGAACACTTCAAAGTTAGTCAGTAGTGATTGCTTAGTGCAGACCTTTGGTTCACTGGTTATACCGAGAGGGAAACTGTTACTTAGCACACCCCACTCATGCGGGCAGGAACCTCAGGGTAGCCGTTATTTGTTAGTCTTTGTATGTCATATGTGTAATACATGCAGCACTTTGTATTTATTTGGGTACCCCAGAACTGGTTCCTTTCCCCTCCTAAGCATAAGCCGAGGGCGGCTTAACTCGAAGTAAGAGGGAATGTAACACCCCAGAGTTGTGTTACTAAACTTATTAACCCCGCTACAACCTGTTAAGGGCATTAACTTTGTCATCTAATGGAATTTCACATAACATCCTCACAAATGTGCATTGAAAGCCCTGTTAAATATATTTTGTTGTCATTCTTCATGTTCACAAGCAGGTGGCAGCAATGTGTTCAGCAAGGACTTATCTACAGTTTAGTGTTTGAGAACTGGAATAGTTAATTCCAGTTCAGCCAGGGCGTCATCAGTGACATCGTACCTTACGCCTTCTTTCTGAAGATTGCATTGTGTCGTGTCATTGATCAAAGTCGTTGAGGAGCAGGAGCAGGAAGATAAGGTAGTCGCAATGATGAATGAATTGCCAGGGGGGCTACTCCATCTGATACAAGTCAGCAGAAGTCTGAAGAGGAGGAAGCTGGTGCCTGGGGGGGAGGAGGAGCAAGAAGAACAGGCTTTGAGTGGGACTTTAAACCTTTGAGGGATCCCTGTTGTTGTCCGTGGCTGGGGGGAGGAGACAAAGAACGACATTCTTCTGGGCGATGAGCAGGAGCCAGGGCGCTCCACGGCTTCCAATTTAGTGCAAATGGTGGCCTTCATGCTCCAGTGTTTGAAGAGGGACTCCCGTACAAAAAGCATAAAGGGCAAGGACCAGTACTAGATGGCAACATACGTAGACCCCAGTACAAACATAAAATGGCGGACATGTTACAAGCATCACAGAGGGCTGGCAGAATGCAGCATTTCCAGGCCTTGCTGCGAGATATGCTGCATTCTGAAGTTGCGGGCGCTGGCAGAGGAATTTCCACCCACAGCGAAACAGGTGCGGGTATTAATCCTACCGCGCCTGCAAGAAGAGGGCGGTTTGAAGATGTGTTGGTCACTTCAGATATGAGATCATTCTTGTAACCAACCCATCGACAGCCGCCCTCCAGATCCAGCCTCAGGGAATGCCTAGACTGACAGGTTAACGGCCGATGTGGGCGCTCTGAGAAGTGAGGAACCCCTGGACTACTGGGTGTTCAGGCTTGACCTGTGGACAGAGCTGGCACAATTTGCCATGGAATTTTTGGCTTGCCTCACATTTCTAAAAATTAATGAGGCATGGATCTCAGAGGAATTCAACACCTGTGACAACCACGTGTAATTGAATTTCCTCATGCCAGCACACACATGTCCGCCACCACCCAGAACAAAGAATGGTCCTTGTCTTATGTATATACAGTGGCATAAAAGGCCTTTTCTGTCAGGTGAATGCCTAATTTTTGGGACCTTTACTCCAGTGGCCTACAGTAAAAAAACTTATCCAGTGACCGCTTATTGTACCTCCAGCCACATCATCAAAAGTTATTTTCTGTGAGGTGAATGCCTAATTTTTGGGGCCTGTACTGGCCTACAGTAAAATTTTTAGCCAGTGAACGCCTAATGTACCTTCAGCCACATAATCACAAGTTCTTTTCTGTCAGGTGAATGCCTAATTTTTGGGGCCTCTACTCCAGTGGCCTACAGTAAAAATTTTATCCAGTGATCGCCTAATGTACCTCCAGCCACATCATCACAAGTTCTTTTCTGTCAGGTGAATGCCTAATTTTTTGGGGCCTGTACTGGCCTACAGTAAAGTTTTTATCCAGTGACTGCCTTATGTACCTCCAGTCACATCATTACAAGTTCTTTTCTCTCAGGTAAATGCCTAATTTTTGGGGCCTGTACTCCCGTGGCCTAAAATAAAAATTTTCTAGGCTCCAGCAGGGCACATTTTTGAGAGTTTCCCTTTAAGATGCATAAAAATGGCCCCTGATTAAAATACATATTTTTAGTGGGAATTTTTGCAATAATCCCCCTCTGGTATGTTACTCTCCATGTTGTGGGACTATTTGTGCACTTCTAGTAAGTATTAAGTATTAAAGTCAATGGGGCCCACTGCGAACGCATGGTTTGCGAACTGTCCCGGCCGGTGTTCGCACATCACTAATTGTCACTGTTGCCCCCACTAAGCAAAAGAGTAGGTGTAACCCTTACCATTATTAAATGAACCACCATCCATTGACCTGATACCAATTGCAAGTGCGTTCCCCCCCACTAACGGGTTTTTCAGGGTCTATGGTGGCATTAAAAAAGGGTGAAATCCCCTCTGACTGTAAACATACTCTCTTTGAGATAGAATACACAACATGTATATAGTACCAGTAGTGTCAATAAATGGAGAACACAACAACATGCATCAGAAAAAGAAACACAATATACCCACTAATGATCTTATAATATTGAATAGCCACCAAACTGATGAAAAAGCTAATGTAACAATAATATTAGAACAGCTTATCTTTTGATGGTGAACAAGATGTAATGTCCAATTAAGGCTACTTTCACACTTGCGGCAGAGAGATCCGGCAAGCAGTTCCGTCGCCGGAACTGCCTGCCGGATCAGGCAAAATGTATGCTAACTGATGGCATTAGTAAGACTGATCTTAAAAATACCTGATCAGTCGAAAAAATGCATTGAAATGCCGGATCCGTCTTGCCGGTGTCATCCGGCAAAAACGGATCCGGCATTTATTTTTTCACCTTTTTTTCAGTCTGCGCATGCGCATACCGGAAGGACGGATCCGGCATTCCGGTATTCTGAATGCCGGATCCGGCACTAATACATTCCTATGGGAAAAAATGCCTGATCCGGCATTCAGGCAAGTCTTCAGTTTTTTTAGCCGGAGATAAAACCGTAGCATGCTGCGGTTTTCTCTTTTGCCTGATCAGTCAAAACGACTGAACTGAAGACATCCTGATGCAAACTGAACGGATTACTCTCCATTCAGAATGCATGGGGACATACCTGATCAGTTCTTTTCCGGTATAGAGCCCCTGTGACGGAACTCTATGCCGGAAAAGAACAACGCAAGTGTGAAAGTAGCCTTACTGACACTGCACTACAATTCCTACAAAAGCATCTGCATATGGATGCAGCATCCAAATAGAGATGACCAGAAGTGGCTGCCAAACCCTTGTGTACTACCTCAGATTAAGGTACTTGCAAAGTTATTTAATTATGTAATGTTCTGACAGTTCTGACTCTGCCGATGTAGGAAGCTAGGTGATGGAATTAGGTCTGCCCCTAGTTTAGTCAGTTTCTAGAAGTGAGACAAGCTACATGTGCTTGCTCCTCAGAGGACTATTTCTTAGACATCCACAGAGACAAAACTATCTGTCTTTACAATACTGCAGAGAGAGAAAGAAAGAACTAGAATCCAGAATCTGCATGGCTAAGCATTGGAATCATTCACAGTAAGTTTTGCGGCTTGGATGCAGACCCATTCACTTCAATGGGGCCGCAAAAGATGCGGACAGCACTCCGTGTGCTGTCCGCATCCGTTGCTCCGTTCCGTGGTCCGTGAAAAAAATATAACCTGTCCTATTCTTGTCCGCGTTTTGCGTTTAATGGCTGTCCGTGCCGTTCCGCAAATTGCGGACTGCACACGGACGCCATCTGTGTTTTGTGGATCCGTAATTTGCGGTCCTCGAAACACACAACGGTCGTGTGCATGAGGCCTAAGGCTGATAAAGACTTTACTGCAATGAGAAGGACATTGCTAATACACTTTCCCACACTTTGACATAGTCCTGACCAGCAATATCTCAATCCTTTACCCCTTAGCTGGGAATTACAGAACATTGCGAAAGATAAGGGTTTTCCAACTCTTTACAATTGATGACCTATCCTCTGGATAGGTCATTGGTATGTGAATAGTGGGGGTGTGACACCCAGGACCCCTGGAGATCAGCTGTTTGAGATGGATCCGGTGCTCCTGTGAGCCCCACGGCCTTTTCTCAGCTTACGAAGTACAGTGCCGTACATTGTATAGTGGCTGTGTTTAGTATAATGCTCAGTCCTGCACCTAGGCCACATAACCAACGAACATGTCATCAATGGCCTAGTAAAAGCTGAGAGAAGGCCACAGCACTACTGTGAGGGCTGCTGATTGGTGGGGGTCCTAGGTGCCAGCCCCCACGATCAGATACTGATGACCTATCCTGAGGATAGGTCATGAGTTGTAAAGAGTTTGAAACCCCCAATAAGGACAACTACAACCTCCAATCTTGCTTATAACCATACTTCACTATCTGGGAAGGTATGCACTGTGAATTGTTTGGAACTGTGTTTGATACCTTTCGGATGTAATACAGCTCCCATTCTGCACTTTAGTAAAGAGAGACTTGTTATTTTTCTACAACTGGCCTGGTTACTGAATCCAGCACCATTCACCGGCCACAGTACCTACATCTCCTCCTGCCTTGCACTCGTACAACACTCGTAGTACCAAGAGCACCCCAACTATATACAATCAGACAGGAGCCCCAACAGCCCCAGGGTGTGCAGAGAAGAAGAAAGGGTGTGCCCTTCTGTCACTACCCAGCCCCATAGGCGTGCGCAGCCTATTGCATTAGGGTGTGCACCCTAAAGCACAAACACACGCCACGCACGTGTGTGTGTATACGCACACGCCACGCGCGCGTGGGGGCATGATCATCTGTGTGGAATCTGACACAGATGGGGGGGGGGAATCTGTGGATGACACTGTTATGGGGGGCCGGGGGGGATCTGTGCATGACACACATATATAGCAGTGCCAGCATCTTGTGCTATATGTGTCATGATCATCCACAGATAACTACCCCCCCCCCCCCTTCCCATAACAGTGTCCCTGACAGTGACTGACCCCCAACAGGGGGTGGAGGCCGGTAACTATTGTAAGACGGACCACGCGTTCCTTATGTAAGTGAGCTTAAAGGGAACCTGTCACCAAAAAAAAAAATCGCTTATTAAGCTGTTAATAGTACCTTATAGTGCTGCATAGTAGTTTCCTAATGCACTTTTCCATCGTTTAGCCACATTTAGCCTCCTTGAGAAATCGATGTTTTATTCAGCCGCTGCCCCCTGCTTCAAGTCAGGTTTGAAGTCAAGGGGCAGCGGACTAGGCGTCTCCAATCCTGCTCTCCCCGCCTCCCGCCGCCTTTATTGACACGTCGGATCTCAGTGCCGGGACCGCGCTCCCAGCCCGCATGCGCAGTAAAGGGCTGCTGTAGCCTGTAGCGCGATCCCGGCTCCGGCTCGTACACTCAGCCGGCTTCAGTTTCGCTACTGCGCATGCGCCCACCAGCCTTACATACTAGCGCAGTAACAGAAGATGCCGGGCGCATGCGCAGTAGCGAAACTGAAGCCGGCTGAGTGTACGAGCCGGAGCCGGGATCGCGCTACAGCAGCCCTTTACTGTGCATGCGGGCTGGGAGCTCGGTCCCGGCACTGAGATCCGGCGTGTCAATAAAGGCGGCGGGGAGAGAAGGATTGGAGACGCCTAGGCCGCTGCCCCCTTGACTTCAAACCTGACTTGAAGCAGGGGGCAGCGGCTGAATAAAACATCGATTTCTCAAGGAGGCTAAATGCGGCTAAACGATGAAAAAGTGCATTAGGAAACTACTATGCAGCACTATAAGGTACTACATACTAGTAAATACTTTGCACAAGTTTATTATTTACAAAAGGGAACCTGTCACCAAAAAAATCGCTTATTAAGCTGTTAATAGTATTAACAGCTTAATAAGCGATTTTTTTGGTGACAGGTTCCCTTTAAGTTGTAAATAATAAACTTGTACTAGTATGTATACTACTATCTAATAATCCTTATCTATCACTTGACATTTCACTAACTTAATGGGGACAGTCAGGACTCCTCTCCACTCCAGACTTTCTTTTTACTGTGGCAGACTGCTGGCAGTGCACAAAAGAAGATCAGAATCCATTCACTTCTGGCCTACTGGGCATGGGCAGTTAGGCACACTGGGCGCGGGCGGGCAGGCAGGCTCCCGCTCTTCACATTCAAAATAGGCAGCCGGCGGCAACGTAACGTGGCGTCACTCACTCCGTCACGCCGCACGCGCATGCTCCTCCCACTTTAGAAGCAGGCGGAGCAGGCGCGTGACGTCGGAGTGAGTGACGTTACGACGCCGGCCGCCGGGAGACTGAGACAAGGAGGCGGAGCACAGCACAGCGGAGCAGTGGGGGTGGAGTCTGGACTGGATGGATTACACTATAGATGAGACCAGCATCCAGTAGTATGTAGTATGTCACACTCTCTGACATGATGAAGCAGCTGTGCGGTCGGACACTAGTGCGGGGCGGCTGGCAGTGCAGGAGGCGGAGCACAGGGGTGTGATTAGGGTGTGCCCAGGCACACCCGGCACACCCCGTGCGCACGCCTATGCCCAGCCCTAGGGAGCATGGGTGGGAGGATTGCCGCTGTGAATAACTGTTGCAGCCAGAGCCACTGCCACACTTATCCTCCTCTCCGCTCCTCTAAAGCTTGCAGCATGTGTACTAAGCCGGTTCAACAATTTAAATGCAACGTTAACCTGGAAGTTGTGGCAAGGCCAATGACTGGCTTAACACATCAGAGGAGGTGGGACTCCTATCATAATGGTCTCATATCAGCTCGATAGCACTCAGGGAACTTTAAATATGTCCGTCGCTATACATGTAAGGGCCTATGTAATGTCCAATCAGCTAATGTGCCAAGTGACATCTGTGGGGATGTGCTCGTGGTAGGCTATGGTAGCGGCGGCAGTATTGAGGCAATCACAGATAGTCTTTGGGATACACCGTGACTTTATTCACACCAAAAGCATAATAGGCAATGTGCAGACCACACAGGTTATCCACAGAACAAAAGTCCTTCCATAGCAAAATAAACAACAGGTTTGAGTCACCGTGTTTCTAGACAGACCACACCGGTCCTGCAGGCTTCTAGGCTACCTGCCTTTGTCTCCCTGAGGCCAGAGCCCCTTTGGCTAGTAGCACCACAGGTCCCAGGGCTATCCTTCAGTGTGTGCTCCTTGACCAGCATCGACTCTGTCTGTCAAAATCTCCAGCACAGCAAGACACACCCCACCTTCAGCAGGCTGGGTTCTTCAAAGGCCCAGCTCCACCAAAAACCTGGGCTGGCCGTGGGGAACAGGCACCTAGCCTGCTCTTTACCTGTTCCCAGTAAGAACCGGCCCGGACATGCTGCACCAGCAGCATTCGCTACTGTAATCGCAATGATCCGGTTCTTGCTCCACTGAGGCCAGGACCTCTGGTGGCACGTATCATCCGTCCATTATTATCCCGGGGACTCTCCTACACATCCTAGAGGGTAAAGCAGCTCAACTCTCCAAAGAGGCAGTGAGTAGGTCTTAGAATATGTCTCCAATGTAACAAGTGACACCACCAAAGTGTAGTTAATCAATAGTTAATCAATCTAAGTCAATAGACCCAAAACATACTAAGATACACTGGCCAATAGAGTCAAAGAAACAATACCTTAATAAATACAATGCTAAGCATCACCATCAAACAGTTTTACAGGGGAGAGTGAAAAAATAAATAAAAATCACGTTCCGGTATCAAAGTGCTAAGGGAAAAAAAAGGGAAGGGGGGTAGAACGGGTAGTATTAAAAAAAGGAGGTAAAAGTACCACCCCCCTGATATCCTAGTACATAAAGGAAGCATTGGAGGCTAAGTACTCCAATGTAGCAGGCACATAAAAATGTGTAGAACAGGGATTAGCCGCCTTCGGCACTCCAGCTGTTCTGAAACCACAACTCCCAGAACCCTCCTTTCATTTCTATGGGAGTTACAAGAACAGCCAAGTAAGTAGGCATGCTGGTAGTTATAGTTTCACAGCAGCTGGAGTGCCGAAGGTTGCTGTTCCCTGGTATAGAAGCTGCCACCATATCCGATCTGTCATTTTAAATCAAACCGGACCAGCAATTCATTTTTGGTCTCAGATGTGGAAAATACTGACATATATGGTTTTTCTTCTTGTTTATCTGAGGACATCTATCTTGTACTCCAGTCCAACAAATGAAGGTAACATTTAATCAAAGTTACAAATGACAGTGTCAGCACAAGAAAAATTCAGGTCCATGAATCCTGGAAATAATGGTGTCTATTAAAGCTGTAAGGCCCCAATAAAGACTTGACAGACAAGACAAGAAAAACCTTTACCCGATCTTCTCATGGTTCTTCAGTGACACCTGCTAGACTGTTTAGGATCATCTTTTTAATTGTGTGTCAGTCGGAATCACCCTCCAGGCACCTTTACGTTTCATGATATTTATGGAGTAAGGAAGGAAAGAGCTGCTTTGAATCAGCTCACAGAGAAGACATCTTATTATATTTAATAACATTCATTATAATTCGTGTTTCCTGCGTTTATTGGAGGGGGCTGTCACCATTACCCAGAGATGTGCTTTAAAGCAGATGCCTTTTTTTGTAAAAGTCAAATCTCAATAGATAAGACAAGCAATAGCTGCCAACTTGTCAAGGAGTGACAAGCTGACAAATACCAAGTGTCTCTCCATGGCCGGCCCATTACTTCTAACTTGTACTTTCCCATAACCCGCTGACTTATCAGCGACTCTTCGCTTCTGTTCAGTAAGTCAGTGGTGTTATTGTTAATTTCAAAATGAAGCAAGTTAACCTCTTTCGAGACATTGGTTTGTAGCTGGTCTTCAGAAAGAGAAGTCTTTCTCAAATGAGTCACTTTCTTGACTAAGACGGAACCAGTTTCCCAGAATGACGAATCATGTTGCCACCTAGGACAATACAACGTGGCAGGTTGTTATATATCATAGTTTCAAGGCATCTTTTGGGTCCAAAGAACAACTCTATCAAAAGTAAACAATATTTGCCATGGACATTTCCTCATTAATAGTCAACAGATGCAGTTGTCAATCAACAAAAAAAAATTCAGGAGGCCCATAGATATCAGAAAAAGCAGGGTCAGACTTAGGTATATTAGGCCCATCAAAGGGAAAGCTCATGGAGGACCACCTTTCCCCAGTACCAGTCAGATACATGTTCACTGGCTTTATGTATACTTAGATATCATGAGGCTATTAGGTCATGAAATGGGTTGTTGGAGTGATTAAAAAATTTCCGCCTCGTCAGTAAATGTAATATTAATAATATTATCCTATATTCACTCTTTTTCCTACTGTACTCAGCGCTGCATCTATGGTCTTCCTCCCAGTGATTGTACACAAGTTGGTGACATAGAGGTATACAGCAGCTGACCACTGCAGCCAATCACTGGCCTCTGGGTTCTCCATCATTAAGTGGGGCCTACTCAGTCTTTCACATAGGGTGCATATGAACAGTATCACAACTGGTACCAGGCATAAAATGCAGTTCACAAATTACTGTCGTTTTTCCACTTAGAATAGTGATTCAACTCTACAACCCCTTTTCATATAGCTTATTACGGCAATTCAATGTCATAGGGCCCACCCTGAGGGATTTTGCATTGACATGTATTATACCCACAAAATCTGAATAAATGCCATGCAATACTACTGTTACAGCAGTGGCTTACCTCGTCCGGTCGCCCATAGTCATCTTTCGCTGACTTCTTCACAGGAGATCTGGTCATCAGGTCTGCTTTGTCCCTCCATGCAAGCTTTTGCTGGCAAGGTTTCTCCTTCTCTGCCTATTGAACATGCACGCATTCCCTCTGACTCTTAAAAGGCCAGTGCACACATACCCTAATCTTTACCAGCCAAAGGCACCTTTCCTTTTGAACAATAGGTTCCTTAGCTTGCTAAGTTCTTTAAAAAGTATGCTGTATTTTGTTATCTGTCTGTGTACTGACTCTTTGCCCATTTACTGCATTCTGACCTTCTGCTGCTACCTGATCTGTGCCTGACTTCGATATTGACCCTTCACTGCCTGCCCTGAACTCTGCCTGTTTATTGTTTCGCTCATGCTCTGACTGCCCGACCTTGGCCTGTCCCTGACTATAATTTTGCCTGACCACTCGATGGTCTGCATTTGTGTCACTGACCCCGATGGGTCAGCTGTAAATCAGACAGAGACTATTCCACGAGATAGTGGCAGGATGGGTCCTCTGCAGTAAAGTCCAGATCCCTGTATAGGGTTAAAGGGTCGATACCAGGGGCTTGTCAGGATAACACCCTTAGGTTTAGCCCAAAACCAAATCTGTTGGATGACACAGTGGTTCCACATGCATTTGCTGTAACAACTACATTTCTCCTGCAACAGCCCCTACACTGATATCAGCTGATAGCTGAAGGACAGACAGTACAGAGTGACTCCAACAAGTCAATGAATTTCATTACGGTACTGATACAGGCATGGCATGTCAGTGCCATGCTGAAATTCATTGAGCGTAATTGTGATGACCCATTCTTCTATATCTGTCTAAGGGGATTGCATGAGGAGTAATAATATGAGAATTAACATACTTTTGATCATGCCATTTTGTTCTTGCCAGAGTCTTCTAATAGTTTGATAACCCATCCTGATGTTTTATTGGAATAAAATAAAGTATATGGGTACATGTGGGAGTCGGAGCATCCTCTATTTGTGGAAATGAGACGATGGAAGACATAGGTGCTTGTAAAACTGTGAGCAGGCGTTCAAAAACACTAACCACTGATTTTAGTGACAATGCAATGGTTAATGAGCCGTATTCTCAATGAAACACAGCATCGAATAGTACATCTGCTTTGCCTTTTAAAACCTTAATTGCCTTCCCCTGCTCCTACAGCATCGAGCCGTGTATCCTAATTATTCCAAACGCTTTTCTCATTATCCTCTCACAAATAACATAATATTTTGACAGCATTTTAATGCGCAAAATAATAAGTGAATGGCTATTCTCATTGTTGTTTCACAAAGTAATCTATGGGAAGCATTTATGGCGCTCCTTGATTATTCCCCCACAAAGTCACATTGAGAGGAGCCAGCATATGGTTCTGACACCTCCATCTATATAAGGAATAGGATTGGCAATAAATAATGAAAAATACTAAATAAATAACGAATTCTCTAGCTTTCACAAGTAACTGTATTACTAGAGCATCACCATTGTTATTTATGGTATAAATTATGTGTATGTGCGATTCACCATGACAAATAACACACAAATGGCTGAACCCTAAACAAAGCAATTTATCAAATTTATGAATGGTACAAAAATTCTAAAAAATATTTTAAGCCTCATACATAGGGAAAAAAAAGAAAAAAGTAGTTGTGCTGCCTGTAGTGACCAAAGGAGCACAATGTGAATTCTGATTGGCTGTTATGGGCAACCATTTTTTGAATGAGTGTGGACTACTTTATCAACTACATCTGACTACAATATGATAAAAGAAACTTTGGTTGTGTGATTTGGAAATGTTTGTTCTCTATTGGGTAATGCGAAAGGTGAACGGAAAGGAGTTGTCACGGATCAGCGGGTGCAAACCCACTGTGCCACCGACTGGCTATACTCTGGAGGGGCGTGTCTAAGCAACTACCTGGTTTTCACTAGAGCCTCTGATGATAAGGAAAGACTTGAGTCGTTATTGTAGTTGCCAGTGGCTACTCCAGAGCAATCCCCGAGTCAGTGGCAGCTGGTCCGGGCGGTCCAGGAGGTACCTGAAGTATAAGTGTAGTCAGGCGAGCAAAGACGTTACGAGTACTGTTGGGCGCGAATATTCGAATAGCAAATATTAATCGCGAATATCGGCACTTTGAGAATTCGCGAATATTTAGAATATAGTGATATATATTCGTAATTTTGAATATTCTAGATTTTTTTTCATCAGTAACCTCCCTTCTTGCTTGTGGGCCAATGAAAAGGCTGCAATGTCTTAGTCTGAGCTTAGCAACATCCCTAGCAACCAATAGGAAAGTTGCCTACCCCTTACTATATAAGAACCTCCCCAGCAGTATTTAGCAGATCTGAAAGAGACAGCTTTCTGCTTTCCTGTGTCATTACATTAGATAGTTAGTTAGTTAGTTAGTTACCTTATATATATAATACAGATAGTTAGTGGGAGATAGTCAGTGTAGGTTAGATAGTGATATAGTGTAGCTGATCCATACATACATGCTACATACATAGTGCTGTATGTATGTATGCTACAGGGTGATCCAGCGCCTTTCAGGGTGATCCAGCGCCATTCAACATAAGAAGTCATACCAAGATAATAGACTGCTGAGGAAGGCCTTGATAGGCCAAAACGTGTGGTCGCTAAATCTAGTGAATGTGACTACTTTAAATCATCTGAAATGTAACTGGATCATAAATCCCATGTGATGTAACACTAATAAATGTCATAAACTGCAGACAAAAGAAGCTGTGTACCGCAATTTTCTACCATTTAGTTACCAGGAGCAACAGTGCAGGACCGAAGGATGCTGCAGAGACGTGGTCAGACATGCAATAGATCAGGGCAGGCTGCACAGGTACAGGTCAGGCAATTCGGGTCGGCAACAGGAGAGTCAAAACAAGCAGGCAGGGATCAGCCGATAAACAGAATCCAGGAACGAAGTATAGGTCAGGAGCACACGTGAGTATCAGGAACTAACAAACACAATGACCTTGACACTGAGGCATCTGGGAAGAGAGCTGAGCCACTTTAGTACCTGCAGGAGAGCCAGGGTTGGACAGCGAGATCACCTGACCTAACTCAGCCCAGGGAGTAATGCGCTCCGCCCTTAGAGAAGTGTAACATGAAGCCAGCCAAACACAGGCTGTGACCAGGGCTGAGTGAAAGCTGTGGAGCGGAATCCTCACAAGCAATATCAGAAACAGAGCCCAGGACCGCAGCAGTGAAATAGGAAGCCACAGATCACTACTGGGTGAGGGGGCCCGGAACCGCTGCGATAGGTGGGGGAACAGCGACATACAGCAGCCGCTGTTACAGGAGTGACTTCAAACTCCTCTGTCCCAAAGTGACATTTAAAATATTGGCGACTCTTTATGTGGCAGGGGGTCTTTTGGCCTCATGGGTGTAACTAATAGCTACACTTCTGGTTGCACATTTGTGAGAATTTTGCTGCCTATAGAAACAAAAGAAGAAACCATTGCAGAAGAAAACTGGCCAAAGAGGGAACCAAATGATCCTCTAGTAAGCTTAGGCTTTGACAAAACCAGTGGACCTTTCTAAAAACATGGCTCATGAGGTCCAGTAGAAGACAATCAATCCCATTTGAAGGAGACTTTAGGGAAATTCTATTTCCACAAGAGTCTATTGCTTTGTTGCTTAATTTGCAAATAATCTGTTAATCTGTGATGTTAAAATTTCCCATGTAGATATGGAAATATTCTGTTTAGGCTACTCTAACACTGGCGTTTTGGTTTCCTTTTGTGAGATCCGTTCAGGGATCTCACAAGCGGTCCAAAACGAATCAGTTTTGCCCTTAATGCATTCTGAATGGATAAGGATCCGCTCAGAATGCATCAGTTTGGCTCTGTTCCGCCTCCATTCCGCTTTGGAGGCGGACACCAAAAAGCTGCTTGTAGCGTTTTGGTGTCCGTCTGACAAAACTGAGCCAAACGTTTTCACTGACACAATATGGCACAATAGAAAACGGATCCGTCCCCCACTTTTAATGGTGTTCAAGACGGATCCATTTGGCCATGTTAAAGATAATACAAACGGATCCGTTCTGAATGGATACATGCGGTTGTATTATCTGAATGGATGAGTTTGTGCAGATCCATGACGTATCCGCACCAAACGCGAGTGTGAAAGTAGCCTTAACTGGAAAGTTGCCCATCTAACAGCCTCACACGCTACTCCAGTCTTACATTAAAAGTACATGATGTTTATATGTTCCTTTCTTTCCCCTCTGATGGTGAATTTTACATTGAAGATCACTGTGACCTTTTTGTTGTGGACCATAGTGGGGGTTCCAGCCAAGAACTGTGACATTTCAGAAGATAAATTAAGGGGGTATGCCCCTTTAGGTCTTTCTGATCTTCTTTACTAGCTACCTAATACTTTTTCCACTCACACTCTGTGGATCTGCTCATTTATATCAGCCCTAGAGTCATCCTCCTCATCTTAAGTTTTTCCTCTATTCATTAATAGATGAGGAAAGTATCATACCAGCAAGCACTGCTCTTTTTTTTGTAAATGTCATTTCACAGCTATTAGAAAGGGACTTAGACATGAGCGCCTGTGCTAAATGTGACCATCAAATTACAGTCTGAGATTTTACCAAGGCATCAATGAAACTACCCGCTGGTTTTGTTGTCTAAATCATTTACCGCCTAAGAAAGTTAAGTGTGAACATTTTTCCTCAGCAACATGATATTTTTGCTTAAACAGTTGAAGTCCCTTAAACCTACCCTTTCAGGAGCTAATTGACATCAGCACACTCCTAACCATATGAGGCAAGACCTTTTTGCACTTCCTTCTTTAATCACTTTACTTGTAATAGGGTGGTTAACTGTTTCACCTTTAAAGAATTGGTTAAAACAGGCTTCTTTCTTCATAAGAAAGTGGCACAAAAACTTGATAACTGCTAATTTCATATAGGGTACAGGAGTGATAGTTGCAGTTCATGCTAGGGGGCGCAATCTGTAGGAACGTTCTAGAATATAACGTCATCAATCTTTAAAGTACAATGATACCAGAGTCAGATTGGAATACCTATGGCTCACCAAGGGAATTGATACTTAAGGCCAGCCTTTCATCTAATCAGAAATATCACGTGGTTATCTTTGAGTTATGAATGCCTGAGCTGATGTATTGAAGTTCCCTGAACCGCTGTTTTTTCTACTATGCTGCTCATCTGTTAAAAAAATCTGTAAATCCCACAGAATTGCTAAATGAAAGCCAAAGGATAGGCAAAATGTATACATTGGTTACGGGTAGAGTTGAGCGAACCCGAACTGCAGAGCAGCCAATCAACAAGCTTTTAACTTGTGTGGCCTTAGAAGCCATCACAGCCATGCCTACTAATGGCATGGCTGTGATTGGCCAGTGCAACATGTGACCCAGCCTCTATATAAGCTGGAGTCACGTAGCGCTGCACGTCACTCTGCTCTGATTAGTGTAGGCATAGTATGCTGCTTCTGTGAGGGAGAGAATAGGAAAGAATCTTTAATCAGACGTGCTTGTTAACTCAGCGATCTACATAGATTTGGTTTTGTGGGTGCAGTGCACAATCTTTTTACCCTGCCCTGAGCCCAGTGACACAGAAAAATAACTTTTATCCGTCTGCTAGTTTGGTGGGCGGCAGCGGCCATTTTATGCAAGTTCAGTGTACCAGCACAGCATTTGTGCATTTGTGACAGTCAAATACTGCAATTATATTCTGGGTTAAAAAAAAATCACCCATTTTTGGCAATACCCTACATCTGGGGCCTATGCTGCATTTGTTAGTGTGATATACAAGCTTGAAATACTGCAATAATATTCTGGGTTTAAAAAAAACACCTATTTTTGGCAATATCCTACATCTGGTGCCTTTGCAGCATTTGTCAGTGTGAAATACAAGCTTGAAATACTGCAATAATTTTCTGGGTTTTAAAAAGCATCCATTTTTGGCAATACCCTACATCTGGTGCCTTTGCAGCATTTGTCAGTGTGAAATACAAGCTTAAAATACTGCAATAATATTCTGGGTTTAAAAAAACACCCATTTTTAGCAATACACTACATCTGGGGCCTATGCTGCATTTGTTAGTGTGAAATACAAGCTTGAAATACTGCAACAATATTCTTGGTTTAAAAAAAACACCCACTTTGGGCAAAATACTAAATTTGAGGCCTTTGCTGCATCTGTCAGTGTGAAATACAAGCTTTAGATACTGCTGTTATATTCTGTTATTAAAAAAAACACCCATTTTTGGCAATACCCTACATCTGAGGCCTATGGTGCATTTGTTAGTGTGAAATACAAGCTTGAAATACTGCAATGATATTCTGGGTTTAAAAAAACACCCATTCTTGGCAATATCCTACATCAGGGACCTTTTCAGCATATGTCAGTGTCAAATACAAGCTTTAAATACTGCAATATTATTCTGGGTTTATAAAAACACCTATTTTGGGCAAAATACTAAATTTGCGGCCTTTGCTGCATCTGTCAGAGTGAAATACACGCGTTAGATAGTGCTGTTATATTCTGTTATTAAAAAAACACCCATTATGGGCAAAATACTAAATTTGCGGCCTTTGCTGCAAGTGTCAGTGTGAAATACACGCGTTAGATACTGCTGTTATATTCTGTTATTATAAAAACACCCATTTTGGGCAAGATCCTAAATTTGCGGAGAATGAGGAAAGCGTAAATTAAGGGACGTGGCCCTGGTCGTGGTGCTACTGATGGAGGTCCTGTTGCAGGAAGAGGACGTGGTCGATCTGTGTCAGCTACACGCACAAGTGAAATACCTTCCTCAGGTGCGAGTGTCACGGAACCATGAACCAGACGTACAACAAGAGATAAGTGAAAATAAGAAGGCTTTATTGAAAATAAAGCTGTAAAGCAAAAGTCCAAACGGATGGTGAAACCGAGCAGAGTCTTTGCGAAGCCAGAGGTCAGGAACCAGAAGGGTAGTCAGACGAAGCCAGGATCAGGAACCAGCAGGGTAGTCAGACGAAGCCAGGATCAGGAACCAGCAGGGTAGTCAGACGAAGCCAGGATCAGGAACCAGCAGGGTAGTCAGACGAAGCCAGGATCAGGAACCAGCAGGGTAGTCAGACTAAGCCAGGATCAGGAACCAGAAGCAGCAGCAGTCTAGAAGCATGTGAACACAGGAGGACCAAGCAAGGAACTGAAGCCACAGACCTCCTATATATATGAGCTAGGCATCCAGCTCCTCCCAGGGGAAGGAGGAGCCGCAGGGTGGAAGGCTACAAGAAACCCAGAACCCAAGATGGCCGCCAGCACATGTCAAACGAAGGAGAGCAGCAAGCAGGTAAGACCATGACAGTACCTCCCCCTCAAGGGCCCCTCCTCCGCGGAGCACAAAACGGTTTCTGAGGGAAGCGTGCGTGGAAGGCTCGGAGCAAGGCAGGAGCATGGACATCTGCGGAGGGAACCCAGGAACGCTCCTCTGGACCATAACCACGCCAATGGACCAAAAACTGCAACCGACCGCGGACCAGGCGTGAGTCCAGGATATTGCTCACCTCATATTCCTCACGATTGCCCACTTGGACCGGACGAGGCCGAGGAACCGAGGAAGTGAAACGATTACACACCAGTGGCTTCAACAGGGAGACATGAAACACGTTGGAGATCCGCATGCCAGGAGGAAGCGCAAGGGAATAGGCTACCGGGTTTACCCTGCGAAGCACTCGGAAGGGACCAACAAAGCGAGGCGCCAGCTTGGGAGTGGGCACTCGAAGGTTGAGGTTGCGGGTGGACAACCATACACGGTCTCCGACCTGGTAGGAAGGAGCAGGCGCTCGTCTGCGATCAGCCTGGAGTCTCTGGCGCTGCGCAGAGACCTCAAGGGACTTCTGGATCTGTACCCAAGAAGCACGTAGGACAGAAAGGTGATCCTCCACAGCCGGAATATCCTGGGGAGAGAATACCTCCGGTAACACGGCAGGTTGGAACCCATAATTGGCCATGAAGGGAGACGTCCCAGAGGAAGAGTTCACCGCCGTGTTCCTGGCAAACTCAGCCCAAGGCAGGAGGTCAACCCAATTGTCTTGGTGATCGGAGACATAGCAACGAAGGAATTGCTCCAAGGCCTGATTGGATCGTTCTGCGGCCCCATTGGACTGAGGGTGGTAGGCCGAGGAGAAGGAGAGATGAATCCCCAACTGGGAGCAAAAGGCGCGCCAGAACCTGGACACAAACTGACTCCCCCGATCCGACACAATCTCCTTAGGCAAACCGTGCAACCGGAAGACCTCCCTGGCAAAAATCGTGGCCAACTCTTGTGCAGAGGGTAACTTCTTGAGAGTAACACAGTGGCACATTTTGGAAAACCGATCCACAATCATGAGAATGACCGTATGGCCTCGGGATGCAGGGAGGTCCACAATGAAATCCATCCCCAGGTGTGACCATGGGCGCTCCCCGGTGGCTATGGGTTGCAGAAGGCCCAACGGAAGGTGCCGAGGGGACTTACTCTGGGCACAAACGGAGCATGCCGCTACATATGCGGCGATGTCGGAACGTAGGGAAGGCCACCAGAACAGACGTGAAACAGCCCAGGACAGCTGATTCTTTCCAGGATGCCCCGCGGTCTTGGAGTTATGGTAGGTTCGCAACAACCGAGTGCGCAACTCCTCAGGCACAAAACATCTGCCGTTGGGTCTCCCAGAGGGAGCACCAGATTGAGCCGCCAAAATCTGCTCACCCAGGGGAGAGGTCAGGCTGGTGCGAATGGCGGCCAGGATCTGATTCGGAGGTATGACCGAAGTCGGAATCGACTCCTCCCTGGACAGCTCGGAGTACTGCCGTGATAAGGCATCCGCCCTGATGTTCTTGGAACCGGGTAGGTAGGAGACCACGTAATTAAAACGTGACAAGAACAGAGCCCATCTGGCCTGACGTGGTGTCAATCTCTTGGCCTCAGAAAGGTAGGTCAGATTCTTGTGGTCCGTCAGGATGAGAACCGGAACCACCGAACCCTCGAGCAAGTGCCTCCATTCTTTAAGGGCCTGCACGATGGCCAATAACTCCCTGTCACCAATCTGATAGTTGCACTCCGCGGAAGACAGTTTCCGGGAGTAAAACCCACAAGGAAGCAGAGGACCCTCTGGTGTTCTACGCTGAGACAGAAGGGCGCCTACTCCCGTCTCAGACGCGTCCACCTCGAGGACAAAGGGCAACCCAGGATTGGGATGCGACAGAATCGGAGCCGACACAAAGGCGGACTTTAGGGCCTCAAAAGCTCGGATGGCCTCGAGCGGCCAGACCTGGGAATTACTGCCCTTCCTGGTCAGATCCGTGAGAGGCTTGGCCAGCATGGAAAAGTCCCTGATGAACTTCCGATAATAATTGGCGAAGCCCAAAAAGCGCTGCAGGGAACGAAGACCACTGGGCTGGGGCCACTGTAAGACAGCCGAAACCTTCTCAGGATCCATGGAGAACCCCTCAGCGGAAATGATGTAACCTAAGAAGGTTACCTGGGATCGGTGAAATTCGCATTTCTCAAGCTTACCGAACAGCTTGTTCTCTCGTAACCGTTGCAACACTCGTCTGACATCCAGAATGTGGGCCTCCATGGATTCAGAATATACCAAGATGTCATCCAAATAGACTACCACACACTGCTGCAACAGGTCACGGAAAACATCGTTGATGAATTCCTGAAAGACTGCGGGCGCATTGCACAACCCAAAGGGCATAACCAAGGATTCGTAATGACCGGTCCTGGTGTTAAACGCGGTCTTCCACTCATCGCCCGCCTTGATCCTTACCAGGTTATATGCCGCCCTCAGGTCGAGTTTGGTAAAGACCGTGGCCCCTTTAAGGCGATCGAACAGCTCGGAAATCAAGGGTATCGGGTAAGCGTTCTTGATCGTGATGCGATTGAGACCCCTGTAATCGATGCAAGGCCTCAACTCACCGCCCTTCTTTTTCACAAAGAAAAATCCAGCCCCTGCCGGGGACGAAGACTTGCGAATGTGTCCGCGTGAAAGCGCCTCCCTCACGTACTCCTCCATGGCCTCATTCTCCGCTACCGACAGTGGATAGACTTTGCCACGAGGAGGAACGGCACCAGATTGTAACTCTATGGCACAATCGTATGGGCGGTGCGGAGGTAGGGCAACCGCGCGCACCTTATCGAATACATCCCGGTACTCCTCGTATTCAGGAGGCAACAGAGAGTCCGAGGAAGTACACAGCAACTTGACAGACCCATGGATGCAACTAGCCCCATACTGCGGTGACCACGAGAGGATCTCGACCGATCTCCAATCGAAAGTCGGATTATGCTTCTGGAGCCAGGGGTACCCCAAGACCACCGAGTAGTGTGGAGACGAAATAACCTGGAGGCAGACCGACTCTCTGTGAACGGCACCAATGGCTATCCCCACTGGAAGGGTCTCATGAGTCACGTGTGGCGGCAGAAGGGGTCTGCCGTCTATCGCCTCAAGAGCCAGTGGGGAACCTCGAGCCTGCAGAGGAATGGAATTGGCGGCAGCGAACACACTATCAATGAACAAACCACCAGCACCAGAGTCCACCAACGCCTGGGTCGTCACCGAGCCCCCGACCCAGGAGAGGACAACAGTGATCAGTGGTTTGTCAACACGGGAAACCGGGGACGAGGAGACTCCACCCAAGATCTGCCCCCGACAGGATCTCAGGGTACGAGCGTTCCCCGGACGGTTTGGACATGCCAACCGAAAATGCCCACCGAGACCACAGTACATGTGTGAAGGACTTTTATGCAATTGCCTATATGCTTCAGTTTGATTCTCTCCCTGCTATTTTGAGGACTATATTGTTCGGTTCCAAGTGTCAAGAATGAATGTATTCGTGTACCGGACAATGATGTTGAGATTATGTTTGTATGTGGGATAGAAAGTACTTGTGTGAAATTGTTAAGAATTGTAAATGTTCTGGCCAGCAGATAATTGAGCTGTGTGTATTGGTAAAACTCAATTGTCTAGCCTGGCCCAGAGGAGGAGTTTTAGGATAATTGAGCTGTGTGTATTCTTAAAACTCAATTATCTAGCCTGGCCCAGAGGAGGAGTTTTTGCTGCATAAATTGTGAGTTCTGTGTACCAGTAAATCAGTCTTGTTCCAGCATTAAGTTGACTCATGTGTGGATTATTCGGCGATTCCAGGGATATTCCTACTCGTGGAATATTGGGTGATTTTCTTTTATGGGAAGAAGGGAATGCTTGACGAGGATATTTTCTACTACCGTCACAATTGGTTGGCAGCAGCGGGATTTTCCCTTCTACTTTCCTTTACACCAGGATTCCAAGCAGACACTGGGAACAGTGAATGGAAGGCTGGTACACCTTGCTTAAAAGAAATACACTTAAAGAACTACTGGAAGTCCGTGGAAGGATTGCTAGCAACAAAACCAAGCGGGTCATTATAGCAGAAATTAATGGAGCTAGACCAGGAGAACTTGGTTGCAGCAACGCCAGCAGTACAAGAGATGGGGACACCAGTGATTCAGGAGGAGGAATCACCAGCCAACAAGTCAATGAGAGAGAAGCTAGCATGGTTCGGTCCGAACCCAACGGCGGATGTGGTGCTGAAAGTGATGAACCTGTTAGCGGAGGAGGCTAAACAAATAAGAGACGCAGAGCTACAGTTAAAATTGGCAGCAGTCCAACGAGCAGCCGCACATTCTCCAAACAGTGAGTACAGCACAGCAGACACAAGGAAGATTCCGTTTAGCGCTTTTAAAGCTTTTGATGAAAAAGACTGTGACATTGATAATTACCTGGCAGATTTTGAGCGACAATGTAACCTGCACCGAATAGATAGAGGAGAGTGGGTCGCAATATTGTCAGGCAAACTGTCAGGCAAAGCTTCTGATGCTTTCCGGACCGTGCCAGAGCAGGAGATCCATAGCTACGCCAGGGTTAAAGAAGTGCTCCTGGCTCGTTATGCAGTAACCCCAGAGTCCTACCGACAAAAGTTCAGGGACTCACGCAAAACCACGAAAGACTCTTACGTGGAATGGGCATGCCAGTTATCCCTGTCGGCCTCTAACTGGGTCAACAGCAGCCAGGCCACCTCCGCAGAGGACATTTTACAACTAATGCTCCTGGAACAATTTTACAATCACATCCAGACGGATGTCAAAGACTGGGTGAGAGATCGCAGGCCCATGACTCTACCAGAGGCCGCTAAGTTGGCGGATGAATATGCGGATACTCGCCAGACGAACCCGGTCACACCACGGGTACAACCTCCACGACCATCGGTGCCCTCACACCCACCAGCCGCTAGATACCAACCTCCTAACAGACCGGTGACATCTAGCCCTCGCTATCCACGCCAGGAGGACAATGAACAACGCTGCTTCCGGTGCAAACAGCTGGGTCACTACAAGCAGAATTGCCCCATGGATAACAACACCAGGTCAAATTGGTCTCGACCTGGGTACCGCCCACCAGCAGCAGCCCATTGTGTAGACTCGGCTTGGGATCCCCAGGAACTGGGTCAGGAAGAACCATTGGGCACCCTTTACGAAGCCCTCATGGTACAATCTGTTATTACGGACAACAGGAAACACCATTGTCAGCTGGTCATGGTTAACGGAAAAACCGCCCGGGGATTAAGAGACAGTGGGGCAACCATCACGTTGGTACAAAGACACCTTATTAAGGCATCAGAGAAACCGGGGAAATCAATTGCTGTGAGAGTGGCAGGGGGGGCAGTATACCGTATTCCTACTGCACAGGTACACCTAGACTGGGGTGCGGGAGCTGGCAATGTTCATGTGGGCGTCATGAAAGACTTACCTTCTGAAGTCATCCTGGGCAACGACATTGGCCCCCTGACTTCGGCGTTCGCCTCTACCCCCGCTCAGGAGGCCCACGCAGTAACCACCAGAGCACAAAGTCGCGCTGCCGAGAGCCATCCGCTTCCTACTGAGACCCAGGTAAGCCAACCCAACCTATCCTTGACTGTAGAACCCCTACCCTGGGACACCCCAGAGGATTTTGGGCGGGAGGTGACCGGAGACCCTTCCCTCAGAAAGTATCGAGAGAAAGCCAGGAGGGGCCAAGGGGGGTTAGAGAAGGAGCAATTTATCTGGGAGGAAGGCCGCTTGTACAGGCTCACCGAGACCCGGGGTAATACACCAGGGCCTAAGCAAAAACGCCAGCTGGTAGTTCCCCGGAAATACCGCCAGGAGTTATTGAGGATTGGGCACGACGTACCCTTGGCAGGCCATTTGGGAATACGCAAGACAGGGTATCGGATAACCCAGAACTTCTTCTGGCCTGGGGTGTCCGACGACGTCAGGGCGTATTGTCAAACGTGCGAGGTATGCCAACGTATAGGTAAAAAGGGAGACCACCCAAAGGCTAAACTAGTTTCCATGCCCATTATTGAAGAACCGTTCACAAGGGTAGCCGTGGACATTATAGGGCCCCTGGCCCAACCTAGCCGTTCCGGCAAGCGGTATATACTCACCATAGTAGACTACGCCACCCGTTACCCCGAAGCGGTAGCTCTCTCTAACATACAGGCTGAGACCGTAGCAGAGGCCCTAGTTAAAGTATTTTCCCGAGTAGGCTTTCCCAAGGAGGTTCTGTCCGACCAAGGTACCCAATTTACGGCCGAGGTAACCCAGCAGATATGGAAAACCTGTGGAGTTAAATCCCTGACTAGCTCCCCATACCATCCCCAGACTAACGGCCTGTGCGAGCGCTTCAACGGAACGCTAAAGCAAATGTTGAAGTCGTTCACGGGGGCATACAAGGATTGGGAGCGATTCCTGCCACACCTTCTCTTTGCCTACCGAGAGGTACCGCAGGAATCGACCGGATTCTCACCCTTCGAACTTCTCTATGGGAGGCGGGTGAGGGGGCCCTTAGATCTCATCAAGGATCACTGGGAGGGGCAGACAGAGATTGAGGGGACCCCGGTTGTACCTTATGTCCTGGAGCTGAGGGACCGCATGGAGGAATTAGCCCAGACAGTGCGAGAGAACCTCCGGGCGGCCCAACAGCGCCAGAGGGTATGGTATGACCGACGGGCTAGGCACCGGAGCTTTCAGATAGGCCAAAAGGTCATGGTATTAAGGCCGGTCCGAACAGACAAGCTCCAGGCCGCCTGGCAGGGCCCCTATAAAGTTATAGGACAGATATGCGACACTACCTACACGATAGCCAGCTGCGAGGATGAAGATGTGAAACGAACCTTTCACATCAACATGCTCAAGGCCTATCAGGAACGGGCAGAGGAGGTAGCCGCTATCTGTGCACCAGCAGGAGAAGACACAGAGACCCTACCCCTTCCCGACCTATTGGGCAGTAACGAAGGGATGACCCAGATAAAGAAAGTCCAGCTAGGTGAACAGCTGGAGCCGCAAGAGCGGGATCAAGCTGTCCGCTTACTAGAAACAAAACAGGCCACATTCTCTCAGGAGCCTGGATACACACTCCTAGCCATACACAAGGTAGAGACTCCAGGACAGGCACCCCTGAGACAGCCTCCCTACCGTATCCCCGAAGCAGTCCGGGAAGGGATGCGGAAGGAGATAGATGAGATGCTTCGGCTAGGCGTAATCGAACCCTCAGAAAGTCCTTGGGCCTCGCCGGTAGTCTTAGTGCCAAAGAAGGATGGGACAACCCGCTTCTGTGTAGATTACCGGCGCCTCAATGACAAGACAGTTACAGACGCCTATCCGATGCCACGGATGGACGAGCTGCTTGACCGTATCTCTGCAGGGAAGTATCTGACCACAATAGACCTATGCAAGGGATATTGGCAGATTCCCCTAGCAGAAGATGCCATACCCAAGTCGGCCTTCATCACCCCGTTCGGCCTATACCAATTCCGGGTTATGCCGTTCGGGATGAAGAACGCCCCGGCCACCTTCCAACGGATGGTGGATCAGTTACTTAGGGGTCTCCAGAGCTTTGCATGCGCTTACCTGGATGACATCGCCATCCACAGCGATACCTGGGAAGCGCACCTAGAGCACGTAGGGGTAGTATTAGATAGGATCAGGGGGGCCGGGCTGACCCTGAAACCCGACAAATGTCACTTGGGTATGGCGGAGGTACAATATTTGGGCCACCGAGTAGGATGTGGTAAGCAACGGCCGGAGCCGGCTAAGATCGAGGCCGTTGCCAATTGGCCCACTCCCCACACCAAGACACAAGTCATGGCTTTCTTAGGCACAGCCGGCTATTACAGACGCTTTGTACCCGACTATAGTGCCCTGGCCAAACCCCTGACCGACTTGACCAAAAAGAAGCTACCCCGACAAGTCCTGTGGTCCCCGGAATGCGAGGTGGCTTTCCAAGCACTAAAGACTGCTCTGGTTAATGCTCCGGTGTTGGTTACCCCAGATCCTAACAAAAGATTTATTGTCCATACAGACGCTTCAATGTTTGGACTGGGGGCAGTACTAAGCCAGATCGGGGAGGATGGAGGAGAGCACCCGGTGGCATACCTGAGTCGGAAGCTGTTGCCAAGGGAGGTCAGTTATGCCACCATTGAAAAAGAGTGTTTGGCCTTGGTATGGGCACTCAAAAAGCTCACACCTTACCTTTATGGCCGGGCGTTCACTCTCATCACCGATCACAACCCCTTGGTGTGGCTTAACCGGGTTTCAGGGGACAACGCCCGTTTGCTACGCTGGAGCTTGGCCTTACAGCCCTATGACTTTACGATTCATTATCGCCCAGGCAAGCAAAACGGGAATGCCGATGGATTGTCACGCCAAACGGATTTAACCTCGGACTAAAAGCTCTGAACCCGTCAACCCTACTGGACCAGGAAAGGTCCAACCGAGTTGCCGGAGCAGGGAGAAAAAGGGGGGCCATTGTGAAGGACTTTTATGCAATTGCCTATATGCTTCAGTTTGATTCTCTCCCTGCTATTTTGAGGACTATATTGTTCGGTTCCAAGTGTCAAGAATGAATGTATTCGTGTACCGGACAATGATGTTGAGATTATGTTTGTATGTGGGATAGAAAGTACTTGTGTGAAATTGTTAAGAATTGTAAATGTTCTGGCCAGCAGATAATTGAGCTGTGTGTATTGGTAAAACTCAATTGTCTAGCCTGGCCCAGAGGAGGAGTTTTAGGATAATTGAGCTGTGTGTATTCTTAAAACTCAATTATCTAGCCTGGCCCAGAGGAGGAGTTTTTGCTGCATAAATTGTGAGTTCTGTGTACCAGTAAATCAGTCTTGTTCCAGCATTAAGTTGACTCATGTGTGGATTATTCGGCGATTCCAGGGATATTCCTACTCGTGGAATATTGGGTGATTTTCTTTTATGGGAAGAAGGGAATGCTTGACGAGGATATTTTCTACTACCGTCACAACATGCATCGGCCCTCGCGTCTCCGGAGTGCCCTCTCCCCCTCGGACAGGCGAGCAAACCCCAGCTGCATGGGTTCACCCCCAGACAAGTCATCCCCAGGAGGCGTGGGAGGAGAGGGAGGCACGGGTGGGACAGAAAATGTAGGCACCAATCTGTTAGAAGACCTCCGCAGGTTCTCCTTAAAGGAAGGTCTCTCCCTGAGTCTGGTGTCAATCAAAATCAGGAAAGAAATAAGAGACTCGAGCTCAACTGGTAGGTCCTTAGCTGCAACCTCATCCTTCAAGGCATCCGAGAGACCATGAGAGAAAGCAGCGACCAGAGCCTCATTATTCCAGCCCACCTCTGCTGCCAGGGTACGAAACTCAATGGCGTATTCAGCTACGGATCGTGAACCCTGTCTGATGGACATAAGGAGCTTCGCAGCAGAGGCAGCACGAGCCGGCACATCGAATACCTTCCGAAGAGAAGCAACAAAACCGGAAAACTCGGCAACCACCGGATTGTTGTTCTCCCATAAAGGGCTGGCCCAGGCCAAGGCCTTGTCCGAGAGCAGCGAGATCAAGAAGCCCACCTTTGATCTCTCAGTAGGAAAGGCATGTGGCAGCAACTCAAAATAAATGCCCACCTGGTTAAGGAAACCTCGGCACTGAGTTGGCTCTCCCCCAAAGCGCTGTGGAAGAGGGGCAGAACCGGTCATACCCCGAAACACCGCAGGCGCAACAACAGGTGTCGGGGTAGACTCTGGCGCAACAACCGGAGCGGCAGTAGGAGCGAGCCCAGGAGCGACAACCGACCCATCGGCAACGGGAGCGAAATGAGCCGTGCGTTCAAGCAGGGTTTGCAACGCCACAGCGAACCGACCCAACAGGTGATCCTGCTGATCAAGTCTGGCAACCAGCGTGGGTAGCGAGGATGGCCCTGTACCGTCAGAATTCATGGCTTGGTCCTAATGTCACGGAACCATGAACCAGACGTACAACAAGAGATAAGTGAAAATAAGAAGGCTTTATTGAAAATAAAGCTGTAAAGCAAAAGTCCAAACGGATGGTGAAACCGAGCAGAGTCTTTGCGAAGCCAGAGGTCAGGAACCAGAAGGGTAGTCAGACGAAGCCAGGATCAGGAACCAGCAGGGTAGTCAGACGAAGCCAGGATCAGGAACCAGCAGGGTAGTCAGACGAAGCCAGGATCAGGAACCAGCAGGGTAGTCAGACGAAGCCAGGATCAGGAACCAGCAGGGTAGTCAGACTAAGCCAGGATCAGGAACCAGAAGCAGCAGCAGTCTAGAAGCATGTGAACACAGGAGGACCAAGCAAGGAACTGAAGCCACAGACCTCCTATATATATGAGCTAGGCATCCAGCTCCTCCCAGGGGAAGGAGGAGCCGCAGGGTGGAAGGCTACAAGAAACCCAGAACCCAAGATGGCCGCCAGCACATGTCAAACGAAGGAGAGCAGCAAGCAGGTAAGACCATGACAGCGAGTAGGCGACAGAACCTTCAGCGTTATTTGGTCGGGCCTAATGCGGGTCTACGAATTGTGAGGCCAGAACAAGTACAGGCGATAGTAGATTGGGTTGCTGACAGTGCCTCAAGTTCCTTCACATTGTCTCCAACCCAGTATCCTGCTGAAAGATCAGAGTTGGCACCTGCAGCCGATGTCCATCAGTCTTTCACCTCACCCCCTTGCAAATCAGCCAAGCAGTCTGAGCCCCAAGTCATGCAGCAGTCTATTCTGCACATCTCGGATGATGACAAAACACAGGTGCCAACTGCTGTGGCTTTCTGCAGTGTGCAGACCGACAAGGAGGGCAGGGGTGAAGACTGGGTGGAAGATGATGTGGAGGACGATGAGGTCCTCGACCCCACATGGAATCAAGGTTATGTGAGTGACCTGTCTAGTTCAGAGGAAGAGGCGGTGGACGCACAGAGCCACCAGCAAAGCAGAAGAGGGAGCAGGGCGCTAAAGCGGAGCGGCCGTCCCCTAGACAGTACGCCTGCTACTGCCCAATGCAGCAAGTGAACAAGCACACCAAAGCCAGCTGCAAGGATTTCCCTGGCGTGGCAGTTTTTTAGACAATGTGTTGACGACGAGACAGGAGTGGTTTGCACACTGTGCAATCAGAGCCTGAAGCGAGGCTCAAACGTTCTCAACCTGAGCACAACCTGCATGACCAGGCATCTAAGTGCAAAGCACGAGCTGCAGTGGAGTAGACACCTCAAAAACCAAGAAAGGTCTGTGGCTCCTCCTGCTTCCTCTTCTGCTGCAGTCTCGGCCTCTTTATCCACCTTTGGAGCGACAGTGGCACCTGCCACCCCGCAAACAGAGAATCTGCCAGCAACACCAACACCAACACCTGGGTCACCAAGCATCTCCACAATGTCCCACGGAAGCGTTCAGCTGTTTATGTCCCAAACACTGGAGCGGAAGAGGAAGTACCCCCCTACCCACCCGCGATCCCTGGCCCTGAATGCCAGCATTTCAAAATTACTGGCCTTTGTAATGCTGTCATTCCGTCTGGTGGAGACAGAGAGTTTTAAAAGCCTTATTGCGGTGGCTGTCCCACAGTATGTCGTGCCCAGCCCCCACTACTTTTCAAGGCGAGCCATCCCTTCCCTGCACAACCAAGTGGGGGACAAAATTAGGTGTGCACTGCGCGACGCCATCTGTGGCAAGGTCCACCTAATTACGGAAACGTGGACCAGTAAGCACGGTCAGGGATGTTATATCTCCCTAACAGCACACTGGCTAAATGCAGGGGGGGCTGTGCCTGAGGCGCATAGCAGTTTGGGGCATGTCCTTCCACCACTGTGGATTGCCGGGCGCTTCAGTTTGCCTCCTGTTGCTTCCTCCTCCTACTCGACTTCCTCATCCTCTACCACCTCCTCATCCGGTCAGCGTAACACCTTCACCGCCAACTTCAGCACAGCCAGGGGCCAGGGGTAAACGACAGAAGGCAGTTTTAAAACTTGAGTGGTTGGCTGGTGGTGTGCGATAATGGGAAAAATCTCATATCAGCTCTGGAACTAGCCGGTTTGATGCACATCCCTTGCCTGGCACATGTGCTGAATTTTGTGGTGCAGAGAAACCTTAAAAATTACCCCGATATGTCAGAGCTGCTGCAGAAAGTGCGGGCAGTCTGTGCGCGCTTTCAGCGTTCTCACCCTGCTGCTGCTCGCCTATCCGCGCTGCAGTGTAACTTCGGCCTTCCCGCTCACCGCTTCATATGCAACGTGCCCACAAGGTGGAACTCCACCTTGCACATGCTGGCCAGACTGTATGAGCAGCAGCAGGCGATAGTGGAGTTTCAGCTGCAGCATGCACGAGTGAGTCGCTTGGCGGAAGAGCACCACTTCACCACCAATGCCTGGGCCTACATGCGAGACTTGTGTTCCTTGTTGCGCTGTTTTGAGTACTCCACCAACATGGCCAGTGCTGATAACGCCGTTCTCAGCGTTACTATCCCACTTCTATGCCTCCTTGAAAAAAACGCTCCTGGCGATGATGGAAGAGGATGTGGCACAGGAGGAGGAAGAGGGATCATTTCGTAGGGTTTCCGACCAGTCATTCCCAAGTGGCTCTGAGGGTGGGTTCCTGCACCCACAAACGCCAGGTAAACAATTTTCCAGCCAGGGCACAGTTCTGGAGGATGACGAGGTGGAGGATGAGGAGATGGAGGAGGAAGAAGAAGCGTGTTCACAAAGGAAGTGCCACCCAAACCAGCAAATGGCCATCACTGGTACGTGGCAGGGGGATACAGAAGACACAGATGATACACCTCCCACAGAGGACAGCTTTTCGTTGCCTCTGGGCAGCCTGGTACACATGAGCGATTACATGCTGCAGTGTCTCCGCAACGACCGCCGAGTTGCTCACATTCTAACTTGTGCTGATTACTGGGTGGCCACGCTGCTGGATTCCCATTACAAGGACAACGTACCATCCTTAATTCCATCATTGGAGAGTGATCGTAAGATGCGCGAGCATAAGCGCACACTGGCAGCATTTCAGCAACATGTATGTGTGCACACGGCTACACGTACTGAATGACGGGTCTGCCCCCTTCAACTTCTGGGTCTCCAAATTGGGCACATGGCATGAGCTTGCCCTTTACGCCTTGGAGGTGCTGGCCAGCCCTGCAGCCAGTGTATTGTCTGAACGTGTGTTTAGCACAGCAGGGGGCGTTATCACAGACAAGCGCAGCTGCCTGTCCACAGCCAATGGATCCCACAGGACTTGTCCGTACCTTGTGCAAAATAGACATGTATACCGGCCTTACCCAGCCATTGTTATACTACAGCACTCATTGTTGTATTTTTGATATTTCCCACTCTTTTGGGGTGTACCCTAATTAAAAATAAAATAAAAAATAAACTGTGTTGGCTACCTCGTCCTCCTCCACCCCTGCTTCCACCTACACTGCTACGTCCACCGCCTCCTCAACCTCCTACTCCATGGACCTCCACCTCATACATCAAGATTTTTTTTTTTATTTGTACATATTTTATTTTATGTCATTTCAATAATTTGTCTCTTACATTTTCAGGTGAAATTTACCAATTTTTGGCTGTGACATACCCCTGCTCTACCTAGTTGACAGGTAAAGAAATTTTACTAATTTGTCTGTTACATTTTCGGGTAAAATTCACCAATTTTTGGCTGATATATACCCCTGCCCTACCTAGTAGACAGGTAAACATATTTCACTAATTTGTCTGTTACATTTTAGGGTGAAATTCACAAACTTTTGGGTGTGATATACCCCTGCTCTACCTAGTGGACAGGTTAATAAATTTCACACATTTTTCTGTTACATACAGTTGCAAGAAAAAGTATGTGAACCCTTTGGAATGATATGGATTTCTGCACAAATTGGTCATAAAATGTGATCTAATCTTCATCTGAGTCACAACAATAGACAATCACAGTCTGCTTAAACTAATAACACACAAATAATTAAATGTTACCATGTTTTTATTGAACACACCATGTAAACATTCACAGTGAAGGTGGAAAAAGTATGTGAACCCCTAGACTATTGACATCTCCAAGAGCTAATTGGAGTGAGGTGTCAGCCAACTGGAGTCCAATCAATGAGATGAGATTGCAGGTGTTGGTTACAGCTGCCCTGCCCTATAAAAAACACACACCAGTTCTGGGTTTGCTTTTCACAAGAAGCATTGCCTGATGTGAATGATGCCTCGCACAAAAGAGCTCTCAGAAGACCTACGATTAAGAATGGTTGACTTGCATAAAGCTGGAAAAGGTTATAAAAGTATCTCCAAAAGCCTTGCTGTTCATCAGTCCACGGTAAGACAAATTGTCTATAAATGGAGAAAGTTCAGCACTGCTGCTACTCTCCCTAGGAGTGGCCATCCTGTAAATATGACTGCAAGAGCACAGCGTAGACTGCTCAATGAGGTGAAGAAGAATCCTAGAGTGTCAGCTAAAGACTTACAAAAGTCTCTGGCATATGCTAACATCCCTGTTAGCGAATCTACGATACGTAAAACACTAAACAAGAATGGATTTTATGGGAGAATATCACAGAGGAAGCCACTGCTGTCCAAAAAAACATTGCTGCATGTTTACAGTTTGCACACGAGCACCTGGATGTTCCATAGCAGTACTGGCAAAATATTCTGTGGACAGATGAAACCAAAGTTGAGTTGTTTGGAAGAAACACACAACACTATGTGTGGAGAAAAAGAGGTGCAGCCAGCCAGTACCGCAGGGGCAACACGTGAGGTGCACGGTGGACCGATGAGGGGCCAAATAATAACACACAGTTCATCAGTTTACTCACGGTTAGCAGAAAGCATCCCTGGGCTGGCAGCACAGTGTTGAGGTGGACAGCACGAAATCCTCCGGGGCACGCTCTGTGGTAGGGAAGCATCAGCCAAGATGGTGGTTGTGGTGCCCTTGATGTTAGGGGTGCTTAGGGTGCTTGTTGCGGCTGAGTCCCTTGATGTTTTTTGTCGTGACGCCAGTACCGTTAATGGTGGTACAACCAATAGTAGTACCAATAGTAGTAATAATGAGGTAGACAGTGGTAAGATACAACTCACAACTTTTACTGATGTTGGTTCCATTTGCAGTAGGTACATAAAACAAAGTGCAGTCTTTTGTTAGTACTAGAGTTAATCTGTGAATCCACTGTTTATAGGCTTTCTTGGGCCCTGATTCAGGCTGTGGTTATGGAGTACCTTACTTCAGTTGGCATACTCAGTCCTAAACCTTGTCCTTTCCCACCAAGCTGAATATTGGGACAGGTAGCTAATCTGTTTCCCAGAATTATGGTGTGGCTGCCAGAAGCTATAATGTCCTCCACCATGCGCAAATGTGTCTGTGGCCCTAAATAGCGGCTGTTATCACTGATGAATCTTTGTGATGCTTGGGTCTGTTCCAGGGAGGCAAACTCTCTCCTACTGGTCAGGGATGCATGTATATAGTCCGGCCACAGAAGGAAAAAGCTCTTCTGCGCCTCACACCCTGGTACTACCACATAGCAAAGTTGGCTCCACTCACTAATCTGTGGTGTGACGTCTTCACTCTGCATAATCTCTAGGCCTGACCTAGGTATTTATATCACCTGAATACTATCCCCATCTAGTGGTGGGATGTATAAATTACACCAGACCAGCCTATGAACAGGGATACAACAGGTGTTGTAGTACAAAATAACATGCAGTATGATAATGCAATTTAAGCTATTTTGCAGTTCCCACGTATCCTGAGTGGGACGCTGCAGAGGCACAGCACACCAACATCAAATGACCTCAAGAAAGCGATTCACACCAGACATCCCAGGAATATTGCTGAACTGAAACAGTTCTGTAAAGAGGAATGGTCAAGAATTACTCCTGACCGTTGTGCACGTCTGATCTGCAACTACAGGAAACGTTTGGTTGAAGTTATTGCTGCCAAAGGAGGTTCAACCAGTTATTAAATCCAAGGATTCACATACTTTCACCACCTGCACTGTGAATGTTTACATGGTTTGTTCAATAAAAACATGGTAACATTTAATTCTTTGTGTGTTATTAGTTTAAGCAGACTGTGATTGTCTATTGTTGTGACTTAGATGAAGATCAGATCACATTTTATGACCAATTTGTGCAGAAATCCATATCATTCCAAGGGTTCACATACTTTTTCTTGCAACTGTAGTTGGGTGACATTCACACATTTTTGGCTGCGATATACCCCTGCTCTACCTAGTGGACAGGTTAATAAATTTCAAAAAATTTTCTGTTATATTGTCGGGTGACAATCACCAATTTTTGGCTGTGATATACCCCTGCTCTACCTAGTGGACAAGGAAATACATTTCACTAATTCGACTTTTACATTCTTGGGTGACATTTTACCATTTTTGCCATGAATAAACCCCTGCTCTGCATAGGTGACAGGGACCGAAATTTTTCAAAATCATCTGTTCCATTGGTGGGTGACATTAACCCATTTTTGGTGATGAAAACCCCCTGCTCTGCATAAGTGACAGGGAATTAAATTTCTAAAATTCGTCTTTAATTGACGCGCGCCTCCTCCTTTCATTCGATGCTTTAACTTTAACAACTTGTCCCACATTTCCGCTCGATCACATTGAAGCCATTGACCTCCCTTGGATGTGGTATCTCTTTCTCGCGCTCCCTCTCCGGCGTGGAACCCTGATTCGCCGTTAACCATGATCAACATGGTAGGCGCAGAAAAGAACATCGAAAGTTGATAGAGAAAATATCTAATTGGATAGAGAAGATATCTAATTGGATCGTGGACATCAAGGGGACTTGTGCGACATGGTGGAGCAGTATGTGTGCACACACCTACATGTACTGACTGATGGGTCTGCCCCTTCAACTTCTGGGTCTCCAAATTGAGCATATGGCCTGAGCTTGCCCTTTACGCCTTGTAGGTGCTGGCCTGCCCTGAGTCTGAAAAGTCTGATCGTTTGTTTAGCACGACTGGAGGGGATTATCGCAGGTTATATTTCCCAATGTTTTTGGGGTGTACCCTAATTTAAACCCAAAAATATATATAAAAAAATTAAAACCAAAAACCAGTGTTGGCTACCTCCTCCTCCTCCACCGCCGCTTTAACCTACATCGCCACATCCACCGCCTCCTCAACCTTCTATTCCATATGGACCTCGTCCTCCTAGATCAAGATTAATTATTTTTTATTTTTGCGTATTTTGTTATTTTAAGTCATATCCCTATCCACATTTGTTTGCATAGCACTTGCCATGCTCTTAACCACATTTTGATGCAATTTGCAGCCCTTTCCATAACTTTTTTAGAGCCATTTTAGTGCTCCAAAGTTCGGGTCCCCATTGACTTCAAACATCCAGGTGTCTGCTCAACTCTAGCTACGGGTGTTATACAGTTCTTATGGTATGCACGTTCTTAGCATTCCATCAGTATTTTGTTTGAGGTCCAGAAGACTCTTCAACATTGTTCTTTAGATTCCTGGTCCGATGAGAGATAAGACAATGATAATGTCTCTTAGTGGTCAACATAGCCTACACAGCTCAGATGTTGTCAGCTTTAGGTTGATTTATTACTTTATTGAAGCCTCCATTAGAGGGAGGTTAATTCATAGAGATTTATACAGCTGCTATTGAGTTCTAAAAATTCATATGTATTGTGCACCCCCTAGTGATGGCTGCAGGATGGAGCTCACAGGGGAAGATCAATCAGTGTATTTTGGGCAGTTTTATAGCCTAAACACGTTGAAATATATAACATATGGGGACACAGACTGTTAACAATACCCTCTCAGTCTAACAGTTGTTTTTTTCCAGAGTTTTGGTTTTATAAAGAAAGAAACTGTTGCAGCCAAATGTTAGCTTACGTCAATGCAGAAATATAAAATTCACTTTAAATAGTTTTTTTCTTTTGATGCACTTTTGCGGTCAGTGGAAACTATTCTCCAAAATTCAGCATATTCTAGGTGAGGCAAAAAAAACCTAAAAACTATGTGATGGAAGTCTTAGAAAAGTGAAAGAAAACAACAGGGCCAGCTACACTCCATTAACATACATTTATTTGGGATTCTACATTTGCTATGGAGCCTCTGTGTATACCCCTGATCAAGTCAACATCCTAGAGACACTTTTAGCAAAACTTAAAGGGTTATTCCCAGGGGCGTAGCTATAGGTGGTGCAGAGGTAGCAGTTGCCACCAGGCCCAGGAGCTTGAGGGGGTCCAAATAAGAAGAAATCGATATTATAGAAAGTGAATGCTGGTCAAGTTACACCGCTGGCTGGAGGAAAGAATTTGGCATGGGAGGGATACCATTTCAGTTATTGACTCAGGCAGCACGAAGGCTATGTGCTTCCTTGCCGCTGGCCACAAAGCACTGAGGAAAGGGGGGCCCAAGCTGGACGCTTGCACCAGGGCCCATGAGCCTTTAGCTACGCCCCTGATATTCCCATCTTGGTGCTTTTTTTGCCCAGCTGAAATCCATTGTAAAATAGAAGACATTGGCAGACATCTGGTGACTAATGTGACTGCTCAGCTCCTGAGCGGGATCCTTCTTTAAAGACCCAACATCAGCCACGGATTTATGGCAGATGTTGGGAAGGAGTTAAACACGCCTTGGGAATGTTTTCCTGTGACTGGAACAAGTTTCTGTTGAGATGATTCTGAAAGGAGGGTAGTGTTAAACTAGCTTGAGCTCAGCCTTTGTTTTACACTATGCTCAGTGGCAGTGTGAGATTGTCTGTGGGGAGAACACTTCAGTTATGGACATAGCATGGACTATGAGATGTAATTTGTTCAGCACCCTGGACTATCTTTTGGTATTCAGTGGTGAGGAAATTACCTTAGTCTTCTGGCCTGTCAAACTGTCAAACTGATTCCGATTTGGAACGCTGCACCTCACCACTGAGAACTACACAATAAATAAGATAGTTGTGCACCCCTAAGCTGGGTATTGCATACCAAACAAATTGCTATTTGTGAGAAACAGATTACTCGATCTAGAGGACATTGAAATTAGGGCACCCATGCTCCATCCTAGCCAGATAAATGGTTATGAACCTATCTTGTAAGACTGGATCTCCACCTTCTCTGAACATGTTCTGCAACTTGCTGTCACATAAAGAAAACATTAAGTTACTTGTTCAACTTCATCTCAATCTCCTGCCTATCAATTTGCACACTAACACAGGTCCCCTGCCTTCCACCAGTCAGAAGACTCCACACTACTATTTCCATCCCAAGGGCAATCCCCTCATCACTGCACCAGCCCTAGGAATGAGGGGAGTTTGGTGGAGAGAAGTCCAGCCAGCGTAAACACCATGACTACAGCAGACAGGCTCTAATTCTAAATCATATTTACTGTTTTACACTTTTTTACTGTTGTAATCCCCATTTAGTATGTGTTGCACAATTGACAACGCAGTCCAGTGCACATCTTGCATGATGTATGCAGTCCTGGAACAGCCGTTCGAGGGTGTATATCTTTGTTCAAGATGTGAGCAAATTACCCGTTTGGAATCGCAAATCGAGTCTCTAAACGGGCAAGTTGCAACACTGAGAGGCATTGACAATTTGCAAAAGAGTTTGCTTCTCACCGAGCAAGCACTCTTTGGGGTAGATGAGGGGGAGGGTGACAGAGAGGAGGCTGAGGAAAGTGAGGTAGCTAGCTGGGTAACAGTTAGAAAGCGGGGTAGAGGGAAGAGTGCCAGGAAGGCTAGCCCTGATCTGACACACTCCAACAAGTTTGCACGTTTGGCAGATGAGGGGGATGTCAGTCCAGGACGGCACTGCTGCAGCCGGACACTTCCTCTGCCAGTCAGGGGAATGTCAGCTCCAGTAAGCAGGGAACCAGGAGAGCAGGGCAGGCCAGACAGGTGCTGGTAGTGGGAGACTCCATTATTAGGGGAACAGATAGGGAAATCTGTCACAAAGACCGTGATCGCCGAATAGTGTGCTGTCTTCCTGGCGCTAGAGTTCGACACATCGCGGATCGGGTTGACAGATTACTGGGAGGGGCTGGAGAAGATCCAGCGGTCATGGTCCATATCGGAACCAATGACAAAGTTAGAGGTAGGTGGAGAGTCCTTAAAAATGATTTCAGGGATTTAGGTCAAAAGTTTAGGGCAAGGACCTCAAAGGTAGTATTTTCCGAAATACTGCCTGTACCATGAGCCACACAAGAAAGGCAGTGGGAGATTAGGGAGATTAACAAGTGGCTCAAGAACTGGTGTAGGAAAGAGGGGTTTGGGTTCCTAAAGAACTGGGCCGACTTCTCTATCGGCTACAGGCTCTATCGTAGGGACGGGCTGCACCTCAATGGGGAAGGGGCAGCTGTGCTGGGGAGAAAGATGGCTAGAAGGTTGGAGAAGTGTTTAAACTAGGGACTAGGGGGGAGGGTAATTACATTATAGGAGGGGAAGATAGGGCAGATAGAGACCGGGGGCAAGGTAGTGGGACTGGGGGAGGAATGGAAGGAGGGACTAGAACAGATCAGAAGGAAAGGTGTAGGGTAAAAAAATATTCATAAGCCTCTCAAATGTATGTATACTGATGCCAGAAGCCTGACTAATAAAAGTGGGGAGCTGTAATTAGTGATGTGTGAGGAGAACTATGACATAGTGGGAATAACTGAGACATGGCTGGACGATAGCTATGACTGGGCAGTTAATGTACAAGGTTACAGTCTGTTTAGAAAGGATTGTCAAAACCGGAGAGGGGGAGGGGATTGCCTTTATGTAAAGTCTTGTCTAAAGCCCACACTCCGTGAAGATATACAGTTGCAAGAAAAAGTATGTGAACCCTTGGATTTAATAACTGGTTGAACCTCCTTTGGCAGCAATAACTTTAACCCAACGTTTCCTGTAGTTGTAGATCAGACGTGCACAACGGTCAGGAGTAATTCTTGACCATTCCTCTTTACAGAACTGTTTCAGTTCAGCAATATTCTTGGGATGTCTGGTGTGAATCGCTTTCTTGAGGTCATGCCACAGCATCTCAATCGGGTTGAGGTCAGGACTCTGACTGGGCCACTCCAGAAGGAGTATTTTCTTTTGTTTAGGCCATTCTGTTGTTGATTTTCTTCTATGCTTTGGATCGTTGTCCTGTTGCAAAACCCATCTTCTGTTGAGCTTCAGCTGGTGGACAGATGACCTTAAGTTCACCTGCAAAATGTCTTGATAAACTTGGGAATTCATTTTTCCTTCGATGATAGCAATCTGTCCAGACCCTGACGCAGCAAAGCAGCCCCAAACCATGATGCCCCTACCACCATACTTCACAGTTGGGGTGAGGTTTTGATGTTGGTGTGCTGTGCCTCTTTTTCTCCACACATAGTGTTGTGTGTTTCTTCCAAACAACTCAACTTTGGTTTCATCTGTCCACAGAATATTTTGCCAGTACTGCTGTGGAACATCCAGGTGCTCTTGTGCAAACTGTAAACGAGCAGCAATGTTTATTTTTGGACAGCAGTGGCTTCCTCTGTGGTATCCTCCCATGAAATCCATTCTTGTTTAGTGTTTTACGTATCGTAGATTCGCTAACAGGGATGTTAGCATATGCTTTTGTAAGTCTTTAGCTGACACTCTAGGATTCTTCTTCACCTCATTGAGCAGTCTGCGCTGTGCTCTTGCAGTCATCTTTACAGGACGGCCACTCCTAGGGAGAGTAGCAGCAGTGCTGAACTTTCTCCATTTATAGACAATTTGTCTTACTGTGGACTGATGAACAGCAAGGCTTTTGGAGATACTTTTATAACCCTTTCCAGCTTTATGCAAGTCAACAATTCTTAATCATAGGTCTTCTGAGAGCTCTTTTGTGCGAGGCATCATTCACATCAGGCAATGCTTCTTGTGAAAACCAAACCCAGAACTGGTGTGTGTTTTTTATAGGGCAGGGCAGCTGTAACCAACACCTCCAATCTCATCTCATTGATTGGACTCCAGTTGGCTGACACTTCACTCCAATTAGCTCTTGGAGATGTCATTAGTCTAGGGGTTCACATACTTTTTCCACCTTCACTGTGAATGTTTACATGGTGTGTTCAATAAAAACATGGTAACATTTAATTCTTTGTGTGTTATTAGTTTAATCCGACTGTGATTGTCTATTGTTGTGACTTAGATGAAGATCAGATCACATTTTATGACCAATTTGTACAGAAATCCATATCATTCCAAAGGGTTCACATACTTTGTCTTGCAACTGTAAGTGAGGGACATGAACATGTGGAGTCACTGTGGGTAGAGATACATGGAACTAAAAACAACAATAAATTACTAATAGGAGTTTACTATAAACCACCTAATATACCAGAGTCCACAGAAAATCTACTACTAAATGAGATAGACGAGGCAGCAAATCATAATGAGGTGCTCATTATGGGGGACTTCAACTACCCAGATATAGACTGGGAAACTGAATCTTGTATATCTCAAAAAGGAAACAGGTTCTTGGCAATAACCAAAGACAATTACCTCTCCCAACTGGTTCATGACCCGACTAGAAGGACGGCCATACTGGACTTAATATTAACCAATAGGCCTGACAGAACAACAGACGTGCAGGTTGGGGGACACCTGGGAAATAGTGACCATAAAGTAATAACCTTCCAATTATCATTCAAAAGATCGTTTCTACAGGGAGGAACAAAAATACCAAACTTCAAAAAAGCTAAATTTAGCCAACTAAGAGAGGCCGCAGGCCTAACTAACTGGGACAAAGTCCTAAAAAAAAAAATACTGCCACAAAATGGGATATCTTTAAAAGCATCCTAAAATATTATTGTGAGAGGTACATACCGTATGGGAATAAAAGGTTAAGGAACAAAAAGAAACCAATCTGGATAAATAGAACTGTAAAGAAAGCAATAAATGACAAAAAGAAAGCATATAAATCACTAAAACAGGAGGGTAGCACGGAAGCACTGAAAAACTATGAGCAAAGAAATAGAACATGTAAAAAACAAATAAAAGCGGCCAAACTAGAGACCGAGAGATTAATTGCCAAAGAGAGTAAAACTAACCCTAAAATGTTCTTCAATTATATAAATGTTAAAAAGTATAAATCTGAAGGTGTCGGCCCTTTAAAGAGTAATGAGGGGGGAGTCGCAGAGAGCGACGAGGAGAAAGCAAAGCTGTTAAATATTTTTTTCTCCAATGTATTCACTGAGGAAAATTAACTGTCAGATGACATGCAGAATGTAAAAATAAATTCCCCATTAAAAGTGTCTTGTCTGACCCAGGAAGAAGTACATCAGCGACTTAAAAAGATTAAAATAGACAAATCGCCAGGACCGGATGGCATACACTCCCGTATCCTAAGGGAAGACCCTTATTTCTGATATTTGCGGACTCTATACTGACAGGGAATGTCCCACAGGATTGGCGCATGGCAAATGTGGTGCCAATATTCAAAAAGGGTCGAAAAACAGAGCCTGGAAACTATAGGCCGGTAAGTTTAACATCTGTTGTGGGTAAACTGTTTGAAGGTTTTCTGAGAGATGCTATCTTAGAGCATCTCAATGGAAATAAGCAAACAACACCGTATCAGCATGTCTTCGTGAGGGATCGGTCATGCCAAACTAATTTAATCAGTTTTTATGAGGAGTTAAGTTCTAGACTTGACAGCCGCGAATCAATGGATGTCGTATATCTGGACTTCTCCAAAGCATTTGACACTGTACCACATAAAAGGTTAGTATATAAAATGAGAATGCTCGGACTGGGAGAAAACGTCTGTATGTGGGTAAGTAACTGGCTCAATGATAGAAAACAGAGGGTGGTTATTAACGGTACACACTCAGATTGGGTCACTGTCACTAGTGGGGTACCTCAGGGGTCAGTATTGGGCCCTATTCTCTTCCATATATTTATTAATGATCTTGTAGAAGGCTTGCATAGTAAAGTATCAATTTTCGCAGATGACACTAAACTGTGTAAAGTAATTAACACTGAAGAGGACAGTATACTACTACAGATGGATCTGGATAGATTGGGAGACTTGGGCAGATAAGTGGCAGATGAGGTGTAACACTGACAAATGTAAGGTTATGCACATGGGAAGGAATAATGCAAGTCACCCGTACATACTAAATGGTAAAACACTCGGTAACACTGACATGGAAAAGGATCTAGGAATTTTAATAAACAGCAAACTAAGCTGCAAAAACCAGTGTCAGGCAGCTGCTGCCAAGGCCAATAAGATAATGGGTTGCATCAAAAGGGGCATAGATGCCCGTGATAAGAACATAGTCCTACCACTTTACAAATCATTAGTAAGACCACACATGGAGTACTGTGTACAGTTCTGGGCTCCTGTAAACAAGGCAGACATAGCAGAGCTGGAGAGGGTTCAGAGTAGAGCAACTAAAGTTATAACTGGAATGGGGCAACTACAGTACCCTGAAAGATTATCAAAATTAGGGTTATTCACTTTAGAAAAAAGACGACTGAGGGGAGATCTAATTAATATGTATAAATATATCAGGGGTCAGTACAGAGATCTCTCCCCGTCATCTATTTATCCCCAGGACTGTAACTGTGACGAGGGGACATCCTCTGCGTCTGGAGGAAAGAAAGTTTGTACACAAACATAGAAAAGGATTCTTTATGGTAAGAGCAGTGAGACTATGGAACTCTCTGCCTGAGGAGGTGGTGATGGTGAGTACAATAAAGGAATTCAAGAGGGGCCTGGATGTATTTCTGGAGTGTAATAATATTACAGGCTATAGCTACTAGAGAGGGGTCGTTGATCCAGGGAGTTAGTCTGATTGCCTGATTGGAGTCGGGAAGGAATTTTTTATTTCCCTAAAGTGGGGAAAATTGGCTTCTACCTCAGTTTTTTTTTTTTGCCTTCCTCTGGATCAACTTGCAGGATGACAGGCCGAACTGGATGGACAAATGTCTTTTTTTGGCCTTATGTACTATGTTACTATGTTACTACCTATATCCTGTCTACCTACTATTATCCCCTTCACATTCCCCCTGGGTTGCTGCAATGAGGCACTTACCATTACTTAACTATTCTCAAAGCTACCATATACCGCATCTCTATCTCTTTATACCTGTGAATGAATTAATTTGAGAATATTGGCAAAAAAAAAAAAATGAATAAAAAAATAAGTAAAAAAGTAATTATTTACATATGTGCAATATCCCTTTAAGCAAAGTAACTGGCTACAACAGGAAGTGGCCCTGCAGCACGCTGGACTGCATCCAGTACTTAATTCCAGTCCTATATACATATATTCTAATCATCCTCTGCACAAGATTTGTAGCTCCATTTCATAGGAACGTTGAATTTGGGCCCAATTCCCAGTACAGTATGTGCATCCAGGAAGGAACATTTGCTAAAATTAGCCAGCTCCTTGTCTCAGACACGCCAACTGATTAATACCCCTGACCGTTTGGAGCAGGATATACAGTGCTTGAATTTTTAGCAGGCATCTGTCTACACTTAGCTCAGCCTCTTGGATGGGATTTCACTGTGCAAGTACCAGAGAAGTGTTTTCTTTTACATAATTAATTTTCTTTCCAGGGGTTTGATGGCTGTCCACGCATTTCAGGTCAGCTTTCATCAGATTTCCAGCAGGGCTGGAGAAGAATTTTACGAATACTAATTTCTAAATATGAGCCTGCTAGGAGCAGGGATTCCTGTTAGGGCAACTATATAAATTTCCAGGTCATTGAGCTTTACTGGTCAAAAGGGTTTTCAGTCTGTAAATATCCAAGACTGGTAAGGAAACTGAAGTAATATGTATAATTGTCTTGGAAATATGCTACATATTATTTTAATGGGGCATGTAACCTCTCCTAGTTTAATTACTTTCATTCCCCATGTACTCTATGTTGTACCATTCCTGGATTATTTTTTCTAGAAGTTGTGCTGAATTTAAAGCAGTTTGCAATGAATGTCCAGATGGGTGTTACCAGTTGGGTGTGTGTGTCCTTTTGCAGTGACCCACTGGTTCACTGCTAAAGGGTTAAAACTATGAGTCACTGTCAAAGTTGCTAACTTTACACTTACACTGGTGCAAATGGCAAATGTAACTTTACTAGGCACTATGTATTTCAAAGGGCTGAATATGGATAGGAAATAGTCAACTGGCCCTCCTTAGTAATAGTTGCCAGGTGGTAGGCTGGTCCCACTCTCACTTGTCTAGTGATTAGTTCCTGGAAAGCCAGCAAAGAGTAAAGATGTGCATGCCGCTATTGGTGTGTAATCCAGACAAGCTGCTAGAAAAGCAACATGCTAAGGACCAACCCTTGAGGAAAAAAAGCTTTGGACTATTGCAGAAGGTTCAGGATCATTTAAGGGCTATGCTTGGAAAAAGTCAGTAAAGGTGATGCATGCAAGTGACTTTAGACTTTACTGCACGTGCTTTGTGTTAAATTGCATCAGGCGCCCACCACACCACTGAGACAGATTGGCCATCTGATCTAGAACTATACCCTGTTGTTGGGCATTGCAGAGCAATATTGACGAATTGTACACCTTTGTTGATTTTAAAATTTCATGTACCTACAGTATATAAAGTTACCCAAGGAGGGCCAGCATGATAGCCACCTCCTATACACAGCCTTTGGTAAAAGCCTACTTGAGAACTGTGCTTACTGGTAGTATGTCCATTGTGAACCCATCTTCTATTCAGTAAAGAAGAGACTTTATTTTATTGTAGACAAGCCGGTCTGGTTATTGGTCTCCATTCGCAAATGGAACCACAATCCTCATGTCCTGTTCTCCTGGCTTGCACCCCACTTCTTGCATAACATCAAGGGCACCCCACTCATTACCAGGCAGGAGACCCAAAAAGTACAGGTTGTGCTCCGAGGGGAAGAAGGGTTTCACACCTCTCATCACTGCACATGCGGCTTGGAGAGCGCTGGAGCGGGTTAGCCATGTCAGGATGACGAGCACCGTCTATACCACAAACACTCCCATCCACCTTTCCACCCCACACCTTCCCTGGGGGCTAGCGTGCTGCACCTACACATTTTAACACTAGGCAATCAGTGCTGCCAGTGTCAGATTGTGCAGGGGCACTGTAAGGACACAGTTAGATAAATATCTCAAATCGCCACCCCAATCAACTAAGACGAGGAGTAATCAGAAACAAATACCACAAATGGAGGATTATGGAGAGAATGGGCACCCTGTAAATAGGGCGGGAGAAAGCCAAGCATCTGAAACAGACAACCAGATGAACAATATTGATCGCAAATTAGCGGGTATATTGGAGGCAGTCAGAACAATTAATCAATCATTAAACACGTTGACAATGACGGTGGCAGCAGTGCAGACCGATATCTCAGTAATTCGAGACGACCTAAACAAAATGAGGCAACGTGTCAAAGAGTATGTTACTCTGACAACAGAGTTGCAAAAAGAATCCAGCCAGATCAAAAAAAGGATAGAAAGCGACAATAAGGCACTAAAGGAAAAAATGGCGGATCTGGAAGACAGATCCCGGAGAGATAATCTCAAATTGGTGGGCTTTCCGGAGGGAGCAGAAAAAGACGAGCCCAGGGGCTTTATCCAAAAATGGCTGTTAGATAATGTAACAACAGCGGAGGCAGCGGGACCACTCACAGTGGAGAGAGCACATCGCATTCCTATCAGAACACTTCCACCAGGGTCAGCACCAAGGCCATTATTAATTAAGATGACCTCCTCAAGAGAGCGGGACTATATCCTTAGGTGGAAAAGAGAGATACAAACGGTGAAATACAACGATTCCAGTATAGAGATATACCCGGACTTTTCTAAGGTTACGCAAGATAAAAGAAGGGAATATAAGGATGTAAAAAAATGACTGATACAAGCACAACTAAAATACTCCATGCTGTACCCCGTGAAACTACGGGTCATATATAAAGAAACCGTTCAATTCTTTGTCAACCCAAGCGATGCAGCCGACTGGATGGACTCAAGGGGCATTAAATAATAAGTCAGCGATGCATTGAGGGGAAGCTGGGGGGGTCGACGGCGTGGGGGAGGAGGGGGGATAGTCTATGGTTAGAGTCCTATGAGTTACAGTTTGCGACTCGTAGGTCAGAATGGGTGTGGGGTTTGGGGAGGTGGGAGGGGGGATTTTTCTTTTCCGCGGGGAACTGTCGAGGTATTGAGGGTGCTCGTTCGGGGCGCCCTTGCCCCTCCGCCCAGTGCTGCTCCAAGGTTAGGTGGGATCAATAAAAAAATATTAAAAAAATGTCAAGAATAATGTGCTGGAATATCCGCGGTTTTGCAGATAAAATTAAGAGGTGTGCAGTCTTTGATCTGGTCTCTAGACATTTACCAGCAATAGTGGCCCTGCTAGAAACACACCTTACAGGTGAAAAAGTGGCGGTATTCGGCGGAAAGAGATGGGCCTCCCATGAATACCACTCTTGCTACTCTGTATATTCCAGGGGAGTTAGTGTTTATGTTCATAGGCAGGTAGATTATGAACCAATAGAACAGTTAATTGATCAAGAGCGACGGTACATTTTTCTTCACTGTTATTGGCAGGGGCAAAGGAGAATCATTGCTTTTATATATATTCCACCCCCCTTCACAACAACGGTACTATGTAGACTGATGGATTATATTTCAGCACGAGAGGAGTGCCCGGTGCTGGTGATGGGCGACTTCAACTCGGTCATGGACATTAAAAATGATAGGATCTCCACAATAACTAATTATGAATTAAACCCTGGCGCAAGTACTTCGCTATCCAGAATATGTAAAGAAATGGCGTTGGTCGACATATGGCGATTGCTTTATGGAAATAAACAAGTATACTCATGCTTCAGTAATACATATAGGTCCATGTCGCGAGTTGATCTGGCCCTCGCCAGCCCCGGGCTCATGAATAGGGTTAAAAAAATGAATTATGAACGTCACGGTGTTTCCGACCACAGCCCTGTTATGGCAATATTGGATAGCCACACTAAACCAAAACAAAATAAGATTTTTAAACTCAATCCCCATTGGATGACATTAATAAGGGATTTGGATAAGATTAATGAGGAAATAAAGCTCTTTTGGAGCGATAATGTTAACTCAACCCATATCCACATGGTCTGGGACGCGCTCAAGGCATACCTTCGGGGTATATATTCACAACGAATCAGAAAACAGAAAAAGGCCTTTGCGCAAACCCAAAAGGAATTAGAAGATCTGCTTGGCCAGATAATGAATGAGATTATCCAAGTAAATACCCCAGAAAAACAACTTCAACTTAAAAAAGTGCAAGAGGATTATAAGCAATATTTATATAAAAAAGCACAGAATAAAATGTTTTTTTCAGGGTTGAGGACCTTTAGCGATGCCGGCAAACCAAATAGACTGCTCTCTATGATAGTTAAAAATCAAAGGGGGAGCAATAACATTGCCGGAATCAGGACAGAGGCAGGAAACATTGTACGGGACCCTGACGATATTTTAAGGGAATTCACCCGATATTTCTCGTCATTATATCAAGCTGGGTCTAAAAACCAGGCAGGAAAAATAGATCAATATCTAGAGAATATTAAGATCCCTGAATTTTATCAACAAGATATTGACTGGTTAAATAGACCTATCCAATTGACTGAATTACAAAATACGTTGCAATCTATTAAGGGTAATACATCCCCTGGGGTGGACGGTTTCCCATTTGAATTGTATCGGAAACATGAAGGGACTGTGCTCCCCCTAATGCTGGAGGTACTAGACCAATCGTGGATAATTGGTTCCCTACCCCCCTCATGGATGGAAGCTACCATCACATTAATTCCTAAAAAAGGGCAAGACCCGCAGTTAGTTACATCTTACCGACCCATCTCTCTGTTGAACACAGATTATAAAATCCTCGCCAAGTTATTGGCGAATAGATTAAAAACAGTTATCCACAAAGTCGTCCACGCAGACCAAACCGGGTTTATCCCCAAAAAGAATATACAGGACGACGTGAGGAGGGCCTTCTTGAACGTCCAGATGGGGGAGGGGGAGGACTGCTCCATCCTGTCTGTGGACGCCGCTAAGGCCTTCGATAGGGTGGAGTGGCCCTTCCTCTGGAGAGTAATGTCCCGGGTTAAAATAGGCGAATATTTTTCCAGATGGGTTCGTATTCTGTATCAAAGTCCAGTATCCAGGGTTCGAATCAATGGTGAACACTCTGTCCCCTTCCCTTTGACCCGAGGAACACGTCAGGGATGTCCCCTCTCCCCCCTGCTCTTCTCGCTGTTCCTGGAGCCAATGGCATGTAAAATTAGAGCAGATAGGGAAATAATAGGTTTTGGGTGCGAGGGAGAGGTGGACAAAATAAGTCTTTATGCGGACGACATGCTACTGTTCCTGGGGAGAGGATATATGAACCTGCCCAGGGTCATGGATAGCCTGGACGAATTCGGATCCCTATCTGGATATGAGATAAACTGGGGAAAATCAAATTTTCTCCCATTAAGACGTCCGGTCCCGCCTGACTATAAATTTCACATTAACATATTGACCCCAGTAGACTCCTTATCATATCTGGGTATCCAGATAGGGACCAAACTGGAGCACTATAATGAACTAAATGTACTGCCAATAATAGATAGAGTTAAAGAAAAAATTAAAACATGGCTAAAACTTCCCCTGTCACAAATTAATCGTATAGCACTTATAAAAATGTCGCTATTACCAATGTTACTATATATAATTAATGCTAGTCCAATCACGATAGAAGATAAGTTCTTTAATAAATTAGAGACTCTATTCAATGAACTAATATGGGGGCGCAAACGAGTTAGAATCAAGATACAATATCTATATAAAGAAGAGGGTGGAATTTCTATTCCCTTTCTTAAAGGATATTATATAGCTGCCCAACTGAGATGGTGTGTGAGAAATCGAAAGAATAAATGCATTCGGCATATTTTTGGGAAGTATTGTAGACCTTGGGAGGATCTTTTTCATATCCTTGAAGCTGGCATTGTGGAGAAGAGAAGAACACTGAACCCATTCGGTAGAATGCTTGGGTACATCTGGCAACAAGTTAGATTGATGGTTGGAGTCTCCCAAGCAGTCCAGTATACCCCATTATGGGGGAATGTACATCTTCCACAAGTTATGCAATTGGGTGATGCGGAATATTGGGAAAAATATGGGATAAATCTAATTTCACAGGTTTTTTATAAAGGACAGATTAAGCCCCTTAATGAAATCCTACCAGACATTACATTAGGATTTATGGATAAATTCCGATACGAACAACTACGACACGCCATACACTACACGGAGAACAAGAATTATTTGAATATTGCACGAAACACTTTTTTGGATTTTTGTCAGGATATGACTTTTAATACATCCACATCGCACATCTATGCAAAGTTTAAACTTGAATACACAAAAAAAAAAACACATTTAGAAATGAGGCTAAATAGGAAAAGGATTTGCAAAATGGGGAACCCATTCCGTGGAATATCGTTTACAGAAATATTAAAAGATCGACGGTCTCTCCTGCCCATGCATGGATTCTTTTGAAAATCATACACCGTCTTTATTACACTCCGGCATTATTAGATAGAAATTACAAGGACAGAGAACAGAATTGTTATAAATGCAGTAAAGACAGAGGAGATTATAAACACCTGCTGTGGGAATGTCCAGGGATAAAAGATTACTGGAATAAAATATTTTGGAAACAACGGGATAGCTCCCCTATGAAGTATGTAGCATGTATTGAATACGCTATTCTGGGCACTCTCCCAGAGATAGATAAAAACAAAATTGATCAGATACTTTGGTTTCGGGGCATTGCCCTGGCCAAAATAATAATAGTTAAATATTGGGGCACCACGAAATATCCCAGTTTTCAGGAGTGGAAGGAACGGATGAACAGGGTTAAGCAATATGAACATATCCTTGCCCAAACTGCGGGGAAAAAGGCAGCCTGGTTGCGGATTTGGGGCAATTGGGAATGATAACATCAGATGTAATGAAAAGGCACGACAGTAGCTCCGCGGAAAGAAAAAAGGGGGTTGGAGGGTGGGATGGGGGGGTTAAAAATAAGAGGGAAATTCAACATTTGATGGGATGATGCACAAATGTTTTGTAATATTGAAATGGAAGAATGTACATTTCTATACTTTTGAAAATAAAAAGACACAATATAAAAAAAAAAGAAAAAAAAAAGAAAAGCAACATGCTAAGGACCAACCCTTGAGGAAAAAAAGCTTTGGACTATTGTAGAAGGTTCAGGATCATTTAAGGGCTATGCTTGGAAAAAGTCTGTAAAAGTGATGCATGCAAGTGACTTTAGACTTTACTGCACCTGCTTTGTGTTAAATTGCATCAGGCGCCCACCACACCACTGAGACAGATTGGCCATCTGATCTAGAACTATACCCTGTTGTTGGGCATTGCAGAGCAATATTGATGAATTGCACACCTTTGTTGATTTTAAAATTTCATGTACCTACAGTATATAAAGTTACCCAAGCAGGGCAAGCATGATAGCCACCTCCTATACACAGCCTTTGGTAAAAGCCTACTTGAGAACTGTGCTTACTGGTAGTATGTCCATTGTGAACCCATCTTCTATTCAGTAAAGAAGAGACTTTATTTTATTGTAGCCAAGCTGGTCTGGTTATTGGTCTCCATTCGCAAATGGAACTACAATCCTCATGTCCTGTTCTCCTGGCTTGCACCCCACTTCTTGCATAACATCAAGGGCACCCCACTCATTACCAGGCAGGAGACCCAAAAAGTATAGGTTGTGCTCCGAGGGGAAGAAGGGTTTCACACCTCTCATCACTGCACATGCGGCTTGGAGAGCGCTGGAGCGGGTTAGCCATATCAGGATCACGAGCACCGACTATACCACAAACACTCCCATCCACCTCTTCACCCCACACCTGGGGGCTAGCGTGCTGCACCTACACATTTTAACACTAGGCAATCAGTGCTGCCAGTGTCAGATTGTGCAGGGGCACACTCCCCACTGGTAACACCCAACTGGACCTTCACTGCAAACTGCTAGCAATTCATTCATATCTTCTAGCAGGAATAATAAAGGAATGGCACTTCATAGAGTCATAACAATATGTGCTGGGGAACTGGGGAACTTAAGTAGTTAATAAAACAGATATGTCAGAAGAGGTTGCAGGCCCCCTTTATAGAGGATCTGTCTGCTCTCCTGACTTAGCTGGTTTAGGAAATACTTGCATGTCCCACAAGGTAACAATTCTGGATCCTCTGCTCTTAGTCCCTCTATTATTCCTCCTAGAAATGTATGTACCATATAAATTGTCAAGTGAGTGTTACCATTCACCTTGTCCCTACACAGTGTGACAGATTGTCCCCCCATAGACAAGGAGAGCGGTAATATAGTTGCAAATTCATTCACATATTTTCATAAGGACTTAGAGAGGAACAGCACTATGCAGAGTTCTAGGATGCTCTAGCATTGCTATTTCATGGAAAATACACATTGTTGTTGCTAAAACAGACATGCCAGGAGAGCTGATCCTTCCTCTTTAACCCCTTGGAGGCCTAACATGATATACATTATAAATATGTAGGCTATACTTGAGACACCTACATATTGAGACACTATTAGAAAGAATGTTGCTGGTAACCAGGGAATAGCTTTGGCGGGGTCTTGGCTTGCACAGAGTGCCAAGGAGCCAATAAGCTTCAAGTGAAGGTAAGCCTGGCTATGACTCGGCTGGAACCAGTTACATGAAGGGTGTTCTTCACTCATGCTTGCAAACAGTTAAGTTTGAGCTATTTACAGCAGGAGCAGTAACCACTAGAGGGAGCTTAGGAGCTTATTGCATACTGTGTTATTATACTGTCCAATATATAAACAGCATTCAGTAAGCTCCTAGATGCCCTCTAGTGGTGGCTCCAGAAATTTCTCACTTAATTATACAATATGTCTATGCAGGGGATGTGGCGCTATAAAGATATATTAATAAATGAATCAGGCCACAATTTTGAACCTATGCAGATAAACAACAAAAAACAGGCTGGTGTTCAAAGGTGGACATTCACTTTAAGAGGATTTATGAAGTAATTGGAATATACATACATGTCCCCTCCCTATTAGCCGTAGTGTCCTTTTCAGTATAAGTTTATGGCACATGATTAAGTGTGTTTCAGTCATCTTGTGCTCCCTGTAATTGAATGTCACTCACCTGATGCCATCCACATCTCCGCAAGGCCGTCCTCAGCTGGCTGGAAATTCTCATTCAAAGTAAAGTGTCTTTTGTCCTTTTTTGGTGCCATTAAAACTCTCATCTCCCCCCTTCCCCCTTGCATCTCTGTGATAGCCTCACTCAGCTGTCACCACCTGCTTCGCAGCAGCAGGTTTGATCTGTAATTCTTTTTGAAGAAAAACTTCACAAAAAGAAGTATCCTGGTTTTCAGAGTGCTGACAGAGAACGCCTGAGGGATAGACTTTCGGCTTACAACATCTCAGCTGTGCCTCCGGTGTTAAAAGAGTTAATAGTTCGATTGTTTCTTACTGTGTTCTATAAACATTTAAGTTTTTATTATTATTATTTTTTTACTTATAACCAAGGAAGTGACATCACATTTTGGTTAAAAGGAATCTAATTCGAGTTTGATTTATCCAAGATCCAATGGACTGGCATTTTATATGTCAGCTAGAGAGAGATGCGCCAAACTAATGAAGAGGCACGCATGTGTTAATATTTAAGACAGTAAGTGCATCTGGGGCCATTCATGTGTCAGAAACCAATTCTGTGATATCATTTATGCAGGTTTTCAGGATAAGTAATCTATGTACAGTGATTCCACCAGCAGAATGGTGAATACAGCTCTGGACTATAATACAGGATGTAACTCAGGATCAGTACAGGATAAGTAATGTATGTACACGGTGACTTCACCAGCAGAATAGTGAGTGCAGCTCTGGAGTATAATACAAGATGCAATTCATGATCAGTACAGGATAAGTAATGTAATGTATAAACATTGAGAATCCACCATTAGAAAAGTGAGTGCAGCTCTGGAGTATAATAAATGATGTAACTCAGGATCAGTAAAGGATAAGTAATACATGTACACAGTGACTCTACCAGCAGAATAGTAAATGTAGCTCTGGAGTAAAATACAGGATGTAACTCAAATCACGGCAGGATAAGTAATGTATTAAAAAAGTGAGAAATTGTATCTAGATTCATTATATTTGCAAACCAAATAATTTAAGTGATGTAACTTGATAATTAAAATGACATCTGGTTTAACATTTGCCTTTTTTCTCATTGCAAATTTTAGAAATGTCAGATAGATCTTTTGATTTGTGGCGGAATTTGTTCTTACTTTGAAAATTATCATCGGACATCTATCTATGCCTTATTAAAGGTATGAGGCGATGAGTTCACAGTTACGCATGCATACACATACATATATACATACACATAGATACATGAATGTTCACAATAAATACAAATTATACATACTGTATATACAAAGCATTCGGAAAGTCTTCTGACCCTTTCACGTTTTTCACATTTTGTTATGTTGTGGCCTAGTGCTAAAATAAAATAAAAATTCAAATTCCCCCCCACCCAATCTATCTGCACTCAATACCCCATATTGAGAAAGTGAAAAACAAATTTTATTGCAAAGGAAAAACTAAAATCTTGCACTGACATAAATATTCAGACCCTTTACTCAGGACTTAGTTGAAATATATTTGGCATCAATTACAGCCTCTAGTCTTCTTGGGTATGGTGTCACAAGATTTGCACACCAGAATTTGAGGATTTTCTGCCATTCTTCTCTCCAGATCCCTTCAATCTCTGTCAGGTTGGATGGGGATAGTCGGTGGACAGCCATTTTCAGGTCTCTCCAGAGATGTTCAATTGGGTTCAAGTCAGGGCTCTGGCTAGGCCACTGAAGGACATTCACAGAGTTGTCCCTAAGCCACTCCTATGTTGTCTTGGCTATGTGCTTACAGTCATTTTCTTGTTGGAAGGTGAACCTCTAGATCAGGTTTTCATTAGAAATATTTCTGTACTTTGCTCCATTCAGCTTTCCCTCAAGCCTGACCAGTCAACGTTCCCCAGCAACTGAAAACACCCCACAGTATGATGCTGCCACCACCATGCTTTACTGTAGGGATAGTATTGGGCAGGTGATGAGCAGTGCCTGGTTTCCTCCAGACATGATGCCTAGAATTGAGGCCAAAAAGTGCAATCTTTGTTTCATCAGACCAGGGGATTTTGTTTCCCACAGTCTGAGAGTCCTTTAGGTGCTTTTGAGCAAACTCCAGTGGTCTGTGTTTTTTTTTTACTGAGCAGTGGCTTCTTTCTGGCCACTTTGCTATAAAGCTCAGAATGGTGGTGTGCTACAGTGATAAGACCTTCTGAAATGTTCTCACATCTGCACACAGGATTTTTGGAGCTCAGCCAGAGTGACTATTGGGTTCTTGGTAACCTCTCTTAACAAGGCTCTTCTCCCCAGATTACATAGTTTGGTGGGGCTGCCAGCTCTATGAAGAGTTCTGGTTGCTCCAAACTTCTTCCATTTAAGAATTATGGAGGCTACTGTGCTATTGGGAACTTTGTAGGCAAATTTTTGGTAACCTTCTCAGATCTGTGCTTACACACAATTTTCTATCTGAGCTTTACAGGCAGTTCTTTCCTCCTTATGGCTCAGTTTTTGCTTTGATGTGCAGTGTCAGCTGTGGGACCTTATATAGACAGGGGTATGTCTTTCCAAATAGTTTCCAATCAACTGAATTTACCACCGGTGGACTCCAATCAAGGTGTAGAAACATCTCAAAGATGATCAAGAGAAATGGGAGGCCCCAGAGCAAAATTTCATGCAAGTCCATGCAAAATTTAAGTTTTTCCTTTTTTAATAAACTTGCAAAAAAAAAATTTAATTCAGTTATTACTTTCTCATTATTGAGCAGATTGATGGGGAAAAACTAGATTTTTTTTTTTTTATTTTAGCACAAGGCCACAACATAACAAAATATGAAAAAGTAAAAGCGTCTGAAGACTTTCCAACTGCATTGTACATACACATATAGTATCATTCATATAAAAGGACCTCATATGTATTCAAGTTTCAGTGAGATAGTCAGGGATACACAGTAAGCCACAGTCTGATTCATGTCTTAAGTGTCCCTTCCCCTGCCTCATCCAAAGTCCCAAAGGTCCCAGCTGTGACAAGCTTCAGAACTCGGGAGATAATAGAACAGGTAATGTCACTAACACTTTACTAGATTTACCAGCTGACGTTGGCAGGGGGCATAATAAATTTGTAGGAACTGAGCCGCTTCCATCAGCTATAACATACAGTTGACACTTTGCCAGTACCTATCTTGGCCATTTAACCTGTCACATGCCGTGGTCAGTAGCGACCTCTGATGTAACGGGTTAACAGAGGGAGGGAGCTTCCTCTCTCCCCCAACGGGACACCGTGTTGCGATGGCAGCATTCCAATGGTTGCTATGGCAGCCGAGGGCCTTGCAAAGGCCTCCAGGCTTGCCATGTGCCAAATCCTTCCAGGCCCTGCCAGAGGCAGGGTCTGATCAGGCTGAATGTGAGTGTAAAACTGACAGTACTATACACTGCAATAAATGACTATTGCAGTGCATTGTTCAGCCATTGAACCCATTGGATCTTCAAGAACCAAGTGGTACTTGATAAAAAAAAGTGTAAAAAAAATAAAATGAAAAAATAAATCATAAAAAATAAAAATAAAAACTTGATGTTTCTCTTATCATATCCTTAAAAAATTAAAATAATGAAATAACCTACAAATTGGTATTGCTGTGTCTGTAACGACCTGAATGATAAAAGAATCACTTTACTCATCCCATTTAGTGAATGCTGTAAAAAAATAAAATAAAATCAATGACAGAATTGCTGTTTTTGTCACTTCACCTCCCCGCCAAAAAAATGCACAAAAAGTCATATGTATCCCAAAATGGTACCAATGAAAACTACAGCCTGTCCTGCAAAAAACCAAGCCCTTACACAGCTACGTTGGTCAAAAAATGTAAATATTATGGATGTTAGCATGTGGCAATGCAAAATATTACTTATTTTTTGTAAAAAGTGATTTTATGCTGCAAAAGTAGTAAAACATGAAAAAACGATATAAATTTGTTATCGCCATAAACGTATTGACTCACAGAGCAAAGTTATTATATCATACATGTGTATACCGCATGAGGAACCCCATAAAAAATAAAAAACTGACAGAATTGCAATTTTTGCCCATCTTCATTCCCAAAAAAATAGTATGAAAAGCTATCAAAATGTCATATGTACTCCAAAATTGTACCAATAAAAATTACAGTACATCCCTCAAAAAAAAACAAGCCCTCACACAGTTACTTTTGAGAAAAAATAAAAAATGTTATGAATGTTAGTATATGTCAATGCAAAATAAAACTTATTTTTAATAAAAAGGTGCATTTTTACTGCAAAAGGAGTAAAACATAAAAAGAACTATATAAATTTGGTATCTCCATAACTGTATCGACTCACCTATCCCCGTCTTAGGCCGTTATAATCATAACAGTACCTTAACACAAGCTGATTTATCATGTAAATTATCATACTAATCATATCGAACAAAACTGCATGATTATCAAGCAGTATAAAAGCAATGAATGACAACTGACAATCTGTAGACTTCCCGTTGGTGCGATCATTTGTGTGGGCACAAAAATCATCATTGGACGTTAACGATTTCATACGTGTAAACAGGAATTGTTTACTGAATGGACGATTACAGACGATTACACCGTAGGCGTGTTTAAGAACGCCACTCAACATTGACTTTGTGTAAATGCAACTGTCTGCTTTACAAACGATGGAATAAGCGATCTAAATCACGATTTTGTGAACGATTATTATCAAGTCTAAAGGTTTATTGTTGAAATGTTCGCTACACCAAGAAACGACTCGTTCGTCGCTCAATCATACTGATCATCGCCTTGTGAACCTTAAGAAGTTAGGTCTCCACCTCCCAGAGTATATTTTCTTAGCTACATTAGGGATATTTTTCCTAATCCCTCTGTCATTCATTGGTTTCATAAATCCATACATAGATCTTCCATGAAGACTGCAAATTAGCAATAGCCCCAGGGCCTGACCTTACTTATTAGGAGTTAGGACCATTGAAAAAGATAACAGTTCCTTCTTCTGAAGGGAGGATGATCTATGATGACGTCCAACTCCAGATATGTATCAAAGCCTAATCGTATTTCTTAATGGACAACATCATAATGTAATCATCTGGAGCCGTTCTTTAACATAAGTCAATAATAGGGTTATCTGGCTTCACGTAAATAATCTTATTGGGGTTGACCCATCTCGCACTATCCTAGCGATATGCCACCAATGTCTGTTAGGTATGGGTCCCACCTCTGGGCCTCCCACCTATACCTAGAACAGGGCCCCAAAAGCGATGGAGAGTGCACCACCCATGCTCGGCGTGCTCTCTATTCACCTATATGGGAGTTCCAGAAATAACCAAACCTCCTTCACCCTTTAATCATTGTATAATCTGCAGTTTCTTATATATTTTGGATTTGACTTCCTCATCATTTTCAAGATTTCTGCTTAATATGCAATTTTTGATGACTTTTAGGGGCTAATTTTCAAATCAGACCTAAAACTTCTCATAGCTGAGAGTTTGTTACAATTGAAATCAGCCTAAGACCACTTTGGGGCTGTCAGTATTTGAGTAGTATTATTTATCAGTATTTGTGGCTCCAAAACACAGAAGAGACACACATTTTTCTATTAAACGCAGTTTATCTGCGTTTTGGACCCGCTACTGGTTTTGACTTACAAAGGCCTCATGCACACGACCGTGTGCCGGCTATGCCTGTGCTGCTGACTGCAAATTGCGGTCCGCTATGCACAGCGGCTGACTGTGTATCCGACGTCTGCAGACCCAGTCTCTTGAAATTAGTCCACAATCTGCATCCAACGGTCCACACTGCAAAAAAGTAGTGCATGCACTACTTTTATGTGGGGTGAAGGCATGGACAGAAAACCCACAGAAGCACTCCGTAGTATAGGAGGCAGTGGGCGTACCTACCAGGGAAGCAGCTGCTTCGGGGCCCGGGCTGACAAGGGGCCCGGAGCAGTAGTAAACAGTCAGACTGGCCACACCCCCCTCTACACTCACTTCACTGCTGCTTTAGAATGTCCTCGGAGCAGATCAGGGAGCTAAGCCCCGCCCATCAGCACGGACCATTAATAGAGGAGCCTGGCTGCTTAATAGTGCAGCCAGAGCTCAGTACAGTGTGCTACAGGGAGATCCTGTCTCCCCTCCCTCTCCTAACTATTAGTACAGCCCAGCTTCTGCTACAGAGACTGCTCTGTAGTCGGCAGTAACAGGAGGGAGAGGGGAGATAGGAAGTGCTGCAGAAAGAAGATGCTGTGCCCGTCACTATCAGGAGCCCATACATTCCAGGCTTATCCTGCCAACCCTAGCTGTCCTGCATCTCATGTAGCCCCCCCCCCAGCTGCATTCATCTGCTGTCCTTTGCCCCCCCAGCTGCATTCATCTGCTGTCCTTTCAGAACCCCCCCCCCCCCAGTCCTGTCCTGTGGGCCCCCTACTTATCTGATGCCCTGCCCTCTAGGCCCCCTATCCATCTGATGCCACACTCCTCTGGGCGCCCATGTGCAGCTTGGGGACACCACTATGAGGCCAGAATGAGGACTGGAAGATCACGGAGCGGCGGGGAGCGGCGGGGAGCAGGCGAGTATGGTTTTTTCAACAACTGTACAATGCACTGCTAGTTCACATTACATTTTTTGTCCCACATTTAAGGCCTCATGCACACGCAAAAAGCTGTTCCGTTGTTCCGTGATCCGTTTCCGTGTGTCTTCCTTGATTTTTGGAGGATCACCAGACATGAAAAGTGAAAAAAAAATCGAAGTCAAGTTTGCCTTGCAATTGATAGGAAAAAAACGAGGACGCGCGGACGCGGATGACAATCTTGTGTGCCTCCGTGTTTTTTCATGGACCCATTGACTTGAATGGGTCCGCGAACCGTTGTCCGTGAAAAAAATAGGACAGGTCATATTTTTTTGACGGACTGGAAACACGGATCACGGACACGGATTACAAAAGGTGCATTATCCGAGTTTTCAACGGACCCATTGAAAGTCAATGGGTCCGCAGAAAATCACGGAAAACGGAACAACGGACACGGAACACAACAACGGTCATGTGCATGATGCCTAAGGCTGGGTTCACATCACTGTTTTCCCATCCGTTTAACGTATACAAAAAAACGTATTCGGATGACTCATACTGATGCCATGACAGTGACATCCGTTCACCATAGAGTTTCATTGTAAAAAAAAAAAAGTATCAATTTTTTTTACCGGATTGTGCAGGATACAAGAACGTGGAGTACTGCATTTTTGTATTGTGTACGTCATAGTCCAGTAAAAACACATGTATGTTAAAGAATCAAATGCCACTGTATGACGCCTGCCTGCCCGTTTAAAAATTTGCTGTGGAGCCCAGTCATTTCTAGCTACTCCACTGGTTACCAGGGGCTCATACCATGGGGACAGACTGCAGCAATACATAGAATGGGCGCCTATCCTACAGCAGGGGTCATACTGTGCTGTACATACAATGTAGTGTGATGTCATGTTCACCTCTCCGGATATACACTGCTCAAAAAAATAAAGGGAACACTTAAACAACACAATGTAACTCCAAGTCAATCACACTTCTGTGAAATCAAAGTGTCCACTTAGGAAGCAACACTGAGTGACAATCAATTTCACATGCTGTTGTGCAAATGGGATAGACAACAGGTTGAAATTATTGGCCATTAGCAAGACACCCCGAATAAAGAAGTGGTTCTGCAGGTGGTTACCACAGACCACTTCTCAGTTCCTATGCTTCCTGGCTGATGTTTTGGTGACTTTTGAATGCTGGCGGTGCTTTCATTCTAGTGGTAGCATGAGACAGAGTCTACAACCCACACAAGTGGCTCAGGTAGTGCAGCTTATCCAGGATGGCACATCAATGCGAGCTGTGGCAAGAAGGTTTGCTGTGTCTGTCAGCGTAGTGTCCAGAGCATGGAGGCGCTACCAGGAGACAGGCCAATACATCAGGAGACGTGGAGGAGGCCGTAGGAGAGCAACAACCCAGCAGCAGGACCGCTACCTCCGCCTTTGTGCAAGGAGGAACAGGAGGAGCACTGCCAGAGCCCTGCAAAATAACCTCCAGCAGGTCACAAATGTGCATGTGTCTGCTCAAACGGTCAGAAACAGACTCCATGAGGGTGATATGAGGGCCCGTCATCCACAGGTGGGGGTTGTGCTTACAGCCCAACACTGTGCAGGACATTTGGCATTTGCCAGAGAACACCAAGATTGGCAAATTCACCACTGGCGCCCTGTGCTCTTCACAGATGAAAGCAGGTTCACACTGAGCACATGTGACAGACGTGACAGAGTCTGGAGACGCCGTAGAGAACGTCCTGATGCCTGCAACATCCTCCAGCATGACCGGTTTGGCATTGGGTCAGTAATGGTGTGGGGTGGCATTTCTTTGGAGGGCCGCACAGCCTTCCATGTGCTCGCCAGAGGTAGCCTGACTGCCATTAGGTACCGAGATGAGATCCTCAGACCCCTTGTGAGACCATATGCTGGTGCGGTTGGCCCTGGGTTCCTCCTAATGCAAAACAATGCTAGACCTCATGTGGCTGAAGTGTGTCAGCAGTTCCTGCAAGACGAAGGCATTGATGCTATGGACTGGCCCGCCCGTTCCCCAGACCTGAATCCAATTGAGCACATCTGGGACATCATGTCTCGCTCTATCCACCAACGTCACGTTGCACCACAGACTGTCCAGGAGTTGGCAGATGCTTTAGTCCAGGTCTGGGAGGAGATCCCTCAGGAGACCGTCCGCCACCTCATCAGGAGCATGCACAGGCGTTGTAGGGAGGTCATACAGGCACGTGGAGGCCACACACACTACTGAGCCTCATTTTGACTTGTTTTAAGGACATTACATCAAAGTTGGATCAGCCTGTAGTGTGTTTTTCCACTTTAATTTTGAGTGTGACTCCAAATCCAGACCTCCATGGGTTGAAAAATTAGATTTCCATTTTTTTATTTTTGTGTGATTTTGTTGTCAGCACATTCAACTATGTACAGGGAGTGCAGAATTATTAGGCAAGTTGTATTTTTAAAGATTAATTTTATTATTGAACAACAACCATGTTCTCAATGAACCCAAAAAACTCATTAATATCAAAGCTGAATATTTTTGGAAGTAGTTTTTAGTTTGTTTTTAGTTTTAGCTATTTTAGGGGGATATCTGTGTATGCAGGTGACTATTACTGTGCATAATTATTAGGCAACTTAACAAAAAACAAATACAGTATATACCCATTTTAATTATTTATTTTTACCAGTGAAACCAATATAACATCTCAACATTCACAAATATACATTTCTGACATTCAAAAACAAAACAAAAACAAATCAGTGACCAATATAGCCACCTTTCTTTGCAAGGACACTCAAAAGCCTGCCATCCATGGATTCTGTCAGTGTTTTGATCTGTTCACCATCAACATTGCGTGCAGCAGCAACCACAGCCTCCCAGACACTGTTCAGAGAGGTGTACTGTTTCCCCTCCTTGTAAATCTCACATTTGATGATGGACCACAGGTTCTCAATGGGGTTCAGATCAGGTGAACAAGGAGGCCATGTCATTAGATTTTCTTCTTTTATACCCTTTCTTGCCAGCCACGCTGTGGAGTACTTGGACGCGTGTGATGGAGCATTGTCCTGCATGAAAATCATGTTTTTCTTGAAGGATGCAGACTTCTTCCTGTACCACTGCTTGAAGAAGGTGTCTTCCAGAAACTGGCAGTAGGACTGGGAGTTGAGCTTGACTCCATCCTCAACCCGAAAAGGCCCCACAAGCTCATCTTTGATGATACCAGCCCAAACCAGTACTCCACCTCCACCTTGCTGGCGTCTGAGTCGGACTGGAGCTCTCTGCCCTTTACCAATCCAGCCACGGGCCCATCCATCTGGCCCATCAAGACTCACTCTCATTTCATCAGTCCATAAAACCTTAGAAAAATCAGTCTTGAGATATTTCTTGGCCCAGTCTTGACGTTTCAGCTTGTGTGTCTTGTTCAGTGGTGGTCGTCTTTCAGCCTTTCTTACCTTGGCCATGTCTCTGAGTATTGCACACCTTGTGCTTTTGGGCACTCCAGTGATGTTGCAGCTCTGAAATATGGCCAAACTGGTGGCATCTTGGCAGCTGACTTTTCTCAGTTCATGGGCAGTTATTTTGCGCCTTGGTTTTTCCACACGCTTCTTGCAACCCTGTTGACTATTTTGAATGAAACGCTTGATTGTTCGATGATCACGCTTCAGAAGCTTTGCAATTTTAAGAGTGCTGCATCCCTCTGCAATATATCTCACTATTTTTGACTTTTCTGAGCCTGTCAAGTCCTTCTTTTGACCCATTTTGCCAAAGGAAAGGAAGTTGCCTAATAATTATGCACACCTAATATAGGGTGTTAATGTCATTAGACCACACCCCTTCTCATTACAGAGATGCACATCACCTAATATGCTTAATTGGTAGTAGGCTTTCGAGCCTATACAGCTTGGAGTAAGACAACATGCATAAAGAGGATGATGTGGTCAAAATACTCATTTGCCTAATAATTCTGCACGCAGTGTAAAGAACAAAGTATTTCAGAAGAATATTTAATTAATTCAGATCTAGGATGTGTTATTTTTGTGTTCCCTTTATTTTTTTGAGCAGTGTATTACCCAGCAAAGCACAAGTCTGCAAAAAGGACATGTTCTATCTTTTGGTGGAACGGAAGTGCGGAATGGAACCCCACGGAAGCACTGCGTAGTGCTTACGTAGTGTTCCGTTCCGTGATTCCGTTTCGCACCCTTCAGCATCTCCGGATTTGCGGACCCATTGAAGTGAATGGGTCCGCATCCGTTATGCGGAATGCACACGGAAGGGTGCCCATTTATTGCTGATCCGCATATGCGGTCCGCAATACGAGAATGGCTGGCCCCTTTCACACGAACGATGCGGGTTGGCTCCAGATGCGTTCAGGGTGCATTCAGTGAAACTCGCACCATTTTTCAAGCAAGTTCAGTCAGTTTTGTCTACGATTACGTAAAAAAAATTCTGCGCGGGTGCAATGCGTTTTGATGCGTTTTTCATGCACGTGATAAAAAACTAAAAGTTTACAAACAACATCTCCTAGCAACCTGGTGGTGAGTCGTGGTGATGTCGGCGTAGGTCCTGCTGAATGAAGATAGACGATTTCTATCTTCATTGAGCAGAACCTGCTCCGATGTCACCATGCTCACCACGTTGTGAGCGCGGTGACGTCGCCAAAAAGGTACTTTTCCTGCCAGGTCCTGAAAGAAGATGAGCCGGGCTGCGCGATCAAGTGGATGAGGTGAATAATTAAATATTTTATTATTTTTTAACCCCTCAAGCCACATGTTACTTAGCATTCTGTATTAAGAATGCTATTATTTTCCCTTATAACCATGCTATAAGGGAAAATAATAAAGTTCGGGTCCCTATCATCTCCTAGCAACCATCCGTGAAAATCGCATTGCATCCGCGATTTTCAAGCAGCCCCATTCACTTCTGTGGGGCCTGTGCTACGTGAAAAACGCAGAATATAGAGCATGCTGCTATTTTTACGCAACGCACAAGTTATGCGTGAAAATCACTGATCATGTACACAGCCCCATTGAAGTGAATGGGTCCGGATTCAGTGCGGGTGCAATGCGTTCACATCACTCATTGCACCCGCGCGGAAAACTCGCCCGTGTCAAAGGGGCCTAAGACTTTGACACCGCCCCCACAACAGTATGATAGAATGACACTACATGACAGATAGGGTGTGTGTGTATGTATATAATTGGAAAAGGATGGCATGGCAGCCTGGTCTGGTCTAGATCGTGACTAGCCAAAGGAGCGGGGTTTACACAGGGGGGCCCATACAAAAATTTGCTGTGGGGCCCAGTCACCTCTAGTTACGTCCCTGATAGGAGGATATAGCCCTGAAAAGAAATTGTGGTTCGCACAGTTGTTTAGCAATGGTCACAAAAAAATACCATCAAAACTGTATGTGAAAAAACTGTTTCTATGGTGTTTTTTTCAGTGAATAATAAATGGTAGAGCACATGTGTGTATGTAGGGACCCTGAACATTCCTCTTTGAGCTAAACACATGATTATAGGTAGTATATGATGTCTGATTTTAATTTTTTTTACATCAATCATGGTACAAACCCTTTAGGCCCCTTTCACACGAGCAAGTATTCCGCACGGGTGCTATGCGTGATGTGAACGCATAGCACCCGCACTGAATCCTGACCCATTCATTTGAATGGGTTTGTGTACATGAGCGTTTTTTTTTCACGCATCAGTTCTGCGTTGCGTTAAAAACGCAGCATGTTCTATATTCTGTGTTTTTCACGCAGCGCTGGCCCCATAGAAGTGAATGGTGCTTCAGTGAAAAACGCATCGCATCCGGAAACAAGTGCGGATGCAATGCGTTTTTCACTGATGGTTTCTAGGAGATGTTGTTTGTAGTGATGAGCGAGCATGCTCGGCCGCACTGCTTTTCGGCTCTAGCATCGCTATGCTCAGCAGATCCGAGTGCTCAGCCGAATGGTTCAGGTGCTTGAATACAATTTAATACAATGGTATTCAATGGGAGAACCCCAAGCACTGCCTGTTCGGAAGAAAAGAGGGTGTCTGTTTCATAAAAAAAAAAAGGTTAGAAATTGATGGAAACCCCATCAAAAAGGTTTGGCAACAGCATTAGGAGGATAGCTGGATGCGTCTTAGACTCCTATTATGTATGACATACAATAGACAACCACACAAAGGCTATATGCCAAAAGCCAGTTATGTACAAGCTATCCATCTATCCATGAGACAGATAACAGCCAGCATACCTTACAATGGCAGCCTTGTGCACTATGAGATTTTCCAAACCAGCTCTCATCTGACTGAGAACCAGTAAACCTCAAAGTTATTTTGCATCTGTTGGATGGCTTGGGTGGACCTGCACACCTAGATCAATATCATTAGGGCAACAAAAAGTTTTCCGATTGTCCTAACATAATATTCAATAACCTTTCTATACAGTTTTGTCATGTAAAAACTCATTTGCATAAACATGGTCATATGGGAAAGACATGCAAATGAGCAGAATCTGCCTTGTTTTTCAGCTGTCATAAGACTATGAAAACCAATAGATGGTGCTATTGAGTTATGAACAGCGCCCTCTATTGGTTTCACAGTTTTATGACAAGACAAATATTCTTGTCAGAAGACTATGAAACCAATAGAGGGCGCTATCAAGTTATGAACAGCGCCCTCTATTGGTTTCACACAGCCAATAAACGCGCAGGGAGGTACTGGCACGCACTGTAATGCCGTAGCCATGTTGGCTACTGGCATTACAGTGTTTGGCTGGCCAGAACACGTAATCGGGTGCTATAAAGCACCCGATGACACATGTTTGGCTTAGTTTTAGTCAGGGAGAGCTGAGCATAGGAAGGGAATGACAGTGTAGGGAGTGTTATTGGAAGATTTTTATTACAAAAACTTTTCAGAGACCAAAGAGTCCTTTTAAGGACTATTGCTTGTGACAGCAGCAATATATGTTTGTAGCGCAGCCTGCGCTAAATTGCTCAGTCTTAGGGAGAGCTGTGCATAGGAAGGGACAGAGTGTAGGGAGTGTTATTGGAAGATTTTTATTAGAAAAACTTTTCAGAGACCCAAAAGTCCATTTTAGGACTATTGTGTTTGCCAGCAGCAATATATATTTTTAGCGCATCCTGCGCTAAATACTGTCTAATAGGCCGCTGCGGAGAGTTAAATTATCCGCGCCACATCTCCAGTGTAAAGTGTGCGCATCCCTAAAATATCAGTGGCATCCAATGTACTTTTTCAATAGACGGTGTCCGCTGCGGACAGTGACATTACCAGCCCCACATCTCCAGTGTAAAGTGTGCGCTTAAAATTTTTATCTGATACATACAGTGTACTTTTTATGTACTTTGGACAGTGACATTACCGGTGGTACCTCTCCTGTATAACGCTTCCTCATCCCAAATACCTGTGACATTCCCTGTAATTTTTTATTAGCTGCTGGTGACAGCATTGACATTATCTGCAGGATATCTCCTGTGTGACGTTTCCACATCCCAAATACCTTTTTTAATTTTTTTGCGCATACACTTCCAGATCCTACGCTACTGTACATGTGACATACTTTCAAGCATATATCACAATTAAAATGAAGAATGCAAGCAGTAAGGGACAGGGAAGTGGATGTGATGCTGATGGTGCACGCAGATGCCGAGGCCCTGGGCGCATTGAAACTGTGCCTGCTGCCAGAGCACAAGAAAAACATTCATGTCCCAGTTTGCAGGGCGGCGCAGGATACCACTCTTGAAGTCAGACCAGTACGACCAGGTGGTCGGTTGGATTGCAGCAGATAATGCTTCCAGTCGGTTAAGCACCACCCTGTCTTCCACCAAGTCCAGTCTTAAAACTCCTTTCTCTCACTATGGAGAGTCTGGCCAAACAAGTGATTCCACACTCTAATATTCCGAGGACCTCTTTTCCTCGCCATTCCTTGATTTGGCCCTCTTAACAAGCACGCTGGAGGAGGGACAGATCTTGTGCTCTAAATCCAAAACTCTAGAGCATCCACAGTCACAAGCAGATGACGGTAAGCAGATGACGGTGGGGAATGGCAATTACTGTTTAATGAGGTAGAAAATGATGAGACACAGTTGCCAATAACTCAACAGCAATTACTGTCTCAAGAGTTTGATGAAGAGGATGAGACACAGTTGTCAATCACTGAGGTTATGGTTAGGTCAACAAGTCAGGAAGATGAGCAGAGTGAGGAAGTGGAAGAGGAGGTGGTGGACGATGAAGTCACTGACCCAACCTGGGAATGTGGAAAGCCGAACAAGGACAGCAGTACAGAGGGGGAGGGATCTGCAGCACCGCAACAGGCTGGAAGAGGCAGTGGGGTGACAAAAGGGAGAAGGTGGGCCACACCAAACAGGCCCGCAACTGTTCCACGGAGCACCCCCTTGCGGAAATCTCCCTTGCCAAGGGGTAGGTGTTCCGCAGTGTGGCGCTTTTTTGAGGAAAGTGCAGATGACAAAAGAATTGTAATTTACAACCTGTGCCATACAAAAATAAGCAGGGACGTGAACACTAACAACCTCACCACCACCAGCATGATCCGCCACATGGCATCAAAGCACAGTAATAGGTCCACAATCTGTGTCTGCGGGTCACACCACTGCCTCCTTTTTCCCTATGTTACATGCTGGCCAATCCTCTGTCCAAGACGCAGGCCCGGATGCCTCCCACCCTGCACCTGGACCTTCTAGAGCACCATCAGCGACCACATCCACTTCCGTTTCCCAGCTCAGCGTACAAATGTCCTTACCCCAGGCATGTGAACGCAAGCGCAAATACCCAGCCACCCACCGACAGGCCATAGCACTAAATGCGCAGCTTTCCAAATTACTTGCCCTGCAAATGTTGCCATTTAGGCTTGTGGACACTTAGGCCTTCCGCAGCCTGATGTCGGCAGCCGTCCCGCGTTACGTAGTCCTCAGCCGCCACTATTTTTCAAGGTGTGATGTGCCCGTCTTACACCAACATGTGTCCTGTAACATCACACGTGCACTGACCAATGCAGTTGCTGGGAAGGTCCACTTAACCATGGACACATGGACAAGTGCATTTGGCCAGGGACGCTACATTTCCCTGACGGCACACTGGGTGAATGTTGTGGAGGCCTGGAGTGAGTCGTACCCTGGGATGGCACAGGTGCTACCGATGCCAAAGATTGCGGGCTCTATGTCGATCAGGGTTTCCGCCAGCACCTACGTTAGTGGCTCCAACCCCCACTTCCACCTCCGAATTATCCGCGTGCAGCACCAGTCAGTCATAAGTCGGTAGCTGAAAGCAGTGTAGCACTGCAGTGGCGAAGTGGCAACAGGTCATGCTTAAGCTGATATGCTTAGGGGACAACAGCACGCCGCTGCAGAGCTGTGGCAGGGGATAAGAGACCAGACTGAGCTGTGGCTCTCGCCACTCAACCTAGAACCAGGCATGGTTGTGTCTGATAATGGCCGTAACTTGGTGGCGGCTTTGGAGCTCGGCAAGCTCAGACACATCCCATGCCTAGCCCACATCTTAAACTTAATGATTCAGCAGTTTCTCAAAACCTATCCAAATTTGCCTGAGATACTGGTGAAAGTGCGCCGCGTGTGTGCACATTTCCGCAAGTCTCAGCTGGTCTGTCAATGCTGCAGCAGCGCTTGAGATTGCCAGCTCACCAGCTGTTGTGCGACATGAGCACACGCTGGAACTCAACTTTCCACATGTTGGCCAGGCTTTGTGAGCAGCAGAGGGCAGTAGTGGAATACCAGCTGCAACATGGTCGTTTCCTTTCCAGTTAGCTTCCGCTATTCACAAGCGAGGAGTGGGCATGGATGTCTAACCTCTGTGAGGTTTTAAGAAACTTTGAGGAATCAACACAGATGGTGAGCGGCGATAACGCTATTAGCAGCGTAACCATCCCACTTCTGTGTCTACTCAAACGCTCGCTGCTCACAATTAAGGACGACGCTTTGCATGTGGAAGAGGTGGAAATAGGGAAAGACATTACACAGGGTGATAGCCAGACCACCCTCAGTTCGTCTTCTCAGCGCGAATTGGACGATGAAGAGGTGGAGGAGGAGGAGCAAGAGACAGTTGCCTCCGCTACAGAGGGTAGTACCCATGGAAGTTTAATTCCATCTGTTCAGCATGGGTGGGAAGAAGAGGAGGAGGAGGATGAGGAGACTGAGAGTGTTCCTCCTGATGACGACAGCGAAGTCTTGCTTGTTGGTACTCTGGCACACATGGCTGACTTCATGTTAGGCTGCCTTTACAGTGACCCGCGCGTTATACGCATTTTAGACAACACGGATTACTGGTTGTTCACTCTTCTCGACCCCCACTACAAAGAGAACTTCTCATCTCTCATTCCTCTGGTGGTGAGGATGTGCAAAACGGTGCAATACCAGAAGATCCTTGTAGAAAAATTGCTCCAAAAATTTCCATCTGAAACACTGGCGGCAGAGTCCGTACTTCCTTCAGCAGAGTCCGTACTTCCTTGGCCAACCGAGGAGGGGAGACAAGGGGAACACACAGCAGTTCCAACAGAGGCAGGAGAACACTCTCCAAAGCCTGGGACAGTTTCATGACGCCCCGCCAGCACCCTTACCCTGATACGCGGCCTAATGTCACAAGGATGGAAAAATTATAGAAGATGGTGAAGGAGTACTTAGCAGACCGTGTCAGCGTCCTCAATGATCCCTCAGTGCCTTACAACTACTGGGTGTCCAAGCTGGACACTTGGCACGAACTGGCGCTCTACGCCTTGGAGGTGCTGGCCTGTCCTGCTGCCAGAGTTTTGTCTGAGCGGGTATTTAGTGCTGCTGGTGGCATTATATCAGATAAGTGTATCCGCCTGTCAACTGAAAATGCGCACGACCGTGGAATTTGGACGTGAGCGGTCCGTGGTATCCCGGCCTGGCATCCTGCTGAGAGCAGGAGCGCACGGCGTCATTGGTTGCTATGACGCTGTGCACTTCGAGCCGCCGTTGAAGTACAGTAATACACTCGTATGATCTATACAAGTGTATTACTGCACTGCAGCGGTGGCACGAAGCGTGCGGCGTCATATCAACTAATTACGCCGTGCGCTCCTGCTCTCAGCAGGGTGCCAGGCCCGGATACCACGGATAGTGTTGATCACGAATATTCGAATTTCGAATTTTTATCGCGAATATAGGTACTTCAAAAATTTGCAAATATTTCAAATATAGTGATTTATATTCGTAATTTTGAATATTCGATTATTATTATTTTTTTTTTGATTCGATTTTTTTTTTTTATCAGTACACATGATCCCTCCCTGCTTCTAGCTTGTGGGCCAATAAGAAGGCTGTAATATACTTAACTTTAGGAGTAGTGTTGTTTGCGAATTTTGCTCTATATTCATTTTTTTTCGAATATTCGCTATATTGCTATATATTCTTGTTTTAGCAATATAGCGAATATTCGAAAAAAAAAATAATATAGAGCAATTTAGCTAATATAGTGCTATAATCTTTTTTTTTATAGTTGTAATTTTTTTCCAATCTGAACTTCAGATGGAACTAGAAGATTATAGCACTATATTAGCTAAATTGCTCTATATTCTTGTTTTAGAATATTACGAATATTCGAAAAAACAAAGTTATAGCAATATAGCGAATATTCGAAAAAAAACAAAACGAATATAGAGCAATTTAGCTAATATAGTGCTATAATATTCTTTGTCTAAAAGTTGAAAAATTCGCAATAAAAATGTGAAAATTCGAATACGAAAATTCGCATATTACACGATCATTACCTTGCCGATTTTTTTGGTAAAAAAACCGTAGAATTTAACGAATATTCGAATTTGCGAATATTCGACGAAAATTCTACGAAATATTGCGAATTCAAATATGACCCCTGCCGCTCATCACTAACCACGGACTGCTCACGTCCGTGTTCCACGGTCGTGTGCATTCGGCCTTCTAAAAATGAACAAGGCCTGGATTGACCATGACTTCTCGACTCCACCAGAGGAAAGCTGATGAACATAAATGCACTTTAACCAGTTGCCGCAACTGTAACGCCGAAAGGCGTCATCGCGGCGGCTCCCCCAGGCTACGCTAACGCCGATTGGCGTCATCTCACGTGAGCCGAGATTTCCTGTGAACGCGCGCACACAGGCGCGCGCGCTCACAGGAACGGAAGGTAAGAGAGTGGATCTCCAGCCTGCCAGCGGCGATCGTTCGCTGGCAGGCTGGAGATGTGATTTTTTTAACCCCTAACAGGTATATTAGACGCTGTTTTGATAACAGCGTCTAATATACCTGCTACCTGGTCCTCTGGTGGTCCCTTTTGTTTGGATCGACCACCAGAGGACACAGGTAGCTCAGTAAAGTAGCACCAAACACCACTACACTACACTACACCCCCCCGTCACTTATTAACCCCTTATTAGCCCCTGATCACCCCTGATCACCCCATATAGACTCCCTGATCACCCCCTGTCATTGATTACCCCCCTGTCATTGATCACCACCCTGTAAAGCTCCATTCAGACGTCCGCATGATTTTTACGCATCCACTGATAGATGGATCGGATCCGCAAAACGCATACGGACGTCTGAATGGAGCCTTACAGGGGCGTGATCAATGACTGTGGTGATCACCCCATATAGACTCCCTGATCACCCCCCTTTCATTGATTACCCCCCTGTCATTGATCACCACCCTGTAAAGCTCCATTCAGACGTCCGCATGATTTTTACGCATCCACTGATAGATGGATCGGATCCGCAAAACGCATACGGACGTCTGAATGGAGCCTTACAGGGGCGTGATCAATGACTGTGGTGATCACCCCATATAGACTCCCTGATCACCCCCCTGTCATTGATTACCCCCCTGTCATTGATCACCCCCCTTAAAGCTCCATTCAGACGTCCGCATGATTTTTACGGATCGACAGGTAGATGGATCGGATCCGCAAAACACATACAGGCGTCTCCCTGGAGCCTTCCAGGGGGGGTGATCACCCCATATAGACTCCCTGATCACCCCCCTGTCATTGATCACCCCCCCTGTCATTGATCACCCCCCCGTCAGGCTGCATTCAGATGTCCGTATGATTTTTACGGATCCACGGATACATGGATCGGATCCGCAAAACACATACGGACATCTGAATGGAGCCTTATAGGGGGGTGATCAATGACAGGGGGGTGATCACCCCATATAGACTCCCTGATCACCCCCCTGTCATTGATCACCCCTCTGTAAGGCTCCATTCAGACATTTTTTTGGCCCAAGTTAGCGGAAATTATTATTTTTTCTTACAAAGTCTCATATTCCACTAACTTGTGTCAATAAATTAAATCTCACATGAACTCACCATACCCCTCACGGAATCCAAATGCGTAAAAAATTTTAGACATTTATATTCCAGACTTCTTCTCACGCTTTAGGGCCCCTAGAATGCCAGGGCAGTATAAATACCCCACATGTGACCCCATTTCGGATCCAAATGTCTAAAAATGCCCTCATAAAATGAATGTGGGCCCCTTTGCGCATCTAGGCTGCAAAAAAGTGTCACACATCTGGTATCGCCGTACTCAGGAGAAGTTGGGCAATGTGTTTTGGGGTGTCATTTTACATATACCCATGCTGGGTGAGATAAATATCTTGGTCAAATGCCAACTTTGTATAAAAAAATGGGAAAAGTTGTCTTTTGCCGAGATATTTCTCTCACCCAGCATGAGTATATGTAAAAAGACACCCCAAAACACATTGCCCAACTTCTCCTGAATACGGCGATACCACATGTGTGACACTTTTTTGCAGCCTAGGTGGGCAAAGGGGCCCACATTCCAAAGAGCACCTTTAGGATATTACAGGTCATTTACCTACTTACCACACATTAGGGCCCCTGGAAAATGCCAGGGCAGTATAACTACCCCACAAGTGACCCCATTTTGGAAAGAAGACACCCCAAGGTATTCCGTGAGGGGCATGGCGAGTTCCTAGAATTTTATATTTTTTGTCACAAGTTAGCGGAAAATGATGATTTTTATTTTTTTTTCCCCTTACAAAGTCTCATATTCCACTAACTTGTGACAAAAAATAAAAACTTCCATGAACTCACTATGCCCATTAGTGAGAAGAAAAGGAGGTAAAATTCATTTGGGTGGTAAGTTGCATGACCGAGCAATAAACCGCTAAAGTTGTGGAGTGCCGATTTGTAAAAAAGGGCCTGGTCTTTAGGGGGGTATAAACCTGTGGTCCTTAAGTGGTTAAATGTGTTGTTTATAATGTACTGAATACACTGTATTCCTGTGCACCCCTTCCACCACAAACAAGGGTATATGGTTGAATCTCCCCTTTCTCATACTCCTCCTCTCTTCAGTGCTCCAGACTAAAAAAAATACCTAGTAGCCATTGGCCCCTGAACTGAAAAATTTAGGAGCTAAAATAAATTTTTAGTCGCCAAATCGAAACCGAATCAAAAGTTTGGTATTGTGACAACGCTACACCGATCAGATCGGCGTAGGGTTGTTTCGATACCAAAATTTTGATTCGCTTTCGTCACCATAAAAAAGTATTGCGATACTCAATACCGTGAAAAAAAAAACACAGAAAAAAGCTGTGTGCATTTCGCATTTTATGAAACGTTCGGCCCATAATAGAACAGTCCTATCCTATTTTTTGGGGTGACAAGGTGACTAAAAAATGGCGAATCGCATGGTTTTTATTTATTTATTTCTGTTACGGCGCTCACCGCATAGGAGATATTTTTAAATAATTAATTAGTTTGGACTTTTCGGACGCAGTGTTATGTAATATGTTTATTTATTTATTGTTTATATATTTTATATGTAAAATTGGGAAAGGGGGGATTTAAACTTAATATTTTAGGGTACTTTCACACTAGCGTTTTTCTTTTCCGGCATAGAGTTCCGTCACAGGGGCTCTATACCGGAAAATAACTGATCAGGCATATCCCCATGCATTCTGAACGGAGAGTAATCCGTTCAGGATGCATACGGATGTCTTCAGTTCAGTCATTTTGACTGATCAGGCAAAAGAGAAAACCGTAGCATGCTACGGTTTTATCTTTGGCGAAAAAAACGTAAGACTTGCCTTAATGCCGAATCCGGCATTTTTCCCCATAGGAATGTATTAGTGCCAGATCCGGCATTCAAAATACCGGAATACCGGATCCGTCCTTCCGGCCTGCGCATGCGCAGACCGGTAAAAATGTGAAAAAAGATACAAGACGGATCCGTCTGTTCGCATGACAAGAGATGGATTCGTTCTTGCAATGCATTTGTGAGATGGATCCGCATCCGGATGCGTCTCACAAAAGCTTTCAGTCACATCCAGATTGGCGGATCCGGCGGTGAACGCATTGCACCCGCACTGAATCCGGATCCATTCACTTCTATGGGGCTGTGCAAATGAGCAGTGATTTTTACGCATCACTTGTGCGTTGCGTGAAAATCGCAGCATGCTCTATGTTGTGCGTTTTTTACGCAACGCAGGCCCCATAGAAGTTAATGGGGCTGCGTGAAAATCGCAAGCATCTGCAAGCAAGTGCGGATGCAGTGCGATTTTCACTCATGGTTGCTAAGTCTATTCACTGTATTATTTTCCCTTATAACATGGTTATAAGGGAAAATAATAGCATTCTTTAATACAGAATGCTTAGTAGAAGGTCAATTGAGGGTTAAAAATATATTTATAAAAAATGAACTCACCTCCTACGCGATCAATTGGAGGAGGAGTTAATATTTATTAATTTTTTTAACCCTCATTGGCACTGCGCACCAATGTTTATTATAGTGGTGGGGGGGTGGGGGGGGGGGGGGCGCACTGCGCCACCAATGTCTATTATAGTGGGGGGGCGCACTGATGTTTACTATACTGAGGGGGGGGGCGCACTGCGCCACCAATGTTTATATGTTTATTATACTGGGGAGGGGGGGTGCACTGAAGATAACTGACCTGTTAATACAAATACAGGAGGCGGGTGCCGGAATCAAATAGCCAGCACCCGACCTCTATGACAGGGAGCTGCAATCAGCCACAGTTAACCCTTCAGGTGCGGTACCTGAGGGGTTAACTGCAGCTGATCGCAGCTCTCTGTCATAGAGGTTGGGTGCCGGCTATTTGATTCCGGCACCCGCCTCCTGTATTTGTATTAACAGGTCAGTTATCTTCATTAGTGGTGCAGTGGCCACAGCCCCTCCCCTCCTCCTCCCGTATCTCTTTTCTCATTGGCGGCGGCGGCAGCAGCATAAGGGGGAGGAAGAGACTCCTTCTCCTCTGCGCTGCTGAGAAGAACATCGGCGGCAGGACAGAGAACTATAATCTCCGGGTGCCCCGCCGCTATATTCAACAGCAGAGCTGCGGCAGCGGGTCTAGTCGCAAATGGCGACAAGACTAAGAAGTCTTGTCGCCATTTATAAATTCGAAGTCGCACTGGCGACCATTTTGGTCGCCATCTGGAGCCCTGCCTCTTATCAAATCAACCTGCTTATTCGTTGCATATAATGCCCTTTCATATATGCCCTTTACATATAATGTTTTACAGGGTCAGCTGAGCTGCAGGCCCTTGCATATAATTTTTTAGAGGGTCAGCTCTCCAGCAGGCCCTCATCTACAATGTTTTACAGGATCAGCTCAGCTGCAGGCCCTCGCATATACTTTTTTACAGGGTTAGCTCACCAGCAGGCCCTCAACTACAATGTTTTACAGGATCAGCTCACCAGCAGGCCCTTGCATATAATTTTTTAGAAGGTCAGCTCACCAGCAGGCCCTTACCTACAATGTTTTACAGAGTCAGTGATTATGGGTTCCAAATTCATATAGTGTAATGTGCACAGAGAAGGCTAATACACGCAATGGTTGTAATCAGTAATCTGCTTTATTGTAACATTAGCACATAGTCTTATACCATAATTATTGGTAGACGCCCAACAGCCGTGCATCACATAAACCACAAAAAGACTGAAGAAATGAAACCTTTAGCAGAAAGAGGATCTTAAACTTAGAACAGCAGAAACTAGCATTTATAAAAATAGAACAGTAGGGGGGGAGGTTGTCAGCTGAATCCCCTCCCCCAGCGTGCCTGCAAAGAGCTGACACTTGTCTAACATTTTAATAACCTCTAATTGAACTCTGGTTCAGATAGACATAGGATGGACAAGATGGAGTTCTATCTCTCACAGTCAGCTCAGCTGCAGGCCCTCGCATATAATTTTTTAGAGGGTCAGCTCACCAGCAGGCCCTCACTTACAATCTTTTACAGGGTCAGCTCACCAGCAGGCCTTTGCATATAATGTTTTACAGGGTCAGCTCACCAGCAGGCCCTCGCATATAATATTTTACAGGGTCAGGTCACCAGCAGGCCCGCACCTAAAATCTTTTACAGGGTCAGCTCACCAGCAGGCCCGCACCTAAAATCTTTTACAGGGTCAGTTCACCAGCAGGCCCTCGCATATAATATTTTACAGGGTCAGCTCACCAGTAGGCCTGCACCTAAAATCCTTTACAGTGTAAGCTCACCAGCAGTCTCGCACCTAAAATCTTTTACAGGGTAAGCTCACCAGCAGGCCCTCGCATATAATGTTTTACAGGGTCAGCTCACCAGCAGGCCCTCACTTACAATCTTTTACAGGGTCAGCTCACCAGCAGGCCTTTGCATATAATGTTTTACAGGGTCAGCTCACCAGCAGGCCCTCGCATATAATATTTTACAGGGTCAGGTCACCAGCAGGCCCGCACCTAAAATCTTTTACAGGGTCAGCTCACCAGCAGGCCCGCACCTAAAATCTTTTACAGGGTCAGCTCACCAGCAGGCCCTCGCATATAATGTTTTACAGGGTCAGCTCACCAGCAGGCCCTCACTTACAATCTTTTACAGGGTCAGCTCACCAGCAGGCCTTTGCATATAATGTTTTACAGGGTCAGCTCACCAGCAGGCCCTCGCATATAATATTTTACAGGGTCAGGTCACCAGCAGGCCCGCACCTAAAATCTTTTACAGGGTCAGCTCACCAGCAGGCCCTCGCATATAATATTTTACAGGGTCAGCTCACCAGTAGGCCTGCACCTAAAATCTTTTACAGTGTAAGCTCACCAGCAGTCTCGCACCTAAAATCTTTTACAGGGTAAGCTCACCAGCAGGCCCTCGCATATAATGTTTTACAGGGTCAGCTCACCAGCAGGCCCGCACCTAAAATCTTTTACAGGGTCAGCTCACCAGCAGGCCCTCCCCTACAATCTTTTACAGAGTCAGTTCACCTGCAGGCCCACACATATAATTTTTTAGAGGGTCAGCTCACCAGCAAGCCCTCACCTACAAGTCCAGTCTCACTATCCAAGAGTCTGGTCAACACAATCCTCACAGCCAGGGGTCACGTAACTAGTTTTCACGGAGGAGTCTCGTTCGTTATCGGAATTAACCAGACAAATCGCTCCACCAACTAAGAACGTCCATGCACCACCACCCACAGAATCGAGAAAGAGCTATCAATCTGTCAATCCTTTCCGTGTCCGGGCCGGGTGAGGTTTCCCATGTTGAGTCAAAGTCTTTGATTTCCCAGAAGTTGCTCGGCGGGTCATGGGAATAACGCTGTCGGATCACCGGTCGTCATCGTTTATGGTAGGAACTATAACGGTATCTGATCGTCTTCGAACCTCCGACTTTCATTTTTGATTAATGAAAACATTCTTGGCAAATGCTTTCGATTTGTCTTGCGCCGGTCCAAGAATTTTACTTCTAGTGGCGCAATACGGATGCCCCTCTTAATCATGGCCCCAGTTCCGAAAACCAACAAAATAGATTCCTATTCCATTATTCCTAGCTGAAGTATTAAGGCGACCCAGCCTGCTTTGAACACTGTAAATTTTTTCAATGGTTAGCTAAGCAGCAGGCACTCTCCCATAATATTTTAAATGGTCAGCTTAGAAGCAGGCCCACAACCATAATGTTTTAGAGGGTCAGCTCAGCAGCAGACCCTCGCATATAATTTTTTAGAGGGTCAGATCACCAGCAGGCCCTCACCTACAATCTTTTAGAGGGTCAGCTCACCTGCAGACCCTTACCTAATTATACCTAATAGGTCATTTGCGCGCATGCTGCCTTGCTTGGAAGTGGTAGCTGTAGCTGTTTCTCAGGCGCCCTTTCCAGAATCAAACCCCGATTCCCAGTTACCCATGGTCACCGTGGTTGGCGCTGAAAATAACATCGAAAGTTAATAGAGCAGACATCCAAATGGATCATCGCCGTCACAGGGACGTGCGATCGGGCCCAGGTTATCTAGAGTCACCAAAGCGGCAGCAGGCCCTCGCCCATAATGTTTTAGATGGTCAGATCAGCAGGCCCTTGCTCCAAATGTTTTTGAGGGTCACCAGCAGGCGATCAATCATAATTTTTCAAGGCTGTGTATGATGCCCTTCTTTTATGTGTAACAAAGGGTGTATTGTAGTGCCGGTTCCTTGTATTTTTTGGCAGCCCTTTCACTTAGTGCATAGGCTTTATGAGTATAGGAGTCCCACTACCTGAACAATTGTACCACAATGTGAATGAGGCCCTCCTTTATGTGATATACAGGTTGTATCGGAGTGCCTCTTCCTTGTAATTTTTGGCAGCACTTGCACTTTATATACAAGTAAATGTACAGGAAAGAATGTTTCCTAACAATTTTTCCTGTAAAAACGATTTTATCTTCGGTTTTGTACATATTATTGTCAGTCTGTAAACGTGGCGTACTACTCGGACAACATCGTTCCAAGCAGCGACCTGGGAGTCCAAGATGCATCCAGACATCCTCCCCATGCTGTTCTCGAACCATTTCGGTGGTGTTTTCATCAATTTCTGACCTTTTCCTATGAACCAGGAAACCTCCCCCCTCTTCAGAGCAGGGGGTGCCTGGTTTAATGTTCGGGTTCTCCCATTGACTTCCATTGTGCTCGGGTGCTCGGTAGAGCACCTGAGCATCCTGATGTGTTTGGCCCGAGCCCCCGAGCACCCGATCACTATGATGCTCTATCAACACTACTGTATTGTATTATCTGTGAAGTTTTTCGCTAATCATCACTCTACTGTCCATCCCCCTCTGCATTCCCAAACGCATATGGCTAATACTCAGACTGCTAGCCAAATCCAATTATAGATAAATTGATTTGCCTCAAGAACCTGCATGCAGAGCCATTTCTGGGGCTATGCTTAAAATAGGAGCCAATTAAAATCCTTATATTTATTGGCTCTTTAATTTGTTTTTAATCCCATTGTTTTGTTATTTCTTTCTTTTTGCCAAGCTGCTGAAATCATATAGTAATCGACATTGTTCATCATAAATAGCAAGACATAGGACAATAAGATTATAAAGCAAAGAAAAAATTGAGAAAAAGAGAAAAAATATATTGTCCGACACAATTTTGATCACAAATGTGCGCAAAGAGCTTTTAATTTTCATATAGTAAGTATGGCAGTAATGCAATCTACTTTTATCAGTGTTTTTATTGTTTGCATGTGTATTTGTGCATAAAACAGTGTGCTGCTACTTGTAGTCCTTGTGTGCTTTTACATTGCAGCCACGGTAGCCTGCACCTGAACCCCCCTGTAGAGGTGCTGATCTAAGTCTCCTATACATATTGCGAAGCAGTGACAGGCCTGTGTATGGTATGCTTTGCTGTGTTTTCCCCACGATCAGATGGTCTGAGGTGAGGCCTGGTGCGACAATCACTTGGGGATAAAGCAATCATCAGAGTGGAAGGGAATTGAGAAGGAAGCCTGCAAAGGCTCTGTGTGGTTCCAGCCAGGAGGGCTGGGCGGCCACGAGGCTCAGGAAGCCTGTGTCTGGGGGGACCCAGCGACGCCTGAAGAAGAGAGGTGTCGCACGGTCAGAGTCAGGAGGACTGCTGGGCCATTTCCCCCGCAAGACAGTGGCTGATTATAATAGGGGCATTTGGGTTGGCAGCCCCGGGCCCAGGGTGAGTGGGGGGCCCATTGCCGATTCGCCATCCGAAACGCCCCATTTGCGCCACCACAAAGTTCAAGAACATTAATTAATTAACATGTTAATACTCTGCAGCAGCAGCACGCTCAGTTGCACAGGGCGCATGCTTCACTTACATGCTGCCTGCTGCAGTAACAGTCGGGCCCTGCACCTGTCAGCGGTGGAAGCTAGGAAGAGTGAGGACTCGGAGCAGGCACGTGACTCATTTACTGCAGCTCATCCGGCACAGAAGCTGAAGCTGCTTATCCCCTTAGGCCGACGACGTGCCCGCCCTATGTGTGATGACCTCACTAATGCCCGCCCCTCTCTTCTCAGCGCCAGCCAGCTTCATCAGCCAGTGGGCTGGGTCTGTGCGCGGCAACTACAAGAAAGCTGCAAGCAACCTCCACCTTCCAGCGGCAGCCAGGAGTGCCAGAGTGAGCAGAGCAGCCAAAGCTCCAAAATAATTTTGAATGAATGTTAATAATGGGCGGCAGGGCAGTGGGCTGTGTGAGTGTGATAGAGGCACTTAATGAGAGCAGCTGTTTCAGAGAAACTCACTGAGGCCAGCAGCGGGCATTTTAGGGCTCTTTCACACGAGCGGATGCCATGCGGTTAATCTGCTGCATGAAAGAGAGCCAAGCCCCATTCTGGACAGCAGAAGCACGGAGCATTAACATGATGGATAATGCTCCATGCCTCTCTGTGATCTTTTTACTACAAAATCACAGTGAGATAAAGTTGTCACTGTGATTTTGTAGTAAAAAGATCTCAGAGAGGCAAAGAGCATTATCCATCATGTTAATGCTCCGTGTCTGTCTCTGCTGTCCAGAACGGGGCTTGGCACTCCTTCACGCAGTGGATTCCACGCACAGCATCCGCTCGTGTGAAAGAGCCCTTAGGCCTCTTGCACACGACCGTATGCCCTCCGAGATATAGGGTCCGTGAGTGGGCCATATGTCCAGGAGCGGCAGTGATCATGCACACGGGAGCACACAGCATCATAGATTACAATGATGCTGTGCACGTCGGGCCGCCCGCGGGGCTATTGTCCTGCACTCATATGATCGTATTAGTCCCGCGGGCGGCCCGAAGTCCACAGCATCATTGTAATCTATGATGCTGTGTGCTCCCGTGCACACGATCAATGAGCTCCGGGACATATGGCCCTCTCACGGACCCTATATCTTGGAGGGCATACGGTCGTGTGCAAGAGGCCTTAGTCAGATTACGGGCACTCTGCAGCTTTGGCTCTAATCTGACGGAAAAGGCTGCTGTTGGCCTCCGTCTCTCTGCCACTGCTGCTCTGCCTCTCTTTTCACAGGTGCCACCGCCCAGCACACAAAGTGTGTTTGACCATCAAAATGGGTGGATTATTAATCGCACACCAAGTGTTTGAATATCAAAATGGTGGATTACTATTGATCCTTCTCTTCACAGGTGCCCAGCCCAGCACACCATGTTTTTGAGCATCAATATGGTGGATTATTAATCCCTGTATCATACAGGAATTAACTATAATATTATAGTAGATATTTCCATGTTAGATTTAACTTTTTTCCAACAGCAAAGCTTCACTAGAAGGAAACAGCAGCTTCTGCTGTTATTACTTCTTTCTGCATTGCAGGCATTATCTCGGCATAGGCAGCAATTATATTTCTCATTTTCTTGTGTTGTTTAGATTCTCCCTGTGGTACTTGGCTTAATATATGGACTGATATTCCGGACAATCTGTTTATTTAAAAGGTTTATCCTTGTGTATGAGCTATTGATTACGGGGGCAGAGCTCCTTCATTGACCAGGCATGTTTACCAGCATACAGCATTTATCAAAGGGCTTAACAAAATAAACCAATGTGCTACCTAATAATAAAAAAAAACTGAAAAAATACAATAATACAATGCTGCAGGTCATGCATCTCATCTCTCCAGAGCACGGGAATGTTCTACTAATCTTGGGTTTGAAAGCAAACAGATGAAAAACGGACCTTTGGGATTGGAAGCGCTGTGATAATTCATTTATACTGAATACACTACAAAAGACTAAGCAAAATAAACAGATGTATGCAAATGCTCTTAAGTGTTGCGTAATGGCAGACAGAAGACAATCAATTGCACCTCATTGTCTGTCCTGGCAAGTGACTGACCAATGACCAAATCAGTGAAACATTTGGTGAAGCTAAGTGATTCGGTGGAACTGTCAGCTGATGTCTGCTAACTGTGGTGGCAACATGCCAGAGTCATCATGTTGGTAATATGTTAGATTTATGTGGCAAACTATTTATTATGTGATAGGGTTTAAACAAGTTCCTTTCTCTAGAAACAAGAAAAAAAAATTGTAAGATATTCAGGTCTTTTGGAAACCTAGTGACAGCCATATGATCATAAAACAAAATGACTCAAAGGGAAGAATACAATGAGGGGAACGTATTAAGATTGGAGTTTTTTATGCTATTCCTAATCTAGGTTGCGTTGGCATGAGGTGAGTCACAATTATAACATACGCCTCTTAAAAATCATGGCACATCTCAGGCAACCATGCACCAGAACAGAAATCTACGCCAGTTAGGAGCTGGAATAGATTTCCCGTTTTCTGGCATAAGTTAGAAAAACATGCTAGGGCCACTTAGCCAAGGTCTACAAATTCCACTACCCCTCCTGCCTTTCCCATTTTTTGAAAAAATAGCGAACGGGGTACAAAACCCAGCACCAAAATTTGCAACTACCTGATACTAGAAAACTGGCGTAAGAGTGCTTAATAAATGTGAGCCACCGACTATAGATATTCCAATTAATACAATGAACTACCGTCAACTTTACTATGACAAAATCCAGATGGATCACATGGGTATGGCAGCATTATGTATGGGTGTGCACAGGGGCAAAGTTATATGCTATGCAAAGGCTGCCTAAAGCCCTTCTATTAGACACCAGTATTAAATCTACAGGGAGTGCAGAATTATTAGGCAAGTTGTATTTTTGAGGATTAATTTTATTATTGAACAACAACCATGTTCCCAATGAACCCAAAAAACTCATTAATATCAAAGCTGAATATTTTTGGAAGTAGTTTTTAGTTTGTTTTTAGTTTTAGCTATTTTAGGGGGATATCTGTGTGTGCAGGTGACTATTACTGTGCATAATTATTAGGCAACTTAACAAAAAACAAATATATACCCATTTCAATTATTTATTTTTACCAGTGAAACCAATATAACATCTCAACATTCGCAAATATACATTTCTGACATTCAAAAACAAAACAAAAACAAATCAGTGACCAATATAGCCACCTTTCTTTGCAAGGACACTCAAAAGCCTGCCATCCATGGATTCTGTCAGTGTTTTGATCTGTTCACCATCAACATTGCATGCAGCAGCAACCACAGCCTCCCAGACACTGTTCAGAGAGGTGTACTGTTTTCTTTCCTTGTAAATCTCACATTTGATGATGGACCACAGGTTCTCAATGGGGTTCAGATCAGGTGAACAAGGAGGCCATGTCATTAGATTTTCTTCTTTTATACCCTTTCTTGCCAGCCACGCTGTGGAGTACTTGGACGCGTGTGATGGAGCATTGTCCTGCATGAAAATCATGTTTTTCTTGAAGGATGCAGACTTCTTCCTGTACCACTGCTTGAAGAAGGTGTCTTCCAGAAACTGGTAGTAGGACTGGGAGTTGAGCTTGACTCCATCCTCAACCCGAAAAGGCCCCACAAGCTCATCTTTGATGATACCAGCCCAAACCAGTACTCCACCTCCACCTTGCTGGCGTCTGAGTTGGACTGGAGCTCTCTGCACTTTACCAATCCAGCCACGGGCCCATCCATCTAGCCCATCAAGACTCACTCTCATTTCATCAGTCCATAAAACCGTAGAAAAAACAGTCTTGAGATATTTCTTGGTCCAGTCTTGACGTTTCAGCTTGTGTGTCTTGTTCAGTGGTGGTCGTCTTTCAGCCTTTCTTACCTTGGCCATGTCTCTGAGTATTGCACACCTTGTGCTTTTGGGCACTCCAGTGATGTTGCAGCTCTGAAATATGGCCAAACTGGTGGCAAGTGGCATCTTGGCAGCTGCACGCTTGACTTTTCTCAGTTCATGGGCAGTTATTTTGCGCCTTGGTTTTTCCACACGCTTCTTGCGACCCTGTTGACTATTTTGAATGAAACGCTTGATTGTTCGATGATCACGCTTCAGAAGCTTTGCAATTTTAAGAGTGCTGCATCCCTCTGCAAGATATCTCACTATTTTTGACTTTTCTGAGCCTGTCAAGTCCTTCTTTTGACCCATTTTGCCAAAGGAAAGGAAGTTGCCTAATAATTATGCACACCTAATATAGGGTGTTGATGTCATTAGACCACACCCCTTCTCATTACAGAGATGCACATCACCTAATATGCTTAATTGGTAGTAGGCTTTCGAGCCTATACAGCTTGGAGTAAGACAACATGCATAAAGAGGATGATGTGGTCAAAATACTCATTTGCCTAATAATTCTGCACGCAGTGTAATATGGTAGGTGGGGGCCCTGTCAGTGATTTTGCATTGTGGCCCAAAAGCTTAAAGGGGTTTTGTAGGCTTTTAATATTGATGATCTATCCTCAGGATAGGTCATTAATATCAGATCGGCAGGGGTCCGACTCCCAACACCCCCGCCGATCAGGTGTATGAAGGAAAGGTACATGCCGTGTGTGCGTGCTGTCTCCTGTCTCCCTTCCTGCTCGCTGTCGACATTGCAGTGCCATACAAGAAGAGAGACAGGAGACAGCACGACGCATACCTCTTCTTCATACAGCTGATTGGCGATGGCGAAGGCTGTCTGACCCCCGCCGATCTGATATTGATGACCTATCCTGAGGATAGATAAATGCAGAAGGTGTCAGCAGCATCTCACTTCATCGTCTTTTATTGGAACTTCAAAGCAACAATATGCATAGCAGCAGCTTTTGTCAAGCCGAAACGTTGCTGCTATGCATATGGTTGCTTTGAAGTTCCAATAAAAGACGATGAAGTGAGATGCTGCTGACACCGTCTGCATTTATCTATACAGGCAGTGCAGAATTATTAGGCAAGTTGTATTTTTGAGGATTAATTTTATTATTGAACAACAACCATGTTCTCAATGAACCCAAAAAACTCATTAATATCAAAGCTGAATATTTTTGGAAGTAGTTTTTAGTTTGTTTTTAGTTTTAGCTATTTTAGGGGGATATTTGTGTGTGCAGGTGACTATTACTGTGCATAATTATTAGGCAACTTAACAAAAAACAAATATATACCCATTTCAATTATTTATTTTTACCAGTGAAACCAATATAACATCTCAACATTCACAAATATACATTTCTGACATTCAAAAACAAAACAAAAACAAATCAGTGACCAATATAGCCACCTATCTTTGCAAGGACACTCAAAAGCCTGCCATCCATGGATTCTGTCAGTGTTTTGATCTGTTCACCATCAACATTGCGTGCAGCAGCAACCACAGCCTCCCAGACACTGTTCAGAGAGGTGTACTGTTTCCCCTCCTTGTAAATCTCACATTTGATGATGGACCACAGGTTCTCAATGGGGTTCAGATCAGGTGAACAAGGAGGCCATGTCATTAGATTTTCTTCTTTTATACCCTTTCTTGCCAGCCACGCTGTGGAGTACTTGGACGCGTGTGATGGAGCATTGTCCTGCATGAAAATCATGTTTTTCTTGAAGGATGCAGACTTCTTCCTGTACCACTGCTTGAAGAAGGTGTCTTCCAGAAACTGGCAGTAGGACTGGGAGTTGAGCTTGACTCCATCCTCAACCCGAAAAGGCCCCACAAGCTCATCTTTGATGATACCAGCCCAAACCAGTACTCCACCTCCACCTTGCTGGCGTCTGAGTCGGACTGGAGCTCTCTGCCCTTTACCAATCTAGCCACGGGCCCATCCATCTGGCCCATTAAGACTCACTCTCATTTCATCAGTCCATAAAACCTTAGAAAAATCAGTCTTGAGATATTTCTTGGCCCAGTCTTGACGTTTCAGCTTGTGTGTCTTGTTCAGTGGTGGTCGTCTTTCAGCCTTTCTTACCTTGGCCATGTCTCTGAGTATTGCACACCTTGTGCTTTTGGGCACTCCAGTGATGTTGCAGCTCTGAAATATGGCCAAACTGGTGGCAAGTGGCATCTTGGCAGCTGCACGCTTGACTTTTCTCAGTTCATGGGCAGTTATTTTGCGCCTTGGTTTTTCCACACGCTTCTTGCGACCCTGTTGACTATTTTGAATGAAACGCTTGATTGTTCGATGATCACGCTTCAGAAGCTTTGCAATTTTAAGAGTGCTGCATCCCTCTGCAAGATATCTCACTATTTTTGACTTTTCTGAGCCTGTCAAGTCCTTCTTTTGACCCATTTTGCCAAAGGAAAGGAAGTTGCCTAAAAATTATGCACACCTAATATAGGGTGTTGATGTCATTAGACCACACCCCTTCTCATTACAGAGATGCACATCACCTAATATGCTTAATTGGTAGTAGGCTTTCGAGCCTATACAGCTTGGAGTAAGACAACATGCATAAAGAGGATGATGTGGTCAAAATACTCATTTGCCTAATAATTCTGCACGCAGTGTATAGTTTGGCCATTGGATTCAGGGCCATTGGTGAGGCTGTTGCATCTTTAAGAATACATCAACAAGGACCGAGTGGTGCTGCTTCTACAATTTGTTTACTGCTATCCTGAGGATAGGTCATCAATATTAAAAGCCTGGAAAAGGTTACGCCTCTGAATATGCATCATGACAGGTTTCCACCTAGAATTGCCACTAGCAGCCATAAAACAAGCAGTCTAAGCTAGGTAGATTTCCACGGGGGACCCCGTAAGGAAGACTAAAATTGAAGGCATGCTATCCCTCATGTGATGGCCGTTAAAACAGCCTCCCATCACATGATAACAGGTGGTATAGGATGGAAGAAAATTAAAGTGGTTGTCTAGAATTAGAAAAAAGTGTCTACTTCTTTATCAGACACAATGCTTCATCTGACGATGGCCTGGACTAGTATTACAGCTTAGCGTACTTTCACACTAGCGTTTTAGTTTTCCGGTATTGAGATCCATCATAGGGGCTGAATACCGGAAAAAAAACCTTCAGTTTTGTCCCCATTTATTGTCAATGGGGACAAAACTGAACTGAACAGAACGGAATGCTCCAAAATGCATTCCGTTCCGTTTAGTTGCGCTCCCATATCGGAGACCAAACTGCAACATGTTGTAGTTTGCTTTCCATCCTGGGATGCAAGACGGATCCGGCATGACCCCTAATGCAAGTCAATGGGGACGGATCCGTTTTCTCTGCACAATAGAAAACGGATCTGTCCCCCATTGACTTTCAATGGAGTTCATGACGGATCCGTCTTGGGTATGTTAAAGATAATACAACCGGATCCGTTCATAACGGATGCAGATGGTTGTATTATCAGTAATGGAAGCGTTTTTGCTGAACCCTGCCAGATCCAGTAAAAACTCTAGTGTGAAAGTAGCCTTAGCTCCATTCAATGATGCTGAGTTGCAGTACCACACATAGCACATGGACGAGAGTGACGTTGTTTCCGTATAAAGGAGAAGACCATTTTTCTAATATTGGAAAACCTTTCTTTACCTTGTCAGTCCTACAAGGACTGGGAGAGGGATTGTCAAGTCAAGATCAACTGTCATGAAAAATCGGTGAGGTCAGACTTAAGGAGAAAAGGACAAGAAGCACATTGAGGATAGGGATGTCAATGGAATAATCTACACTCTGGACCATCACCATATGTAGACATAGGGCCAAATTTTATAATCCCAATATTTAGACAGATTAATCCCTAGACGATGAGCACAATTCAGGTATGGTGCATCAAGGCGCTAAATGTATTTGGTGCTACTAAAAACTTTCACTGTGCCTAATCACAAGGTGACCAGGGTAAGATGTAACTGCTATCCCCATCAGCTAGCCAACTTAGTCAAGGACAGAGGGAGGTTTTACCTCCCCCAGCTGTCCCGATTGCTGTTATCGGCTGGTCAATGCCAATCGCAGCTTTCTCACTAACCAGTGAGGGAGCTGCAGGTAAGTTCTGGCGCCCTGCAGTGTTTGGTGTCCCCTGTTAGCACTGCGATTGACCGGTATGATATACCAGCCAATGGCAGTGCAAGAATGGCAGAGGGAATAGCAATAACCACGCAGCCATTATAGTTGGGGACCGTGTGCAGAGAGGTTCTGTAAGTTCTGTAAGCCAACCCAACTTGTTACCACCCCTCTGTACCCTTACTGAAGGCTAATAGCAATTCATTCATGAGGCACCACTACCCATAAGCCAGACTGCATCCTGGACTACAATACCAGCATGGGAGGGGTCGATCTTTCAGATCAATTTATGAAGCCATACAGTGTCATGAGGAAAATTAAGGTGTGCTACAAAAAGCTGGCTATGCACATTGTACAAACGGCACTGTATAATGCTTATGTATTATTTAGATCTCCAGACCAGGCGGCAAAATTACTTTCGTTTTAGGAGCTTGTGATCAAGGCCCTAATTTTCAAAACCAGGAAGGCCAGTACTTCTGGAAGTTATGGTGCATGGGTAGTACCAGGGCAACATTTCCCTGGTGAAGTCCCGCAAACATGAAGGAAGGGAAGGATCCAAAAAAGATGCAGAGTGTGTTTGAAAAATGACACCATTTATCACTGTAAAACCAACCCTAAAAACCTGGACTGTGCTAAAAGGATTGCTTCAAAGTGTACCACACATCCATAGATTATTAATTGCATCCTTTATGTTCCTGGTAATTTTACAAATTTATTAGGCTACTTTCACACTAGCGTTCGGGGCTCCGCTTGTGAGTTCCGTTTGAAGGGGCTCACAAGCGGCCCCGAACAGATCCGTACTGCCCTAATGCATTCTGAGTGGAGGTGGATCTGCTCAGAATGCATCAGTTTGGCACCGTTTGTCCTCCGCTCAGCAGGCGGACACCTGAACGCTGCTTGCAGCGTTCGGGTGTCCGCCTGGCCGTGCGGAGGCAAACGGATCCGTCCAGACTTACAATGCAAGTCAATGGGGACGGATCCATTTGAAGTTGACACAATATGGCTCAATTTTCAAACGGATCCATCCCCCATTGACTTTCAATGTAAAGTCAAAACGGATCTGTTTGCATTATCATGAACAAAAAAAAAAAGAAAAAAAATTTTTTTATTTTTTTTTGGCTCATGGTAATGCAAACGGATCCGTTCTGAACGGATCTAAGCGGTTGCATTATAGGAGTGGATCCGTCTGTGCAGATACCAGACGGACCCGTTCTGAACGCAAGTGTGAAAGTAGCCTTAAACTGTGATATACTCTGCACAGCTTACATTTTCACCACCCACTACACATTCATGCCCTCCAAGCTGTATAGCCCTCCTTCCCTTCCGGTGTGCCCATACAGAAGTTTACAAGCACATATCAGGTGTTGCTATTTTCAGGAGAAAACAAGAAACAAATTGTGTGAAAATGAGAAAACTGGCCTAATCAGCATTTTCTTGTAAAAGAAAAAATTATTTTTATTATTTTTATTTGCAATGTGTTCTAAATTCTATGAAACACCTTTTAGGTCAAAGTACTTATTACACAAAATTCCTTGAGAGTTGTAGTTTCCAACTTCTTGGGGATTTCCCTGATAAAAGTAAAAGTGAGCCCCTACATAGGACAATCGCCCAAACGATAAAAAAAAATATGGCTTTTAGAAAATGGAGTCACTAAAACTGAAATACATTTTAAAATAGTAGACATGTTATGTATCTCAACGTTTGTAATGACTTGCTCTATAAAAATATTATATGACTAAACTGTGCAAAAAATGCCATTTTTTGTCACCTTTCATCACAAAAAGGTCAATATCAAGCGAACAAAAAGTCATATGCAATCCAAAATAGTACCAATCAAACCATCATCTCTTCCTGCAAAAAATGAGCACTTATATAAGACAATCGCCCAAAAAAAAAAAAAAATATAGCTTTCAGAAAATGGAGATGCTTAAACATGATTTTTTTTTCAAAAATGCTTTTATTGTGTAAAACTGAAATACATAAAAAAGTTGACATATTAGGTATCACACAACCTGCTCTATAAAAATATCACAAGGTCTAACCCCTCAGTTGAATTCCATAAAATAAAAAATAAAAATAAAAAAACTTCCAAAACAACCAATTTTTTGGTCACTTTGCCACATGAACTGTAATATTGAGTGATCAAAAAAATCATATGTACACAAAAATACTACCTATAAAAACATCTTTCCACAAAAAATGAGCCCCTACACAAGATGATCGGCAGAAAAAAAAAAATATATATAGCTTTCAGAAAATGGTGACGCAAAAAAAAAAACAGATTTTTTTTCACAAATGCTTTTATTGTATAAAAACTGAAATAAAAATAAAAAATAGACATATAGATCTGCTCTATAAAAATATCACATGATCTACCCCCTCAGGTGAACGCTGTTAAAAAAATAATAATAATAATTGTGCCAAAATAGCAAGTTTTTGGTCGCCTTGCCGCAAAAAAGTGTCATAATAAATGATTAAAAAATCATGTGTACCCAAAAATGATACCAATAAAAATGTCAGCTCTTCCTGCAAAAAAAGAGCACCTGCACAAGACAATAGGCAGAAAATTAAAAGAAATGTAGGTTTCAGAAAATAAAGACACAAAAACATTATTTTCGTTAAATAAATAAATAAATACGCATATTTGGTATCGTCGCGTCCGTATCAACCTGCTCTATAAAAGCAATACATGATCTGTCCTGTCAGAAGAACTCCGTAAAAAACAAAAAATAAAAACTGTGCCATAACAGCCATTTTTTGGTTACCTTGCCTCACAAAAAGCGTAATATCGAGCCATCAAACATCATATGTTCCACAAAATAGTACCAACAAAACTGTCACCTTATCCCGTAGTTTACAAAATAGGGTCACCTTTTGGAGTTTCTACTCTAGGAGTGCATAAGGGTGTCTTCAAATGTGACATGGCAACTTAAAATTATTCCAGCGACATCTGCCCTCCAAAATCCATATGGCACTCCTTTCCCTCTGAACACTGCTGTGTTCCAATAAAGCAGTTTACTACCACATGTGGGATGCTTCTGTAAACTGCAGAATCAGGGTAATAAATATTAAGTTTTCTTTGGCTGTTAACCATTGCTGTTTTACAGGTAAAATAGATTAAAATGGAAAATCTGCAAAAAAAAATTAGATTTTGAAATTTCACCTCCATTTTCCTTTCATTCTTGTGGAACACCTAAAGGGTTAGCAAAGTTTGTAAAATCAGTTTTGAATAACTTAAAGGGTGTGCTCATTTTTGGGTGGTGTCACGGGGCGCCAAAGGCGCACTCGGTCTCCCATCAGCCGCAGACCTGCTGCTTAGCTTCGGGAGCGAGGATCTGTGTTTGGCCTCGTTCCCAGGGCGGCTTTGCTAGCTGGGAGGCTCCCTGCTCCTAGGTCTGCCTTGAGCGCCGAGCTGATCATTCTTTGCTTAACCCTTTGTACTGCGTAGCTCTCTTGGTTCTGACCCGGTCCGTTCACGTTCTGTATTTTGTCTTGTCTGTCTTCCCTGCACATATCCTAAGTAAGGGACTGTTGTCCAATTGTCCCCTGTCATCAGGACTCGTGAGGCAAGTAGGCAGGGCCAGGGGTGAGGGTGGAGCGCAGTGGTCACCTATCCTTCCCCCGTGTGTGTGTGTGGACGTGACCGTTACAGATTAACAGGCCCAATAACCACTGTATCAGGAATCCTCTAACCTGACACAGATGGTGCAGGAGCTAGGAGAGAAACTCCGTTCTTTTGAGTTAGGGCAAGGTTCTTCCACTCCTCAGCCCTCCAGTCCACATTTTGAGCTCCAGATCAAGCTCCCAGAACCCTTTTCTGGAGGCCTTTAAGGAGAGTTGCAAACTCTACTTCCATTTGCGCCCCGTGTCCTCCGGTCCCGAGAGCCAACGCGTGGGTATTATCATTTCTCTACTACAGGGTGATCCCCAGGACTGGGCATTCTCGTTACCTCCTGGGGCCAGTTGTCTAACTTCTGTGGAGGTTTTTTTTCAGGCCCTGGGTACCCTCTATGACGAAAAAGACAGGGCCCTGGTAGCCAAGATGGCTCTTAGGTCACTGGTTCAGGGCCATCTCCCTGCGGAGGAGTATTGCACCCAATTCAGACGGTGGTGTGTCCCCTCAGAATGGAATGAACCAGCCCTGAAGAGTCAGTTTAGGTCTGGTTTGTCTGATAATTTAAAAGATCTATTAGTCAGTTATCAAATTCCAGAGACCTTAGAGGAGATGATGACCCTAGTTGTCCGACTTGACCGACGAGTTAGAGAGAGACGACAAGAACGACAGTTCTGTTCTCAGATGGTGGTCCAGCCTTTTCCAGGGACAACACTGAGGTCTCCACCGAGGAACCCATGCAGGTTGGCATGACCCGGGGTAATCTTCGTCGCAGACGTGGAGAGTGCTTCTACTGTGGAGATCCTGGCCATTGGATCAACAAGTGTCTTAGGAGGGTCCTCTCTGACAAGTCTCCTAAGGCAAGTGTCACGGCCAAAGTCATGGTCGTGACTCCTGTCACCGCATGCAGTTGCTTGCGGTCTTGGTGTTGTTGTCAATCACAGGTGGGGGCTATAGTATGTTGCCTCACCTGTGGTTGCCGCTGGCAACATTGTGTATGTGGCAGCAGAGCAGCCTGAGCGGTGCTAGGCAGCTTGCTGCAGTAGGCATGCGGTTGCACCTGGCAACCTCTATTAATAGGTGTCCCTTTTATCGGTGTGCACGGGGTGTTATATGTGTTGTATGCACTTCCCCTTTAAGTTGTTGTTTTCCCTTCCCTTGTGTTGGAAGGGTTAACTTCCTTCCTAGTGTGTGTGTGTGCACTGGGTGTGTCTGACTGTGGTGTGGCTACTTGGCCCTATAAAGCCTCAGTGAAAGGCAGTGGTCAGAGAGGGGGCTTCAGCCATGCTTGCTGGAGACATCCTCCTGCTTATTTACCATCTGCCAGTGAGGGCCACCCTGGTTGTCATAAACGTTATGTCTGGTGTTAGTTTATGGTTTATCTGTTATTGCAGCATATGGTTTACTGGGTTCCTGTGTGATGTCTGTTGTGTGCTGTGTCCTTTATGTTGGTTGTTGATAGCAGCACTTGCACGTGGGTTCCAGGTTGTGTGTCTGTGGCAGGTAAGTGTGGAACTAGTCTCACTTACCTGTCATTGCCATATGTCTGTTTATGTTCCCCCTTTCTATGTAGCTTGGCCAGTGAGACTCCTGTTCCTCCGTGTCTAGGAGGAATGGGTCGTCTTACCCTGCTCCTAGTCCAGGGCCACACTGAGGGCGAGCAGGAATAGCAGGTTCCTCCTACCTTCAGGGTTGGCTCATATGGATAGGAGACAGGGTCAGAGTTAGGGATGTGTAGAAGGTGACCAGCTCCCTAATTCTCTGTCCTGGCCTTGCAGCGACTCCATCTGCTGATACCGCACGGCTGAGGGTTTTCCCCATCCTCAGCCGTGACAGCACGACAACCTAAAGACCAGGTACACCCTGATTTTTATAAATGTAAGCTTTTGGTACCCATAACAATTTCTCTGGGGGATAATAAGGCCTTTATTGATTCCGGTTCAGCGGCCAGCTTTATTGACTTTGAATATGCTAATAAATTGGGTATTCCAATGTTTGCTTTACCTACACCTATCCATGTCATGGCTATTGATGCTACTCCCCTGATTGGTGGTACGGTGAGGTCATGTACCTCTGAAATTTCTCTAAACGTGGGTGTGTGCCACTCTGAGAGATGTTCTCTTTTAGTCCTGGAGAACCTACCGGTTGAGGTGGTACTAGGGTTGCCTTGGCTCCGTTTACATAACCCCACAATAGATTGGTCCAAAGGAGAGTTGGTGAAATGGGGACCTAAGTGTGACTCATGCTTATCTGTGGTCCAGGCTTGGGTTTCAGTAAGGTCTAATACATTACCTTTAGTTATTAAGGAATATTCTGATGTATTCTCATCCCCCTACTCAAGAGGTTCTACCCCCCCATAGACCTTATGATTGCACCATAGAGCTAATAGAGGGTGCCAAATTTCCTAAAGGGCGAATTTATAATCTTTCTAAACCCAAACGCAAGGCTATGGAAGATTATATTAAGGAGAGCCTTGCTAAAGGGCATATTAGACCTTCAGTCTCTCCTATGGGAGCAGGGTTTTTTTTGTTAAGAAGAATGATGGTGGTCTTAGGCCTTGTATTGATTACCGGAGATTAAATAAAATCACTGTCCAAAATAGATGCTCTCTGCCATTGATTCCGGATTTATTTAACCAGGTTCTGGGGGCAACCTGGTTTTCCAAGATTGACCTGAAAGGGGCATACAATCTAATCCGAATCAAGGAGGGAGACGAATGGAAGACAGCGTTCAATACTCTGATAGGACACTTTGAATATCAGGTGATGACTTTTGGACTCAGCAATGCCCCAGCTGTGTTCCAAAACTTAATGAACCATATTCTTAGGGAGTTCTTAGGTAAATTTATTATTGTCTATCTTGACGACATTTTGATATTCTCTCCTGATTTCGAATCTCATGTGTTTCATGTCAAACAAGTATTAGAGGTGTTGAGGGAGAATCAGCTATCCGCTAAGCAAGAGAAATGTGTCTTTGGTATACTGTTTCTAGGGCATGTTCTGACTCCTCACGCCTTTAAGATGGATCCTGGTAAGGTTTTTGCAATTAAGGAATGGGTAAGGCCTTCATCCTTAAAGACCTTACAACGGTTTTTGGGTTTCTCTAAATACTATTGTAAATTTATCATGAATTTTTCTGTGATTGCTAAACCATTGACCGACCTTACTAAGAAAGGGGCAGATTTGGAGAATTGGTCTACCAAGGCCATTTCTTCATTTGAAACATTAAAAAGGCATTTAGTAGCGCTCCTATTCTGATCCAGCCTGATCAGGAGAGACCCTTTATTGTGGAGGTGGATGCGTCCGAGGACGGCGCAGGAGCAGTCCTTTCACAAGGTCCTGCTAGCCTCACTAACCTGAGACCGTGTGCCTTCTTCTCCAGGAAATTCTCTCTCACAGAGAGAAACTACGACATAGGGAATAGGGAGCTGCTGGCTATTAAATGGGCATTTGAGGAGTGGAGGCATTTTTTGGAGGGGCAAGGCATCGGGTAACTGTTGTCACTGACCATAAAAACATAATGTTTCTCAAGTCTGCTAAGAGGTTGAATCCCCGGCAAGCCCGATGGGCTCTGTTTTTTACCCGTTTTGATTTCTCTATTACGTTCAGGCCGGGAAGTAAAAATGTGAAGGCAGACGCATTATCTCGGAGCTTCCATGCTTTTCAACCCACTGAGGCACCACCTGAATCCATCCTACCAGCAAACATCTTCTTAGCAGCTCTAACTCAGGATATCTCGGCTCGCATTAAGGCTGAAAAACATCTGGCACCGGCATTCACCCCAACAGATAAGTTGTTTGTTCCCGTACAATTTCGTCTCCAGCTATTGGGTGAGTGTCACGATTCTGCCTTTTGTGGACATCCGGGTTTTAAGGGCACTAAGGATCTGGTTTCTAGATCTTATTGGTGGCCCACTCTGACCAGGGATGTCAAGTCCTACGTGTAAGCCTGTGAGGTTTGTGCCAGGTTTAAGATACCTAGGACTCGCCCCGCTGGTAACCTACGACCCCTACCCATTCCCAGTAGACCCTGGTCCCATATCTCGATGGACTTTATAACTGACCTCCCGCTGGCGCAGGGTAAGACTGTGGTTTGGGTAGTGGTCGATAGGTTTAGCAAGATGGTTCATTTCATTCCCCTGTCTAACTTCCGAATGCAAAAACTCTGGCGTCTACTTTTGTGAGAGAGATTGTTCGTTTACATGGCATCCCGGAAAATATTGTTTCTGACAGGGGTGTGCAGTTTGTGTCCAAATTCTGGAGGGCCTTCTGTCAAAGATGTAAAATTTTATTGTCTTTTTCTTTCGCCTACCATCCTGAGAGTAATGGGCAGACTGAACGCCTTAATCAGTCTGTGGAACAATTCTTCAGGTTGCATGTTGCTGATGACCAGCAATTATGGGTCAAATTCCTTCCGTTGGCTGAATTTGCTTTGAATAACCATGTCAATTCTTCTGCTGGGGTCTCCCCTTTCTTTTGTAACCATGGTTTTCATCCCCGTTTTCATTCTGGGTCGTCCGTCTCCTCCTCTAACCCTGAAGCGGATAAACTCTCCTCCGAACTGTGCACAGTTTGGGCCCGGGTTCAATCGAACCTAGAAAAGGCTCAAAGTTCTCAAAAACTCAAGGCCGATAGGAGACGTTCCAAGGGGGTGAACTTTCAGGTTGGGGATAAAGTATGGTTGTCCTCCAAGAATCTATCTCTCAAGGTAGCTTCTAGAAAATTTGCTCCTCGTTTTATTGGACCGTATAAGATCACGGAGGTGATTAATCCGATATAGTTTAAGTTGGAGCTGCCCGAGTCGTTCCACATTCTTAATGTATTTCATAAATCTCTACTTAAAAAGAATTTTGAACCGCCTCCACCGGTTCTTGTTAGAGATGCTGTCGAGTATGTGGTGTCTAAGATAGTGGATGTCAGGAGAGTGCATAATTCCTTACAGTACCTGATTCACTGGAAGTGGTATGGACCCAAAGAGAGATCTTGGGTACCCGCCAGGGAGGTTCATGCTCCTTGACTTGTTCGAAAATTTCATTTAGAGCACCCTGAAAGGCCATCGCCTGGTCTTGGGTCCGGTGGCCCCTCGTAAAAGGGGGGGTACTGTCACGGGGCGCCAAAGGCGCACTTGGTCTCCCATCAGCCGCAGACTTGCTGCTTAGCTTCGGGAGCGAGGATCTATGTTTGGCCTCGTTCCCAGGGCTGCTTTGCTAGCTGGGAGGCTCCCTGCTCTTAGGTCTGCCTTGAGCACCGAGATGATCATTCAGTGCTCGACTTGTCTGTCTTTCGGTCATGTGACGCTGGCCACGTCATATGACCCTCAGACCCCACTATAAATACAGGCAGCCTGCTAACCACAGGTTGCCTGTTAATTCTAGGTTCCTGGCTATTTGTTGGACTACTGAATACTCACCTGATCCTGTTCCCTGACGATCCTTTGCCTGCTCCTCCTGTACTGCGCATCCCTCCTGGTATTGTGACCTCAGCTCCCACCTGACTACTCTTTGCGGACTCCTCTGGTACTTCTCTACTCTCCTAGTATTTGACCCCGGCTTCTCCTGACAATTCTTTGCTTAACCCTTTGTACTGCGTAGCTCTCTTGGTTCTGACCCGGTCCGTTCACGTTCAGTATTTTTGTAGTAGGCAGCCCTGCAGGGTATTGCGATGGTGAGGTCACGGTTAATAGGCAAACGAGGGTTGCTCTTGGTTACTCACAGTTTATAGGAAGACCCTGGGCAGGCGTACAGCAGTGATGGAGAGGCTGGCACAGAAGTCCTCTGGGGCACTCTCAGTGTATAGGGACCAGGCCGGTGGTAGGTGAGGTGCCCTGGGTGTTGCAGGTTTAATGTGCGGGTGGCAAGATCCCTTTAAGTTCGTGACCCCAGTGCCGGTAACGGTGGCACACCGATTTATAATAGGAATAATTGAGGAACACGATGTTGTGGTGAACCAGAACTTCCTTTTACTGGAAACAATGAACTATTTACAGTCTTTGGTTCAGTTCCATATGACAGCAGCAGTAACAAGCAGGCTTATACAAATGGCAGGCAACAATGTTCTTGCAAGATACTCAGAGGGTTAACACACTTACAGATCAGGCCGTACTTTTCCTCAGAAATCCTGTCTGTCTTTATACCAAGGCCCGTATGCCCTATTGTTGGCTTTATCCTTGGTTAGGGAAACTTCCTCAGGTATATATCCTTGCTTTCAAATAAATCCTTCTGCCCTTCAGTTCTCTTGTCTAGCTGGAATACTGGCTCTGCTCTGCTCTGTTGTGGGAACTTGTTTCTCTCAGGGGGTAAACCCTTCTCCTGGTGGAGCAACTTCTGAGCTTGCTTTACTCAGGAACCACAGGCAGGCTAGACTGCACTCACTAGCCTCCTGGATTACACTGCCCTCCTCCTTCCTGTCTGGGCCCAACTATATATCTTAGGGGTTCCCTATCTCCCTCTACTGTCTAGGAGGTGGAACTACACCCTAACAGGCCTGATACAGGAAATACACAGGAAAATCACATAAAACATCATATAAAATACAATGACCATATTGACCCTTGTGTAGTGCCCACAATTACCTAGTAGGACACTACATACCCCGTTGCTTTGACGTTGCCCGTCCTCGGCGCAACACAAGGGGCCCGCCCAGCTCCAAACTGCAGCCTGACAAAATGAGAAACAGGCATATACTACGAACACAACTTTTGCAGTATAAATAGATCAGGCAGATCCTCTGGCAAAAGAACAAGTGCGGTGAAAAGGGGAATCGTTCTCTTCATACAGGATGGAATAGGGAACAGGGGCGCTGACCTGGTACAGCGTATCAGGAATAACCAGGATAGTCCATAATGATAGTCCATAATGATAATGATAGAAAATGCAAATATAACATAAGTTCCTGGAGGCTCAAAAGAACAAAATGAGTCCGTACCCAGGTCTTGTAAATAGTTAAACAGGGGTTTCCCGGGAGGGGCTACTCTGGCCCAGAATGTAGTCTCCGAATCTTACAGGTAGGTGCCCCTTAGTAGACCGTGTGGACCTTCTTACTGGCAGAGGTTCTTCCTGCCTTGGTTCAGGAGGGCCAGAGGAGTCCACAGGCTCTGGAGCTCTTTCAGGTACACCCTGGGACAGGTCATCCTGGGGTTGAGGACTAGCAGGAACTGGAGCTGGTACCACCAAGTTCAACCATGGCGTGAGGATTCTATGAAGTGGCTCTTTGTCACGTATCAGGTTCTCAACAGCCTGCATAGGATCAGCAGGTTGGGCTGGCAACTCGGGCTCAAGAGATTCCGGCACAATATCCCCTGCTGCAACTTCTCCTTCTATGCAGGGTTTTAAACGGTTCCTGTGTACAATTTGGGAGCCTTTATCTTCTCTGGAAATTTGATAAATGTGGGCCTCAGCATTAGGGATAGCAGTAATGACGTAGGGAGTCCTTTCCCACTTACTGTCCAGTTTACTGGTTCGGTGGTTATTTGCATGAGCAGCTAGGTCATAGTCTCTCTGCTGTCGCTCTCAGGCACTTTCCATGCGCTCCTGAACAATCTCCTTAGCATTAAGGAGACGTCTTTGATGCTCCACCACCCAATCAGTCTTTGGTAGTGGATTGATGACATCAGGCACCTGTACAACCAGGGAGTGGTCAGCAGGTAGCCTCCCTTGACGGCCAAACATCAGATAGAAGGGCGTGTACCCGGTGGAGCAGTGAATTGTATTGTTATATGTATACATTAGTTGTGGTAGCAGAGTAGGCCAATTACCCCTTGTCTGAGGGGGTACTGCTCTCAACATTTCAATGAGAGTTTGATTCATCTTTTCACAGAGTCCGTTACCTTGCAGATGATAGGCTGTGGTCCGGACTTTCTGGCAATTATGTAGCAGGCACATCTCTTGGAACAACTGTGATTTCAAACGCCGACCCCTGGTCGGTGAGGATACTCTCTGGACAGCCGTAGGGCAGGAGGAAATGCTTCCAGAATGCCTCCGCCGCAGTCTTGGCTGTCAGGTCTTTCACAGGCACTGCTACGACAAACTTGGTGAAGTGATCAATAATGGTCATGGCATAAGTATACCCTGAGCGACTTGGCTCCAACTTCACATGATCAATGGCAACAAGTTCTAAGGGAGTTTTACTCACGATAGGATGGAGGGGCGCCCTCTGGTCATGGCGTTCACTTCTCCCGACGGCACAGGCAGCACATTCCCGTCACCATTTCTCAATGTCTTTTCTCATCCCGATCCAATAGAACCTCCTGCGAATGGTGGCCTCAGTTTTCTGCACGCTGAAGTGTCCGGACTGGTTATGATACATCTCTAACACCAGACTGGCGTCTCGACGTGGTATAAGGATCTGGTACACCCTATCGCAGGACACTGGATCCAGGCTCCTTCTAAGCAATAGGCCTTTTTGAAGGAAGAGTTGGTGGCGATGTCTCCACAGTCTCAATAGCTCTGGGTCTGCACTCTTCCTGCGGACTTTCTCAGGAGTTCTCCCACTAGTAAAGAAGTCGAGCAATTCACCGAGGACTCTACTTTCTGACTGAAGCTTAATCCACCTTTCTTGTTCGCCCCTGGCAAGGCGGGAGGCCCATCTTTGCTCCAGAGCTCCCAATTTGGCTGTATTTAGATGTGCCAGGGGATTGTTGTCCGTAAAGGCGACAAACGGAGTGGCAGCAAGGTCGTCCTTGAACTTTTCACAGCCCACACTAAGGCAAGGAGCTCCAGCTTGAAGGAACTATAATTCTGATCGTTTTTCTCAGCTCCCCTCAGAGATCTGCTGGCATAGGCAATCACCCTCTCTTTGTTGTCTTGCACCTGAGCCAACACGGCTCCCAGGCCTCTTTTACTAGCATCCGTGTAGAGGTGGAACGGCTTCTGATAAACCGGGTAACCCAGGACAGGGGGTTCAGTCAGCTTCTTTAGGCAGACACACGCTGGGTTTCACTGGCTCAAGAGTTGCTAAGGGGGCTATGGAGTGAGTATGGCCCTTTAAGGAACAGCGGAGCAGGCAAATATCCGAATCGGATGCGTTCTCCCCTGGATCAAGTCTCTTTTGGCTAAAGAGGGACCTCCCCCCAGCTTCCCAGCAAGATCGGAAATTCACCCGGTGCTCAAATATCAAGGAATCGGTGCGTACCGAAAGTTTACTTACTCCGGTGATGCGCAGTCCAGGTCTCGCGAGGCACGGGATTACGTCGTGCGGAGGTCCCACGCGCAGCGTCAGGAGATAGGCGCGGCCTCTCTGAGCTCCGGGATTCAAGGTAGGCAGTGTCTTCTCTACAGACAGGGTGGTACTCTTCTTTTCACAGGCTGGGCGGTACCTTCTCTTCTCTTTTTCGCGCCAAACAGACACAACGAGGCGCATCGATAGTCCAGTCAGCTTAGGCGGCCATCTTTGAGTATAACGCTGTCTATTCACTGACAGCAAGTGGTGACTTAGAAACTGCAAAAAGTCCACAGCAATGCAATTTTCACACCGCGACTTTTACAGTTCTTGGCCCAGCAATTTTGCAAATAAACATATAGGGCTTTATCACTTTATGGCAATAACGGCACACAGTTTATATTCCACAATGGCGCAGGAATGATCGCATCCTGTTTGTGATGCCAAAATATGCAGTACGCAGCCCTGCAGGGTATTACGATGGTGAGGTCACGGTTAATAGGCAAACGAGGGTTGCTCTTGGTTACTCACAGTTTATAGGAAGACCCTGGGCAGGCGTACAGCAGTGATGGAGAGACTGGCACAGAAGTCCTCTGGGGCACTCTCAGTGTATAGAGACCAGGCCGGTGGTAGGTGAGGTGCCCTGGGTGTTGCAGGTTTAATGTGCGGGTGGCAAGATCCCTTTAAGTTCGTGACGCCAGTGCCGGTAACGGTGGCACACCGATTTATAATAGGAATAATTGAGGAACACGATGTTGTGGTGTACCAGAACTTCCTTTTACAGGAAACAATGAACTATTTACAGTCTTTGGTTATACAAATGGTAGGCAACAATGCTCTTGCAAGATACTCAGAGGGTTAACACACTTACAGATCAGGCCGTACTTTTCCTCAGAAATCCTGTCTGTCTTTATCCCAAGGCCCGTATGCCCTATTGTTGGCTTTATCCTTGGTTAGGGAAACTTCCTCAGGTATATATCCTTGCTTTTAAATAAATCCTTCCTCCCTTCAGCTCTCTTGTCTGGCTGGAATACTGGCTCTGCTCTGCTCTGTTGTGGGAACTTGTTTCTCTCAGGAGGTAAACCCTTCTCCTGGTGGGGCAACTTCTGAGCTTGCTTTACTCAGGAACCACAGGCAGGCTAGACTGCACTCACTAGCCTCCTGGACTACACTGCCCTCCTCCTTCCTGTCTGGGCCCAACTATATATCTTAGGGGTTCCCTAGCTCCCTCTACTGTCTAGGAGGTGGAACTACACCCTAACAGGCCTAATACAAGAAATACACAGGAAAATCACACAAAACATCATATAAAATACAATGACCATATTGACCCTTGTGTAGTGCCCACAATTACCTATTGGGACACTACATTTTGTCTTGTCTGCCTTCCCTGCATATATCCTAAGTAAGGGACTGTCGTCCAGTGGTCCCCTGTCATCAGTACTCGTGAGGCAAGTAGGCAGGGCCAGGGGTGAGGGTGGAGCGCAGTGGTCACTATCCTTCCCCCTGTGTGTGTGTGGACATGACCGTTACAGGTGGTTTCTATTATGTAAGCCCAACAGTGACTTCATAACTGGAGTGGGCTTTGGAAATTTTCTTTCTTACGAATTGCTTTTAAAATCTAAGCCTTCTAACGTCCTAAAAAAAATGAAACGACAGTTACAAAATGATGCCAACATGAAGTAGACATCTGGGAAATGTACAGTAACAACTATTTTATGAGGTATTACAATCTGTTTTAAAAGCAGAGATATTCAAATTTCAAAAATGTCAAAATTTTAAGTAAATTTGGGAATTTTTTATAAATAAAGGTGAAACATATTGACTCAAATTTACCACTAACATGAAGTACAATCGCTTATATAAGTAAAAGCGTTCCAGAGTTATTACCACAAAGTGAAAGATGTCAGATTTGCAAAATGTGCTTAGTCCAAATGGTGAAAACTGGCTTGGTCTTGAAGGGGTTAAGGGTTTAAACTTAGACCAGACAATTAAAAGATATGCCAAACATATTACAGTGGTGCACGCAATGTGATAAATGTGTTAAACTTTGTAAATCTACTGCTTGGCTTTATTTGCGCCAAAATTTTGATTTTGTGTTTCTTATGAAAGTACTGATAAAACATTGGAAATTTAGATTCAGATATGGAAATTTCCCTCTGAAGGGTAGGACGTTCTTTACATTCAGCCTCCACTCATTTTCCCTACATTACATTAACTTAAATTGAGACATATAAGATAGAATCTCATTGTCTTTGCCTTAATAGCATTTGTCTGCAGGGAAGATGAAATCTCCCGATAAGCTTCTCTTATGTCATAAAGCACGAGCCCACGCTCCGCACAAATGACTGCAATCTTCAAGGAACATTTTACTAAACATAAACTGGATGTAGACAGGGCTTGTAATATCTCAATTTTGCATGAGCTCGTAGCCATCCATCTGATGATTCACCACTGCTTTCGGGAACCAGTATAAAGAAAAGCTTTAAGCTGTAGTTATGCTCCACCAATGATTAAATGAGTATTCCAGAAGTGTAATATTGATGACCTAGCCTTAGGATAGGTCATTTATATCTGATTGGAGAAGTTCTGACACCCAACACCACCACCACCGATCAGCTGTTTTAAGAGGCTGCGGTGCTCCAGTAAGAGCTGTGGCCTTCTCACAGCTTAACAGGCAATCACCATACATTGTATTCTTTGTATTGAACAGAAACTGAATTGAACAGCATATAGGCCATGTGAACCAGGAATGTGACATCACTGGCATCGTAAAAGGCTGATCCTGTGGTTAGGTCATCAATATTTAACTTCTGTAAATTTTTTATTTTTGGTAGCAAACAAAATGCTATTATAAATTTTTATAACAATTAAGTGTTCTCTCTTTGTTTCGTTATCAAAGAAATTTCGTTATACAACAAAGTAATAAAGTGCATGTATGAAGTTAAGTCACTTCAAAGCGTAAAGCACCTTTTACAAACATGATATGTTGGATGTAAAATTTCGATCAGAGATACATCTTAGGGATCGGAAATAAAAATAAAAAGAGAGACATATGCTTAAGGATAGTAGGGGGGAGGGGTAAGGGGAGTATAAACAGAACAAATAACAAAAACAAGGAAGAACATAAAAGGAGTACCAGTCAGTTGGCTAATTAATATGAATAGCTGTTTTAAAACAAAGGGTTGTTATCAGTAATAGGTTTAACAGACTCATATATTCGGACTTGAATACAAATATGCAAATTTTTCCGGGGTCAAGTAATTATTCCAAGCGTCCCAAATATCATTGTATTTCGAGAGATTTTGTGCCAGGGTCCATTTCAGTTTTTCAAAATCGCGTATCCTTAGTACTTCTGCTATCCAGTCTCTTATCGTTGGCGGATCTTGTTGAAGCCAGAACTTGGGTACCAATATCTTGGCCGCGTTAAGGAGGTGTAAACATAATTCTGTTCTAACAGATATCTGACTAGCATCAAATAGGCAAAATAAAACTAATTCAGCCGATATTTTAACTTTAGACTTGAAAACATCATTAATAATGTCATTAAACCTTTCCCAAAAGGAAACAATCTTAGGACAAGTGTACCAAATGTGTGTATAGTCTCCTATTTCACTATTACATCTCCAACATAAGTTTGAAATATCGGGATTGATCCTATGTAGTAAAGTAGGAATTCTATACCAACGTGTAACTAGTTTATATTGCATCTCTTGGTATTTGTAGGATTTAGAGAAGGTAAGTGTCTTGCTTAATAAAAATTCTGTTTGTGTTTCGTTAAACTGTTTGTTTCTTTCCTTATTCCAGCTTTCAAGATGTGGGGGGGTTATGGCCGAGTCGTTTAGTATTTTGTAGCACTTGGAAATTAAATGGTTTCCAGGGGATTCGTTTAATAGTAAACGATACAACGGAACCGTATCCGATGGATCAACATGATCCTTAAACCAACTTGTCAATTGAGCAGCCAATAAACCATATTGATCATTTGTGATCATTTCTTTCCCAAAGTTGGAGATAAAGTCCTTTATGGGAATCAAGCGTCCCCCTCTAAAAAACTTTCTCACTTGCATTCTCGCAATTTTCTTATTAACTTTTAGAAACTTAGTTAAGGCGTACCAGTCATGGGGTATGAAGCTACATATAAAGGCTCTGGTATCTTTCCTAGTTGGAATCTTTAGGGAACGTATAATAGAATACCACTTCCTAAGTGTGGTTTTGGTAATTTGGTTATCTACCACCGCCTGATTTTTTGTATATTGAGGAGTCCTCCAGAGTAATGCAAAGAGCGATGTCTTAACTGAGTCTTGTTCTAATTCTACCCACCTTTTGGTAGTAGGGTCTGGAATCCAATCTAATATTCTAGTTAGAATGGATGATTTGTAGTAGAGTTCAAAATCTGGAAGCCCTATACCTCCCTTTGATTTATGTCTGGCCAATGTAGCGTATTTGATTCTAATCTGTTTGTTTTGCCATATAAATTTAGTCAGGATCTTTTTTAGTTTTTTAAAAAAAAACAGGGGGGATTTCCACCGGAAGTGTCTGAAACAAATACAAAAATCTGGGTAAAATTTCCATCTTGATCAAGTTGACTCTGCCGAACCAGGAAATCCAATTAGAATCCCATTCCTTCAATAGAATTTCAGTGTTAGTCAGTAGGGGGAGAAAGTTTTTACAGTATGTTTCTGGAAGATCTCTATAGACTTTGACACCTAAGTAAGTAATAAAATTAGAAGAATGTTTTAGTGGGCTTCTTTTAACAATCTCATTCCATGTGTTAGTTTCTATATTAATATTAAATAGTTCGGATTTATTCAGGTTAATTTTAAAATCCGAAACCTCATTAAACGCGTCAAATTCTTTGAGAATTTCTGGAATGGATGTCAGTGGTTCAGTTATTGTAAGAAGTGTATCATCAGCAAACGCTGCAATCTTGTGTTCCCTAGAGTAGGCAGGAAAGCCTCTAATTTCAGGATTGGTTCTTATTTTTATTAAGAAAGGTTCTAAACATAGAACAAATAATAACGGGGATAAAGGGCATCCCTGTCTGGTTCCGTTTGCTATCGAGAAAGGAGAAGACAGAACCCCATTTGCTTTGACGCAAGCAGAAGGCGAGACATAAAGAGACATAATCTTGTCAATTAGGATTGGTGGGAATTTTACTTTATGGAGTACCGACTGGAGATAATGCCAATTGAGGCGGTCGAACGCCTTCTCGGCGTCGGTTGAGACCAAAACTAGGGGGACCTTTTTAGTTTTAGCTTGTTGAATCAGATGGAACACCCTAATGGTGTTGTCTCTGGCCTCCCTACCCATCACAAAGCCAACCTGGTCAGGATCTACTAGAAAGGGCATCAGCTTCTTCATCCTATCAGCGATCAATTTGGCAAAAATTTTTACGTCTACATTTAGTAGCGAAATAGGCCTGTAGTTCATACATAACATATTGTCCTTACCCTCTTTCGGAATAATAGAAATGTGAGCCAACGTAGATTCCGTTCTGAGCGGGGAGGCCAGAGAGACACCATTTAAATACTGCTCCATGTAAGGGGCCAATACATCTTTGAACTTTTTGTAGTAACTGGCTGAAAAGCCATCTGGCCCAGGACATTTCCCATTTTTTAACGAGTTAATAATTTGCTTAATCTCGTCTACTGTAAAAGGGGCTTCTAATTGTTCTAGTTGGAGTTTAGATAATTCCGGAAAGTTCACGTTCTCAAGATATTTACCAATTGCTTTTTTCCTAATCTCTGGATTGTTTTCTGTCTTATTTAAATTATAAAGTTTGCTATAGTATTCTTTAAAACATTCCACGATTTTTTTTGAATCATAAAGGATTTTATCCGAGGTGGGGTCTGGTTTGATTTTGGGGATATTCGTGGCAGATCTGGTCTTGCGAACTAAGTTCGCCAGGGCCTTTCCGCATTTGTTCGCATACATGTAGTGTTTATATTTAGTCATAAACAGATATTTCTGTGATTGGGCGTTCAAAATTTCTTCCAGTCTTATTCTTAGGCATGTAATCTCCGCTTCACAAACACTATTTACTGCCTTTTTATGCGAACTTTCCAGGAGTCTAATTTTGTGCAAAATTTCATCCATTTCCTTTTGTTTAGCCTTTTTTTCCCTCGCACCTATCTGAATTAGGGCGCCTCTCAAAACCGCCTTATGAGTTTCCCAGATGAGGGCGTTACATTTATTATTTCCCAAGTTTTCATTAAAAAAATTGTTAATATTTCTGGACAATACATCCACATTCTCCTTTCTCGACAGCAAACTTTCATTCAGTCTCCACAGTCCTGGAGTTTTATTGGTAAGGCCATAGGTCAAGGTTATTCTGAGTGGGGCGTGGTCAGAGAGTAGGATTGGGTCGTATTCAATCTTTTTGATAAAACCTAAGTCATTCTGATTGACAAAAAGGTAGTCAATCCTAGTGTATGTTTGATGGACCTTGGAGAAAAATGAATAATCCTTGACTGTAGGGTTCATCGCTCTCCAAGCATCCACCAACTGGTTTTGTTGGAAAAGTTTCTTAACTACCCTCAGAGTACGGGCAGCAACGTGAGATCTACCCTGTGAATTGTCTAGATTAGGTTCAAGGGGGACATTAAGATCTCCCCCTACAATCAGTGAACCTTCTGCAAAGTCTTCCAGTTTGCTAAATAGATGTTTAAAAAAGGGAGTTTGGTTATTATTAGGGGCATAAATGCTAGCGAAGGTGAATAATTTTTCGTTTATCTTCCCTTTAACAAAAATAAACCGCCCTTCTGGGTCTACCATTAGATCCGATTTAGTAAAGTGTACGTTTTTGTTGAAAACTATTGAGACGCCCTTTCTCTTTTGTGTTGGTGAGCATGCATTGAACCATTGTGTGTAAAAGTAATGTTTAGTAATAGGAGTATAGGATTTCTTAAAGTGAGTTTCCTGTAATAGTAGTACATCAACTTTGTTTTTATGGAAAAGCCTTAGGACTTGGGCTCTTTTTGCGGGGATATTCAAGCCATTTGTATTAAAAGAAACACATGATATTTCTGTCATGTTGCATATATCTTTGTTTTTTTATCTAGTGGTTTAGACGACTGGTATGCAAACAGAGAACAAAGGGATAACATTGTCAGTACACCTCAAACATTTGAGTATAGTACTGAGGGGAACAAAACAGTTTCTGGTCCACTGGGCTACTACGTATAGAACCCGGTGGGTCAGAGTTTTTTACACTGGATAATCCACTTGGTGGGGGGGGGAGATAAGGTATGTAACACCAAGTGGTAATCTGAGAATATATTGAAAGAACAATCAAATATAATCAGGTAACACCAAGTGTCTCCACAATAAGGGTAGGGACACCAGCTGTCACAAAACTACGTCAGTATTTCTGAGTTAAGAAGACGTGACGAGTGTAAACCCGGCACCTAACCCAGCAATAATAAGGACATATTAAGTTTCAGACAGAGCAATGCATTAGAAACATGTAAACATTAACAGTTATATGATCTTGTAAAGGATATATGGCTCACATCAGCCTGGCAGGGACTCCCTGGCATTTTTTCTGGGTGCTTTGGGGAGGGGCGTCTCAAAACCTCCCATCCTTCTCTGCTTGGGTGTAAACTGTCTTTCCCATCTTTCCGTTTCAGGTAGGCCTGGGAATGGATCCGTAGTGCTTTCCTGAGTCCAGTCTGGTACTTCAAACTGTCCAATATTGAGTTTAGGGATAACTGTTGCCAGTTCGTCGGGTGTTCTGACCGTAAAAGGTCTGCCATTGTGTGTTATCAGTATCCCAAAAGGATATAGCCATCTGTACTTGATTCTATTTTCCCTCAGCGCTCTAGTGAAAGTCGACAGTTGTCTGCGTTTATCAAGTGTATATTTAGAGACGTCCTGAAAAACAGTGATTTCTCCACCTTCGTAGTTAATACTTTTAGCTAGGCGGGCCTTCCTGAGAATGTCCTCTTTAAGACGGAAACTCAGAATGTAACATAAAACATCCCTTGGAGAGTCTTTAGGGGCATTCCTTGGTTTAAATACTCTATGCGCCCGTTCGATTCCTAGGTCTTCTTCCCCTTCTTTGCCTAGTAGTTCAAGAAAGATCTGTTGGAGAACCGCGTGGATATCTTTGTCCTCCACTTGTTCAGTTAAACCTCTGACACGTATGTTGTTTCTTCTTGATCTGTTTTCTAGATCATCAACATGTAATTTGAGCTCATATAATTCTTTTTGTTGTCTATGTGCCGTGTCTTCCAGTTGAATCGCATGTTGAGCAATTTTTTCATTTGCGTCTTCAAGAGTGGAAACTCTGGTGTATATTTGTTTTACATCGGCTTTTATTTCTGCCAAATCTGTTTTAAGGGTATTGGTAAATTCTTTGAACAAGTCCCTCATATGATCAGTAGTCGGCAGAGTCTTAATGTATTTCCTTAAATCTTCTTGTTTGCTCTGCTCCTGTTCTGGGGTTTCTTCTTCAGATTCTGACCCTGAGCCTGGGTCATGAGATGCAAAAAATTTACTTTTGTTTTTCATTTTGGCGCCACTAGGTTCGTCGTTTGCAGGTGTATTGTGCAAATTTTTAAAATGGTCTGAGGTTTTTTTGGGCGTTTTAGCGATCTTATCTTCTGTATTATGACCTCTGGATTTGCCCATATTTATCTCAAAAGAACTGTAGTCTAAAATCGCTTAAGAAGGAATTAACAGATGGGGGTAGTAGTCCTGCTTTAGTACATATATATATGAAAAAAAGAAGAGGAGACTGATGTGATTTCAGATAGGTATCTTGTCATCTCATTGTCTGAATGAATTGCGGATATAGCTGGGTCAGGAAACCGGAGCAGTACTCATTGCATATTATATTAGCTCCATATGGCTCTCAGATGTAGTCCAGCCATTTGATAGTTTTTATAATTGCAGTTGGAATTGTGATCAGGGGATCAGGATGCTGATTCAGCTATTTATATGTAGCTTAATGAAGGCAGCACTTGAAGGGATCGCAATCTGTAATCAGCCTAAGGTAGTGCAGTCCACTTTATATATACAATCAGTGTCTGGGCTATGTTCGGTGTTCTATTATTAATGCCTGCGATTGTGAGCACTTTATTAGATCACTTTATTAAATCTGGAAGTACTTTCCAAGTACAAAGGCCCTTTCCCTCCGGTCACCGGAGCAATTATCAGCCCCACACTGGTGACTTTGCGCTCAGAGCTGTCCTTGCAGCTCCTTCTTGATGCCGGGACTCGGGTGCGGCAGGATCTGTGTGACTTGCACACAACTAAAGAGCTCCTATGCCCGCTGTAGCTCCGGCTGGAAATACTTTCACCGGCACAGGCAACGGCCCAGTTCCGGTGGTAGAGAGCACTCACCTCAGTGACAGTGTTAGCCTAGGTTTCGGCTGTTTTCCGCTGGTCCTCCTCAGCAGGCAGGGTCTTGAATAAACGGGACTCTTTTTTCTTTGTCGGCTTCTGCGCTGGCTCCGGTGCCTGCAGGCGAACAGGTCCTCCGTCTGCAGTAGGCAAAAGCGTCCTTTTGAGCAGTCTAAAAAATCTTTTTTTGTGTCTCCGTTCCCCAGTAAAGTTGAAAACTTCAGGGGACACAAGCCTGCAGAGCCCTGCAGACTCAAAATAGAGGGACTCTTTTTCCTAAATCGGCTTCAGCTCCCAGCCGGGAGCGCTTATGCTGGAGACAGCTTCAGCCTAGGCCGCAGGGTGTTCGGTGCTAGATTCTCTCTTTTTATCCGTCTTGCTTGTAAAATCGGCAATATAAGGGTGCCTGATGGCAGCCCCAGTCCTTTCTGCACAAATTTCTGCAAGTTTTTATATTAAAAGCTGTTGATTTTGAGTAAAATCCTCACATAAAGCAGGAGCTCCTTCAAAGCACGTCTGTGTGGTTCAGCTGCTAACTCCGCCCCCATCAATATTTAACTTCTGAGAAACCCCTTGAACACTTGGTTTATAGTCAGCAAAAGTGTAAAAAAAAAAAAAAAACTGTAACGAGGCTCCCTGCACCTGTCATGTGCCATTTATACTACTGGTGTTTATACTACTGCCATTTATACTACTGTGACTGAAATCAGTTAATCTGACCATTAATCTGAATAGGATTGTTTTGGCAGGAGCACATGGATTTCTGCAACCTCCATTCAGATGAATAAAACAGATTTTCTGCAATAAAATCTGTTGCGAGTAAAGGCACTCCTATGTTTGTTTTTTTTGCTTTTTGGAGTTATTTTTAATAGAATTTTTTATTGGGTTTATAATAATATACTATATTCAAAATAACCCCATTAATCAACATAATCAAAAATTCCCCAGACCCACCTTCCCACCCCAAAAGCCTCCAATTTTACAAAAAGGGAAAATAGTGAGGGTGAAATGTGAGCGGGGCTATCAGCTCCCGCTCAATCATCATTATTTATCACAGAAACTGGCATACATAATAGCTGAAATCTATAGCAGCTCTGAGCTGCTGTCGATTTCATCTCAGCCCAATAATTATTGGCACACAGTGTCCTAAAAAATAACTGTGTCTAGCAAATAGTGCCCCTGACATTAATAGTGTAAACATAATGTCCCCAAAAAATAACTATGCTAAAAAGATTCTGTGTCAGGGTGCCCCTCACAGTAATACCGCTCCCAAAAGTCCCACCAATAGCAAGAATTCTCTGCCAGAGCACACATAGTAGTAATATTGCCCCTACAGTGCCCCCAACAGTACTAATGTCTCCACTGTGCCCCAGTAGTAATAATGCTCCCATAGTGCTCATAGTAGTTTTCATGTTCCCCATAGTCCCATAGTAGTAAAGCTCACCATAATGCCTCCAGTAGTAATAATTCTCCTTATAATGTGTGATAGTAGAAAAGTGCCTCCTTATGATGCGTACTAGTACAAAAAATACCCCCTTATAATGTGAGCCAGTACAAATGTAGTGTTGATCGAGCACCGTAGTGCTCGGGGCTCGGGCCGAACACATCGTGATATTCGGGTTCTCGACCGAGCATCCGAGTATAATAGAAGTCAATGGGAGAACCCGGGCATTAAACCAGGTACCCCCAGGGTGCCTGGTTCATAAGAAAATGTCAGAAATTGTTGGTAACACCACCAAAATGGTTCTGTAACAGCATGGGGAGGATGTATGGATGCATCTTGGACTCGCTGGTTGCTGCTGGGAACTATGTTGTCAGAAAAGTATGCCACTTTTACATAATGACAATAATACGCACAAAACCAAGGGGGGGGGGAAATCAATTTTAGAGGAAAAATTTATAGAAAACATTCTTTCCTGAATATTTACTTGTATATAAAGTGCAAGTGCTGCCAAAAATTACAAGGAAGAGGCACTCCGATACACCCTTAGTTACACATAAAGGAGGGCATCATACACACCCTTTAAAAATTATGATTGATGGCATACTGGTGACCCTCAAAAACATTAGGAGCAAGGGCCTGCTGATCTGACCATCTAAAACATTATGGGCGGTGGCCTACTGCCGCTTTGGTGGCTCTAGTTAACCTGGGGCCGATGGCAGTCCCCGTGACGGCGACGATCCATTCGGATGTCTGGCCTATCAACATTCGATGTAATTGTCAGCTCAAAACCATTGTAAACTACGGGTAAAGGGGAATCAGTGTTTGATTCCGGAGAGGGAGCCTGAGAAACGGCTACCACATCCAATGAAGGCAAGCGGGTGGCGCGAAAATCACACATTCCCAACTCGTGGAGGTAGTGACAATAAATAACAATACAGGACTCTTAAGATGCCCTGTTATTGGAATGAGTAATAAAAAATTACAGGGAATGTCACTGCAGTATTTTGGATGAGGAAACGTTATACAGGAGAGGCCCTGCTGCCGCTTTGTTGATTTTAGATAACTTCTGCCTGATCGCACGTCCCGTGACGTCCATGATCCTTTTTTATATCTTCCCTATCAATTTTCGATGTTCTTTTATGCGCCTAACATGGTGACCACCGGTAACGGGGAATCATTTTTCGATTTCGGAGAGGGAGCCTGATAAACGGCTACGGCTACTACTTCAAATCAAGGCAACATGAGTTGCGGGCCTGCATGTGAGCTGACCCAGTAAAAGATTTGAGTTGCGGGCCTGTAGGTGAACTGACCCTGTAAAAGATTTGAGTTCCGGGCCTGCAGGTGAGCTGACCCAGTAAAAGATTTGAGTTGCGGGCCTGCATGTGAGCTGACCCAGTAAAAGATTTGAGTTGCGGGCCTGCAGGTGAGCTGACCCAGTAAAAGATTTGAGTTGCGGGCCTGCATGTGAGCTGACCCTTTAAAAGATTTTAGGTTTGGGCCTGCAGGTGAGCTGACCCAGTAAAAGATTTGAGTTGCGGGCCTGCATGTGAGCTGACCCAGTAAAAGATTTGAGTTGCGGGCCTGCAGGTGAGCTGACCCAGTAAAAGATTTTAGCTGCAGGCCTGCATGTGAGCTGACCCAGTAAAAGATTTGAGTTGCGGGCCTGCAGGTGAACTGACCCAGTAAAAGATTTGAGTTGCGGGCCTGCAGGTGAACTGACCCTGCAAAAGATTTGAGTTCCGGGCCTGCAGGTGAGCTGACCCAGTAAAAGATTTGAGTTGCGGGCCTGCATGTGAGCTGACCCAGTAAAAGATTTGAGTTGCGGGCCTGCATATGAGCTGACCTAGTAAAAGATTTGAGTTGCGGGCCTGCAGGTGAGCTGACCCAGTAAAAGATTTTAGCTGCAGGCCTGCATGTGAGCTGACCCAGTAAAAGATTTGAGTTGCGGGCCTGCAGGTGAACTGACCCTGTAAAAGATTTGAGTTGCGGGCCTGCAGGTGAACTGACCCTGCAAAAGATTTGAGTTGCGGGCCTGCAGGTGAGCTGACCCTTTAAAAGATTTTAGGTTTGGGCCTGCAGGTGAGCTGACCCAGTAAAAGATTTGAGTTGCGGGCCTGCATGTGAGCTGACCCAGTAAAAGATTTGAGTTGCGTGCCTGCAGGTGAGCTGACCCAGTAAAAGATTTTAGCTGCAGGCCTGCATGTGAGCTGACCCAGTAAAAGATTTGAGTTGCGGGCCTGCAGGTGAACTGACCCTGTAAAAGATTTGAGTTGCGGGCCTGCAGGTGAACTGACCCTGCAAAAGATTTGAGTTGCGGGCCTGCAGGTGAGCTGACCCTTTAAAAGATTTTAGGTTTGGGCCTGCAGGTGAGCTGACCCAGTAAAAGATTTGAGTTGCGGGCCTGCTGGTGAGCTGAGGTGAAACCGACAAACCCAACTTGATTTTGATGGCTGCATTAATCTGCAGGTGACCATCATACAGCTCTACAGATTTGTTTCCATCTGCATCTTTCTTAACAATCTGTGGCCTCAGTCTTTTATCCAGACTCTGTCATGTGGCCTCCTCATGCTGCCATCTCCACACCATGTCACCTTGCCACTTATTTTTATCACCATGCTGCTGCTGATGCTGCTTAAAAGACCATTAAACTGATCACTAGGCCCACAATTTAATTAAGGTTTTGGAATCGATAAATCCAACTTGCTTTTGTGGACTGTATCAGTGGCGTAGCTAGAAATGACTGGGCCCCACAGCAGTATTCGGCCCAGCATGCTCGCTCAACACTAGTGTATGGTCCACTCCAAATTGTTATATATTGTAAAATGTCATTTTGCACTATTCCTTTGTCTATGCCACTAAATCCATATTACAGGCTGGTAACATGCAGTACATGTTTCCACCACTAGAGGTATCACATCATTTATATATTGCAGCCACAGGAAGTTAGAAGTTAGTTGAGATTAGAAAATGAGAGACTAGGAGGAAGGAGAGGAGACAGTCTTGTCTCTGTCCTTCTGGGCCTAGCACAGGCGAACCAATTTACCTCAACCTTGGAGTCCAAGATTAGGACTATCTGATCCTACGCTGTAAATTACCCTTCCGGGGTATAAAGTGGATTATCAATTTGAGGACCGCAACCTTTTCAAATAATAAAGCAGAGAGTTTGCCTGCCATGAGGGAGATCGCCCTTGTTGGATGACTGAACTATAGACTATTAGCGAAGGAAGATAACTGCCGTTTGTCAGGTTTTAGTCACCTTTGCATTAGGTGGAGAGTTTCTAAGCTACAGGCTGCCCACCGTAACCAAGGACAGAAAGGCCATCTGTCAGAATACTTATTTACAGAGTATCTAAACTACAAAGGTTGAGTGATCAGAGAAAGATCAGGAACCAAGTACAAGTAAGAACATCACCTTTACTAAAGTGAGCTGGAGTTAACCTCTACACTTCCCCTCAAGGAGCCTGCTAATTTGGATTTTCAGCTTTACCCTTTTTGCCATCTGTATGCAGGACAAAGTGATGACATTGGATGCCTTACTACATCTGACAAGTAAAGTTCTTGTTTGGTTTAACCTCTGCCTCATTCCTCATTCTTCTGCTCCATCTCTTAATTGCACCTTATGGTGCTGGCGTCACAAACACAGGGGCCCAGCCACCAAAGCACCCTAAGCATACCCACTACCATCAAGGGCACCTCAACTTCCATCTGGCTGGTGTTCCCTGCAACCAAGAGTGCCCCAGAGGATTTAGTGCTGTCTTCCCATCCACTGCACGCCGGCCACAGGGGACAACTGAACTGTGAGTACTACTATCCTCAGCACCTCATCACTAGTACACCCACCACACATCCTCCCTAGGGTGTCCGGTTCGCTGCAAAGAATTGGCGTCACGAACAGGATTCTAAATTCTTGCGCCTTATTCAAACTGTATACGAACAGGATGCGAAATTGTAATTGACTGTGTGCCATATTGCTATAAAGAACAGGATTCAGTTCTTCAGCGCTTTATGTGAATAAGCCTATTGCCTAGTTGAGAGACTTTATGTGCTTGAATATAAACGCCTTTATTAAGCTGCAGAATTGCTCAAATCACTTGAAAGTTGAACAGGGATGCTGTACAAGACGCCTACTGCCAAATCACATCGTTATAAATGGGAAAATTGCATATTTTTGTGTCAGTAGAACTGATTGCCGTCAGTGAATGGACTTTTGATTTGTACCAAAGATGGCTGCCTGAAGTGTTCTTGTTATTTTGCTGCGCCATCACTGAAAAAAGCAGTGACACCCCATCTAGAAGCGGGAAAATTGAACACAGCCCCTTAAAAGTGCAGGAAAATAACACCTGCTGCGCCACAATATGCCTAATTAGGATTACAATGCTAGCACCGTCCCCCTTATGCAAGTGAACCTAGGGGACGGGCTAGAGAGAAGATAGTGTTTGTGTGACGACTGGACATTCCTATTTGATCTTGTAATATGTGCTGGCTCAGAGAAAGAAGGAGCTACGGCTGCAAACATGGCGTCGCAGCTAGGCCCAAGCCAAGAGCGACTGAAAGACCCACTCGACCCCCTGCATATTCGGAAGGAGCCTGGGGTGAGATACCCCAGCCTTATCCTTATCCCATGCCGCCCGTGGAAAACTGGAGTCTCCAGCTCGGCACTGCAGCGTCAGCCCTTATGCGAGAGGAAGATCCCTTAGTGGAACAACTACAACCTCTGGGAGGACGATAGGGTTTCCAGGCACTGAACTCATTTTGGCCATCCCTAATGGCAGAAATAAGAACTGCACCATTGCAAAAACTAACAAGAAAAGTCTACTTTGTAGAATTGGCTAAGAGACTAGTGGAACATCCCAAAGAATGCCTCCCTCAATTGGAAAGACGGATGGGAACTGTCCTATCCTTCGATAAGGAGCGAGATAAGGGTTCCTGCGGGACCATTGTACCGCCAGAGATTACTTCGTCAATAGACGGTCAGTCAAGAGGGCGTACCTGCCCGATCGCCTCCACAACCTACAAGAAGGAGGGTCAGTGGAGTACACACCCGCTGAGGGCCTGAGAGGTCCATATGCCTCAGCTGTAGCCAGATTAAAACCAGTGCCAGAGAACTGGGAGGAACCGGAGAGCAATACCGGGACTGACAGTGAAGTAATGACCCCACCAACGCCTATTCAGGTGAATTATCAGCACCAGGCATCATTTATGGGACCTAATGTGTTATGGCAGCCTGTAACAGTAGAAGTGGAAGCTCGGCATTATCAATCACCCGATCTACACCAAAGGACCCAAGATATCGCCACCGCCGAGGCCTAGGCGAGATTTAGTGCCTATCAGGAGAGCCAATGCCAACTGGCAGTACAGAACATTGGACGCGGTCACCCTGCATCTGACCCAATTCCCCAAGGACCGGAGCCTGTTCAGCAGACTCCCGCTGAAGAACCAAAGCCTGCTGCTGCCGCTGCTGGAATTGTGACGAACCCGCAGCGCGGCTGGAGGAAAGAAAAGCTGACTTATAGTCGGAGCTTTGTGACACCTCAACCTGAAAATCTTCTGTGGTGCCCCATTGTTGTTCACTCTGATGAAGAGGACACCTATCTGTAAGTAGGCCGGATGGCCACTTCCATTATTGCAGAAATGAGCCTTTGCACATGTAGGACTTGTGCTTATTGCACCCCCTAGTAACAGTTCCTCAAGTCTCTTTAAAACACTACTGGGGCCTTTCCTAGCTTTAAACAGGACTACCCTACCCTGCTGGACATTAGCAGGATTACAAATCCCATTTGGGTATTTTTGTTTTTCTTGTTGCGCCATTTTTTCCCTTTTTACCCCCTTCTCAGGTTACTGGGACTTTGAATCAGAAACTTTATGCAATGTTTTAAGTAGTGTACCCAGAAGGACAATTTCTGTGCTTATTTTATGCAATCACTAGTACACTCACCACACAAACCCCCTAGGGTGTCCAGTTCGCTGCACAAAACATGCCCCCTTATAATGTGCGCTAGTACAAAAAAATACCCCCTTATATTGTGCACCAGTACAAAAAAATTCCCCTTTATAATGTGTGCCAGTACAAAAAAATTTGCATTGTGTTCCAGTACAAAAAATTCCCCCTCTTAGAGCTGCCAGTAGAGCCAATGTTCCCATAGTCTCCCCATAATGTGTGCCAGTTTAAAACACTCCTACACTGCGTGCAGAATTATTAGGCAAATGAGTATTTTGACCACATCATCCTCTTTATGCATGTTGTCTTACTCCAAGCTGTATAGGCTCGAAAGCCTACTACCAATTAAGCATATTAGGTGATGTGCATCTCTGTAATGAGAAGGGGTGTGGTCTAATGACATCAACACCCTATATCAGGTGTGCATAATTATTAGGCAACTTCCTTTCCTTTGGCAAAATGGGTCAATAGAAGGACTTGACAGGCTCAGAAAAGTCAAAAATAGTGAGATATCTTGCAGAGGGATGCAGCACTCTTAAAATTGCAAAGCTTCTGAAGCGTGATCATCGAACAATCAAGCGTTTCATTCAAAATAGTCAACAGGGTCGCAAGAAGCGTGTGGAAAAACCAAGGCGCAAAATAACTGCCCATGAACTGAGAAAAGTCAAGCGTGCAGCTGCCAAGATGCCACTTGCCACCAGTTTGGCCATATTTCAGAGCTGCAACATCACTGGAGTGCCCAAAAGCACAAGGTGTGCAATACTCAGAGACATGGCCAAGGTAAGAAAGGCTGAAAGACGACCACCACTGAACAAGACACACAAGCTGAAACGTCAAGACTGGGCCAAGAAATATCTCAAGACTGATTTTTCTAAGGTTTTATGGACTGATGAAATGAGAGTGAGTCTTGATGGGCCAGATGGATGGGCCCGTGGCTGGATTGGTAAAGGGCAGAGAGCTCCAGTCCGACTCAGACGCCAGCAAGGTGGAGGTGGAGTACTGGTTTGGGCTGGTATCATCAAAGATGAGCTTGTGGGGCCTTTTCGGGTTGAGGATGGAGTCAAGCTCAACTCCCAGTCCTACTGCCAGTTTCTGGAAGACACCTTCTTCAAGCAGTGGTACAGGAAGAAGTCTGCATCCTTCAAGAAAAACTTGATTTTCATGCAGGACAATGCTCCATCACACGCGTCCAAGTACTCCACAGCGTGGCTGGCAAGAAAGGGTATAAAAGAAGAAAATCTAATGACATGGCCTCCTTGTTCACCTGATCTGAGCCCCATTGAGAACCTGTGGTCCATCATCAAATGTGAGATTTACAAGGAGGGAAAACAGTACACCTCTCTGAACAGTGTCTGGGAGGCTGTGGTTGCTGCTGCACGCAATGTTGATGGTGAACAGATCAAAACACTGACAGAATCCATGGATGGCAGGCTTTTGAGTGTCCTTGCAAAGAAAGGTGGCTATATTGGTCACTGATTTGTTTTTGTTTTGTTTTTGAATGTCAGAAATGTATATTTGTGAATGTTGAGATGTTATATTGGTTTCACTGGTAAAAATAAATAATTGAAATGGGTATATATTTGTTTTTTGTTAAGTTGCCTAATAATTATGCACAGTAATAGTCACCTGCACACAGAGATATCCCCCTAAAATAGCTAAAACTAAAAACAAACTAAAAACTACTTCCAAAAATATTCAGCTTTGATATTAATGAGTTTTTTGGGTTCATTAAGAACATGGTTGTTGTTCAATAATAAAATTAATCCTCAAAAATACAACTTGCCTAATAATTCTGCACTCCCTGTATATACTGCCCCCAGTAGAAGCCCCCATAGTGCACCTCTCACCCCCCCTTTTTCCATATTGGCCAACAGCATGGTGAAAAAAACACATATACTTACCTCCATGTGACTGTCAGTGATGTGGTCCCACACCGTACGCTGCCGGCTCAGGTGACGTGATGATGATTGACATTATTGCGCAGCCTGCACCGGTCTCTGATAGGCTACAGGCACTAGTGTTGATCGCAAATATTCTAATCGCAAATTTTTATCGCGAATATTGGCACTTAGAGAATTTGCGAATATCTAGAATATAGTGCTATATCTTCGTAATCGTGAATATTCTAGATTTTTTTTCATCAGTTCCCATGATCCCTCACTGCTTCTTGCTTGTGGGCCAATGAGAAGGCTGCAATATATTTGACTTTTGGAGTAGTGTTGATCGTGAATTTTCGTATCGCAAATTTTTATTGCAAATTTTCCGATTGTAGATTTTCGCAATCAAGAAAATAATGACGAGATCACGAATTGTCGAACTCGCGAATATATAACGAATATTCGCCCAAATATTTGCAAAATATTGCGAATTCGAATATTGCCCCTGCCGCTCACCACTGACAGGCACTAGAAGTGAAGCTTGTCAGAGGGAACAGTGGGGCAGAGAAATGTCGCTCCCGTGCCCTGCTGCAGCATTCAATTGTATTGCCATCCTGAGGACGTCGATACAGCTGAATATAAACACAAAGGAAGTGCTCATATCTTGGTGCTATATTGGCCCTGCCGCCAGTCCCACTCATGTCCAGGGCTGCGCCACCTGAGGTGATCGCCTCACCTAATTGGCGGCGCAGGCCAGAGGGGAGGCCCCATCAAGGCCAGTGTAGCAGACATCAGTCTTGACAAATCAAACCTTAATATTTCTTACTTAGGGTGACCACTTTTATAACCCCCAAAAGGAGGACAAGATAGGAACAGTGGGTGATGATACAACCCATAGAATGGAAACTGCAATCTATATATCAGAGTCAGAGAAGACTACAGTGAGGGGGTATAAGGAGAAAGGACTACAACTCCCAGCATGCCCAGGCTGTTATGTCATATCAGAAAACATTACAGGGATTAGGTATAAGACAATATGCCTACAACTCCCAACATGTCCAGGCTGTTATTATGAGATGTCAAATGATATTTCAAGGAGGGGGTATAAAAGAAGAAAACTACACCTCCCAGTATGTCCAGCAGGTATTATGTGAGGTGTTTAGGGAGGAGTTATAAAAGGAGAGGACTCTCCTAGCATGTTCAGACTTTAATTTTGGGATATCAGAAGACATTACAGGAATAAGGTATGACAGGAGAGAACTACAACCCCCAGCATGCCCAGGCCGTTATTATGGGATATTAGAGGACAATTCAAAGAGAACTACAACTTCCACGATTTCTCAGGTTCATCACTTCTCCACTGCTAAACTCTGACATTGCCTACCCTGATCACATGACAATGACACATAGATGGCTCATCTAGAAGGACATCATTGCCTCAGACAGTCCACAGGCTATGGAAGATTTATAAAGTATGGTGTATTTGTGTCAGCAGAGTGATCAAGCAATAAAGCTATCAATACTCTTCTGCAAGTTGGTGGGAAACACGGTAAGACACCATCACCATAGTTCAGGACAGGCATAGTTAGTAGAGAAGCCTGCATCATACAGTGGACACCTACAGCCACAGTTACCAGAGTAAAGTTGGAGGGAAGGGAATTCAGAGATAGACAACGTCAGCTTTGTACAAACTGCTGCTATTTGTTTTTTTGTACTCAATAAAGAAAGACAACCTCGGCCTGCTTCATTTTCATCATCACCTTTTTCACTGCACCTAAACCCATGGAACGATGGCCTGAGGTAAGACACTGTGACACAACAACATCTCATCAGGGCCACTACCACTCCCATCCTCTGCACCTGCTCCTCAGGGGCTCACTGCAAACTCATAGTCACTCTGTGTATCTAATAAAATAGGCTACAGTTGTCATCTCACAGGGAAAGAAAGCTCAGTGTACCTATATACAAAACTGCCAGCTATGGGCACCATATTATGGATCCACACTACACATGCGTGGCCTCCTATTTAAGGTCCATTTACATGTCCTTATTTCTGGCTCCACATCTGTTTTGCAATCGGGTGCGGACCGATTCATTTCAATGGGGCCACAAAAGATGTGGACAACATACAAAAAAGATAGAGCATGTCCTATTCTTGTCCACAATCGCGGACAACAATAGGCATTTCTAACATAAGACTGGCCGTGTGCGGTCCGCAAAATGCGGAACACACACAGCCGGTATCCGCGTGTTGCAGATCCGCAATTTGCGGACCGCAAAACACTTACAGACATCTAAATGGACCCTTACAGGTGAAATTCTCTTTGTATGTCCATTAAAAAGTCAGAAGCTGCTCATTAGCTGCTCAACCTCCAGATGCCGCACAAAAGCTTGAACAGTTTGTGACATTGAAGCCGTCTCAGCATGACCCCATGACATCTACCAGATTTAAGCGACTTCCATTTGTGTCCCTTTGCCTAGAGCTGCATTTCATGTTTCACAATTCATTGCATTTTTATGCATTTAAATCCACTGTAATTATTCATCAAGGGACATATTTTTAGCAGCAGATTACACCCTCTCTGTCGCCCCCATTCTTTTCAAATCAAATCAGAAACCTTTTTATCCTCTATCCATTTGCATTAACTCAACTTTACATAGGTCCCCTCCCCATTTTCCTGCTGAAAATAAAGGACAAGAGGCATGTAATCAGCGTCATTATCTCTGTTTTTCAGATCCCCGCCGAGAGAGTATGTCACATGTGCTGTGGGCAAACTGGATTGTGAATCGCAGTGTTCAAGCGCTTGCCTCTGCCACCGACTCAGTGTGGGTTATATTTGCTTCCTCCACTTCTGGAAGCTGTCACCCAGATCAGAATGTGCTGCCAACAATCCACACACGTCTGCTAAAATGCAACTACTTTACTGGAGAAGGGAGATACTAAAGGTGTCATGTGCCTTGACAGATACTTGTTAAGTCTTTTCTATGGAGACCAAGATCAGTGTTCAAGTGTGGCTCTAGTCACTCATGATTTTTATATCATTTAGGGAGAAAATATCTCAAACTTAAGTTGCAGAGACATTGTTTGCTAAATAAGCCTTGCCAAGCACATTTTAATAGTCAGAATTTCACTCCCATCATAGCTTAAGAAGAACACAGACTTCATATTCTCTTCATCCTGGGAGGAGCATTCTTGGGTGCTCATTGTCGCCCTCTGCTGAGCAATGCAGAAAATGAAGTTAGTCTGAGGACTATGAATAACCTACTTCATTATGGGCTTCTTTTATACATAAAATGCATCCATAATAAAGGTAACTTACACCAGCACATAAAGTATGTACTTACAGCTCAATGATATGGAATGTAGTGACTCCATGTGCTTCAGCAGTACACCAGACCTGGGGGTATCTGTAAATGTATTGTATATACTTGTATACTATAATGTTATCTATTTTTTATTGTATTGGCCGTGCATTCCATCAAAGGAGGAGTGGATGGCAAAAGGTTGGCAGGAACAGTGCGAACCACCGTTTACCTCCCTTTACTTCAGAGCTCCATCACTATCGCTTGCCACTAAGGCCCAGAAACGCTCCATTCATCATGCACTGGCACAGAAGTGGTTAATTAGCCACTATGTGTGCAGTGTCCCACTCCTCTCGTGGGTACTGCAAAGTCGTAGTGTTATACTTTGTATGCTTTATATTACCTGTGTTATGCTGCAGTGCATCTTTATGCATAATCCCTGCCTACAGGTGTGTTAGATTCCATTACACTGAGCCTACCACTAGGGGGAGACAACACATCCCATATTTACAGCCCAGCTCAGGCCTAGTTAGGCAGTTGAGTCTTAGTTTAGATTAGTCTTAGCTCTCAGTCTGGAGTCTTCAGCCCTGAGCTGAAGTGGTCCACATACTCAGAAGGATATTAATTCAGAAAGCACTAGAGAAACCGACACCCAAAGGGTTACGGCCATCGCTATACACGCCTAGGGACCTTTGGAGTTAAAAGTGAAGGATTCACTGGCCTCCAGCAGCCTCACTAACCTGCACTGGGATAACAGGGACCAGCATAGAAGTCCTCTACCAGTAAGCATAAAACTTATATCATTAATAGCCTGAGAGACAGACATCACACCTGTAAGCAGTGGACCTCCTGCAGCTTTACCTCTGTCCCTCTTAAAGAGACTGTATTTCATATCTGGATGTACTAGAGACTGTTTTATACTTGGATGTAACCCTTACCAGAAGCAACGTTCAGTAAAAGTTATAAGTTGGATTGCACCATCCTTGTCTCAGTCTCCAATTCCTCAGTTAACACTACAGTAAATGGTTGTACCACTATAAAAGGTACTGGCATCACGACTACAAGGGACCTTTGCCATAGGCACATTAATACAGACCATCAAGGGCACCTCAAACCACCATCTGGCCTGTGTCCCTTACACCAAAGTGTGCCCCAGAGAATTCCTGTGCCGTTCTCCTCTTCACTTATGCAGGCCTGCCCAGGGACGACATAACCGTGAGTAACCAGAACTGTATTTACCTCGGCCCACCTAATGCTGACACCGTGATCTCACGTATAAATTCCCCTGTCGGTCTGGCATACTGCATGTTCACCTAAGCATTGCCGTTCCAGAGCTCGAAATTGGAGAGAACATCAAGCAGAGAAGCATGTAATATTTGTCTGTCCGATGCTCCACTGGGTCTGGGAATATTGTTTTCCAAGGCAAAAGGCTTTTTGCCTAAGAAGAACAATCTATGCCTGGGCCAGATAGTTTGTCCGTCTCACTGCTGGTGTCTCACTGAGTTGGCCATGATGTTGGGCATTGACCCCAAATCTTCAAAGCCAACTAAAGAATTGCGGGTGGCCCAGGTAAGAAGCCAGGCACCCGCAACTCTTGCGTGACCCGCATCGGCCGATGTGGCTGTTGTGGCCATGGCTCCCATTCTGTCACCTGGCCAAGGAGGATCAATGCCTCGGTTGTCCATCATGATAGTCTGTGGTTGGAGCCTTGCCTCTTCAGATGAAGAAGGGCTGCACGATCCTCTGTGGAGCAAGAAGAAGATAGACTAGGTCATCCACATGCTGGAGCATCCTGGGCCCAGGACCCTGTCTTGAAGCAGCGTGTTGGGACCATCAAGTGGTTCTCTGTGGAGAGGGGTTGAGATCCTTGTCGAAGGTCAGTGAAAAAGCCTTACCTGGCATCACGCCTCCACATTCTTTACCAAAGGGACCAAGTGTAGTTCAGTCCCATGGCATGTTCCTAGGCCCTTTTCACTGCTGGCATGATGCACCTGGCCAAGCCGATGGTTGCAGCCCAACCGCCTGAAGTCTGGGCAGGAGATCTTCAGGGGTTCTCTTCAGGGGCCTGCAGTAGTTCACCAATGGGACTCTCCACTATGGGCTGTTTCCGCAACTGAAGTAGAAGCCCTTGTTCTTGGGATTGCCAGAACCCCCATCAGCCACCACAGCAAAAAGAGCAACAGCACTACCGGCAAGAATGTCTGGCTTGGTTGTATCCTAAGACCTGCTTCCCACCACCAATGGAGCCAGAGATACTCCATGAAAGGCACGAGCCATTTCTTCTGGTCCCAGGTGGCGCTCATGTCCCGAAGCAACAGGTCCTGCATCACCAACTATGGCCACTAGAGGTCACCAGCATTTCAGTTATGCACCTGCTGTAGGAATGAGCCCAAAGAGTCACCATACAAGGATCCACTAATTGACTTGGGAGGATACAGGAGCCCTAAGAGCCTCAGGAGGGACTACCAAATGGACTTGAGCAGTGATGTTTCTAGGACTCTGGAAAAAGCCACAGACCCAGGAAGTTAACCCGGCTGTGCACCCCCAGGACTCTAATGCAACTGAGACCCACAGCCAGTTCCATTGTTTCTAATAGCTATAGTTTAGATGGAGCCCCCACCTATTCAACACCATGGACTGCCCTTTAGGACTTTATTCAATTATGTCCCATGGGTAGCCAGTATGCTATCCTAGGCACTGTTTTTAAAATCTATGCACTTATGCCCTTAACCTGGTCTCACCACAGCAATGGGAATGAGTCAGCATGATCTGCATTTTGAGCATCTGTTGCCGGGATAACAAGAAGGACCACAAGCACAGCTGTAGGATAGCCTGACTTTCATCAAGGGAGTGTGTGGTACCCTGGAGCTGAGGGATCTGCACATGTATTTATATAGTTGTGAATTATAATGTTATATATTTTTCACTGGATTGGCCATGCATTCTAGCAAAGATGAGTGGATGGAAAAATGTTGGCAGGAACAGGGCTCACCACCCTGTTCTTCCCCTCTCGGTGGGAGTTAGTTGGTCTCACGTCCTGCCAGGAGGTGGGGTTTGAGAGCAGCTAGAGACGGGAGAAGAAAAGCACATCAGAACTCAGTCTCCTTGTGGAGATTGTCCAAAGAGACCAAACTGATCCTGCCTCAAGAAAATCCTTGAGATTACTAGGAAGGACTAAACTAAACCTTTCCCTGCCCATTGACACAAAAAATGATTACATTAAAGTTTTCACTGCCCTAGATGATCAGGAATAATTACATTAATCCCTTCACTGTTTTATATTAGTGGACCATGCCCACCACTACTCCGCTCCTTCTGGTGGACACAGGTGTCGCAGTACTCACCGGTACCTGTCTTCTCACTGGCCAAGACAAACTTTACCTGCTCATGCTGCTGGCAGCAGGTCCGGGAACCAGCGCTCGCCCTGCAGGTTGTGGACTGCTCCTGCCAGGCCCTTTTCCTCTGTACTCAGGGCACACACACATGTGCTCCTGCTGACTCTTTAAGGGCCAGCATGAATGCCTGGATTTGTTCCAACCTATGGCCACCTATGTCTTTTTAAGGCACTTTCTCAAGGAGGTTCTAGAACTTTAGGTTTCCTAGTTTCCTAGTCCTAGTTAGTTGTGCTTATTCTGACTGTCTTCCTGTGTACCAAACTCTGCCTGTTTACTGATTCCAACCTTCTGCTGGCTGTCCTGACTACTGCCTGTTTACTGGATTGACCCTTAGCTTCAGTATTTGTATACCTAATAGCACTGTATGGACAGTTTAGGGTTAACATTTTGGCTCATCCCTTAGGCTGCTAGGGGATGGATCTGGGTCTGCCGCCTGGTTAGTGAGTAGAGAGTCTAGTTGTGATACAGAGACGACTTACCTGTGCAAGCTCCTCAGAGCTAGGCCTGAGCTCAGAGAACCATTATCTCTGGCACAATCTATAGCCAAGGAAGCAACTTTATTAAAAGTGCTCCAGAGAGAAGTCAGAAGGGCCATAATCTGCAAGGCCATGCATTGAAGTCAAACAACAAGGTATTGTTCACGTTTATGGCAGAGAGACATTTTGCTGTTGGGAGAAGGAACAATGCTAACATATCCTTTCATACTTGGAGACAGTTTGGCCAGCCATGTCTTAAATTCTGAACCCATCATTCATGCACTTTAGTAAAGAAAGGCTTCTTTATTTACACCTGGTCTGGTTTTTTACTCCACCATTTTCCAGTCATTGCACCTAGTCTCCTGTCTTGCATGCAGACCAACACCTAACATCAAGAGCACCCGCACTACCACCCGGCAGGATGCCACAACACTAGCGTGTGCTCCGAGGGAGGAAAGGTGCATCATCCAGTCACTGCATCCACAGAGAGCCAGAGGGGAGATTGCCACTGTGATCTGTGAGTACAACAACCCCCCTCAGGGCCACAACCATAATTCTCATCCTCCACACACTCCTCAGCCGACCATTGCACAACGCTTTTAGTAATAGGCCAAGCCAAACCCGTTCATTGGTGCAGTGATTCCATAATCATTGTCTGTTAAACACTGCCCTACACCTCAAGGCATTTTTGGGGGGAAATTGACCTTTTTGATACACTAGACCACCGAAAGATATCAGCATCAACTCTTTAAACTAGATCAATTGGGGTGATGATCTGAATCCCTTTAACTAGAGTTGACCCAGGGATAGTAGGTAATAATAGGTGTACACAGGAAGCCATGGCCCAAAAACCCTCACCCACTTTTAAAATGTGGGATTTCTATATACTTTGTGGCCATAGGTGTCACCACCAAAGTGCCAATCCCAGATTTCTCCAACTGCTGCATTATGTATTAGTAAAGGAAATATTTAATTGAATCTTTCACTTTTGCATTTCAAAAAGAAAGGTGCATTCCAATTCCCAGTTCTGGAACCTGGATTTTTAGGTTGATATGTCCTTTTCTCTTGTATTTTTTTAAATAGCTGCCTCTTAATAAGAGGATATTTTAGGTAGAAGTTCACTGGTTTGTATCATAAGGTCTTTTAATCATAAATCCCATTCGGGAACTTGTAGCTCTCGGTGAAAAGCAAAGCTCATCTCAAACTTCTACATAGCTCGACGCTATTATTTTCAGGTTCATTTCCAGCAGTGTCCATGAGGAGAAAAAAAAGATTATTATTTTTTTCTCAGGCAGCAGATTTGCCTGAATGATCTTTCCTGTGTTCTCAATAAATGATTCCATAAAAGCCCTTGCAAATAGTAAGTACAGACAGTAATACAGAGCAGCGGCAGCTAATCCACAGAATTCACAGTGCAAATCACTCCTACGATGGCTGCTATTGAACTCAGAAGATGAAGTGATTGTTAAACGAAGGACAAAAACCCTCATTAACTCCAATCACACAGTACTTACAAAGAGAATGAACAAACAGGAGTCGCTTCTGACTTGTTAAGACGGGACTGTAATGAATATAAGTGGCTCATATCGGAAATCGGGCAATCTTGGAGACTTTTAGTCATGATGACGATAGTCAAGGAATTTCATGCATATTTATCACTTAGACTATTGAAAAATTTTAATAACACAAAAATAAAACATTATGAAACACTTAGAGGTCACACACTTGAAGGGTATGTAGACATTTGCAATAATTTATTTATTGATCCAAGCAACTTTGTAAATGGTTTTGATCAAAAAAATAACTCCAATCGTTTTGTGTATGCAGCTCCTATGCAGACCTAAGCATGTGCCCTCTGATCCTGCATTTATGTGTTGGACAAAGTTCACATTTCACACCTAAATCCTGACATAATCCACTGACATTTCACCAATAATGCATGGGAATGAAGTGTATACCCCATACACATGGTCCTGAAAAAATTCTGTGTAGAATAATGGAATTGATTTAGAATTCTCATTATTGCTGCAGATTTCATGTAGAAAAGTTGTGTGCAGATCCACCGGCCAATGGTTTGGGGAAATCTGTGATGTGTGGACACAGTCTTAATCACTCCCATCTGCTACCTCACAAGATATGGCAGAAGCAATGACATGTGGCCACAGGATCAGACCGCACAGGGATTTGTTTGCTGTCTGTTACTATAGTGACACACAGGTCTGCATAGGAAAACAGAAGATTTTAGTAAAGAGGGTTGAAAATTTGCCTTGATTTTATTTCTAATGTAGAGCAGCAATAAAAATACGTTTTTACACTCCTTTTAAGTAATTAGTTTATCTTTTGGGGGAGATTGTTCTAAGAAAAATATGTTTTCAAGATGGAAAAATAATTTATCCACAGGATATGGTGGGTGTCCAACCTATGGGATCCCCCCCAATTATGAAAATAGGGACCCTTGAAATGAATAGAGCAGCAGGTCAAGCATGTGTACTGCCAATTAATTCATCTCTATGGGACTAATGGAAGTAGATGAGTACAAGTACTACTCTGCTAGTTCTGGCACACCCATAGTGATCAATAAAGCAGCAGTGCACACGATTAACCTACCACGTTTTTGGGTCTCTGTGTGGTATCAGGTTCCTGTTCTTGTGATTGTAAGGGTCCAAGGCAAGCAGTCGGGTCTTCACCTTACTAATAGTTATTTCTTATCATGTTCGGATAGAGAATAACTTGATGTAACCAGAATACCCCTTTAACTTCAATATATGGACTTTTGATTGGATATGCTAGCACTTCACCTTAGCTAAACATTTTCAACTTTTGCAGTTTCAGTAACTTTTTTGTTCGTATATAATTTTCCGCTTATCGCATTGCTTGTGCCATGGTCAATGGACATAAACCATTAAAATGTTAATGAAAGGCGCCCCTTATCATCCAGCACTAATGTATTTGTATAGTTGAATAAAATTAATGCTTAAAAACATAGATACTCAGGGATCGGCGCTGCCCCCTGCCCAGCATGGTAATTGTATGATCTCTGTATTAATAACCCAGAAAGCACAATTAATAGTCAGATGTTGAAGCAAGTCAGACCCACAATGCTCTCATTTTCCCATTAAATAACTAAAAGGCGAGAGACAACCTAATTATTAAAAGCCAGCTGGGGTCCTGAAAGGTTTAGATTGCCGGGGTTGACTGCAATGTGTGGATCGTCCCCCGGCGTTACAAGGACTGCTCAGAATTTCCAGTGTCACAAATGCAGTTTTCCATGCATTCATGTTCTTAATAGATTATTATTATTTATGTGGTAAATTGTCACTCCTATGGAAGACCTGACCATAGGCCATCTTAGAGACTGAGTCAGTTAATTCATGGCATATAATTTGCAACCTTTCCCAAATTACATAACTGAGATAATAGTCACAGTCTGTCCTTGCAAAGATGGTCATTTGGGACCTGAAAGGTCTAGATTTATGTTCAAGGAGAGAACATATAAGGGCATACGTGCAATATGTGACTGCTATTGGGTCCTTGGAGAGAATGAACCCAGCCCTGGTTGGCTCAATCTCCTTTGTACATGGTCAGTACTAGTGTTGAGCGAACTTCTGTTTTCAAGTTCGGCGTACAAGGTTCAGGTTAGCTACGAATTTTGTTATGGATTCCCCTACCACGGACCATAACTTATGGTCCGTGGTAGTAGAATCCATAACGGAATTCTTAGATAACCCGAACCTTGTACGCTGAACTTGAAAACAGAAGTTCGCTAATCCCTAGTCAGTATGTAAAGGAATCTTTTTGGTACAGTACAGACCAAAAGTTTGGACACACCTTCTCATTCAAAGAGTTTTCTTTATTTTCATGACTATGAATTAACACATGTGGAATTATATACATAACAAACAAGTGTGAAACAACTGAAAATATGTCATATTCTAGGTTCTTCAAAGTAGCCACCTTTTGCTTTGATTACTGCTTTGCACACTCTTGGCATTCTCTTGATGAGCTTCAAGAGGTAGTCCCCTGAAATGGTCTTCCAACAGTCTTGAAGGAGTTCCCAGAGATGCTTAGCACTTGTTGGCCCTTTTGCCTTCACTCTGCGGTCCAGCTCACCCCAAACCATCTCGATTGGGTTCAGGTCCGGTGACTGTGGAGGCCAGGTCATCTGGCGCAGCACCCCATCACTCTCCTTCATGGTCAAATAGCCCTTACTTTCAAAGTTTTCCCAATTTTTCGGCTGACTGATGACCTTCATTTCTTAAAGTAATGATGGCCACTCGTTTTTCTTTACTTAGCTGCTTTTTTCTTGCCATAATACAAATTCTAACAGTCTATTCAGTAGGACTATCAGCTGTGTATCCACCTGACTTCTCCTCAACGCCACTGATGGTCCCAACCCCATTTATAAGGCAAGAAATCCCCCTTATTAAACCTGACAGGGCACATGTCACAGCCACTATCTCTGACTGTGACCTTCCGTCCTTGCTCGTTCGGTGCTCCTCGCTGAAGTTTCGTTCCTGTGTGCTATTTGTGGTTCTGTATGGGTTAACTCCCCTGTGTTCCTATTAGGAGTTAATCCTCTGTCTGCTCCATGGGTGTGGCCTCTCTGCTGCACCCATGGAACCTGTATATAAGGCTGAGGTTTCCTCAGTTCTGTGTCAGCTCTCCTGGTGTGTGTTGTCTTGTCCTGTCCTGTCCTGCTCTGCTCCTGGTTTGTACTCTCTCTCCCATGCTGCTGACCCATGGGATCCGTGTCTGTCTGCCTGTGCTCTCTGGGTTTCCCTACTTGTTCATTTATGTTTTTTCCTGTCTTTCTGTTATCTGTTCTGCCAGTTATGTTTTAGTTATTTTGTGTTTATTCTGATGTCTGTGTTCAGCAAGCCTTTGCAGCAGAGTGGCATGACAAGGCCATGCAGTTTACTACTGGTGGAGCAAGTCCTTCTCTGCTCATTGCCACTCCTGCTCCCTTGCGTGAACTCCTGCTTGTATTATTAGTTGCCCTGTTTTGTATTTGCCTGTCTGTTATGTTTGCCTATGTGCCGTCGGTACCTTCTGGTACCTGTTGTCCGTTCGTTCCTGCTGTCACTGTCTAGTTCATGCTCCAGTGTGGACCCTGGCAACTTCCTGCGGCAAAGTCTAACCCTACCATCTAGGGCTCTAGTGAATACCAGGAGTTGCTTAGTCACGCCCCTCTGGAGTATTACTAGACAGTGGCGCAGTGGGGGTTTTCTCCCACTGTGCTGACGGTACATAGAGCTCTTGTTTTGTCTGTGCTGCCTTCCCTGTTTTGTTTGTGCAATAAACTCTTATGTGACTGTACCTGATTTCCGTTTGTTTATTGCATGACGACGCGGTGGTCTCTCCTGGGACCTCCAACTCGTGAAAGCACACCTGTGAAGTGAAAACCATTTCCGGGGACTACCTCTTGAAGCTCATTAAGAGAATGCCAAGAGTGTGCAAAGCAGTAATCAAAGCAAAAGGTGGCTACTTTGAAGAACCTAGAATATGACATATTTTCAGTTGTTTCACACTTGTTTGTTATGTATATAATTCCACATGTGTTAATTCATAGTTTTGATGCCTTCATAGTCATGAAAATAAAGAAAACTCTTTGAATGAGAAGGTGTGTCCAAACTTTTGGTCTGTACTGTATATGTGGTTACCCACTCTAGGAAGGTGGAAGGAAACAGTCAGACACAGGCGTAATTTTAACAAAGCGGTTTTACTGATCTTATGTGGAGCAACAGACACTCTTGTGACAGACAACATGCTAAGTGGTTGCATTCTACAAGATACAACAGGCTTAGTGGGTACAGTGTATAAGAGACAACAGGCTTAGTAGTTAAAGTGTACAAGAGACAACAGGCTTAGTGGGTACAGTGTACAAGTGAAAACAGGCTTAGTGGTTACAGTGTACAAGAGATAAAAGGCTTAGTAGATACAGTTTACTAAAGGCAACATGCTTAGTGGTTACAGTCCTCCGCCATTCTAGCTGTTCTGAAGCTACAGCTCCCAGAATCCTCCTTTCATTTCTATATGCGTTACAAGTACAGCCAAGAAAATGTGCATGCTGGGAATTATAGTTTCACAGCAGCTAGAGTTCTGAAGGTTGCTGATCCCTGATCTACAAGAAACAACTGGGGTCATTTATCTAACTGGTGTAAAGTAAAACTGGCTTAGTTGCCCATAGCAACCAATCAGATTCCACCTTTCATTTTCCAAAGGAGAAGTCAACAGGCAACTAAGCCAGTTCTACTTTACACTAGTTTGATAAATGACCCCAAACATACTTAGTGGTTACAGTTAGAGATGAGCGAATCGAAGCTGACAAAGTGGAATTCGTTTAAAATTTCAGGAAAAATTCGATTAGCAATGAATGCAAATTTCCTCGGGCTTCGTGGTAACGAATCACATTTTTCCTAAAATGGTGGCTACACGTGTGAGGACTGAGGACATGGGGCAAGGAACTCTGGGAAGGCAGGATTACCCACATTGACATGCCTGCATGCAGCCAATCAGCAGCCAGCCATCCCTGTGATGTCACAGCCCTATAAATTCGGTGGCCATCTTAGAGTGGAAAGGATAGGGAGGAATAATTTCACAGCATCTTAGTGCAGGGAGAGATGTCAGAAGGCGCTAGGGACATTGATAGAAAAGCAATTTACAAGTGCAGGGAAAGATTATTTGGGGATCCAAATAGCGATTAGACAGCTTTGTCATTCCACCTATTTGTTATTGGGCTACAAGTGCTATTTTGAAAAGAATTTAGTGGCTTATATCTTAGTATTTTTAGTATCTTATATCAATACTGCAATAAAAATATATTCTCAGTTCACTTCTGCAGTAATTTCTGGTGAAAGCGTATAGGGGCGTATTTCAGTAAAAAAAGAAAATATATATATGCACCGCACTGTTGCCGTTATTTCTGTTGAAAGCGTATAGGGGTGTATTTCAGTACTACAAGAAAAATATATTCTCAGTGCATTTCTGCAGTTATTTCTGTTAAAAGCATATAGGGGAGTATTACAGAAAAAAAAAAATATATATACGTGCTGCACTGTTGCCGTTATTTCTGTTTAAAGCGCATAGGGGCGTATTTCAGTACTACAAGAAAAATATATATGTACTTCACTCTTTAAGTTTCTTCGGGTCAAAGGGTATGGGGTCGTATTTCAGTACAACAAGATATATTCTCAGTGTATTTCTGCAGTAAATTCTGGTTAAAGCGTATAGTGGCCTATTTCAGTACAACAAGTAAAATATATTCTCAGTTCACTTCTGCAGTTATTTCTGTTAAAAGCGTATAGGGGCGTATTTCAGTAAAAAAAGAAAAATATATACGCACTGCACTGTTGCAGTTATTTCTGGTGAAAGAGTATAGGGGGCGTATTTCAGTACTACAAGAAAAATATATACGCACTTCACTTCTGCAGTTAATTGTGGTGGAAGCGTTTAGTGGCCTATTTCTGTACAAATAGAAAAATATATTTGTCGCTTTTAGGGGTGTTTTAAATTTCCCTTTAATTTGTTTAGTTCAGCTACAAGTATGTCAGGCAGATGTGTCAACCAATATTAACCGGACAGAATAATATCAAAAACATCGGACCCCCAAGGAGTCATAATAATCACCAAAAAAATGAACAAAACTAACTTACATATGTATGAAGATCCAAAAAACTTTATTGTAAGTATATATAAACATATAAACAATACATACATATATAATAAAACAGGCAGCACAAGGCGGGACACACAGATGAGTAGCAGGACCCAAGGAGAGGCCGGGAGATCAGTGCACGAAATAACAGGGAAAAAAGAATGCTAGCTGAAAAAGCATATCTCAAAACCTCATAGCAGCAACGCCCCAAACAAAGTGCAAAGGAGGCAATTGTGGAGATTGAGGTTGGACTAAAAAGGACAAAGTATAAACATACCCTGACTGGTGCAAAGATCTCTCGGCCGACTCCTGACCCAACGCCGTTTCGCCAGTAGATCTGGCTTCTTCCGGGGATACGGAAACACATAAAAACATCTCCCCTATATAGTGCCCACACAGGTGTGTGGAGGAAAATTAAAATTGCAGGACCTGAATGACATCAGCACCAATGGAATTGGAGCCCCAGTACCTAAGGGCCAATCAATAGAACCAAAAGCACCTAATGGAGGCAGGACTAAGATGACAGAGCGAGCATGTGAGCAAGCACATGACCGCAGTGTCAGAGGTGCATCATACGACACACTCTGACCATACCAGGAAAACCAATCAGTAGCCCATGTAGTCATACGGAGGAGGAGCCGAGGGCAGTGCAGTAGGTGCGGCCAAACATCTGAATGACAGCAGCATCAACAGAACATGAGGCCTCAGACTCCAAGGGGCGGAGGACTAGTTATGCGGCGATCACATGACAGCACGCGACCGCAATGTCACGAGCGTCGCTGAGGCAACGCCCCCACTGCAGCACCACAAGCAGTGGTGGACGCCCCACCCCAGCAACGCAGGCAAGCCTTAGTGACGGAGCGGTCACGCGATGCGCCACATGACCGCGGCGGCACATTTGAGGCTGCTCCCACGCCCGCGCTCAGAGCGGATCCGTCTAGTGGATGCACAGACGGATCCGCTCCCACAATGCAGACATAGGGATCCGCTCAAAGACAGATCCGTCTGCACCATGGTTCAGAGGAGTTCCAAGTGTGCAAATTAACCAGACGGACCCGTCCAGACCCCACACCGAAAAGCCAGCGGGAGACGGACCCGCTCGAAATCGTGCCACATTGTGTCAACTTCAAATGGATCCGCGCCGACCGACCCACACTGCAGGCCCGGACGGATCCGTCTGGCTCCGCGCAACCAGGCGGACACCCAAACGCTGAAAATTGCGCCCGGGCGTCCGCCTGCCGAGCGGAATGGAGGCCAGGCGGAGCCAAACCGCTGCACTCCGAGCGGATCCGTATCCACCAAAAATAAACCGGGGGTCCACGTCATGTATGTCAGGCAGTATGTCAGGCAGAGAAGTGCCAGGCCATGCACAGAGGAGTGCCAGAGGCCTAAATGTTTCTGGCGCAAGCAGAGATTGCAGCAGAGTAAGGGGGCGTGGAAGCAGAAGTCGCAGCGAGAGGCCTGACCTCCGGGTGTCATCTAGCGGTCGCGCCTTGACCAGCAACCCAGTGGTTCTTGATTGGTTAACTCGGTCATCCACGTCATCCCAAGTTAAATGTCCTGAGCGATTCAGGAAGGCACCGGATAGTTATGAGGTGGAAACTAAGATGGACCCTAATAGTGGCTGGCGTCTGAGTTATTTTAGGAAAGAGACAGCCAGTACGCGGACCTGAGTGATTCAGGTGGACACTGGCCAACAAGAAAACCTGAGCGAATCAGGCAGAAAAGTTAACCGTCTCCTCTTGTCTGAGAGTGACAGTCTGCAGTGCGGCCGCGATTCCCCAAGTCTCGCGCATGCTAACAGCGGCAGCAGGAGATGGGATAGCGCATTACTACAGAGCACACCGCGCATGCGCGAGACTTGGGGAATCGCGGCAGCACTGCAGGCTGTCACTCTCAGGCAAGAGGGGACGGTTAGGGGGCGTGGTTACCTTGACTTCAAGCTGGCCGGCACTATAGCGCTGATGGAGAATAAAACAGCATTATTTTTACTTACGCAGCATCGGACAACAGGATGAAATATATGATTATTAACAGGCTGTGGGCTACTATGATGTACTGCTGGCGGGTGTAGATGCATTTTTGAGGTGACAGGTTCCCTTTAACAATGCGCCCATTTTTTTTGACTCTGCATTTTAAAAAAACATTAATTTTTAATTTTTCTGTTGACATAGGTCTATAGGACCTCTACAGCACCCCACCCCTTAACACTGACCTCCATAGTGGACAATCCCCTTAGCTGGGACTTCAACAGCAGCTTGCCCCCTTAACTGTGACCTCCACAGCACTCTGCTCCCTTAATGCCTCATTCACACGTAATTTTTTAGGTCAGTGATTTACATCAGTGATTGTGAGCCAAAACCAGGTGCGGCTCTAAACAAAGAACAGGTACAGATCTTTCCCTTATACCTTATGTCTGTGAAGACTCCAATCCTGGTTTTGGGTCACAATCACTGATGGAAATCACTGACCTAGACATGTGAATGAGGTGTACAAGTGTCTTCCACAGCACCCTGCCCCTTAAAAGGTGACAGAAAACAAAAAGGCCTAACCAGGTTGGCGGCGTGGCTTAGCAGAACCTGGGGGCAGGGTTTTTTAATCCGTCTTTGAGGGTGGCCTGAATGGCCACCCTACCTGTCCCCTTAACTGTGACCTTCACAGCATTCCGCTCCCTTAACAGAGTCATCCACAGCGCCCTGCCCGTTTAAAGCTGACCTACAGTAGTGAATAAAAATGGCTGGGTTGTTATGGAAACCTGGTGTAAAACTGTGTGTATGTCGAGGACCTGCGAGCTTTTATTGGCTGATAATTGTCATGTGACCATGTGTATGGCAGTTGGGATATGAGTGAAAGACCTGTGGGCTTCTATTGGATAATGCAGGTCATGTGATGTTGCCATATTTGCATTTTTTGGAATATCTTAAGAACGGTATGTCCTAGAGAGCTGACACCCAGCCCTTCCTGGACACCAGATTCACCTATATGCCAAATTTGGTGCAGATTAGTCTAGTCGTTTGGCCGTGCATAAAGAACAGACAAACAACAGACAGACAGCAATTCATTTTTATATACTGTACTAGCAGAAGGATCCGGCTTTGCACGGGTATATTTTTTATCTATTTCATTTGTTCATTCTGTGTGTCGTTAAAAGATATCGTTTTTAGCGCACAATTAAATGCAATTCTGTTGTTAGGGATGGACACACAATACAATCCGATCCTGTTCGTGACGCCACTTGATGCAATGAGCAGGACACTGGGTCAGTGGGCATGCTATGCAGTGGGTCAGTATATATGTGTATAAGTTTGTGACGCCAGTTGCAGCTTGCGCAGGTACTGTAGTAGGGCCCTTTAAGATGTTATGAGCTCACGTACTAGGTAAGGAATGCCAGAGGGGGGTAATGTCTCTGTATAGCAGATTTGGTAGTGTCAACGGTGTCTCCTACCTTAGTACGGCTGGACTCCTGTATCCCGGCTCACATGCAACAAAATGAGTGCTGTTAATAGGAGTAACTGAGGAATGATGGAATTTCCACACAGATAATAGGGTCCAACTTGTCTTTACTTGGTGGTATGATATGCAGCTTTTGATCCATACAATGTACAGCAATAGTCTAGAGTCCCAGCAGGTATTGGCAATATGTGGTAGGAATTTTATATATATTCTGCATCTGGTACATACGCCTATTAGAATCTGGCAGGTATCTATCTTCTGCCAGCCTAGGTAAGGAACTCAGGCTGGGAAGGTTGATCTTGGGCCTCAGCAGAGGCTTGGATCCTTGGTTGGGGTCCCTGTTTTCTGGGAGCTTCTATTAACACAGCCTACCCCAACAGGGGGGTGGCTCACACTGACTAGAACTTTCTTTCCTCCCTGTGAAGTAGGATGTGGGAACATTCCACTCCTCCTCAGATAGGGGGGAGCTAGCCTGGAATGGACTGTTCCAGCTAGAAGCTATTAACTAGCTATGGTTAGCCTACATATTGCTGCCACCTGCTGGTGTACATGCAAATTACAGCAAATACATATAATACAAATGCAATGTCAGGTTATACAGGATATTAAAACATTTACACCTTAACATCATATAGCAGGGGGACAGAGTTTTAGTGACATACTCCGGGATGTTACATATGTATCTCATTCTTGCTGAGCTGTGTATCTAATCATATCCTGTATGATACTGTCTGCTGAGCTGTGTACCTAATCCTATCCTGTGTGATACTGTCGGCTGAGCTGTTTATCTAATATGCTATCCTGTGTGATATTGCCTGCTGAGCTGTGTATCTAATCCTATCATTTGTGATACTGTCCGTTGAGCTGTGTATATATTCCTATCATGTCTGATACTGTATGCTGTGTATCTAAGGCTATTGTGTGATACTGTCTGCTGAGCTATGTATCTAATCATATCCTGTGTGATATTGTCTGCTGAACTGTGTATCTAATCCTATCCTATGTGATATTGTCTGCTGAGCTGTGTATCTAATTCTTGCTCAGCTGTGTATTTAATCATATCCTGTGTGATACTGTCTTCTGAGCTATGTAATTAATCCTTGCTGAGCTGTGTATCTAATCATATCCTGTGTGATACTGTCTGCTGAGCTGTGTATCTAATCCTTTCCTGTGTGATAGTGTCTGCTGATCTGTGTATCTAATCCTATCCTGTGTGATACTGTCTGCTGAGCTGTGTATCTAATCCTATCCTGTGTGATACTGTCTGCTGAGCTGTGTATCTAATCCTATCCTGTGTGATACTGTCTGCTGAGCTGTGTATCTAATCCTTGCTGAGCTGTGTATCTAATCATGTCCTGTGTGATACTGTACGCTGAGCTATGTATCTAATCATATCCTGTATGATACTGTCTGCTGAGCTGTGTATCTATTCCTATCCTGTGTGATACTGTCTGCTGATCTGTGTATCTAATCCTATCCTGTGTGATACTGTCTGCTGAGCTGTGTATCTAATCCTTGCTGAGCTGTGGATCTAATCATATCCTGTGTGATACTGTACGCTGAGATATGTATCTAATCATATCCTGTGTGATACCGTCTGCTGAGCTGTGTATCTATTCCTATCCTGTGTGATACTGTCTGCTGAGCTGTGTATCTAATCTTATGTTGTGTGATACTGTCTGCTGAGCTGTGTATCTAATCCTATCCTGTGTGATACTGTCTGCTGAGCTGTGTATCTAATCTTATGTTGTGTGATACTGTCTGCTGAGCTGTGTATCTAATCCTTTCCTGTGTGATACTGTCTGCTGAGCTGTGTATCAAATCCTTGCTTAGTTGTGTATCTATTCCTATCATGTGTGATACTGTCTTCTGAGCTGTGTATCTAATCCTATCCTGTATGATACTGTCTGCTGAGCTGTTTATCTAATATCCTATCCTGTGTGATACTTCCTGCTGAGCTGTGTATCTAATCCTATCATTTGTGATACTGTCTGTTGAGCTGTGTATCTATTCCTATCATGTGTGATACTGTATGCTGTGTACCTAAGGCTATTGTGTGATACTGACTGCTGAGCTATGTATCTAATCATATCCTGTGTGATACTGTCTGCTGAGCTGTTTATCTAATCCTATCCTGTGTGATACTGTCTGCTGAGCTGTGTATCTAATCCTTGCTAAGCCGTGTATCTAATCATATCCTGTGTGATACTGTACGCTGAGCTATGTATCTAATCATATCCTGTGTGATACTGTCTGCTGAGCTGTGTATCTATTCTTATCCTATGTGATACTGTCTGCTGAGCTGTGTATCTAATCTTATGTTGTGTGATACTGTCTGCTGAGCTGTGTATCTAATCCTTTCCTGTGTGATACTGTCTGCTGAGCTGTGTATCAAATTTTTGCTGAGTTGTGTATCTATTCCTATCATGTGTAATACTGTCTGTTGAGCTGTGTATCTAATCCTATTATGTGTGATTTTGTCTGCTGAGCTGTGCATTTAATCCTATCCTATGTGATACTGTCTGCTGAGCTATGTATCTAATCCTTGCTGAGCTGTGTATCTAATCATATCCTGTGTGATACTGTCTGCTGAGCTGTGTATCTAATCCTTTCCTGTATGATACTGTCTGCTGAGCTGTGTATCTAATCCTATCCTTTGTGATACTGTCTTCTTAGCTGTGTATCTAAACTTATGTTGTGTGATACTGTCTGCTGAGCTGTGTATCTATTCCTATTGTGTGTGATACTGTCTGTTGAGCTGTGTATCTAATCCTATCCTGTGTGATACTGTCTGCTGAGCTGTGTACCTAATCTTATGTTTTGTGATACTGTCTGCTGAGCTGTGCATCTAATCCTTTCCTTTCTGATACTGTCTGCTGAGCTGTGTATCTAATCCTTTCCTGTGTGATACTGTCTGCTGAGCTGTGTATCAAATTCTTGCTGAGTTGTGTATCTAATCCTATCATGTGTGATACTGTCTGCTGAGTGTGTATCTAATCCTATTATGTGTGATTTTGTTTGCTGAGCTGTGCATTTAATCCTATCCTGTGTGATACTGTCTGCTGAGCTATGTATCTAATCCTTGCTGAGCTGTGTATCTAATCATATCCTGTGTGATACTGTCTGCTGAGCTGTGTATCTAATCCTTTCCTGTATGATACTGTCTGCTGAGCTGTGTATCTAATCCTATCCTGTGTGATACTGTCTGCTGAGCTGTGTATAGAATCCTTTCCTGTGTGATACTGTCTGCTGAGCTATGTATCTAATCCTATCCTGTGTGATACTGTCTGCTGAGCTGTGTATCAAATCCTTGCTTAGTTTTGTATCTATTCCTATCATGTGTGATACTGTCTGTTGAGCTGTGTATCTAATCCTATTCTGTGTGATATTGTCTGCTGAGCTGTGTATCTAATCCTATCCTGTGTGATACTGTCTGCTGAGCTATGTATATAATCCTTGCTGAGCTGTGTATCTAATCATATTCTGTATGATACTGTCTGCTGAGCTGTGTATCTAATCCTATCCTGTGTGATACTGTCTGCTGAGCTGTTTATCTAATATCCTATCCTGTGTGATACTTCCTGCTGAGCTGTGTATCTAATCCTATCATTTGTGATACTGTCTGTTGAGCTGTGTATCTATTCCTATCATGTGTGATACTGTATGCTCTGTACCTAAGGCTATTGTGTGATACTGTCTGCTGAGCTATGTATCTAATCATATCATGTGTGATACTGTCTGCTGAGCTGTTTATCTAATCATATCCTGTGTGATACTGTCTGCTGAGCTGTGTATCTAATCCTTGCTGAGCTGTGTATTTAATCGTATCCTGTGTGATACTGTCTGCTGACCTGTGTATCTAATATTCTATTATGTGTGATACTGTCTGCTGTGTATCTAAGTCTATTACGTGATACTGCCTGCTGAGCTGTACATGTTGTCGTGTAGCCCTTGCCTAAGGGTCCATCCTGACGTCCGTAGAATGGGTCCGGATCCGTTCCACAATTATGCGGAACAGGTGCGGACCCATTCATTTTCAATGGGGCCGGAAAAGATGCTGAAAGCACACAGTGTGCTGTCCTCATTTCCAGTCCGCGGCTCCGAACTTCCGGTTCGCGGCTCCGCCAAAAAATAGAGCATGTCCTATTCTTGTCCGCAGCTGCAGACAAGAATAGGAATCCTCTATTAAGTGCCGGCGATGTGCGGCATCAGTGTTTTACATCCTAGAGAGACCCGGTCTAAAACCTTCCCGGACACCTGATATACCTGTGTGCCAAATTTGGTGAAGATCGATTCAGTCGTTTGGTCACACATAAAGAACAGACGTCCAGACAGACATAAAGACGTCCAGACAGACATAAACTCATTTTATATATATAATAGACTAGCAGAAGGACCCGGCTTCGCACCGGTATATTTCATCTATTTCATTTTATGTTTCCATGTGTCGTGACCTCTACAGTACCTGCCCTTTTGACAATGACCTCCACAGTGGCCGCCCCTTTAACATTGACCTCCACAGTGCCTTCCCCTTTAATAGTGCCTGCCCATTTAACAGTGACCTTCACAGTTACCGCCCCTTTAAAAGTGACTTTCACAGTGACCGCTCCTTTAACAGTGACTTTAACAGTGACCGCCCCTTTAACAGTGATTTTCACAGTGACCGCCCCTTTAACAGTGACTTTCACAGTTACCGCCCCTTTAACAGTGACTTTTACAGTGAACGCCCCTTTAACAGTGACTTTCACAGTAGCCGCTCCTTTAAAAGTTACTTTCATAGTGACCGCCCCTTTAACAGGGACCTTCCTAGAGCTCCACAGTGCCCGCCCATTTAATAACAGTGACCTTCACTGTGCCCACCCCTTTTTAAAACATTGACCTCCACAGTACCCGCCCCTTTAATCAGTAAAGAAAAATGGCTGGGTTGTTATGGAAACCTGGAGTAAAACTGTGTTTATGGAAGTTGGGATTTGAAGAGAAAGACTTGCAGGCTTGTATTTGGGGGGGGACTCATTTTTTGGGAATATCTCAGGAACGGTAAGTCCTAGAGAGCTTGGACCCCGTCTAAAACCTTCCCGGACACCTGATGTACCTGTGTGCCATATTTGGTGACGATCGGTCTAGTCGTTTGGTCGCGCATAAAGAACGTCCAGATAGACGTCTAGACAGACAGATAGACAGACAGACAGACAGAAACTCATTTTTATATATATAAGAGATAAGAGATTGTATAACATGAAAATGCAGTTTAATCTGCTAGCAACATATTATAGAGCAGGAGGAGCTGAGCAGATTGATACACAGTTTTATGGTAAAAAGATTCAGAAAAACTTGTATTTTATTCATTCATATCTATGCACTTTCTGGGCTTTAAAGTCCAGTAGTTGATCCCATCAGTGATTGATATCCTCGCTTCTATGACTGTGTATACAGATATGGCTGTCAATCACTGAAAGGACCGCCTCCTTGACTTCAAAGCCCAGAATGAGCAGGTCTTTTTATAATCACTATAAAAAAATCACTCAGATGCCGATATTGACTGGTTATTGACTGCTTACTGCTCACCTCCAATCCCAGCCCCTGCAAGTAGGTGCCATTCCTCATAAATGGTTATATTAGGGGACATTATTGTGGCCACAAAATCTTCATCTCCCACAGCTCCACCCACAGGAGCAACTAGAAGCTTTGGGGCCCAGTGCAAATTGTGCCATTATTAATACTTTTGTCGTCCTGTGTGGCAAGACCCCCACAGACACAAGGGCCCAGGAGCAACTACTGCTTCTGCACCCCTACACAGTTTAACTGTTTCAAGCTTAAATTACAAAATAGGTCAGTGTGGAATCGTTACATTTTTTTTTGTCTATTTTCAAACCATCTCAGTTTTGTCTAATGCGTTTCATCTGCTTCTCTGCATATGACGGAACAAGATAAAAAGACCCTTCAAGAAGTCTCCAGTCTTGGCTGCATACTTTTTGTATATTATATCAATGAAATGTTTTCAAAGCAGCGACAGGAGCATCTCAGATGTGTTTGCAGTACCTCCTCTTCATCTGCAACTGATATCCCTTTATACTATTATGTGTAATTTAGGTGTCAAAATTAGTGTGAGCTGCAATATTGGATCAATTTTCTTTTCAAGTCAAAGGATAGCAGAGGAAAAGTGCTACTTCTCTCCAAAGAGATCTTTATATTGATAAGATAATTTCCTTCACCACCATCATCCACCATTCTACAAGCACAACAGCTCCAGTGCTACAGGACATGTATGGAGCCATATAAAAGCACATAATAGGACATGAATCTATGTTCTCCTCTCAATGGTTTCTGATGGCTCTTAGGGGGTTGAACAATGGAATACTTATAGGTGATACTGAGGTAGCCCCTGGTGTCTGGACAATAAAGGTCCCTCCATCGCATAAGAATCATAACTGGCACATGGTAGGTATAGTAGGAGACCTGTTACAGATTTTTCACTAGGACCCAGAGGCTTCAATTTGAGACTGAGACTGGTGCCCCAATAGTCAAAAACTGAAACCTGCTGATCCAGTAGGCAAGTATACCTTGGCTGATCACCTTATGGGCAACATTGATTTTGAGAAATTCGAATTTTGGACTGTTTTGTGCTCTGTAGGTGATAAGTCGTGGCTTTGAGATATAGAGCAATAAGCTTGATCAACTACATAGAGCTTGGTTTAAGGTTAAATGAGTATCATTGATTTTACTGAATTACATAAAGATTCCAAATCCTGAAACTTCTCTGTTTTGGGCTCTTATTGGTTTGCAGGCTTTAGATCTAATTTCTTCAAATTGTACTTGGCCATTGTTGTATTGTTTTCTTATAAGAGGGTTTGCAAGTTTCTTTCAACTCTCTGAAATATACTGTGGCGAAATCAACCTCGCCACTGGGTTTTGTAGGGGCCTGGCTGCTGGCCTCTTGCCCCAGGATTATGGGCCCTCTCATCAGCCAGGCCTCATTTGTTCACAAAGGACTTGAACTCACTTGAACTCCTGGTCTAATTCGTGCCATTTTGGGATGTTAAATGTCTGTGTATTGAAAAGGGTTGTGACATTGTATGTTTATATGGTGATTTGTGTTCTGTTGTCCCCACATGTATATTGGCGATTTCTCTTTGTCTTGAGAGATAATTGGATTACTCCTCGGGTGTCTCCAGGGCAGAGAGGAGGAAACCAAGATGCATTGTGAGGATGTATTGTCTCAGTGTATCCTGCAGTGCTGCATATCTGTCCTGTGTCCCAGTCTTCCTTCTGGTCCCCTAGGGGCGTGTACACCAGATGGGCTTGGTTGTTTTATACCTCCCGGTGGGCGGACCAGTATTTGCAACAACTGTAATAAAAACCAGGCTGGGTGTTACAGCACCTCAGACCACTGCTTGACCCTCAACACGGAGCCTTGTCTCGTTATTGGGGGGATCCACTGTATGCTGCTAGAAACTGATTGCCAGGAGTGTAAGCTGATTCCTGTTCGTCTGCTAGCAGCTATTCGTGAGGTTCCAGTTTGGAGTGCTATTTTGTATCCAGTTCGGGAGTTTGGTGTTCTGCAGTAGCTGTGCCTGTCTCTCAGAAAGGGGCCTATCGCCTAAACGGATTTTAACCCCTCTGCTGAAACGGTCCGTTACATATACTTTACAGGGTAAGCCAATTTTTTTTTTTTATTTAGCATAGGCCATCAATATGATATTGATGGATGTCTGTCCTACTCTCGACATCCCCACCAAACAACTGACTGAAAAAGCTATGATGCTCCTGCAAGCACTGCCTTCCCTTCATTATTTACCAGCAACATTGGGCAGCATGGTGGCTCAGTGGTTAGCACTGGTGCCTTGCAGCGCTGGGACCCTAGGTTTGAATCCGACCAAGGGCAACATCTGCCTGGAGTTTGTATGTTCTCCCTGTGTTTGCGTGGGTTTCCTCTGGGTACTCCGGTTTCCTCCCACACTCAGAAGACCTACTGATAGGGACCTTAGATTGTTAGCCCGATTGGGGACAGTTGGATGCTAGTGTCTGTAAAGCGCTACGGAATATAGTAGCGCTATATAAGTGCATAAAATAAACAGCATTGTACTTTCTGTAGTGGCAGAGACTGGTATTGCCTTTTAGTCCCATTTACTGCAATACAGTCCTGCTGAAAGTCAGTCTACCACTGATTTGATATTGATGGCATATTTGAACAAAAAACACTTTTGGGGTACAGCCAGGGGTGTAACAATCACGGTCGGGGGGGAGGGGGCCCGCTGTACTCTGATGGGGCCCGGCATGAAGTACAGTGATAATGTCGGGCCCTTCATGTCAGAGCTCTCTTCAAACATTAGGGGCTGCAGGAGGCAGGGCCAGCGCAGAGGCAGGGGGAAAGTGCACTCACGCTGCAAACTGGAGGCAAAAGGGGGGAAACAACTACAGTGAGGGGGCACAAAAGTGGCCATCTTTACTGAGGGGGCGGCCTAATCTGGAATAACTACTGTGAGGGGGCACATATCTGGCCAAAACTACTGTGAGGGGGCACATATCTGGCATAACTACTGTGAGGGGGCAAATATCTGTCATAACTACTGTGAGGGAGGCACATATCTGGCCATAACCACTGTGAGGGGGCGCATATCTGGCCATAACCACTGTGAGGGAGGCACATATCTGGCCATAACCACTGTGAGGGGGCACATATCTGGCATAACCACTGTGAGGGGCACATATCTGGCCATAACCACTGTGAGGGAGGCACATATCTGGCCATAACCACTGTGAGGGGCACATATCTGGCCATAACCACCGTAAGGTGCAAATGTTGAGTTTAGTAGTGGAAATGATGAGAAGTCAGTTATTATCAAACAGTTGAACATTTACTAAATCAATTGTCTTCAGGTAATCAGTACAGACACAGTTCATTTGTATAATATAAGTGATGACTTGAAATAAGTTCTTTTGTATTCCTTTTATCAGGTTTAGGTAATTGTCAGTTGAGGAGTTCTCTTTAGGATTGACTCTTTACAGGCAAGACTTCTGTAATTATTCTAAGTCCAAACTATAGCACACAGGTACTAAATATGCGTTTTTTTACTTATCTTGAGCTATCCAATAAGGGCGTTCCCATCACGGCAGGCAAACACTTCTGCTTCATTATTTGCAGGATGCTCCACTAAAAAGGTTTAGGTTCTTCCATATGTCCCGGAAGGCTTCTAGTGAATAAGGACAATTCTGTGCACTAAGTATCCATACGTGTCCTGGCACTTAGAAAGTTACGCTCAGGCACTGGTGCTGATGAGGTCCATAAATTAGATTAAGCTGTAACCCTCACTAGGCTTGCTTCATATTTAGACATAGACTTACTGTCTTGTGCTTGGCTGCTGTAGATAAATGTTAGATGTACTCCCTTAGCCTGGCCAGAACCAAGAAGTAGAAATAGCAGACTACATGGTGGACGATGCCTGTTTCTCTCCATGTTTTCTCTCCTCTCACTAACTACTAACTTCCTGTTCTTCTCTCAGCTAGACACACCCAAGCTATAAATATTATGTGGTGACAGCACCACCTAGGGGCGACTGGGTGTAATGAGATTGCCAGCCTGATAATACCATACAATGCAAATACATAGGCAAATGTTTAAAGTGTTCCATTTACACACTGATGTGGGACGCTGCATGAGCAGTGTATATTGTGATGAAAAAAATGAATCAAGCCAACAAAGGAGGCAATATGGACAATGACAATACACTATAAGTGCCAATTGCGAACAAGAATAGGCAGTTCTATGGGGATGCCGGCCGGGTGTATTGCGGATCCGCAATTTGCGGATAAACAATACAATACGGACGTGTGAATGGTCTCTAAGTCTGCATTAGACGGTGGACATCTATCTCCACAAGTGCCAGTTTGTAGCTGTTAGCCAGAAGTTCAAGGGAGAGAGACATCAGCAAGAGGTGCCATTAAACTGACACTTTGCCAGTGATCATACCTCATCATCTGGGGACAGAAATTACACTTTGTACCAACTACTTCTGGATATACTACACATTATATTTTTCACTAAGTAAAGAGAGTAATTTATTCTTTTACTTCTGGCCTGAGTCTTTATATCACCTTTTCACTGCACCGATCCGATTCCTCAGAGAACAACGGCCTCAGGGAGTACACAGTGACATGGTGGACAACTCCTTTAAGTTAGAAAAAGCAGAGACTTAAATGTATGAACTACAAATTTTCATTTCCCACAAAGCTTTGGGATCTATACCGTGATCAGAAACAGTGCAGCCCAAGTGCTCGCCTACAAATTCCACGCTATACAGTGAGCTGTTTAAAGACACCTGCACACACCTGCATACCAGAGCCAACACATGAACAGATATGGTGCTATTTCTGGGAGGAAGCAGCCATATTTTCTAAAGCTGTATTATGCCTTTAAAATGCAGATATGGAATAGAAAAATGCTGATGTAAAAATGTAAAAAAAAAATGTGTAGACTTACTATAGCAGATAATTGTAACTAATTTGTGAATAATGTAATTTCCAAGATGAAACCTGGATAACGGAGAGGTGAGTGGAGCGATGGCCATTATAATAATTAATTACGAATTAAGACAGTATTACTGATCAGATTGTATGTCCGGCAATGACTGTTTGGTGGCTTGAAGTTAATATAATAAAGAGAAACATTAAAAGAATTGTTTTATATCCAAGTGGGAGGGTCTCCTGAGGTAGGTACAGCCACATGACAGCCCAAATGCTCCATGGAAAATCCATGGAGAATTTTGTATAGTGCAGCCTGATGCTTTCTCTACAATTCTGAATAAATGGCTGGAAATCTGATTAATGTTCCCCATTAATATAAACAGAGTAATCTTTGAATAAAACAGAATTAAAGCCTTTTTTTTTCCAGGTCATGAGAAGACGATGACAGCAGCAGAAGAATAGTGTGGTGTCCCTGTGGGGGAAAGTGACCTGTCTAGTCCGGCCATTGTTTTAGGTATAAAAGTGCGGAGCTCTCGCACAAACCTAAATAACCGGAGTACTCCTAGAGTGAACACAACAGGATTTACCTTGTGTTTGTGGCAGTGTCAGATGTAGCAACACAGTTTCAGTCCACTTGGTAGATTCTTGGTGAACAAAATCTTTGCAGCGGTATATAGTTGAAGAAAATTCCTCTTGCGTTTTTGGAAAAAACCGCACCGGTAACCTGGTCTCAATACACACTAGACGCGTTTCGGAAACAAGTTCCTTCCTCAGTAGATAGTTGTTTCCGAAACCGCAAGAGGAATTTTCTTCAACTATATACCGCTGCAAAGATTTTGTTCACCAAGAATCTACCAAGTGGACTGAAACTGTGTTGCTACATCTGACACTGCCACAAACACAAGGTAAATCCTGTTGTGTTCACTCTCCCTGGCCTGACAAGTTCAGGCAACTACCGGCTCGGCTCAGCTATACCAACTTCCGTCTGGCCTGACGGTGCAGGCGCCTACGTCACAAACCAGCGATCGACTACCTGGCTGGACACGTGGGACGCTGAGCGAGCGGGTCTGATGGTTTGCTCCGCAAGGAACAAGTAAGTGGAGCCCGCAGATCGGAGAAAGCGGGGTTATTATCTGTCAGACGACATTTGAACGCAGAGTCCCCCTTGTGGGAAATTACAACAAGGACAATCTTGAACCTTTGGTTCCAACTATTTGGCAAATTGGTATCTATAATCATGGACATTTGAGCGGTTCATTATATTACCCCTTGCAGCCTAACTCTAGCCATAGGTCTCATTCCTAGGAGTACTCCGGTTATTTAGGTTTGTGCGAGAGCTCCGCACTTTTATACCTATTTACACATTTTTGTTATGTATGTATGCTGATACTGACACCAAGTCAGTTTGTATTGATTTAGTGTATAATAAATTTTATGCAAAATTACTGTGAGCCAGCCTATATTATTATTATTGATTTATTCCCTCTTTTCAGCTGGTAACTGAAAGGCTGAGCTCCAGTAGTTTGCTGGTGGAGCCTTTTCTAATTATTTGATACCGGCCATTGTTTTAGTTAGCACAGCAATGTACCTGTTGTCACGACTGTGACTGATCCAGACAGGTCTGGGAGGAGAAGGTTGCAGCGACTTGCTACTCGCGATAGCTTGTGAGTTTGCTCTGTGGTTCAGGGTATGTCATCCGGGTTTTGCCTTGTGAACCTTTTTGTCCTGACTGGGAGTTTGTAGGCATCCTTCTCAGGTGAGTCCTGTCTGCCACTCCCAGCTACTATATTAGTTTCAGTTTCACTTGCAGTCATTGCCAGATATAGTCCTTACTTCCAGTGCTATTCTGACGTTTGAAGGAGATCGTTTGACGGTGTTGCCGTGGAGCTCTTGTCCGGCGTGGACTGTCGTGTTTGGGATCGCCTTCTCTGCTCGTGACTGGATAAGTCTATCTCTGCTATAGATTGTTTGTTTGTTGCTGTCTTCCCCTGTTGTTCTCCTAGATGTGAGTGATGGTGACTAGTGCTCCCATCGGCCTTTCCCCAGTCTAGTCTTGTTAGGGTGAGTGAGGGTTTAGGCATCCTGCTCGCCGCACGGGTTCACACCCCGTCTAGGGTATCAGGGTAAACAGGTGCCAGCTTAGGGTTAGTCAGGGGTGGCCATTCTATTTCCCATCCGTAGATAAGGGTCCCCCTTCCCCTCCGTCTGGTGCGACACGACTGCTGCTGGGATAGCGGTCGTGACACCTGTACTATGAGCAGAGAAAAGAGGAAACACGTGGAAGGTATCAAACAGGTAGTGGAAAGAAGGAAAGGAGTGTGTTGACCTTGTGGGAGGTGGTTAACTGCCTACTCAAGTTATGATGCTGAGGATAGCACTGCAAATGATAGGAGCAATGGCATGATGTGTGATAACGACTGAGATAGAAGGAAGGATAAAGCCTTCTAGAAAACAGCAATGTAATAATGTACGAGGCAGTGGCCATGTATGCACACCTCCCAAACATCCCATTTTGTGCAGGTTTGTCCTTAAGGTGGTGATGCTTATTTAAATGTACCAGAAAGTATATGCTAGGAGGTTTTGTGAATGCTCATTATTGGATTAAGCCTTTTTTATGTGTATGTGGGCCCTTGGAGCGACCCTATGCTTGGATTAACAAGCATAGATCATGTTTAAGAAGATCACCATTGCCCCCAATACGTTAAATGAGCACTAGTACCTATTGCAAGTTATGTAGTACTGGCCTTGGATTTGTCCCTTGAAACAGGCAATGGAGAATGAAACAAAGACAGCTGTTACGAGAAAGAATTAATATAAGCAGAGGCATTAAAGATAGAAATGTGCAAATCAATTCTAAAATTTGGAAAAAAAAGTTCTGATTCTAACTAACTCAAATTTTGTGTGATTCTGTTTGGGAGAATCGAGATGAGGGGGAGACGATAGAAACTTTTCCAGGCAATCAGAGCACTTTTAAGTTTTTCCATATGGTCCATTATCACATATACACTTCAGAAAACAAGAGTCTCCTGTTTGGGACCCCCGTTACTTAAGCAGAATAGAGAGCCATTCATCTCTTCTTCAGATGCATTCAGCCTGTTCATGTATTTTATGTTCATTTGCATAGCTGAAATATAATAATATATTCATATATGCCCTTAAATGTCTTATAAACGAGGATTCAAATGTCCACACACAATCTTTGCTGCCAATGAGAACTTTAAGATTTCAGCAGGAGAAGAGTGAGTTGATCTTTCTGCAGACAGTGACCTGGTTCCCTATTACAATCAAAGCACGGATCGTATTTGACATGGGTTACTATCAGGAAAAGAATAGGGGGAAAGTGATATTGGTGGTGTTCCATTTGGGAATCCAAAAAGTTCAAACTTTATCACAGTCTTGTCATTTACTTCTTGTGCTCCCTGTGCTCTCCTCAGCATCACTTAACTAATACCTGTTTTTTTGTGGGAAGTTAAGAGGTGTGATAAGCAATTTGCAATGTTTAAATTCCAATTTTAGCATTTGTATGGTGCTGCTGAGCACAAATGTCTTTAAAAGAAGAAAAAAGGGAAGAAGCCAGGGCTGTCTGAGAGATAATTTGCCAATAGTCAACTCCACTTTCTCATATAAATTAAAGATGCTGGCAATAAATTGCACATGTGTTTTCACGACAACTCATCCGTCTCGCTATTGTTTGATGTTTTCTTTTGCCTCCAGTCTACTCTAGAAGTAATTTATGTCAAGCAAAATCTTTTCACCTACTGACAAAGATGCCATCCTACCGTGAGATGAGCAAAAAGTGGCTGAATCTCTATTCTTAAAAAGTTTTAATGATGACTGATATTATGCAGAAAGCTTTACAAACTAGACAAGGAAAAGATTGGCACGTTTGGGCAACACTTACGAGAGTCCAATTTTCTGTGATGTTTGGCCAATAGCCTAGGATTTAAAGGAGTTCTCTGCTGAAGACAACCTGTGTTCATACAGTATGCCTTACTAATGTCATAGAGGGAGTGCTCAGGATCCCCCTTTATGAGTCACAGCACCGAGCTGCTCGTGATGAACAGCTCTCACTCTGATGGAATTGAAAAGTCCATGAATAACATGGACTGCTATTCATCCGCAATATAATATTACAGAAACGTGTAGTTAGCTATGGCTCATAAGATTTTCAGTAATGAGACATTCCCTTTAATGGATATTTAAACTTTTTAGATCATCTGACTTTAGATGTGTTGGGAGATCATATTGGTGGGAATCCATAACCTGGGAACAAGGCTGGACTGCCCATCTGTCAAATACCAGATGGGCCGATGCCTGGGTGGACCATCCTGGGCCCTGAAACTAGTTGCCGCAACCTTTGGGATGGCAATACAGTTGAATAGTGCAGCAGGGTACAGGAACCAATGGTTCCAGGCCCCACCGTTCACTCTCATAGGCCAAGGATAGGCTATCGTGAAATGATGACATTGCTGCATCCACCTGCATTATTTCCCAGGTGGTCGCAATGATATCATCGTGCCAAGACGCAGGAAATGTCTTCCAGGCCAGTTGAACTTCATCCACTAAATCAAGTTTGCTAAGGGGGTGTGGCTTGGTGTATGGCCACACGGAGCTGCCGTGTTGCGGTCGGGTTACAGCGTGGCCAATTAGCCTGCACCTTCTTTTCATTTAACTAATGAAGTCCGCACTGCATAGTCGGTCCTCATTGTAATTACCTGACCACAGCACGACTGGCTGTACCCTTAGCTGAGAAAAGTGGCGTGATCTGAGATGCAATATTTGAACCAAAATTGCTTCAAAATTACAATATTCTGTCAACAATAAAATATCATGTACTGTGATAAATTTGGCGCCTCTTTAGACTGCTTTCCTAAGTTTATGCTGCCTACAGTCTAAAGGATTAGTAAATCGGTCCCATTGTTTGACATGGTTCTCCCTGCTTCTTTTAGACTTCTAGACTTCTTATGGGCTCACAAAAAAAATTGATAGTATTTCTAATTGCTGTATAGAATATACTAAAGCGCTGCTGTCTTATACAATGCATTACATCTCGTCTGCTACTGCTCTGCTTGTCATTGACAATGGAAAGGGGTTAGACGTAAGCCTTCCAGCTATGGAAATATCTAGTCAGTGCATGCTCCAGCACTTTACCTTAGTTGAAGGATGCTTTGACAATTACTCCTTGCACCTCAACACTTCATGTGCTGAGAAAAAACAGCTCATTATACATGCCTGTGCTCCACTGATAATCTGGGCCGTTCATCCTACACATTCTCTACAGTCAACACATATAAAAAGCTAAATACAAATGTGATAGCACTCTGCAACCAGCCTTCTGCCCTGCCTCTATGCTGGATGAGGCATTGGTGTACATTTTGGCCAAAGCGTAATAAGCCACTCACCACGTCAAGGTCGCCTCTATGGAGTGGTCCCTAACACTAGTTCCTACCTGTTTATGGGCCATGACAGCCACATAAATAAAAAGCTGTTGATGAGGGAACTTGTTAGTCTATTAAGCGTTGCGTACCACCTACTCTTGGAATCAATTACATGACAACTTTTTTGAAGTTGTAGTTAAAAATGCCCCACCCACTATGGACATTGCTTAGTTTTTCATTTGAATTATGCACTGATTAATTTCAAAATACACCTTTATAGTGGTTGGAAAGGCCGGGACAAAGTATTTAGGTGCCCGAGGCACGTAAGAAAAATGGTGCCCCCTCCCCATGCACAACAAATGTGAAGTGGGTGTATGCAATGTATATATGCAACTTACTGTATTTTAAATATCTAGTGGGACATTTATCATTTGAGATAATTTTCATGTCACTTTTAAGAATGGGTTGACCTCACATTTTATAGCTCCGTTTGACGTATACATTACAAAAAAAAAAAAAAAGGGAAAATGCAGCACACCACATGCTTGAATCCTGCAGAGCCTGGTAAAAAAGGATACTTTATTTTACAATGGTGAACTCTGTGGCATCAGTCTAAGGCATCTGTTTAACTTATAAATGTTAACGGATGGGAAAAACATGACGTGAACCCACCCTTAGTCTGGTTTTACATTGCATTGTCATGTAAATTTCTGAAATGTCTCATAGTTTTTATGTATAAGTGTAACTACATTGTGTTGTATGACCTAGGCCTTATGCACACAAACGTTGTGCTTCCGTAGGGTTCCGTTCCGTGCTTCCGTTCCGCACCATTCCGCATCTCCGGATTTGCGGACCCATTGAAGTGAATGTGTCCGCATTGGTGATGCGGAATGCCCACGGAACGGCACCCGTGTATTGCAGATCCGCAAATGCGGTCTGCAATACGGCAACGGGGCGCACACGCCCATGTGAAAGAGGCCTTAGACTGTATCTCTGTGTAGCTTCTACTCCTGGTTTTGGTTCACAATCAATGATGGAAAATACTGATCAAACACAGAATCAAAAACAGACCCAGATTCACTATTTATTTGTGGCAAAAATCAGTCTAAAAAGTGGTGCAAAATTTCAGTGCAATTCTGGGGTAAAAATATGTCTCAAAGCAAACTAACCAGTAGTTGGTATAGAGTCAGTGAAAAGCGTCTGTCCCTGCACCAGTGGAGCCACTGTTGGTTGTTGTGTTCACATGACGTAACATGACATGGGTCTCCTCATGCATAATACTGGACTCCAGAGCAGAAAATCAGGACTTTAATTCAAACTTCAGACCATAGTTAGAATGATTTTGGTTTCTACATGACTCAGCAAGTAGACCTATCCTCTACAAGACTCAGGTACACTACCCAAAAGTAGCCACTAATGGGGTCATTTATTAAGACCAACGTTTTAGATGCTTTTCTTAATACCCCTTGGACTGGTTCATGATGCGCCTAAGTTATGTAGAGGCGCTGGCCTAAATCTGTACCAGCTCCCTTGCTGGTGTAGATTTAGATAATTTTCTACGCCTATCACCTTTGCAACCGAATCTGCAACTGATATACGCCAAAAATGGGTATATATTTAATAATAAATGACCCCCTTAGAGCCTTCTTATAGAGCAGCAAGGGAATTATTTTACACCTTGTGGCAAAACCCAGGGTCCAATCAGACCACACCAGTAATTATTTACATAACTGCATGCCTACTTTTGCAGCAATATTTCTATCAGGGAACATTGTTTTTTCGATAATGAGTGTTCAAAAAAATTAATAAATTCTATAACTGTCTTGTGAATTCATGTTTGTTGACACAGTAACTGCATGCGGTCAACTGCATCACAACCGTGCTGTGCACCAGCACCCTCAGGAGATAAGCAGAAGATGGTGGATGACATGGATGACCTGTATCATTGAATTTGATTAATGGGAAGGTGTCACGGACGTTCGCGCCACAGGTGGCAGGAGATCGCTGAGACTGGCAAAACATGGTTTGATCTGACAGGTTTTCCCTGTGGATAAATTGGCGTCTGTGTTGTTTCTGGTATGGCCACACCCCTTGCCTCAGGTGTTGCTAATGTAGTCATTTAACCTTCCTTATTTATAGTTGCTACTCCCACAATGCTGTGCGGTTTATAGCTTCAGTTTCAATTTTGGATTGCTGGTGTGTGGATCTCGGCAGAGTTCCTGGTGCTTCCATTGCTCCTTTGAAGATAAGTCTTTTCTTTCCCTTTTGTATTTTGTTTGGGTTCTGTGTGTTGCATTTCCCTATTGTTTGTATTAGGCCTGAGGGAGACTCCTGTTCGTCCTTCCTTTTAGATGAACAGGTAGTCTCGTCCCTGCAATTAGTACCAGGGTCCTATAGGGCTAGATAGGACTCTAGGTATTCCTGTGTATGAACACTCCTACCTCTGGGGTCTGTTCATACTGATAGTCAGTCAGGATTTTGGTTAGGGTTTTACTAGGAGGTGTCCATTTTCCTTCCTTAGTTCTCAGGCCTAGTTCCCTGTTCCCCCCTTCCATCTTATGCTCGGTGTGATGTTTCCCTCCCACCCCGAAGTGTGACAGAAGGCCTTCATGCAATTCAAAGTCATTGATGCAGGGTAATCGTTCTATACCTTCTCACTGTCAATCGATTTCTATGATGCTCAGCAAATATTCCATGCTGTGTGCCCCAATCAAATTCAGTACTACTTGGAACCCATTCCATGCCCCCTCCACCTGAAGAATTTTAGTGCTGATGAGCATCCATGCTTCTCTTCCTAATCAAAGTCCAAGCTTCTCGGCTTGCAGTTTAGAAGTGTTTGGTAATGTTTTATTTGTGCATTCCATTTTATGGTGTCACTCCTGGAAGATGCATATGTAATATATGTGATGCAGTGGTGAGCTATGGTCTGCATACTTGAATTTGTCTGCTGTCCTGCATTTTCTCATTTGTATTAGTCTATAGATTTAGCCCTTACACTTTACTCAGCTTTTACCATAAATGACATATACTTTGCAATCTTGATTTTTAACATGCATAGGATGAAGAGACACAGCCAAGTGTATATCATATAACAACACAAGCATGTCTCTGCCGTTTAATTAAATGTTTTTTATACTGTAAATTATTTACAAGCAAATCACCTAAAGAATGGCTAAAAAAGAAGATTTGTGTTTTAAAATGGCCACGTTAAAGTCCTGACCTTAACCTGTGGCATGATTTAAAGAGGATTGTGCACACAAGGCAAAAATATTGATAAACTGAAACATGCTTGCAGGGTGGAATTGCACAAAATTCCTTCTCATCACAGCACTACTTATTTCCAGCAACAAGAAGCATTTTGTGAAATGTGATTGCTGCTGGGCCTGCAGCCAGTTTTGTTAATTTGGTTTTGTGTTTAGTTTAAAAATAGAATTTTGTAGGCCTCCTGAACCTATTCCAGTCTCTGGGGTGGATCCTAACCTTTGGCCGGAAGGTTTATTGAGTATTCAACCCCTGAACTGGTCATGACTGTTGGGTCTATTCATTCTGAAAGGAGTTCTTTAAATATTCCGAAAAAATTATCTGTTGGTGTTATTTTGGGATTACCTTTGATGGCATATGGGCCAGTAAAGGGGTTATCCGACCCCATAAGTGCCCCCCCGTATGCCTAGGCCCCTCACACACCATGTACTTACCTCACTTCCCAGCACCCGCTATGCTTCTGAAGCCTGCACTGCCGCCGCTGCATCTCCCTGTCGTGTGAATCAAAGCATTCGTTGATGGGGGGGGCAGAGGGCAGCCAATAGCAAGCTGCGACGGGAACAAGCCTCCCCAGCGTCACCCGCGATGCTAGGGAGGCTCGTTGCCATCACCTCCTGCAATTGGCTATCATCTGCGTGATGGGAAGATGCAGCGGTGGCCGTGCAGTCTTCAGAAGCGATGCGTGTGTCTGGGAGAGCGGTAAGTACATTGTGTGTGAGGGGCCCGGCATATAGGGGGAATTTCAGAGGTCAGATAACCACTTTTATTGGAGTACTGGATATTTAGTTAAATGGGAGCCTCAATGTTCTAATCATTGTCTGTCCATTCAGCTCCCTGGTCTTGAAATGAATGAAGGTCCTATTCTCGAATACATTAAGGATTTTCAGGATGTTTTCTCCAAAAAGGCTTCTGAGACCTTACCCCCACATCGTAAATACGATTGTGCTATCGAACTTATTCCTGGTGCTATCTATCCTAAATCTATAATAAATCTATAATCTTACAGGACCTTAAAGACAGTTTATGAAAGATTATATTCAAGATAGTCTCAAGGTCGGACATATTCGGTCATCTGTATCTCCTGGGAGCGGGGTTTTCTTTATTGAAAAAAAACTATGGTGGATTACACCCTTGCATTGACTATAGAGAGGTAATCAAAATCACGGTCAGAAACCAGTATCCCCTTCCTTTCATTCCTGAACTCTTTAATCAAATTGTTGGAGCCCAGTGGTTCTCTAAAATTGATCTTAGAGGAGCCAATAATTTGATTAGAATACAGGAAGGGGACGAATTGAAGATGGCGTTCAATACCCCTGAAGGTCATTTTGAATATCTTGTAATGCCATTTGGGTTGTACAATGCTCCAGCCATTTTTCATAAATGCAATTTTTTGTGATTTCCTGGGTTTATTTGTGGTCATCTACTTTGATGATATTCTGATATTTTCTCCCAACTGGACCCCTAATGTTGTCCATGTACCAAAGGTTCTTCAAAAATTAGAAGAAAATCAGTTGTTTGCTAAATTTTGTAAATGTGTTTTTGAAGTTTGAAGTCTATTACCTGGGTTATATAATTTCACCTCTATATGGGACCCTGCCAAGGTTCTACCCATAATTGATTGAGCAATACCCACTTCCCTTAAGGCTCTTCAGAGATTCCTTGGTTTTGCTAATTATTATTGAAAATGTATTAGAAACTTATCAGTCATTGCTAAACCACTTACTGACTTTACAAGGAAAGGTGCTTTTGAAGCTCTGAAAAAGAGTATTATCCATGCACCGCTACTCATTCAACCTGACCTCACTAAACAGTTCATCATTGATGTGGATGCTTCTGATGTTTGAGTGGGTACTGTCCTCTTTAACCAACCTTCAACCATGTACATTCTTTAAAAAAAAAATCCTCTGTCGAGAGGAATTATGACTGAGTAACTGAGAATTACTGGCTATTAAATGGGCTTTTGAAGAGTGGCGATATTTCCTGGAAGGGGCTCTTCACCAAATGATTTACTTAAGGATCATACAAACCTGATGTACCTAGACAGTGCTAAGCGCTTGAATCCTAGACAAGTATGCTGGGCCTTGTTCTTTACCCACTTAAATTTTGTTGTCACATATCGTCCTGGGTCCAGTAATGTGAAAGCATATGCTTTATCACGTGGTTTTAGTGCCAAGGATTCCGGTGAAATGAAACCTGTTTAAATTCTTACTCCTGGTATCGTCATTGCAGCTGCTAAATCCTGATCTTACTTCCAAAATTCACAGTTGTCAGTATATGGCTACCCATAATCTTCCTTCTGGAAAAATGTCTGTTCCTCCAGGTCTTTGTCTTAGAAGGGTTATCCAACCACTATAATGACCCCCCCTAATGCCCAGGCCCCTCATATAGGTTATACTGACCTGGTACCTGCATCGCTTCTTATCCCTGCACAGCCGCTGCATCTCCCTGTCGCGAGGGGCAGCCAAAACAAGCCATGATGGGAACGATTATCCCTAGCGTCACCCTAGGGAGGCTCGTCCCCGTCGCTGGATAGTGGACAGATGCTCTCGTCCAGGTGTGCACCGGAAAAATGCTGCTGGCTCGGGCTGGTACTGGCAGTGGAAGCTATAATAACAATATGGTTGTAAGAATGCTCATTCATCAGGTAACTGGATAAACATACATGTTTGGGTCCGCGCTGAATGTTCACAAGTAGAGATTAGTTCAAAAACACAGTTTCTTCCGGAGGTTTTTTCTCTCGATCTTTAAAGGGAGTCTGTCACCTACATAACATGTTTTAAACTGATGATATAGCTCTGTGGGAGGCAGATCCATAAAACTGATGGTACCCATGTTTAGTTTTTCAGAGCCTCCAGAGTACCTAAAATGAGGTTTTAAAAATATGCAAATTACCTATCGCAAGTGCCCAGGGGCGGAGAGTGTGCTACAAGTGCCCAGTGCTCCCCGCCTTACTTGCTCCTGACTCCTCCCCTCTGTATCGTCCGGCCAGCCCTGTATCCTTGCGGCGTCATTTTCATCTCCATTCATAATCCAGAGCCTGTGCGCTTTACCGCCGGTGTACGTAACTGCGCATGCGCATGGCATATCAGTATGCCTCTGCCCACAGTGGGCAATGTACTGCGCATGCCCGGACCCGGCAGTGAAGCGAACAGGCACTAGATTATGAATGGAGATGAGAATGGACGATACAGAGGGGAGGAGTCAGGAGCAAGTAAGGCGGGGAGCACTGGGCACTTGCAGCACACTCTCCGCCCCTGGGCACTTGCGATAGGTAATTTGCATATTTTTAAAACTTCATTTTAGGTACTTTGGAGGCTCTGAAAAACTAAACATGGGTACCATCAGTGTTATGGATCTGCCTCCCACAGAGCTATATCATCAGTTTAAAACATGTTATGTAGGTGACAGACTCCCTTTAACTACAGCCCCCTCGATCTCTGAACCGACCGGCAACCGAAACAGATCTTATCCCTTGGGCAGGAGTACTGCATATTTTGTGCATGATATTGAAAGAAAAAACTCCGTAAGTACAATAAATTATTACGAATATTTTGGCTTGCAGGTCTGCTTTATGTCCGTTTTCCATTTGAAGGGATAACGCCTGTTTTGGTTGCCGTTCAGTTCAGAGATCGAGGGGGCCGTAGTTAAAGATCAAGAGAAACAACCTCTGGAAAAATCTGTGTTTTTGAACCATTCTCTACTTGTGAACATTCAGCGCGGACCCAAACCTGTATTTTTAGGCTTTTATAATATAGGGAGAGTGGACCTTCTCGCTCCTTTTGGGACTGCAGCTTTAGTAGCACTAGGAATAACACACACGATTTATTTTTGTGGTATCAGGTAACTGGAGTCTCTAAACATGTTTAAAAAAAATTGCTTGCCGGGGCAGATTGTGCTGTGTAATAGGCGCTCTGCTGCCAGAAAACAATGATTCAGTATGAGAATGAGCGATGGCATTAGCGGTCATCCTTCCCCATATTGAGGTGGAGATCTCTTTATGTAATAGCAGCAGTCTCCTCTGCTACCAAGCAGCAGTGGCGGATCCAGAGCCTGGTCTCGGGAGGGGCACTTCCCCGGGAAATAGGAGATTATGGGGCCCCTGTGTCCCCGTCCACCCTCAAGCCACACCCACACACAGCCCCACACATATATCGCGCCCATACATCTTACATCCAGTGACGTCTCCTTTGATGTAGATGTTTTATTTCTTCATTTTCTCCATTCAGACCAGACCACCATGATTTCTTTCAGCCATCTCTCATCTCTGCAGAGTTTGACAGACAGACAGACATCTTAGTTTCCTACTTTTCCTCCCACCTTCTCAACATCCCATTATGCACCCCTAATACTGAGATGCTGTGCCCCCAAAACTATACTGTAGAAACAGATAAACCCCCTGAAAATACTAGTTACACACAGATAGTGCCCCCTTCAATAATTATTGAAACACAATGCCCTAAAAAATAACTGCACCCAGCAAATAGTGCCCCTGACACTAATAGTGTAACCATAATGTCCCCCAAAAATAACTGTGCTAAGCTGATACTGTGCCAGGGTGCCCCCACAGTAATAGTGCTCCCCAAAATCCCAACAATAGTAATAATTCTGTGCCAAAGTGCACTTAGTGGTAATAGTGCTCCTACAGTGCCCCCAACAGTAATTGTGTCCCAGAATTAATAATGCTCTCATAGTCCCCCAGTTGTAATAAAGCCCCCTTATTATGTGCGCCAGTACAAAAAAATGCTCCATTGTGTGGCAGTAAAAAAAGAAAAAACCTCCTCTTAGTGCCCCCAGTCAAAGTGCCCAGAGTCCCCAAAAAACACTTAGTGCCCCCAGTTGATTATTGTGTTAATGTTCTATTTCTTGATACTTCAGGTGCTTTATGTTTATTTCGAATACACCAATGCATTCACATAAAGAAATGACCACAGTCCTTGTTTTCACATATTCATGTCCTGTCACTGTCTATACCATGGACCTAAGTAAAATACAGTGATAGGTTTTGGAGTTTGGACAATGCGCAGCTGGAGATGAAGATGACACCACAAGTCAATGACATAGTGGCCACAGATTCAGGATCAGACACTTCAAGAAGACGCAGATTCCATGCTCAGTCTCTTCTAACCACTGGACTAGTTAAATATACTGTATTTGATCTGCTGCATCAAGAGATTTGTCTCTGTTCTCAAAAACAGGTATAGAATTATCAGACTTTATGCAGTTAAAAATATATTATCTTCTGCATCAAGAAAGAGATTGCGGGGTCATTCTCTGTTCTCAGTAATGGAGATGGAATTACTGGATTTTCCACAGTTAGATATATTGTATCTGCTGCATTAAGAGGTACATTCTAGGCTTGGTCTCTGTTACCACCATTTACCAGACTTTCTACAAATAGATCCACAGCTACTTCATGTCACATCAGCTGTTCAGAGGAAGGGCCATCTTTCAGGAATGGTTCCCTAGAGGTTTCCTCCACTTGGGGTTTTCCTCGGCTAAGTGTTGAAGGATGACTCTTTGTGAGCCAGGGGTATTGTTACCATATCTGTTCACGTGTTCCATTGTATGCCGTGGGGGCTGGTTGGCAGATACGAGTGAGAGTGTATCTAGGGCCATGTGTCGGTGTGGCAGTGCACATTCCCCTCTGTCTCATGCGTACTGGCAGTGCATACTAGTGGGTGTACCATTGTATGCCATGTGAGCTGGTTACCATGTTGTGCGTACTGGCCACAGATACATTAAATGGCAAGAACATTGGTGTCCATCATAGAGCATATCCATTACTGTGTTATGGCCTTTATAATAAACATAAGTCACGATGCAGATGTGAACACAGCCTAATGATAGGCACAGCTCCTGCTTGTCCAACTACTCTGATATGCCCACCCTCCGGAGTCTGGGGCAGTTATTAACACTCTTTAGTATACAGAGAAGACAAGCTGTATTATATAACGGAGCGCACTGATTACATAACAAAGCACATTAATCTTATCTCTGGTCTCACAGGAACAGGCGTTTGCTTTCAATTATATTTAAACAGCAGTAAATTATTTTCTTGCTCACATTAAAGTTGTACTATGTGCTTGATAACAAAACACCTGGATTATGGAAGTCTGATGCTTTTCTCTACAGTTCTTCATACTGGAGCCTTTTCTAAATCACTGTGGAAAATTTGTGGTTGGCATAATAAGATAATTAAGCACGTTGATGACCGCGTGGCTAATAAGTTACCTAGCTGCATGTAATTAAGCAGCTTCTTTCTTAATTGACTTCAAAAGCTGTTGTCTCAAAGAGGAACATTATAAGAGATGACACTTGCTATTGATTTACAGTGGAGGTGATGGTTATGCATATCAAAATGGAGCCTTAAAGAAGAAGTTTGCCACCACATGCACCCTTTGCACTCTTGCAGTACAATTATGGATTCCCCATTTGCTAGCATCACATATCAGGCTGTGCCACAAAAACTGTAACAACATCACTTCTGGGTTCCACCTCCCCTCCCCTACACTTACCTATGCCAGGGGCTTCTCTGTAAGAAGGCTTCTTTCTTGTCTCATCACTCTTCTCTTGATAAACACAGGAAAAAGCCGGAAAACTGCAGCATCACGTGCCCCCTCTCTTCTCCATTAGGTACGGCGCATCACCGATGAGGCCAGGTGAGGCGCTTGCCTCAGGCAGCACCAGGTAGGGGCAAGAGGGGGGCAGCAGAAGGACCATGGGCAATGAGCACTTTCATTGTGGCAAAGGGGTAAGTTTAAGAAATTGGCATGGGGGAGGCGCCGTTTCAGTTTTCACCGCAGGGAGCAGAAAGGCTAGGTGCACCCCTGACGAAAACTACAAAGCATTTATGCAAAGTAAAATCTGAACCAGTCAGGCATTTGGATGTGTATCATAAACATAATATTTTCATTTTTCTATTTATTCTACTTATTTTCTACTCAGGTTTGGCATTTAATGAGAAAGTGCTAGTGCTGGAGTTGAGATAAATGCACATTTACATGGTTCATTTACTGTACCATAATGGAAGCCTCTGCACCAGGGGAAAATGAACAAGGGGATAATGTAACTTAGGATGGGCTCATGACTAGAGATGAGTAAAGTTTTAAAAAATTTGATTTGGTCGCTTTGCCGAATTTCCCCAAGAAATTTGCTTCATTACGAATTAACTCGTCATGAAGTGCGTTACATCAGGTCTAAATCAGTGTTTGCTCAGTGTGAAAAACATGGAGAACCTTGCTTTGTGTTCAGTAAGGGAGGAAGGAATATGGAAAGAAATAAAGGAATTAGCAAGGAAGTTAGGGAAATAGAGCGGAGCGAAAAAGGGAACAGAGGCAGAACAAGAAAAGGAGAAAGAGAAGGAGAGAAGAAAGGAGATAAGGAAAGAAGGAAGGAGGGAGGTAAGGAAGGACAGGAAAGGGAGAAGGGAATCAAGAGTGAGAGAGAAAGAGAAGGATGGAGTAAAGGATGGAAAAGAGATATAGGAAGGAATAAATAGGAGGGAAGAAAATAAAGGAGATAGACAGGAGGGGTTGAATTTTTGATTCTTGAAATAGAAGTTTCTTAGAAGGGTTTTCTGACTCCACACACTCCACCCAACAGTCCTGGCGACAGGACTTTGTTTTTCGTTTTGCATAATGGGAACCAGACGGATCCGTTATGATTTCCATAGACTTCTATTATGACAGATCAAAACGGAATGCCTCTTAAAGGCTTCCGTTTTGACTTCCGTCTTATGGATTCTGTTATCTTCCATTATAACCATGCTAGAACGGAAAGCCATAACGGAATACATAACGCTGACGTGAACCCACCCTTAGTTGATTCCCTGAAATATTTTTGCAAAATAAAATTAATATGAAGCTGTACAGCGATGTCTTGGGAATAAACAACGCGATGGATAGACATGCATTCAATTAAAATGCGCTGTCATTAATTTTAATAAAGCACAATGTGTAATTCTGCTCTGCAGATGATTTCAGTTACAGATCTGGAGCCTCCGAGACGTTCTGCGTTGTTTGTGATAATGGAGAAAATCCAGTGATTAGAAAAACATGAAGAAAAAAGAGGTCTCCAAGAAGACGCCAGGAATTGTTTATGACAGGTGTGTAATAACAGGGACTTGGAGAGAAAAATAAGAGGCGTTATGAATGATTAATTCCGAGGGCATCTGTAAGCAGCAGGCAGGTCACTGTTTGGGGGCTGGAGACTAGGGGAACGCAGCTTAACCCTATCTTAATTTTTAATTTTAAGTGTATTTCGTTAGTGGTAGTGTATTGTAATTTTTTGCATGGTCTGATAGCTGCAGGTGAAGATTCTGATAACACTATTCCCAACATGTAACAAGGTCACATTGGTGAAGATATTGTATATGATTTGGGGGTCCTTATTGATATCATAAATAAGTAGATCCCAGAACATGTTCTCAGTGTCACATATGGACAGGCAACTCTTCATTTGAACTGGAAGCTACATTTATTTTACTCACTTATATTCAACAGCACAAATGTTATCCTCACTCCATGGAGCTCACAATCTATGATCCCTATCAGTACGTCTTTCGAGTGTGGGAGGAAACAAACACAAACACAGGGAGAACATACAAACTCCTTGCAGATGTTGTCCATGGCCAGATTCAAATCTAGGACCCCAGCACTGCAAGGCACCAGTGCTGCTAACCCACTTGATCCACCATACTGCCCATAAATCAAGAATAGAAATTAGCAAAGTTTTGAAAAATTCGATTTGGCAGCTTACAAATTAATTAGTCACGAATCACTATAAATCAGGTATACCCAGGCCACTTTGCCTTAGGGTACGACCACACGGAGCGACCATGCCACGAGCGGGTTGTGGACATGCTGCAGTGAAGAACCGCATGGCCAATTAGCCTGTAGCTGTGTTTCTTTTAATAATGAAGACCGCACTGTATAGTCCTTCTTCATTGTTAATGGCCACGCAGCACTTTTAAACAAGGATTGTTGTGGATATGGGGTTTGGCTGGTTAGGTGGGGGCACAATACGCTGGTATACCCACTTCTCCAACCCCAGTGGTCTCCTGCCCTACAAGTGGAGCCCTTCTTCTGCCATCTGCTTTTCCTCCTTTTCCACATCATCTAATATCAAAGAGAATATGTCATCAGGAACATCCAGCACCTCCTCTTTTCTAGGACATGGAGATTTTGAAGGATGATTTGGAAGAAGTAAAGCCAGCAAAAGATGAGGATGGTCATTATTAAGACCTGGCCCCCCTAAGGGGTGCAGACTAGATGGTACTGGTTGGCATGCTGGGCACTGGAATAATAAAGGCTTCCATCTTATTGGTATTAAATTCTTCTACTAATTATTTTCAGCAACGCTTTCCCTAGCGCATAAGCGCTTGCCACGTCTCTCCCAATGCTCACAATAGTAGAGACCACACGGTATGAGGGTTAAGGGTTTTATAGGGCTGTGACATCACAGGGGATTATTATCTGTGGATTGGCTGGCTGCACGGCATTATGGGTGATCTTGCGTTCCTGGGCGTTTCACTTTGTAACATATAACTTTGTAACACTTAGTTTCACTTTGTAACATAACTTTGTAACACTTAGTTTCACTTTGTAACATATAACTTTGTAACACTTAGTTTCACTTTGTAACATATAACTTTGTAACACTTAGTTTCAGCCTATGCAGTAGTTAAAAATCCCTAGCGCAGGCATGCGTAATGACGTCATCTCGCACTCCTGTACCGGGACGCAGCACAGTGAAGTGTGTGCGCCTTCCTCTCCTCTGCAAGCGCAGGTGAGTATTTAGCTTTTAGTTGTTTTTTTTTATTTGTTTTTATTTTATTTTATGTGTCACCTTTGGGGGACATGGGGGGGCACGCAGGAGGACATGTGGGGGAAAAATATTATTATTGTGGAATACTGTGTGGGGGTAAATTATTATGGGAGGGATTACTATGTGGCGGCAAATAATTATGAGAGGGATTACTATGTGGGGGGGGAATTACTAAATGGGGCAGTGTGGGGGAAACTACTGTGTGGGAGAAATCACTGTGTGGGGGAAATTACTGTGGGGGACAGTGTGGGGGAACATAAAAAACAAGCAGTCTCTAGTCTTTGTGGTTACTTATCGGCGCTGCAGATCCACCAAGCGTCGTGGGTAGTGTGGGGGAAACTACTGTGTGTAGGGAACTACTGTGTGGGGGAAATTACTGTGTCGGGGGCAGTGTGGGGGAAACTACTGTGTGGGGGCAGTGTGGGGGAAATTACTGTGTCGGGGGCAGTGTGGGGGAAGCTACTGTGTGGGGGGCAGTGTGGTGGAAACTACTGTGTGGGGGCAGTGTGGGAGAAATTACTGTGTGGGGCAAATTACTGTAGGGGGGCAGTGTGGTAGATATTACTGTGTGTGGGGGCATTGTTATTGGGGGAGATTACTGTGTGGGGGAAACTACTGTGTGTGGGTGAAACTACTGTGTGGGGCAAATGACTATATGGGGACAGTGTGGGGTAAATTACTGTGTGGGGGCAGTGTGGGGGAAATTACTGTGTGGGGGAAATTACTGTGGGGGGCAGTGTGGGGGAAACTACTGTGTGGGGGGCAATGTGTGGGGGAAACTACTGTGTTGGGCAAATTACTATATGGGGCAGTGTGGGGGAAATTACTGTATGGGGCAGTGTGGGGGAAATTACGGTGTGAAGGGGAAATTACTATGGGGGATTACTATGGGGGGCAGTGTGGGGGAAATTACTATATGGTACAGCATGGGGGCATTGTTATTGGAGAGGCACTGTCGGGGCAATTCTGTTATTTCTTATGTGAGAGCCCTATTTTGTTTATTTTTGGGGCGATTGCCTTAGATAGGGTCTTATTTTTTGCTGGATGAGATGACGGTCTGATTGGTTTTGGGCTAAATACGCTTTTTTGATCACTTGGTAATACACGTTTTGTGAGGCAAGGTGGCCAGAAAATGTTTTAGAACTGTTTTTATTTATTTATTACGGCGTTCACTTGACGGGGTGGATCATGTGATATTTTTATAGAGCCGGTCGATATGGACGTGGCGATACCTAATATGTCTACTTTTCTTTTTTCCCTATCCTTCCAATTTTTTTTAACTTTATTTTGGGGGGAAAAATTTACTTGATACTTTTTATTTATTTTTATTTGTAAAACTTTTTTTTTTTTTTACTTTTTTTTTGTCCCACTCTGGGACTTCAACTTTTGGGGGTCTGATCCCCTGTCCAATGCATTACAATACATCTGTATTGTAATGCGTTGGTTGTAAGTGTATTACTGAGTGTAATACACTTACAGCCTGCTTCCTTTGATGGACACCTAGGACCCGTCAGGATACCGCACGTGCCACGGTCAGCGCTGACCGCAGCAGTGCGAGGGTTAATGCGCTGGCATCACTGTTTTTACCGATGCCGGCGCATACAGCAAGGGTTCAGCTATCAGTGACTGCTGGACCCCTGCAGCTGATCGGGCGGGCACACCTGATCAGTGTTCCATAGCTGTACGGCGCGGGGATTTCAGACCCAGTTCCGAGCACCATACATATACGGCGCTGGGATCCTATGGATTAAAATATATATATATACAGTCAGGTCCATAAATATTGGGACATCAACACAATTCTAATTCTTTTGGCTCTATACACCACCACAATGGATGAAATGAAACAAACAAGATGTTCTTTAACTGCAGACTCTCAGCTTTAATTTGAGGGTATTTACATCCAAATCAGGTGAACGGTGTAGGAATTAAAACAGTTTGCATATGTGCCTCCCACTTGTTAAGGGACCAAAAGTATTGGGACATTTGGCTTCTCAGCTGTTCCATGGCCAGGTGTGTGTTATTCCCTCATTATCCCAATTACAATGAGCAGATAAAAGGTCCAGAGTTAATTTCAAGTGTGCTATTTGCATTTGGAATCTGTTGCTGTCAACTCTCAAGATGAGATCCAAAGAGCTGTCACTATCAGTGAAGCAAGCCATCATTAGGCTGAAAAAACAAAACAAACCCATCAGAGAGATAGCAAAAACATTAGGCGTGGCCATAACAACTGTTTCGACCATTCTTAAAAAGAAGGAACGCACCGGTGAGCTCAGCAACACCAAAAGACCCGGAAGACCACGGAAAACAACTGTGCTGGATGACCGAAGAATTATTTTCTTGGTGAAGAAAACACCCTTCACAACAGTTGGCCAGATCAAGAACACAGAGGGTTCACCACAAGATGTAAACCATTGGTGAACCTCAAAAACAGGAAGGCTAGGTTAGAGATTGCCAAAAGACATCTAAAAAAGCCTTCACGGTTCTGGAACAACATCCTATGGACAAATGAGACCAAGATCAACTTGCACCAGAGTGATGGGAAGAGAAGAGTATGGAGAAGGAAAGGAAATGCTCATGATCCTAAGCATGCCACCTTATCAGTGAAGCATAGTGGTGGTAGTGTCATGGCGTGGGCATGTATGGCTGCCAATGGAACTGGTTCTTTTGTATTTATTGATGATGTGACTGCTGACAAAAGCATCGGGATGAATACTGAAGCGTTTCAGGCAATATTATCTGCTCATGTTCAGCCAAATGCTTCAGAACTCATTGGACGGCGCTTCACAGTGCAGATGGACAATGACCCAAAGCATACTGCAAAAGCAACCAAAGAGTTTTTTAAGGGAAAGAAGTGGAATGTTATGCAATGGCCAAGTCAATCACCTGACCTGAATTTGATTGAGCATGCATTTCACTTGCTGAAGACAAAACTGAAGGGAAAATGCCCCAAGAACAAGCAGGAACTGAAGACAGTTGCAGTAGAGGCCTGGCAGAGCATCACCAGGGATGAAACCCAGCGTCTGGTGATGTCTATGCGTTCCAGATTTCAGGCTGTAATTGACTGCAAAGGATTTGCAACCAAGTATTAAAAAGTGAAAGTTTGATTTATGATTATTATTCTGTCCCATTACTTTTGGTTCCTTAACAAGTGGGAGGCAAATATGCAAACTGTTGTAATTCCTACACTGTTCACCTGATTTGGATGTAAATACCCTCAAATTAAAGCTGACAGTCTGCAGTTAAAGCACATCTTGTTCGTTTCATTTCAAATCCATTGTGGGGGTGTATACAGCCAAAAATGTTAGAATTGTGTCAATGTCCCAATATTTATGGACCTGACTGTATATAAGATTATTTGAATTATGTGTTAGGAAATCATTGACATCCCATTCAAATTATGCACCGTGTGTGAAACAGATTTGATTATTATTTTAGGGCAAGGCCATGAGTACCATTTTTGCCCCGAGTTATGCCAAGCTCTTTTTGGCCCCATGGGAGGAGGAGGAGGAGACACACTACGATTTTTGTCCGGCCACCTCTTGGCATGTTTTCCGTGCCGCGGCCGCATCCCCTGCCCGTACCTATTATAGTGCATGGTGCTGGGTCAGACCTCCTGCAGCACACGAGTGCAAGCATTAGTACGGATCCAGCAGGCTGTTCCCCTGCCGCAACAGCCTGCTGGACAGGCCTAACGCTAATGTGAAAGTAGCCATAGTTGTAATTACACCTGCTCACTGCTGCAGTTGCAACAGCTACAAGGTATCAATGAAGAGAAGGCAGCGCTCATATGAGCACTGCGGCCTATTCAAACAGCTGATCAACGGGGGTGCCGGAAGTCGGCCCCCCGCCAATCTGATATTGATGACCTATCCTGATGATAAGTCAACAATATATATAAAAAGTAGACAAACTGACACCAAAATACATTATTGGTCGGTCATTTTGTTAGATAATATGTATAGTTTCATGTGAATAGGGCGATAATGGCGATGGTTTTGGTTGGTGTAGGTATTTTTTCTTTTATTTCTTTTATTTTTTTAAAATCTTTTTTTAAGTTATTTTTTTTAAATATATTTCTGCTACATAATATGTCCCTCATGAGGATGTATTTTATTTATTTTTATTTTATTACTTTTTTTATAACTTTTTTTATAATAGTTTTATTACCTTTTTTAATATACTTTTGCCACATAATATGTCCCCTAAGAGGTCATAAAAAGACTGTTGGGGGACAGTGAACACTTATTTATTTGTACTTTTTCTTTTTCATTTATTTCTTTGTATTTCATTGTTTTTTTTTTTTTTTAAATATATTATTATTATTTATTAAAGCGCCATTCATTCCATGGCGCTGTACATACGATAAGGGGTATACATACATAATACAAACAATTGCACTAAGCATGAACAAGACGAGTTACAGACTAGTACAGCAGGAGAGAGGGCCCTGTCCCCAAGACCTCTGGAAGAAACTGAATTTTTTTTTTATTTTGGACATTTTTTTAAATATATTTTTACAACATAACTGAGAGATCTTTGGAAGACAAGGAGACTTTTTTTTTTTTTTTAACTTGGCATCCAAAGGAGCCCCAGTTACAGGGGAAACCAGCCTCCTGTGAGGGCTTTGGACAAAGCAGTGCTGATCAGGTCTACTGTGACCCTGAAGCTCTGTATTCCTCTGCCCCCGATACACCCAACAATTGCAATTGCTGGGTCCAAACTGCATAGCGCTCATCGAGCACTATGCTCCTATCGGAGGAGAAGGCAATAGTGGTGATAAACTGCTTCTGTCTTCTTCTCGGGGTCCCCCCGTCACTAACAGCCGGGAACCTGACTTGCTCTTTCTAGAGTGCTCCTATAATCCAGCGCCATGTGGGGCTCCAGTCATAAACACAAAGTTGATCACACGATCACCTGTGTTTCTGTCCTGCAAGACGGGGCCACAAACCTTGGCTCTGTGGGCCGCATGTGGCTCACGGGCCGTGGGTTCTGCAACCCTGGTTTAGACAGTCTCATTATCCATAGTAGAGATATCTATTTGATTGTCTGATTCCTTCAGAATGTCAGTAAGCTTCTCATTTCCTTTCATTTTTAAGAAAAAATGTGTTGGCATTTGCATTTTTGCTATTGTCTGCAAAAGCATGAAGCATGGTCTTGACTGGCAGATTAAAGACCATTTGGACCATTTCATAAGCAATGATATGCTTAGCAGTTATGTTTTGCTGGATGTCTGATGCCTTTCATACTTGGGAATAATGTGCTGCTCTGAATAGTACATTAAAAGAAAGAAACAACTTGCTAACATTCTTTCTTCTTTGCTGGGCACCAGTGTCATTATCCACATAAAGAAAGTTTGACAGAATTGAAACTTTGCTCAGAATCTTTTTTGTGTGCTTAAGTTTACTTTAGTTTTTTAAAGGGGTTGTCTAAAATTTAGATATATATGACCAATCTTTATGATAGGTCATAAATCTGATCGGTGGGAGTCCAAGTCCACTGCACCCCCGCTGATTTGCTGTTCGAAGAGGACGCTCTCCAGCGAGAACTGTGGCCCCTCCCTAGGCCAGTGACATCACATTCCTTAGTTGCAGGGCCTACGTGTAGCTCAGTCCCATCCAAGTGAATGGGGCTGAGCTGCGATACGAAGTACAGCCGCTATTCAATGTACGACGCTGAGGTTGGTATGCTGTGAGGAGGCTTCAGTTCTCTTCAAACAGCTGATTGGTAGGGGTGCCAGGAATCTAGAGGTTAGAGCTCCAGTTTCCAGATACAGAGCTCCAGATAGCCCGCATAGACATAGAGGTAAATTAAAGCATTCTGTCAGCCTGCAGCCACCACTAGCATGTGCTGAGGAGTTTACTGCATACTGTATTATTAACCCCTTCACACTCCCTGAAGGCAGGTTTGTGCTTGAACGATATACACATCTGCCACTGTACCCATGAGTTCAGCAGCATGGTTGAAACCCAGAGCTGGTGCAATTAACTGCATAGAAGGTTACTCTGATCCCAGTGGTTTAACCCGTTTTATATCACAGTCAATAGAAACCATGGCATCTAAGCAGTTAGTGAGCAAGAAGTCCTCAACAACTAGCAATCTTAGTCAAGGGCATGGGGAGGTTGAAATCCCCCCTGCAGCCCCGATCTCTATGATTGGCTGGTCAATACATATTGGACAATTTCAGCTTCCTCACTGTAAAAACCAGTGGGCGAGTGGCAGGTGCGCTCTGATAGGGGTGATTGGTGCTGAAATGGACAGCACCAATCACGCCCATGGTTAAACAGGGGACACCAGTGTTTGGCATCCCCTGTTAATGCTTCAATCCGTTGGTGTGCTATATTGGCCAATCGCAGCACTGGAGGGGCATAGAGAATAGGAAGGACCTCTGCATACAGCTACTCTAGTTGGTGACTGCATGCAGAGAGGTTATGTGCTCCCCTGTGCTGTGAGTTGGCTAACTGCGTTCAGCTACTTGACAGTGTAAAAAAAGGAATTTCTAGAACCACTGCAGTGTTCAATAAGCATTTTGTAGATTTGCAACAATTCCAGCTACCTGATCCCTGCTCCTTATTAAGCTGCATGCCGTTGCTTTTTGTCCGGCTGAAAGCCGACACTCATGCCGGAAAGCAGACAGATCCCATTATAGTTTAGTGCAGGCAATTACAGTGGCCAGGTTTGGGGTGGCCCCAAAGTTACGATGGGTCGCCCGGACACCATCGTGGTGTCACCATGTGTTGCTGCTCTCCGGAAGGGATGATAAGGCATGGTGCATCCTAATCGGAAAGTCCAGGGAGTCAGGGTCTGCAGTAAACCAGTGTGCTTCATTACTGAAGGAATTCAGGTGCAAACAATACAGGCGAGGCCTAGGGCTGGCTTCTCTAGTCTCCTCCCTGACAGAAGAAGGGTTTGATGCTAAGGAAAGGCCTGAGCTAGCTGTCACTCTCTCTCTCTGTCTCTCAGAAAGCTGGGACCTGGCCAAAGGCTGGAGGCCCACGGTGTGTAGCACAGCATCTAGGTGGTTCCTTGGTCACAAGGTTGGTGACCCATGGTCTTTGGCTCTGCGTCCCCATCTCAGCGTCTTCTTCTGGTCACTCATGCAGACTGGCATGAGTCTCCCCTCCAAGCACTGGTCAAACTTCAGAACACTAGGGGCTCTGACTGCTCTCCTTATATTCCATTTCTAGCTAGACTGGGACCCTCTAGTGAGAGGTGTGGAGTGGAGAAACAAACAATTACAAAGTTACCACTCCCATCTGTCTTACATCACAGTTTCAATGATACTCAATGGCAATGACACAACTGTTTTTGACAAAAACAAGTTTCCATGAATAACAGAGCTAAACAGGACATTCAAAAGGTCTGACTGTCTGGTTTTGGTGGTAAACAAGTCTGGCTTTTTCCCTCCTAAACATGCTCTTCTTTAAACCCTATGGCAGCTGTAGAAAATTACCAGCTTCTCATTCAAAGTCCCAAAAGTCTCTCAGTATTCATTAACCCTTTCCATAAACAGTGTAAGTTAACTTTTTAAAGTGAAATAAAGTAAGAAGTTTAAAACTTTGCGTAGGGGAAACAAGAGCAAATGTCTACAAATGTCCAGACTTCACAGTACCCCTACTCTAGGGCACTACACTATTTCAGATCCAGAGAACAGCCTGCTGGATCCAGGATGCCGCAGATGTGAATGTACAGTTACTGTATGTGCACAATAATAGCAGTGTGTTTAAAACAACTGAGAAAAAGCTAATTCCTCATAATAGCATTTATTTCCATATACCCAACGGCACTGGGAGCCCTGCACATCCAATTCCAAATGAAAACATACCAAAATTATTTTCTAACCCCTTAATGACCTTGCCATCTTTCACCTTAAGGACCAGGCCATTTTTTGCAAATCTGACATATGTCACTTTTAGTGGTAATAACTTTAAAACGCTTTTACTTATCCAGACCATTCAAAAATTGTTTTCTCGTCACATATTGTACTTCATGACAATGGTAAATTTGAATCAAAATATTTTGTTATTATTTTTCACACTATCCCTAAAATGAATGTCACTTTTATTCCAAAATTGTTTGTGGCCAAATAATAAACTATGTCTGGATTTGTTAGACACGATATTAATGCCTCTTTCTAGCATCCATATTGGATACCCTCTCTTTTTGATTTTAGTTCTCTCACACTCTCTTTGGAAGGCTGGCTCTGTACTGCAATTTCTGCGAGCGCGCAGGCATGAGTTCTCCCACAGGTATGGTCCTTCAGTGTATATTGGTTGGTCAGGAACACCAGTCAATTTTAAATCCAAAAATGTAATGGTCTCCACATCCACTACGCAGGTAAAGCGCAGATTGTACATATTGTCATTAGGATAATATTTGAAATCTGGCATGGCAGATAGATCGCCGCTCCACACCATCAGCAGGTCATCGATATATCTGCCTTACCAAAGGATATATCTACCAGAGCAAATGTGGCCTAAACGGGCAATTCAAATTGAAGATGTATTTTTCTTCCCAGTAAGCCATGGTCAAGTTTGCCAATAAGGGCGAAAATTTCGCCCCCATTGACACGCCCCGTACTTGCAAGTAGTAGATGTTATCAAAAATAATAATTGTGTGTGAGTAAAAATGATGTAACTTCACACACATAGTCAATAAAATTACCCGAATGACTGGTGTACTTATGAAGGTGAAATTCCAATGCCAAGAGGGCTACCCTGTGGGGGATAGAAGGATACAAAGCTTCCACATCTGCAGTTATCCACTTGTATTGTGAGTTCCATACAAGATGATACATGGCACGTAACAGATCTCTGTATATTTAATGTATCCCGGTACTATTTTTACCATAGGTTGTTATATATTATCTAACCAATTACCTAGACGTTTCGTGATATATCCTATGCTGGAGACTATAGGACGTAAGGGAGGGGGATCCACTCCCTTGTGCACTTCAGGCAGGGCGTGCATAATCGGAGTTATGGCTGCATTCACACACAGAAAGCGGTATTGCGTATCATCAGCAAAAAAAAAAAAAGTGACTCCTTTATGGATAAGGTCATTATACTCACTTTTGTAATCTATAAGTGGGTTTTTCTCCAACTTTCTGTAGGTGGATGCATCACACAAAATTTCCTTAACTTGTTCTTGAAAAACGCTCCTGTCCAGCACAACGATGGATCCCCCTTTGTCTGCCATCCTGAAGACAACTTCCTCCATAGATTCTAATTCTGACAAAGCTTGTTTCTGAGAAATGGAAAAGTTGCTACTCTGTCTATCTGACATAACACACCCATACAGTCCCTTCAATTATTTTTCTAGAACATCCTGAAATGTGTCCATACTTGAGGTTCTGGAAATCAGGGGATAAAAATAAGGGTCATGTGTTTTAAAACCTTTCCCCTTATCAATTAGTTCTTCCCCACCCGATTCCTGTTGGAGCTCAGAGAGGCAAAGGAGAGACATTTGTTCATCAAATAGCAAACCTGTGTATATATTATCAATTACTGTCTCTCCTGTCCCTTCTGGACTCCCCACAGCATCAAGAAATATCATGAATATCATGAAAATGTCTTGATATAGTGAGATTTCTGATGAATTTATTAACGTCTGGTATAGTGGCACGTTTTCTCTGTTTATTTGCTATGAGATGACAGTTTGATTGGTACTTTTTTAGGGTGCATATGACTTTTTTATTGCTTGCTATTGCACTTTTTGTAATGTAAGGTGACCAAAATTTCTTTTTTGACACCAATTATTTTTTTTTTTTTATGGTGTTCAGGGAATGAGGGGTTAGTCCATGTCATATTTTTATACAGCAGTTTCTTACGGATGCAGAGATTATTTTTGGATCGACTGTCTTAGGTAGGGTCTCATTTTCTGTGACGGTTTTATTGGTATCATTTTGGGGTGCATATGACTTTTTGATTACTTAGTATTACACTTTTTGTGATGTAAGGTAAAAAAAATAGCTTTTTTGACACCGTTTTTATTTTATTCGTTACGGACGCGGTGATACCTAATATGTATACTTTTTTTTTTATTTATTTCAGTTTTACACAATAATATAATTTTTGAAACAAAAAAAATCATGTTTTAGTGTCTCCATAGTCTGAGAGCCATAGTTTTTTATATTTTTTGGGCGATTGTATTAGTTTGGCTATCATTTTTGCGGGATGAGATGATGGTTCGATTGGCATTGTTTTGGGGTGCATATGACTTTTTGAAGGACCGCAGGACGAGAATGCTCGTCTTGGGGCGCAAAGTACCGGCCTTTTAGGACGAGCATTCTCGTCCTGGGTCCTAGAGATGTTAAACTGAAAATGAAGAAAAAGGAATGATAGGGTGTTCAAAAATTATTTCCACTATTAACTGAAACTTGTTTCCAGATTTAGCTTTTCTTTAAATCACTGAACTAATATTTAGTTGTGTAACCTTTATTTCTGATAACTGCTTTACATCTGTGTGGCATGGATTCAACTAACATCTGACACCTGTGAACAGATATTCCAGCCTAAGCTGACTGGACTACATTCCACAGTTCTGCATTCTGGAGTTTGGCATCAAAAACAGCATTTTTGATGTCACTCCACAAATTCTCAATCAGATTAAGGTCTGGGGATTGGGCTGGCCACTTCATACCATAAATCTTGTTGGTCTGGAACCAGGATTCTGTCAGCTTGCTGCTGTGTTTTGGGTCATTGTCCTGCTGAAACATTCATTTTAAGAGAATTTCTTCTTCAGCATAAGGCAAAAGGACATCATCCAGTATTTTGAGATATTCAAACTGGTCCATGGTACCTGGTATGTGATAAATAGGCCCCCTCCAGAGTTTGAGAATCATCCTCAAACCATTCTGCTTGCACCTCTATGTATTACAGTCTTTACAGTGCACTGTGGCTTGAATTCAGTGTTTATGGGTCGTCTCGCAAACCGTCTGCGGCCTTTAGGCTCAATAAGAACAATCTTGCTCTCATCTGTCCATAGAATGGTGCGCGACTTCTCTTTAGGTCAATGTGTTCTTTGGCAAACTGTAATCTTTTCAACACGTCTTTTTCTCAGCATTGGTACTTTACGAGGGTTTCTTGCAATAGTTTGCTTCACATAGGCGTCTTCTAATTGTTGCAGTACTCTCTGGAGCTGATCATTGGATGCTTATTTGCCATTTTTGTTATTCTATGATCTACATGGATAGTAGTATTTATTTTCCTACTGAGTGTTTTGGGTTTTCTTTGCCATTTTAAAGCATTGGGGCTCATTTTAGCTAAGCAGACAATTATTTTCTGCACTTCTTTATATGTTTTCCCCCCTCTCAAATCAACTTCTTGATCAAAGTTCTTATTTCTTCGGTACAATGTCTGGAATGACCCATTTTAGTCACTAAACAAGGACTAAAAACCAACATTTGCTGCCTTTAATTGACACCTATTTCTTCTTAAAATGAATGATCTCACTAATTGAACTCCACACTGCTATTAATTTGAACACCCTCCCTTCAATAAATTAGTCAATTACACCCAGTTAGCTGTATGCATGTCATGACTGTTGATTCTGTTGGTTGCCCATTACTCAGCTACACCTATTCATGCATTTTTTCCCATGTTGTATTATATTTTCTGCCAAAAACAGTAATTAAACACATTAGTGAATTTAAGCTGCTATTATTTTGCACATGTACTCTCACTGGTAGATTAGATAGTACGTAGGTAGTATTAGAATACATTTTTGCATACAAACACGTAACATCTGCTTGCGAGCCTCCTGCAGCTGCTGAGCACCCTTCAGTACCGTACATTTTACTGATTGTTTCTGTGCTCAATTTTTGGCATAGGTTTATTTTTACCATAGGAAAGCTACTTTTTTCCACTAAATTTTATTTACAATTAATTACATCCAGTCACGTGTAAAAGCACAACATGCAGACCCCTGTGAATAAATAAAATGAATACACACTTTATACATGTAGAATCACACACTTTACACACCCCAATAAAAATGTCTTGTTCATCCCAAAGAATGTATACCTCTAAGGAGGTATATGTCAATACTGTCTCATGAACTGTCCTCTTCCTCCTTCTCATCATCATCCAGAGATGATGTCAATCCCATTACCTGAGGATGATCACCCTCAAATTCTGGAGTTTGTGGGCAGCTCAGAAATCCAGGTTGACACTGAGGGCTTCATAGAAATAGATTTTTCCTAAATATTTTTGTCTGAAGAATTTATACATTTTATTGTGGCCCAAACACATTTTTGATGCCCACCATCCAATGTCATCATTTGCTCGACCTCAGAGTTTGATCCCACTAAATGCAGCAGAAATGACAATGCTTTGGGGGCTAGTGCTAAATACTGTATGGGCCTTGTAAAAAAAAGTCACAAGAAATATTGTAGTGCAGATGTTTGTACCAGATTCCAATTTACTGTATAGTTATTACCCACACACAAATTAAAGCAATTAAAAAAAAATACATTGACAATGTACAATGCCCACCTCAGAACCTAGATATATCTATTTAAAACAAGGCCTCTACTCTTTACCACTAAGTTTCCACCCTTAAAAGAAGCATTTGCACAGACAAGGGAGAATAAAATTTTGACAATACCTGCCCAGCAAGATAGCAAGTTATGGACTTAAATCATATAAGCTGTGCTAGAGTACCTCTCTCTGCATACTCACAGGTTCCAAGTTTGCAAAGGGAGGAAGACCCGGATAATATCCCCAGAATGCCCCTCCGTCTTAAGGGTTAGTGAGAAAATAGTGTGGGAGTAAGTGCACTTACTGCTGGATCAGGGTTACCACCTCCATATGGTTAACTATTACACCAGCATAACCTTGTTTAACCTCCTAACAGTCACATTAAATTTGGAAAAATGCCTTACAAAAATGTCACTTTTTTATTGTAGATTTTTTATTTGTGTCTTTAGGGACATAATTAATTTTAGCCTTAAGGACAAATAACTAGGGATGAGCGAACCCCAACTGTATAGTTAGGGTTCGTACCGAATTTTGGGGTGTTCGTGACACGGACCCGAACCCGAACATTTACATAAAAGTCCGGGTTCGGGTTCGGTGTTCGGCGCTTTCTTGGCGCTTTTTGAAAGGCTGCAAAGCAGCCAATCAACAAGCGTCATACTACTTGCCCCAAGAGGCCATCACAGCCATGCCTACTATTGGCATGGCTGTGATTGGCCAGTGCAGCATGTGACCCAGCCTCTATTTAAGCTGGAGTCACATAGCGCCGCACGTCACTCTGCTCTGATCAGTGTAGGGATAGGCTGCAGCTGCTGCTGTTAGGGAGAGATTAGGCAGGGATTTCCTCATCAAAAACACTTACTGAAGTGATCGATCTACAGCTGTGTATCATTCAACTTCTGCTAGTTAATTGCTCACTGTTTTAAGGCTGCCCAGAGCGTTTTTCTGTCACTTTTTTCTGGGGTGATCGGCGGACATTTTGTGTCTTGTGGTGCGCCAGCACAAGCTGCCACCAAGTCCATTTAACCATCAATAGTGTGTTTTGTTTTTTTTGCTATATCCTACATCAGGGGCTTGGCTGTGCTTGCTATTTTATTGAGGGGTAAAATACAATTTCCAAAATAGCAGTACCCTAAATCTGGTGTTCCAGCTGTGGCTGGACAAGTTTTCTAGTGTCCGTCAAAGCACAGTTTTTGTTCTGGGTTGAAATTCAATTCCCAAATTAGCAATTCCCTAAATCAGTGGTTTCTGCTGTAGCAGGCCAAGTTTAAATCTATCCATAAAAGGGTATATTACATTGAAGGTGCTGATAGGGTCATCCTCAATAACTTCACACGCTACCGTGCATCTCCAAGTCTAATTCTCTCCGTAAACGTATACCTGTCACCCACCGCCTAAATACTAGGCCTACAATTTATATTCAGCTAAATCTGTGGTTACTGCTGTGCCTGTATTAGTGTAATACGGTACCTAAATAGATAGCCAGATAGTGTTAGGTGCCTGTAAAAAAAAGGCCTGAATTTGAATTCAATACATTGGGCCAAATAATTATTTTCTTATTGTGGTGAACGGTAACAATGAGGAAAACATCTAGTAAGGGACGCGGACATGGTCGTGGTGGTGTTAGTGGACCCTCTGGTGCTGGGAGAGGACGTGGCCGTTCTGCCACAGCCACACGTCCTAGTGTACCAACTACCTCAGGTCCCAGTAGACGCCAGAATTTACAGCGATATTTGGTGGGGCCCAATGCCGTTCTAAGGATGGTAAGGCCTGAGCAGGTACAGGCATTAGTCAATTGGGTGGCCGACAGTGGATCCAGCACGTTCACATTATCTCCCACCCAGTCTTCTGCAGAAAGCGCACAGATGGCGCCTGAAAACCAAGCCCATAAGTCTGTCACATCACTCCCATGCATATCAGGGAAACTGTCTGAGTCTCAAGTTATGCAGCAGTCATTTATGCTGTTTGAAGACTCTGCTGGCAGGGTTTCCCAAGGGCATCCACCTAGCCCTTCCCCAGCGGTGGAAGACATAGAATGCACTGACGCACAACCACTTATGTTTCCTGATGATGAGGACATGGGAATACCACCTCAGCAAGTCTCTGATGATGATGAAACACAGGTGCCAACTTCTGCGTCTTTCTGCAGTGTGCAGACTGAACAGGAGGTCAGGGAGGAAGACTTGGTGGAAGACGATGCAGGGGACGATAAGGTCCTAGACCCCACATGGAATGAAGGTCGTGCCACTGACTTTCAGAGTTCGGAGGAAGAGGCAGTGGTGAGACCGAGCCAACAGCGTAGCAAAAGAGGGAGCAGTGGGCAAAAGCAGAACACCCGCCGCCAAGAGAGTTCGCCTGCTACTGGCCACCGCAACCTGGGACCAAGCACCCCAAAGGCAGCTTCAAGGAGTTCCCTGGCGTGGCAGTTCTTCAAACAATGTGCTGACGACAAGACCCGAGTGGTTTGCACGCTGTTCCATCAGATCCTGAAGCGAGGCATTAACGTTCTGAACCTTAGCCCAACCTGCATGACCAGGCATCTGCATGCAAAGCATGAACTGCAGTTGAGTAAACACCTTAAAAACAAGGAACTCACTCAGGCTCCCCCTGCTACCTCTTCTGCTGCTGCCTCGGCCTCTTCCTCCACCTCTGGAGGAACGTTGGCACCTGCCGCCCAGCAAACAGAGGATGTACCACCAACACCACCACCTCCGTCACCAAGCATCTCCACCATGTCACACGGCAGCGTTCAGCTCTCCATCTCACAAATATTTGAGAGAAAGCGTAACTTCCCACCTAGCCACCCTCGATCCCTGGCCCTGAATGCCAGCATTTCTAAACTACTGGCTTATGAAATGCTGTCATTCAGGCTGGTGGACACAGACAGCTTCAAACAGCTCATGTTGCTTGCTATCCGACAGTATGTTGTTCCCAGCCGCCACTACTTCTCCAAGAGAGCCATGCCTTCCCTGCACAACCAAGTATCCGATAAAATCAAGTGTGCACTGCACAACGCCATCTGTGGCAAGGTCCACCTAACCACAGATACGTGGACCAGTAAGCACGGCCAGGGACGCTATATCTCCCTAAGTGCACACTGGGTAAATGTAGTGGCGGCTGGGCCCCAGGCGGAGAGCTCTTTGGCGCACGTCCTTCCGCCGCCAAGGATCGCAGGGCAACATTCTTTGCCTCCTGTAGCCTCCTCCTCCTACTCGGCTTCCTACTCCTCTTCTTCCACCTGCTCATCCAGTCAGCCACACACCTTCACCACCAACTTCAGCACAGCCCAGGGTAAACGTCAGCAGGCCATTCTGAAACTTATATGTTTGGGGGACAGGCCCGACACCGTGCAGGAGTTGTGGCGGGGTATTGAACAACAGACCGACGAGTGGTTGCTGGCGGTGAGCCTCAAGCCCGGCCTGGTGGTGTGCAATAATGGGCGAAATCTCGTCGCAGCTCTGGGACTAGCCGGTTTGACGCACATCCCTTGCCTGGCGCATGTGCTGAATTTGGTGGTGCAGAAGTTCATTCACAACTATCCCGACATGTCAGAGCTGCTGCATAAAGTGCGGGCCGTCTGTGCGCGCTTCCGGCGTTCACATCCTGCCGCTGCTCGTCTGTCTGCGCTACAGCGTAACTTTGGCCTTCCGCTCACCGCCTCATATGCGACGTGCCCACCAGGTGGAACTCCACCTTGCACATGCTGGACAGACTGTGCGAGCAGCAGCAGGCCATAGTGGAGTTTCAGCTTCAGCACGCACGGGTCAGTCTCACTGCGGAACAGCACCACTTCACCACCAATGACTGGGCCTCCATGCGAGACCTGTGTGCCCTGTTGCGCTGTTTTGAGTACTCCACCAACATGGCCAGTGGCGATGACGCCGTTATCAGCGTTACAATACTACTTCTATGTCTCCTTGAGAAAACACTTAGGGCGATGATGGAAGAGGAGGTGGCCCAGGAGGAGGAGGAGGAGGAGGAGGAAGAGGGGTCATTTTTAGCACTTACAGGCCAGTCTCTTCGAAGTGACTCAGAGGGAGGTTTTTTGCAACAGCAGAGGCCAGGTACAAATGTGGCCAGACAGGGCCCACTACTGGAGGACGAGGAGGATGAGGTGGAGGAGGATGAGGATTAAGCATGTTCACAGCGGGGTGGCAACCAATGCAGCTCGGGCCCATCACTGGTGCGTGGCTGGGGGGAAGCGCAGGACGATGACGATACGCCTCCCACAGAGGACAGCTTGTGCACACATGAGCGACTACATGCTGCAGTGCCTGCGCAACGACAGCAGAGTTGCCCACATTTTAACGTGTGCGGACTTCTGGGTTGCCACCCTGCTGGATCCCCGGTACAAAGACAATGTGCCCACCTTACTTCCTGCACTGGAGCGTGATAGGAAGATGCATGAGTACAAGCGCACGTTGGTAGACATGCTACTGAGAGCATTCCCAAATGTCACAGGGGAACAAGTCGAAGCCCAAGGCGAAGGCAGAGGAGGAGCAAGAGGTCGCCAATGCAGCTGTGTCACGGCCAGCTCCTCTGAGGGCAGGGTTAGCATGGCAGAGATGTGGAAAAGTTTTGTCACCACGCCACAGCTAACTGCACCACCACCTGATATGGAACATGTTAGCAGGAGGCAACATTTCACTAACATGGTGGAACAGTACGTGTGCACACCCCTCCACGTACTGACTGATGGTTCGGCCCCATTCAACTTCTGGGTCTCCAAATTGTCCACGTGGCCAGAGCTAGCCTTTTATGCCTTGGAGGTGCTGGCCTGCCCGGCGGCCAGCGTTTTGTCTGAACGTGTATTCAGCACGGCAGGGGGCGTCATTACAGACAAACGCAGCCGCCTGTCCACAGCCAATGTGGTCAAGCTGACGTTCATAAAAAGGAACCAGGCATGGATCCCACAGGACCTGTCCATCCCTTGTGCAGATTAGACATTTAGAACTACATCCCCTTAACAATATATTCTTGTACTCCAGGGCACTTCATTCAATCCTCTTTTTTTAATTTTACCATTATATTGCGGGGCAACCCAAAGTTGAATGAACCTCTCCTCCGACTGGGTGCCGGGGCCTAAATATCTGACAGTGGCCTGTTCCAGTGGTGGGTGACATGAAGCCTGATTCTCTGCAATGGGACCTCTCTCCTCTGTCTGGGTGCCGGGGCCTAAATATCTGACAGTGGCCTGTTCCAGTGGTGGGTGACATGAAGCCTGATTCTCTGCAATGGGACCTCTCTCCTCTGTCTGGGTGCCGGGGCCTAAATATCTGACAGTGGCCCGTTCCAGTGGTGGGTGACATGAAGCCTGATTCTCTGCTATGGGACCTCTCTCCTCTGTCTGGGTGCCAGGGCCTAAATATCTGACAGTGGCCTGTTCCAGTGGTGGGTGACATGAAGCCTGATTCTCTGCAATGGGACCTCTCTCCTCTGTCTGGGTGCCGTGGCCTAAATATCTGACAGTGGCTTGTTCCAGTGGTGGGTGACATGAAGCCTGATTCTCTGCTATGGGACCTCTCTCCTCTGTCTGGGTGCCAGGGCCTAAATATCTGACAGTGGCCTGTTCCAGTGGTGGGTGATATGAAGCCTGATTCTCTGCAATAGGACCTCTCTCCTCTGTCTGGGTGCCGGGGCCTAAATATCTGACAGTGGCCTGTTCCAGTGGTGGGTGACATGAAGCCTGATTCTCTGCAATGGGACCTCTCTCCTCTGTCTGGGTGCCGGGGCCTAAATATCTGACAGTGGCCTGTTCCAGTGGTGGGTGACATGAAGCCTGATTCTCTGCAATGGGACCTCTCTCCTCTGTCTGGGTCCCGGGGCCTAAATATCTGACAGTGGCTTGTTCCAGTGGTGGGTGACATGAAGCCTGATTCTCTGCAATGGGACCTCTCTCCTCTGTGTGGGTGCCGGGGCCTAAATATCTGACAGTGGCCTGTTCCAGTGGTGGGTGACATGAAGCCTGATTCTCTGCTATGGGACCTCTCTCCAATTGATATTGGTTAATTTTTATTTATTTTATTTTTATTTTCATTCATTTCCCTATCCACATTTATTTGCAGGGGATTTACCTACATTTTGCTGCCTTTTGCAGCCCTCTAGCCCTTACCTGGGCTATTTTACAGCCTTTTTAGTGCTGAAAAGTTCGCGTCCCCATTGACTTCAATGGGGTTCGGGTTCGGGGCGAAGTTCGGGTCGAGTTCGGATCCCGAACCCGAACATTTTTGGGAAGTTCGGCCGAGCTTCTCGAACCCGAACATCTAGGTGTTCGCTCAACTCTACCAATAACATGTTCTCCCTTTGTGGTCCAACAGTCATTATTATTATTAAATTTTTTAGGGACAAAGATAAAAAAAAAAAACTTCAATTTTAACCCCTTGACTACCGAGCCACTTTTTACCTTAAATCCCAGGCCGATTTTTGCAAAAATGACATGTGTCCCTTTATGTGGTAATAACTTTAAAACACTTTTACTTATCCAGGCCATTCTGAGACTGTTTTCTTGTCACATATTGTACTTCATGACAGTGGTAAAATTGAGTCAAAAAAATTCATTTTTATTTATAAAAAAATAGCAAATTTACCAAAATTTGGGAGAAATTTCCAAATTTCTATTTCTCTACTTTTATAATACATAGTAATACATAATCCAAAAATAGTTACTACTTTACATTCCCCATATGTCTACTTCATGTTTGGATTATTTTGTCAATGCCATAATATTTTTTTGAGGACGTTAGAAGGCTTAGAAGTTTAGAAGCAAATCTTGAAATTTTTCAGAAAATTTCCAAAACCCACTTTTTAAGGACCAGTTCAGGTCTGAAGTCACTTTGTGAGGCTTACATAATAGAAGCCACCCAAAAATGACCCCATTTTAGAAACTAAACCCCTTAATGTATTCAAAACTGGTTTTACAAACTTTGTTAACCTTTTAGGTGTTCCACAAGAATTCATGAAAAATGGAGATGAAATTTTTAGAATTTCACTTTTTTTGGCAGATTTTCCATTTTTATCCACTTTTTCCAGTAACAAAGCAAGGGTTAACAGCCAAACAAAACTCAATATTTATTGCCCTGATTCTGTAGTTTACAGAAACTCCCCATATGTGGTCTTAAACTGCTGTACGGCACACTGCATTGCGCAGAAGGAAAGGAACGCCATATGGTTTTTGGAAAGCAGATTTTACTGGGATAATTTTAAGCTGCCATGTCACATTTGAAGACCCGCTGATGCACCCCTAGGGTGGAAACTACAAAAAATTACCCCATTTTGGAAACTACAGTATAAGGTGGCAGTTTTGTTGGTACTATTTTAGGGTACATATGATTTTTGGTTGCTCTATATTACACTTTTTGTCAGCCAAGGTAACAAAAAATAGCTGTTTTGGCACCGTTTTTATTTTTTGTTATTTACAGTGTTCACTTTACAAGTTAGTTCATGTGATATTTTTATAGAGCAGGTTGTTACGGACACAACAATACTAAATACGACAATACCAAATATACCAAATTTTGGATGTTTGTTTCAGTTTTACATAATAAAGCACTTTTTGTAATGTAAGGTGACAAAAAATGGCTTTTTTTAAACGGTTTTTATTTTTTTTTATTTTTTACGGTGTTCACCTTAGGGGTTAGTTCATGTGATATTTTTATACAGCAGATTCTTACGGATGTGACGATACCTAATATGTAAACTTTATTTATTTATTTAAGTTTTATACACTAATATCATTTTTGAACCAAAAATAAATTCATGTTTTAGTGTCTCCATAGTATAAGAGCCATAGTTTTTTCAGTTTTTGGGCGATTTTCTTAGGTAGGGTATCATTTTTGCGGCATGAGATGACGGTTGATTGGCACTATTTTGGGGTGCATATGAATTTTTGATCGCTTGCTATTACACTTTTTGTGATGTAAGGTGACAAAAAATTGCTTTTTTGACACACTTTAAAAAAAAATTTTTTAAGGTGTTCATCTGAGGGGTTAGCTCATGTTTAGAGTTGAGCGAACACCTGGATGTTCGGGTTCGAGAAGTTCGGCCGAACTTCCCGGAAATGTTCGGGTTCGCGATCCGAACCCGATCCGAACTTCATCCCGAACCCGAACCCCATTGAAGTCAATGGGGAACCGAACTTTTGGGTACTAAAAAGGCTGTAAAACAGCCCAGGAAAGAGCTAGAGGGCTGCAAAAGGCAGCAACATGTAGGTAAATCCCCTGCAAACAAATGTGGATAGGGAAATGAATTAAAATAAAAATTCAAAAAATAAAAATGAACCAATATCAATTGGAGAGAGGTCCCATAGCAGAGAATCTGGCTTCACGTCAGCAGAGAATCAGTCTCTTCATGCCATAGCAAAGAATCTGGCTTCATGTCAGCAGAGAATCAGTCTCTTCATGCCATAGCAGAGAATCTGGATTCATGTCAGCGCAGAATCAGTCTTCATGTCATAGCAGAGAATCAGGCTTCACGTCACCCACCACTGGAACAGGCCACTTTCACACATTTAGGCCCCGGCACCCAGACAGAGGAGAGCGGTCCCGTAACAGAGAATCTGGCCTTATGTCAGCGCAGAATCTGTCTTCATGTCATAGCAGAGAATCATGCTTCACGTCACCCACCACTGGAACAGGCCACTGTCACACATTTAGGCCCCGGCACCCAGACAGAGGAGAGAGGTCCTGTAACAGAGAATCTGGCCTTATGTCAGCACAGAATCTGTCTTCATGTCATAGCAGAGAATCAGGCATCACGTCACCCACCACTGGAACAGGCCACTGTCACACATTTAGGCCCAGGCACCCAGGCAGAGGAGAGAGGTCCCGTAACAGAGAATCTGGCCTTATGTCAGCGCAGAATCTGTATTCATGTCATAGCAGAGAATCAGGCTTCACGTCACCCACCACTGGAACAGGCCACTGTCACACATTTAGGCCCCGGCACCCAGACAGAAGAGAGCGGTCCCGTAACAGAGAATCTGGCCTTATGTCAGCGCAGAATCTGTCTTCATGTCATAGCAGAGAATCAGGCTTCACGTCAGCCACCACTGGAACAGGCCACTGTCACACATTTAGGCCCAGGCACCCAGGCAGAGGAGAGAGGTCCCGTAACAGAGAATCTGGCCTTATGTCAGCGCAGAATCTGTATTCATGTCATAGCAGAGAATCAGGCTTCACGTCACCCACCACTGGAACAGGCCACTGTCACACATTTAGGCCCCGGCACCCAGACAGAGGAGAGCGGTCCCGTAACAGAGAATCTGGCCTTATGTCAGCGCAGAATCTGTCTTCATGTCATAGCAGAGAATCAGGCTTCACGTCAGCCACCACTGGAACAGGCCACTGTCACACATTTAGGCCCAGGCACCCAGGCAGAGAAGAGAGGTCCCGTAACAGAGAATCTGGCCTTATGTCAGCGCAGAATCTGTATTCATGTCATAGCAGAGAATCAGGCTTCACGTCACCCACCACTGGAACAGGCCACTGTCACACATTTAGGCCCCGGCACCCAGACAGAGGAGAGAGGTCCCGTAACAGAGAATCTTGCCTTATGTCAGCGCAGAATCTGTATTCATGTCATAGCAGAGAATCAGGCTTCACGTCACCCACCACTGGAACAGGCCACTGTCACACATTTAGGCCCCGGCACCCAGACAGAGGAGAGAGGTCCTGTAACAGAGAATCTGGCCTTATGTCAGCACAGAATCTGTCTTCATGTCATAGCAGAGAATCAGGCATCACGTCACCCACCACTGGAACAGGCCACTGTCACACATTTAGGCCCAGGCACCCAGGCAGAGGAGAGAGGTCCCGTAACAGAGAATCTGGCCTTATGTCAGCACAGAATCTGTCTTAATGTCATAGCAGAGAATCAGGCTTCACGTCACCCACCACTGGAACAGGCCACTGTCACACATTTAGGCCCAGGCACCCAGGCAGAGGAGAGAGTTCCCGTAACAGAGAATCTGGCCTTATGTCAGCGCAGAATCTGTATTCATGTCATAGCAGAGAATCAGGCTTCACGTCACCCACCACTGGAACAGGCCACTGTCACACATTTAGTCCCAGGCACCCAGGCAGAGGAGAGAGGTCCCGTAACAGAGAATCTGGCCTTATGTCAGCGCAGAATCTGTATTCATGTCATAGCAGAGAATCAGGCTTCACGTCACCCACCACTGGAACAGGCCACTGTCACACATTTAGGCCCCGGCACCCAGACAGAGGAGAGCGGTCCCGTAACAGAGAATCTGGCCTTATGTCAGCGCAGAATCTGTCTTCATGTCATAGCAGAGAATCAAGCTTCACGTCACCCACCACTGGAACAGGCCACTGTCACACATTTAGGCCCAGGCACCCAGGCAGAGGAGAGAGGTCCCGTTACAGAGAATCTGGCCTTATGTCAGCACAGAATCTGTCTTAATGTCATAGCAGAGAATCAGGCTTCACGTCACCCACCACTGGAACAGGCCACTGTCACACATTTAGGCCCAGGCACCCAGGCAGAGGAGAGAGGTCCCGTAACAGAGAATCTGGCCTTATGTCAGCGCAGAATCTGTATTCATGTCATAGCAGAGAATCAGGCTTCACGTCACCCACCACTGGAACAGGCCACTGTCACACATTTAGGCCCAGGCACCCAGGCAGAGGAGAGAGGTCCCGTAACAGAGAATCTGGCCTTATGTCAGCGCAGAATCTGTATTCATGTCATAGCAGAGAATCAGGCTTCACGTCACCCACCACTGGAACAGGCCACTGTCACACATTTAGGCCCAGGCACCCAGGCAGAGGAGAGAGGTCCCGTAACAGAGAATCTGGCCTTATGTCAGCGCAGAATCTGTATTCATGTCATAGCAGAGAATCAGGCTTCACGTCACCCACCACTGGAACAGGCCACTGTCACACATTTAGTCCCAGGCACCCAGGCAGAGGAGAGAGGTCCCGTAACAGAGAATCTGGCCTTATGTCAGCGCAGAATCTGTATTCATGTCATAGCAGAGAATCAGGCTTCACGTCACCCACCACTGGAACAGGCCACTGTCACACATTTAGGCCCCGGCACCCAGACAGAGGAGAGCGGTCCCGTAACAGAGAATCTGGCCTTATGTCAGCGCAGAATCTGTCTTCATGTCATAGCAGAGAATCAAGCTTCACGTCACCCACCACTGGAACAGGCCACTGTCACACATTTAGGCCCAGGCACCCAGGCAGAGGAGAGAGGTCCCGTTACAGAGAATCTGGCCTTATGTCAGCACAGAATCTGTCTTAATGTCATAGCAGAGAATCAGGCTTCACGTCACCCACCACTGGAACAGGCCACTGTCACACATTTAGGCCCAGGCACCCAGGCAGAGGAGAGAGGTCCCGTAACAGAGAATCTGGCCTTATGTCAGCGCAGAATCTGTATTCATGTCATAGCAGAGAATCAGGCTTCACGTCACCCACCACTGGAACAGGCCACTGTCACACATTTAGGCCCCGGCACCCAGACAGAGGAGAGCGGTCCCGTAACAGAGAATCTGGCCTTATGTCAGCGCAGAATCTGTATTCCTGTCATAGCAGAGAATCAGGCTTCACGTCAGCCACCACTGGAACAGGCCACTGTCACACATTTAGGCCCCGGCACCCAGACAGAGGAGAGCGGTCCCGTAACAGAGAATCTGGCCTTATGTCAGCGCAGAATCTGTCTTAATGTCATAGCAGAGAATCAGGCTTCACGTCACCCACCACTGGAACAGGCCACTGTCACACATTTAGGCCCAGGCACCCAGGCAGAGGAGAGAGGTCCCGTAACAGAGAATCTGGCCTTATGTCAGCGCAGAATCTGTATTCATGTCATAGCAGAGAATCAGGCTTCACGTCACCCACCACTGGAACAGGCCACTGTCACACATTTAGGCCCCGGCACCCAGACAGAGGAGAGCGGTCCCGTAACAGAGAATCTGGCCTTATGTCAGCGCAGAATCTGTCTTCATGTCATAGCAGAGAATCAGGCTTCACGTCAGCCACCACTGGAACAGGCCACTGTCACACATTTAGGCCCAGGCACCCAGGCAGAGGAGAGAGGTCCCGTAACAGAGAATCTGGCATAATGTCAGCACAGAATCTGTATTCATGTCATAGCAGAGAATCAGGCTTCACGTCACCCACCACTGGAACAGGCCACTGTCACACATTTAGGCCCCGGCACCCAGACAGAGGAGAGGTTCATTCAACTTTGGGTTGCCCCACAATATAATGGTAAAATGAAATTAAAAATAGTATTGAATGAGGAAGTGCCCTGGAGTAGAATAATATATTGTTAAGGGGAGGTAGTTAATATCTAATCTGCACAAGGGATGGACAGGTCCTGTGGGATCCATGCCTGGTTCATTTTTATGAACGTCAGCTTGTCCACATTGGGTGTAGACAGGCGGCTGCGTTTGTCTGTAATGACGCCCCCTGCCGTGCTGAATACACGTTCAGACAAAACGCTGGCCGCCGGGCAGGCCAGCACCTCCAAGGCATAAAAGGCTAGCTCTGGCCACGTGGACAATTTGGAGACCCAGAAGTTGAATGGGGCCGAACCATCAGTCAGTACGTGGAGGGGTGTGCACAGGTACTGTTCCACCATGTTAGTGAAATGTTGCCTCCTGCTAACACGTTCCGTGTCAGGAGGTGGTGCAGTTAGCTGTGGCGTGGTGACAAAACTTTTCCACATCTCTGCCATGCTAACCCTGCCCTCAGAGGAGCTGGCCGTGACACAGCTGCGTTGGCGACCTCTTGCTCCTCCTCTGCCTTCGCCTTGGGCTTCCACTGGTTCCCCTGTGACATTTGGGAATGCTCTCAGTAGCGCGTCTACCAACGTGCGCTTGTACTCGCGCATCTTCCTATCACGCTCCAGTGTAGGAAGTAAGGTGGGCACATTGTCTTTGTACCGGGGATCCAGCAGGGTGGCAACCCAGTAGTCTGCACACGTTAAAATGTGGGCAACTCTGCTGTCGTTCCGCAGGCACTGCAGCATGTAGTCGCTCATGTGTGCCAGGCTGCCCAGAGGTAAGGACAAGCTGTCCTCTGTGGGAGGCGTATCGTCATCGCCACTGGCCATGTTGGTGGAGTACTCAAAACAGCGCAACAGGGCACACAGGTCTCGCATGGAGGCCCAGTCATTGGTGGTGAAGTGGTGCTGTTCCGCAGTGAGACTGACCCGTGCGTGCTGAAGCTGAAACTCCACTATGGCCTGCTGCTGCTCGCACAGTCTGTCCAGCATGTGCAAGGTGGAGTTCCACCTGGTGGGCACGTCGCATATGAGGCGGTGAGCGGGAAGGCCGAAGTTACGCTGTAGCGCAGACAGGCGAGCAGCGGCAGGGTGTGAACGCCGGAAGCGCGAACAGACGGCCCGCACTTTATGCAGCAGCTCTGACATGTCGGGGTAGTTGCGAATGAACTTCTGCACCACCAAATTCAGCACATGCGCCAGGCAAGGGATGTGCGTCAAACCGGCTAGTCCCAGAGCTGCAACGAGATTTCGCCCATTATCGCACACCACCAGGCCGGGCTTGAGGCTCACCGGCAGCAACCACTCGTCGGTCTGTTGTTCTATACCCCGCCACAACTCCTGTGCGGTGTGGGGCCTGTCCCCCAAACATATGAGTTTCAGAATGGCCTGCTGACGTTTACCCCGTGCTGTGCTGAAGTTGGTGGTGAAGGTGTGTGGCTGACTGGATGAGCAGGTGGAAGAAGAGGAGGAGGAAGCTGAGTAGGAGGAGGAGGAGACAGGAGGCAAAGAATGTTGCCCTGCGATCCTTGGCGGCGGAAGGACGTGCGCCAAACAGCTCTCCGCCTGGGGCCCAGCCGCCACTACATTTACCCAGTGTGCAGTTAGGGAGATATAGCATCCCTGGCCGTGCTTACTGGTCCACGTATCTGTGGTTAGGTGGACCTTGCCACAGATGGCGTTGCGCAGTGCACACTTGATTTTATCGGACACTTGTTTGTGCAGGGAAGGCACGGCTCTCTTAGAGAAGTAGTGGCGGCTGGGAACAACATACTGTGGGACAGCAAGTGACATGAGCTGTTTGAAGCTGTGTGTGTCCACCAGCCTAAATGACAGCATTTCATAGGCCAGTAGTTTAGAAATGCTGGCATTCAGGGCCAGGGATCGAGGGTGGCTAGGTGGGAATTTACGCTTTCTCTCAAATGTTTGTGAGATGGAGAGCTGAACGCTGCCGTGTGACATGGTTGAGATGCTTGGTGACGCAGGTGGTGGTGTTGGTGGTACATCCCATGTTTGCTGGGCGGCAGGTGCCAACGTTCCTCCAGAGGCAGAGGAAGAGGCCGAGGCGGCGGCAGCAGCAGCAGAAGAGGCCGAGGCGGCGGCAGCAGCAGAAGAGGCCGAGGCGGCAGCAGCAGAAGAGGTAGCAGGGGGAGCCTGAGTGACTTCCTTGTTTTTAAGGTGTTTACTCCACTGCAGTTCATGCTTTGCATGCAGGTGCCTGGTCATGCAGGTTGTGCTAAGGTTCAGAACGTTAATGCCTCGCTTCAGGCTCTGATGGCACAGCGTGCAAACCACTCGGGTCTTGTCGTCAGCACATTGTTTGAAGAAGTGCCATGCCAGGGAACTCCTTGAAGCTGCCTTTGGGGTGCTCGGTCCTAGATGGCGGCGGTCAGTAGCAGGCGGAGTCTCTTGGTGGCGGGTGTTCTGATTTTGCCCACTGCTCCCTCTTTTGCTACGCTGTTGGCTCGGTCTCACCACTGCCTCTTCCTCCGAACCCAGAAAGTCAGTGGCACGACCTTCATTCCATGTGGGGTCTAGGACCTCATCGTCCCCTGCATCGTCTTCCACCCAGTCTTGACCCCTGACCTCCTGTTCAGTCTGCACACTGCAGAAAGACGCAGCAGTTGGCACCTGTGTTTCGTCATCATCAGAGACGTGCTGAGGTGGTATTCCCATGTCCTCATCAACAGGAAACATAAGTGGTTGTGCGTTAGTGCATTCTATCTCTTCCCCCCTGGTGAAGGGCTAGGTGGATGCCCTTGGAAAACCCTGGCAGCAGAGTCTTCAAACAGCATAAGAGACTGCTGCATAACTTGAGGCTCAGACAGTTTCCCTGATATGCATGGGGGTGATGTGCCATCTGTGCGCTTTCTGCAGAAGACTGGGTGGGAGATAATGTGAACGTGCTGGATGCACTGTCGGCCACCCAATTGACTAATGCCTGTACCTGCTCAGGCCTTACCATCCTTAGAACGGCATTGGGCCCCACCAAATATCCCTGTAAATTCTGGCGGCTACTGGGACCTGAGGTAGTTGGTTCACTAGGACGTGTGGCTGTGGCAGAACGGCCACGTCCTCTCCCAGCACCAGAGGGTCCACTAACACCACCACGACCATGTCCACATCCGCGTCCGCGTCCCTTATTAGATGTTTTCCTCATTGTTCCCGTTCACCACAATTTTGAGAATGGCAAATTTGGGAATGCTTTTTCAACCCAGAACAAAAAGTCTGCTTTGACGGTCACTACAAATAACTTGACCAGCTAAAACTGTGCAGATTTGGTTGAATAGAGATGTGAGACCTGTTTTTTTTTGCGCTGTGTGACAGTAATAGGTTTAATCACAGAATGACACTTCTATCAGCACGCTAGCGTGTGTCTTAGGTTTTTCTGAATGATACTATCAATAACTTTAATGGAAGATTTTCTTTTTGGGATAGATTTCAAGTAGGCCTGAAATACCACAAACTAGTTATTTTCAGAATGGCAAATTTGGGAATGCTTTTTCAACCCAGAACAAAAAGTCTGCTTTGACGGTCACTACAAATAACTTGACCAGCTAAAACTGTGCAGATTTGGTTGAATAGAGATGTGAGACCTGTTTTTTTTTTGCGCTGTGTGACAGTTATAGCTTTAATCACAGAATGACACTTCTATCAGCACGCTAGCGTGTGTCTTAGGTTTTTCTGAATGATACTATCAATAACTTTAATGGAAGATTTTCTTTTTGGGATAGATTTCAAGTAGGCCTGAAATACCACAAACTAGTTATTTTCAGAATGGCAAATTTGGGAATGCTTTTTCAACCCAGAACAAAAAGTCTGCTTTGACGGTCACTACAAATAACTTGACAAGCTAAAACTGTGCAGATTTGGTTGAATAGAGATGTGAGACCTGTTTTTTTTTGCGCTGTGTGACAGTTATAGGTTTAATCACAGAATGACACTTCTATCAGCACGCTAGCGTGTGTCTTAGGTTTTTCTGAATGATACTATCAATAACTTTAATGGAAGATTTTCTTTTTGGGATAGATTTCAAGTAGGCCTGAAATACCACAAACTAGTTATTTTCAGAATGGCAAATTTGGGAATGCTTTTTCAACCCAGAACAAAAAGTCTGCTTTGACGGTCACTACAAATAACTTGACCAGCTAAAACTGTGCAGATTTGGTTGAATAGAGATGTGAGACCTGTTTTTTTTTGCGCTGTGTGACAGTTATAGCTTTAATCACAGAATGACACTTCTATCAGCACGCTAGCGTGTGTCTTAGGTTTTTCTGAATGATACTATCAATAACTTTAATGGAAGATTTTCTTTTTGGGATAGATTTCAAGTAGGCCTGAAATACCACAAACTAGTTATTTTCAGAATGGCAAATTTGGGAATGCTTTTTCAACCCAGAACAAAAAGTCTGCTTTGACGGTCACTACAAATAACTTGACCAGCTAAAACTGTGCAGATTTGGTTGAATAGAAATGTCAGGTCTATTTTTTAGGCGCTGGGTGACAGGCTCAACTTGCCCCTGATGTAATATATGGCCAAAAAATAACCAGACTGTTGATGGTTAAATGCACTTCGGTGGCACAGGCTCAGCCTGCAGCTGATGTAGTATATGGCCAAAAAATAATCAGACTGTTGATGGTTAAATGCACTTGGGTGAAACAGGCTCAGCCTGCAGCTGATGTAGTATATGGCCAAATAATAACCAGACTGTTGATGGTTAAATGCACTTCGGTGACACAGGCTCAGCCTGCAGCTGATGTAGGATATAGCACAAAATAACCACACTATCGATGGTTAAATACACTTGGTGATAGCTCGTGCTGGCGCACCACAAGTCACAAAATGGCCGCCGATCACCCCAGAAAAAAAGTGATCTAAAAACGCTCTGGGCAGCCTCAAAAAAGTGAGCAAGTCAATAATAGCACTTCAATGATCCACAGCTGCAGATCGATCACAGAATGAAGTCTTTTGGAGGAGTTAATCTGCCTAATCTCGCCCTAACGTCGCAGCTGCAACCTCTCCCTATACTGATCATAGCAGAGTGACGTGCGGCGCTACGTGACTCCAGCTTAAATAGAGGCTGGGTCACATGGTGCACTGGCCAATCACAGCCATGCCAATAGTAGGCAAGGCTGTGATGGCCTCTTGGGGCAAGTAGTATGACGCTTGTTGATTGGCTGCTTTGCAGCCTTTCAAAAAGCGCCAAGAAAGCGCCGAACACCGAACCCGAACCCGGACTTTTACGAAAATGTTCGGGTTCGGGTCCGTGTCACGGACACCCCAAAATTCGGTACGAACCCGAACTATACAGTTCGGGTTCGCTCATCCCTACTCATGTGGTATTTTTATAGAGAATGTTGTTACAGACGTGGCAATACCTAATATGTATACTTTTTTTATTTATTTAAGTTTTATAAACTAATATCATTTTTGAAATTAAAAAAAAATCATGTTTTAGTGTCTCCATCTTTTTTTTTCAGTTTTGGTGCGATTTTCTTAGGTAGGGTATCATTTTTGCGGGATGAGATGACGGTTTGATTGGCACTATTTTGGGGTGCATATCATTATTACAGTAGTTACTGTATATTCTTGCTTATAGCCGGCAATGTTATAGACGTTAGTAAAATAGCTATATTTTGGTTATATAAGTATGGGTAGAATGAATTATTATAGTAGTTACTGTATATTCTTGCAATTAGCGAGAAGTATTATAGACGTTTTTATAATAGTTATATTTTGTTTATATACATGTACATAAGGATAGCATTATATTAGTTATATTTATGTATATAATGGAAAAATATTAAATTAGTTATATTCATGCATGTAGTGTTATAGTAGTTATATTCTTGTAAATAGGTGCAGTATTATAGCAGTTATTCTCTTGTGTACACAGTGGCAGTATTATAGTAGTTATATTCTTGCACATAGGAGGAATATTATAGTGGTTATATTCTTATCTATGAGGCAGTATTACATTAGTTATATTCTTGTACATATGAGCAGTATTATAGTAGGTATATTGTTGTTTATGGGGGTAGTATTATAGTAGTTATATTCTTGTACAAAAAGTGGCAGTATTATAGTGATTATATTCTTGTATATAGGGGGCAGTATTACAGTATATTCTTGCTTGAAGGCAACAGTGAGCACCAGAAACAGTTAGTTTCATTATTTTCAAAACTCTATATTTTGGAGAAGTAGGAATAGGAAGGAATAAATTCCTAAAACTACATGGAGTTATCCGCCCAGCTGTGCAAACCCAGCTGAGAGTTTTTCTATCTTGGCTCTCCTTATCACTAATGACTCTTTCGTCCTCATCTCCTAGCACACTTGACATTTATGAGGCTCACCAATTTGCATCTTTTGTGAAAAAAATGAGTAACTTATATTTCCAGACACGCCGAGAAAATAATTAAGCTGCTCATAACAACCAAACAAGAAGATGTGAATTTACAATCTCCCTAGATGTAATTAGCCGGCATCAGGAACAATGTAAGATAAAATCATAAGATAAAAAACAAGTTTCTGAATTAGCAAAATGATGACTACAGCAATATGGTCAATTGTTGTTCTACTTACAATACAGCTGTTTTAACCCTTTCAAGTCTGGAAGTCATTTGCATTCCATAGAAAATGTCACTGTTAGGCCTCATGCACACGACCGTATTTTTCCATGGTCCGCAAAACGGGGTTCCGTTGGTCCGTGATCCGTGACCGTTTTTTCGTCCGTGGGTCTTCCTTGATTTTTGGAGGATCCACGGACATGAAAAAACAGTCGTTTTGGTGTCCGCCTGGCCGTGCGGAGCCAAACGGATCCGTCCTGAATTACAATGCAAGTCAATGGGGACGGATCCGTTTGACGTTGACACAATATGGTGCAATTTCAAACGGATCCGTCCCCCATTGACTTTCAATGTAAAGTCAGGAGTTAATATACCATAGGATCGGAGTTTTCTCCAATCCGATGGTATATTTTAACTTGAAGCGTCCCCATCACCATGGGAACGCCTCTATGTTAGAATATACCATCGGATTTGAGTTACATCGAAACTCAGATCCGACAGTATATTCTAACACAGAGGCGTTCCCATAGTGATGGGGACGCTTCTAGTTAGAATATACGACGAACTGTGTACATGACTGCTGCCTGGCAGCACCCGATATTTTACAGGGGGCTGTGATCAGCACAATTAACCCTTCAGGTGCCGCACCTGAAGGGGTTAATTGTGCGTATCATAGCCCCCCGTAAGAGATCAGGGGCTGCCAGGCAGCAGGGGGCAGACCCCCCTCCCTCCCCAGTTTGAATATCATTGGTGGCCAGTGTGTGACCCCCCCCGGCCCCCCCTCTATTGTAATATCATTGGTGGCCAGTGTGCGGCCTCCCCCGCCCCCCCTCCCTCTATTGTAATATCATTGGTGGCCAGTGTGCAGCCCCCCCATTGTAATATCATTGGTGGCCAGTGTGCGGCCCCCCCGGCCCCCCCTCTATTGTATTAATATCATTGGTGGCCAGTGTGCGGCCTCCCCTCTCCCCCCCCCCCCGATCATTGGTGGCAGCGGAGAGTTCCGATCGGAGTCCCAGTTTAATCGCTCTGGGGCTCCGATCGGTAACCATGGCAACCAGGACGCTACTACAGGCCTGGTTGCCATGGTTACTTAGCAATATTACAATATTAGAAGCATCATACTTACCTGCTGGCTGCTGCGCTGTCTGTGACCGGCCGGGAGCTCCTCCTACTGGTAAGTGACAGGTCTGTGCGGCGCATTGCTTAATGATCTGTCACTTACCAGTAGGAGGAGCTCCCGGCCGGTCACAGACAGCGCAGCAGCCAGCAGGTAAGTATAATGCTTCTAATATTGTAATATTGCTAAGTAACCATGGCAACCAGGTTGCCATGCAGTAGCATCCTGGTTGCCATGGTTACCGATCGGAGCCCCAGAGCGATTAAACTGGGACTCCGATCAGAACTCTCCGCTGCCACCAATGATCGGGGGGGGAGGAGAGGGGAGGCCGCACACTGGCCACCAATGATATTAATACAATAGAGGGGGGGCCGGGGGGGGCCGCACACTGGCCACCAATGATATTACAATAGAGGGAGGAGGGGGGCGGGGGAGGCCGCACACTGGCCACCAATAATATTACAATAGAGGGGGGGGCGGGGGAGGCCGCACACTGGCCACCAATGATATTACAATAGGGGGGGGGGCAGTTGGGCCGCACACTGGCCACCAATGATATTCAAACTGGGGAGGGAGGGGGGTCTGCCCCCTGCTGCCTGGCAGCCCCTGATCTCTTATAGGGGGCTATGATATGCACAATTAACCCCTCAGGTCATATTTTTTTGACGGACAGGAAACACGGATCACGGATGCGGCTGCAAAACGGTGCATTTTCAGATTTTTCCATGGGTCCGCGAAAAAAAAACCGGAAAACAGCACAACGGCCACGGATGCACACAACGGTCGTGTGCATGAGGCCTTAGAGCTGATGCATTCTAAAGCTTCCTGCACAACAAAACCTTACAGTGGCACATATAGTCTTTAGACTTGCATACTACAGGGGCACATGGCATTGTAACTATTAGGCCCCTTTCACACGGGCGAGATATCCGCGCGGGTGCAATGCGTGAGGTGAACGCATTGCACCCGCACTGAATCCGGACCCATTCATTTCTATGGGGCTGTGCACATGAGCGGTGATTTTCACGCATCACTTTTGCGCTGCGTGAAAATCGCAGCATGCTCCTCTTTGTGCGTTTTTCACGAAATGCAGGCCACATAGAAATGAATAGGGTTGCGTGAAAATCGCAAGCATCCGGAAGCAAGTGCGGATGCGGTGCGATTTTCACGCACGGTTCGGGATGGGGACCCGTTCATTATTATTTTCCCTGGTTATAAGGGAAAATAATAGCATTCTGAATACAGAATGCATAGTAAAATAGGGCTGGAGGGGTTAAAAAAATAAAATAAATTTTTTTAACTCACTTTAATCCACTTGTTCGCACAGCCGGCATCTCTTCTGTCTTCTTTCTTCAGGACCTGGTAAAGGACCTGTGGTGATGTCACTGCGCTCATCACATGGTCCATCACCATGGTGATGGATCATGTGAATGACCATGTGATGAGCGTAGTGACGTCATCAAAGGTCCTTTTCCTCACAGATAAAGACAGAAGAGATGCCAGCTGCGCGAACAAGTGGATTAAATATATATATATTTTTTTAACCCCTCCAGCCCTATTTTACTTAGCATTCTGTATTCAGAATGCTATTATTTTCTCTTATAACCATGTTATAAGGGAAAATAATACAATCTACACAACCTTGAACCCGAACCTGAACTTCTGTGAATAAGTTTGGGTCTGGGTACCACAGTCGGTTTTTTAGCATGCGCGTGCAAAACACATTGCACCCGCGCGATAAAAACTGAACAACGTAACGCAATTGCAGTCAAAACTGACTGCAATTGCGTACCTACTCGCGCAAGTTTGCCTCAATGCACCAGGACGCATCCGGACCTAATCCAGACACGCTCGTGAAAGAGGCCTTAGCCAATGTTGAGTTATTACAGAGAATTACCTTATTCAGGACCTTCATGCATTAACATTTCTCCATATGGAGAATTGTCCTATGCGGCCCTGCAAGGAAATTGAAACCTTCTGGACATTATAGCTGATCACAGTTGATCCAAGCTGCAAGATGATTGTTGATCAACTTGATCGGGAAACCGTTCAAATCTGGATCCATTCAGGACTCTCAGGCTTTGTTCATACTTATTCATGGTTCATGATTATGTTCTGTCAACTTTATTTCCTAAATGGGCATTGCTAATAAAGGGAAAACGCTAATGTGCCAAGCCAATTAATAGTCAATCGGATCTATCACAGATCCAGTAATGGAGCCTACAGTATGAGGTTAGTATTAACCACCTCCGGACCGCTGTACGCAGATTCGCGTTCCGGAGGTGGCAGCGCTGCGCACAATCACGCATATACGCGTCATCTCGCGAGACGCGAGATTTCGCTCAAAGCCGGCCCGCGCATGCGCATCGCGGGCCGGCAAAATTCAAAGAACAAGTTCGGCACCAGCCTGCCAGCAACGATCATTGGCTGGCAGGCTGGCGATTTTCAAAAAATCCAATCAAAAGTCATATAACAGATCATATTAGTAAATATGATCTGTTATATGGCTTGTCTGCTCCTGTGCTGGTCCTTTTCGTCGGTTGGATCCAGCACAGGAGCAGACTGAACTGTGAGTACACCAAACACTACACCTTAGCCCCAGATCACCCCCCTGCACCCCAATTAACCCTTTGATCACCCCTTTGATCGCCCCTGTCAATCACTAGTGAAAGGAAAAAAAGTGATCAGTGTAAACTGTCACTTTTTTTTTTTCACTGGTATTGGCTGTTAGGTTTTAGGGATAGTTTAGGCCCCTTGGTTAGGTAGTTAGCGTCAGTTAGCGCCCACCCCACCGCACCGCAGTCACTTTTATTCGCTGAATAGCGTATCGCTAATCAGCATTTGTACTTTTATAGTATCTGTAAGTGATCAAAACTGATCACGGTCAGATCTATAATAGTATTAGTGTCACTTTAGTTCGCCCTCCACCCAAAACGCAGTGTTTGCCCGATCAGGCCTGATCGGTCGCCCACACGTGCGTTCACCCACGCCCGCCCCACCGCAGTGACAAAAAAAATATATTTTTTGATCACTGCACATTCATTTTACACGCACTGCGGCGATAAAAAAATCAGTTTTGATATTTTTTATCAACCGCAGCGGCCTCCGGTACTTCGCTAGCCTCCCCTTTGTAAGACAGGCTTGCTTTTTTTCTTGGGTAGTCTCAGGGAATACCCCTAAATTTAGTAGTCCAAATGTCAAACAGGGGGTATTCTTCTGAAGAGGCCTACAGGATTCTGACCCAGTCGGATGAGGAGTGGGAACCCTCATCTGACGAATCTAGCGGGTCAGAATATGAACCTGTAGAAAGCAGTGGCTCTCTGACCCAAAGTTCGGACGAGGAGGTTGAGGTCCCTGGCAGCACCAGGCGTACCCGGCCCCGTGTCGCTAGACCACAGGTTATGCAGGATCCGCTTCAAGAGCAGCAGAGTGGGGCTGTCGCTGCCGGATCACGTGGTGAGGCATAAACAAGCAGCGCAGCCCTCCCTGGACCTAGTACCCACACTGCCGTACAACATGGTGACGTGGCGAGCACCAGAAGGGCAGTTGAAGCTGGTACGGTGGCACGTGCACTAGTTACCCCGTCGCAGCCACCGCACAGACAGGCCCGTAGAGCCCCTAGAATCCCTGAGGTGCTGGCAAACCCTGATTGGCAGTCACCAACTTCAGCCGCACCTGTAGTTCCCCCTTTCACCGCCCAGTCTGGAGTTCGGGTTATGACAGCTCAAATCGGTTCGGCCCTGGGATTTTTTGAGCTGTTCTTGACTGCGGAGCTCTTGGACTTAGTCGTGGCAGAGACAAACCGGTATGCCACACAATTTATATCCGCCAACCCGGGAAGCTTTTATGCCCAGCCTTTCCGGTGGAAACCAGTCCAAGTTTCCGAACTTAAATTTTTTTTGGGCCTTCTCCTCAACATGGGCCTGACAAAAAAGCATGAATTGCGGTCATATTGGTCCACGCACCCGATTCATCACATGCCCATGTACTCTGCTGCTATGTCCAGGGCACGATTTGAGGCCATCCTCCGTTTCCTGCATTTTAGCGACAACACCACCTCCCGTCCCAGAGGCCACCCAGCTTTTGACCGGCTCCACAAAATTCGGCCCCTCATAGACCATTTCAACCAGAAATTTGCAGATTTGTATACCCCCGAGCAAAACATCTGCGTAGACGAGTCCCTAATACATTTTACCGGGCGCCTTGGCTTCAAACAGTACATCCCAAGCAAGCGTGCCCGGTATGGGGTCAAATTGTATAAGCTCTGTGAAAGGGCCACAGGCTATACCCACAAATTTCGGATCTATGAGGGAAAAGATCAGACCCTGGAGCCGGTCGGTTGCCCTGACTACCTGGGGAGCAGTGGGAAGACAGTCTGGGACTTGGTGTCACCCTTATTCGGCAAGGGGTACCATCTTTATGTGGACAATTTTTACACAAGTGTGGCCCTAGAACGGATTTGCGCCTGTGGCACCGCGCAAACTAGTCGCGTGGGCTTCCCCCAACGGCTTGTAACCACCCGTCTTGCAAGGGGGGAGAGGGCTGCCTTGTGTAACGAAGAACTGCTCGCGGTGAAATGGAGAGACAAGCGTGACGTTTACATGCTCTCCTCCATTCACGCAGACACGACAATCCAAATTGAGCGAGCAACCCGTGTCATTGAAAAGCCCCTCTGTGTCCACGACTATAATGTATAATGCGCTCATGGGAGGGGTGGACTTCAATGACCAGATGTTGTCTCCGTATTTAGTTTCCCGCAGAACCAGACGCTGGTATAAGAAGGTGTCTGTATATTTAATTCAATTGGCGCTGTACAATAGTTTTGTTCTCTACAGTAAGGCTGGGAGAACACGATCTTTCCTCAAATTCCAGGAAGAGATCATCGAGAACCTCCTTTACCCAGGAGGTTCCGTGGCCCCATCCACCAGTGTAGTTAGCCGTCTACACGAGCGACATTTCCCCAGTGTCGTTCCTGGTACCTCAACCCAACCGTCACCCCGAAAAAGATGTCGTGTCTGTAGCAGGAGTGGAATAAGGCGTGACACCCGCTATTTCTGTCCTGACTGTCCTGACCACCCTGCCCTATGCTTTGGTGAGTGTTTCCGGAAGTACCACACACAGGTACACCTAGCATAGGGATTGCATCTCACAGGACAGGCACACAGGGCTATTAGGGCCCTTTTACTCTCAGCTGCTGCAAACCTCTCCTTTCACCTGGGATAAAGTGCATAACGTACTTCACCACATCTTTGGGCGATTTGCGCTTTGCACATTGTCCCATGGGGAAGGAGAGGTTTGTTCTATAAAGGTAAAAAAAACTAAACAAAAAAAAAATTACCGGTAAGTAAAAAAGTTTAAAAAGTTAAAAAAAAGTTAATATGTTCTGTTCTAAAGTTAATAAAGTTATTGCTTTGCGGCCTGGTTTTTTCTTTTTTGTTTTGTTTTTTTTACCTTCCAGGTAGACCAACCGATCGACCAGCTGCAGCACTGATGTGCATTCGGACAGAAGCATTGCGCTGCTGTCAGATTACACGCAAGTCGGTGTATGCGGCGCTGCAAGACGAGATTTCTCCTCTGCAGTAAAAGATATGTTTGCCGAGGCATATGAGCTGAGGAGGTGGCGGTGTTCATATACTTTGGCAAACACTTTGTATATATAAAAAAAAAAATCCCGGCAATGATTTATTCATCCACATCGATTGATGTGAATGGAGAAATCTGGTTTGCCAGGGCATACGAGCTGAAGTGGGTATGGATGTTGGGCGGAGCTCCTATGTCCTGGCAGACGCCTTTCCCCTCCTTTTTCTTTTTTTGGCAGAGATTTTTTCATCCACATTGATCGATGCGAATGAAGAAATCTGTGCCGTTCATTTTTTTTCTTTCAGCCCAGAGGCTGAACGGAAAAAAAAAATCTCATTACCCGTATGCTCAATTTAAGGAGAATAGCAGAAACTCCTAATGCTGGGCATACATGTAATGATTGCGGAGACCCTCAAATGCCAGGGCAGTACAAACACCCCACAAATAACACCATTTTGGAAAGAAGACACCCCAAGGTATTCGCTGAGGGGCATATTGAGTCCATGAAAGATTGAAATTTTTGTCCCAAGTTAGCGGAAAGGGAGACTTTGTGAGAACAAAATCAAAAAAATCAATTTCCGCTAACTTGTGCCAAAATTTTTTTTTCAATGAACTCGCCATGCCCCTCATTGAATACCTTGGGGTGTCTTCTTTCCAAAATGGGGTCACATGTGGGGTATTTATACTGCCCTGGCATTTTAGGGGCCCCAAAGCGTGAGAAGAAGTCTGGTATCCAAATGTCTAAAAATGCCCTCCTAAAAGGAATTTGGGCCCCTTTGCCCACCTAGGCTGCAAAAAAGTGTCACACATCTGGTATCTCTGTATTCAGGAGAAGTTGAGGAATGTGTTTTGGGGTGTCTTTTTACATATACCCATGCTGGGTGAGATAAATATCTTGGTCAAATGCCAACTTTGTATAAAAAAATGGGAAAAGTTGTCTTTTGCCAAGATATTTCTCTCACCCACCATGGGTATATGTAAAATGACACCCCAAAACACATTCCCCACCTTCTCCTGAGTACGGAGATACCAGATGTGTGACACTTTTTTGCAGCCTAGGTGGGCAAAGGGGCCCACATTCCAAAGAGCACCTTTCGGATTTCACAGGTCATTTACCTACTTACCACACATTAGGGCCCCTGGAAAATGCCAGGGCAGTATAACTACCCCACAAGTGACCCCATTTTGGAAAGAAGACACCCCAAGGTATTCCGTGAGGGGCATGGCAAGTTCCTAGAATTTTTTATTTTTTGTCACAAGTTAGTGGAAAATGATGATTTTTTTTTTTTTTTTTTTCATACAAAGTCTCATATTCCACTAACTTGTGACAAAAAATAAAAACTTCCATGAACTCACTATGCCCATCAGCGAATACCTTGGGGTCTCTTCTTTCCAAAATGGGGTCACTTGTGGGGTAGTTATACTGCCCTGGCATTCTAGGGGCCCAAATGTGTGGTAAGGAGTTTGAAATCAAATTCTGTAAAAAATGACCTGTGAAATCCGAAAGGTGCTCTTTGGAATATGGGCCCCTTTGCCCACCTAGGCTGCAAAAAAGTGTCACACATCTGGTATCTCTGTACTCAGGAGAAGGTGGGGAATGTGTTTTGGGGTGTCATTTTACATATACCCATGCTGGGTGAGAGAAATATCTTGGCAAAAGACAACTTTTCCCATTTTTTTATACAAAGTTGGCATTTGACCAAGATATTTATCTCACCCAGCATGGGTATATGTAAAAAGACACCCCAAAACACATTCCTCAACTTATCCTGAATACAGAGATACCAGATGTGTGACACTTTTTTGCAGCCTAGGTGGGCAAAGGGGCCCACATTCCAAAGAGCACCTTTCGGATTTCACAGGTCATTTTTTACTGAATTTGATTTCAAACTCCTTACCACACATTTGGGCCCCTAGAATGCCAGGGCAGTATAACTACCCCACAAGTGACCCCATTTTGGAAAGAAGAGACCCCAAGGTATTCGCTGATGGGCATAGTGAGTTCATGGAAGTTTTTATTTTTTGTCACAAGTTAGTGGAATATGAGACTTTGTATGAAAAAAAAAAAAAAAACATCATTTTCCACTAACTTGTGACAAAAAAAAAAAAATTCGAGGAACTCGCCATGCCCCTCACGGAATACCTTGGGGTGTCTTCTTTCCAAAATGGGGTCACTTGTGGGGTAGTTATACTGCCCTGGCATTCTAGGGGCCCAAATGTGTGGTAAGGAGTTTGAAATCAAATTCTGTAAAAAATGACCTGTGAAATCCGAAAGGTGCTCTTTGGAATATGGGCCCCTTTGCCCACCTAGGCTGCAAAAAAGTGTCACACATCTGGTATCTCTGTATTCAAGAGAAGTTGAGGAATGTGTTTTGGGGTGTCTTTTTACATATACCCATGCTGGGTGAGATAAATATCTTCGTCAAATGCCAACTTTGTATAAAAAAATGGGAAAAGTTGTCTTTTGCCAAGATATTTCTCTCACCCAGCATGGGTATATGTAAAATGACACCCCAAAACACATTCCGCACCTTCTCCTGAGTACGGAGATACCAGATGTGTGACACTTTTTTGCAGCCTAGGTGGGCAAAGGGGCCCATATTCCAAAGAGCACCTTTCGGATTTCACAGGTCATTTTTTACAGAATTTGATTTCAAACTCCTTACCACACATTTGGGCCCCTAGAATGCCAGGGCAGTATAACTACCCCACAAGTGACCCCATTTTGGAAAGAAGACACCCCAAGGTATTCCGTGAGGGGCATGGCGAGTTCCTAGAATTTTTTATTTTTTGTCACAAGTTAGCGGAAAATGATGATTTTTTTTTTTTTTTTTTCATACAAAGTCTCATATTCCACTAACTTGTGACAAAAAATAAAAACTTCAATGAACTCACTATGCCCATCAGCGAATACCTTGGGGTCTCTTCTTTCCAAAATGGGGTCACTTGTGGGGTAGTTATACTGCCCTGGCATTCTAGGGGCCCAAATGTGTGGTAAGGAGTTTGAAATCAAATTCTGTAAAAAATGACCTGTGAAATCCGAAAGGTGCTCTTTGGAATATGGGCCCCTTTGCCCACCTAGGCTGCAAAAAAGTGTCACACATCTGGTATCTCTGTATTCAGGAGAAGTTGAGGAATGTGTTTTGGGGTGTCATTTTACATATACCCATGCTGGGTGAGATAAATATCTTGGTCAAATGCCAACTTTGTATAAAAAAATGGGAAAAGTTGTCTTTTGCCAAGATATTTCTCTCACCCAGCATGGGTATATATAAAATGACACCCCAAAACACATTCCCCACCTTCTCCTGAGTACGGAGATACCAGATGTGTGACACTTTTTTGCAGCCTAGGTGGGCAAAGGGGCCCATATTCCAAAGAGCACCTTTCGGATTTCACAGGTCATTTTTTACAGAATTTGATTTCAAACTCCTTACCACACATTTGGGCCCCTAGAATGCCAGGGCAGTATAACTACCCCACAAGTGACCCCATTTTGGAAAGAAGAGACCCCAAGGTATTCGCTGATGGGCATAGTGAGTTCATAGAACTTTTTATTTTTTGTCACAAGTTAGTGGAATATGAGACTTTGTAAGAAAAAAAAAAAAAAAACATCATTTTCCGCTAACTTGTGACAAAAAATAAAAAGTTCTATGAACTCACTATGCCCATCAGCGAATACCTTAGGGTGTGTACTTTCCGAAATGGGGTCATTTGTGGGGTGTTTGTACTGTCTGGGCATTGTAGAACCTCAGGAAACATGACAGGTGCTCAGAAAGTCAGAGCTGCTTCAAAAAGCGGAAATTCACATTTTTGTACCATAGTTTGTAAACGCTATAACTTTTACCCAAACCATTTTTTTTTTACCCAAACATTTTTTTTTTATCAAAGACATGTAGAACAATAATTTTAGAGCAAAATTTATATATGGATCTCGTTTTTTTTGCAAAATTTTACAACTGAAAGTGAAAAATGTCATTTTTTTGCAAAAAAATCGTTAAATTTCGATTAATAACAAAAAAAGTAAAAATGTCAGCAGCAAAGAAATACCACCAAATGAAAGCTCTATTAGTGAGAAGAAAAGGAGGTAAAATTCATTTGGGTGGTAAGTTGCATGACCGAGCAATAAACGGTGAAAGTAGTGTAGGTCAGAAGTGTAAAAAGTGGCCTGGTCTTTCAGGGTGTTTAAGCACTGGGGGCTGAGGTAGTTAAACATTGCTTATACAAGTTGTGGCACTCCATCTGCCATGCTGGAACTGTGGTGTCCCATTGCCGAAGATACAATATGGCTCCCTGCTATGCACTGAAAAGGAGTTTTCTTGCATTCCTCCTTATTATGTCCTCCAGATTTTCTGTGTTTTCTCTTGTCAAATATGTACACCCCATGGACTCTTCCTCCTCCAAGAAGGTTCAGATAACACACCGTACAGAAGCCCCAACTCTTAAAGGGTTATCCCATGACTGATGCATCATATAGTACATGAAAATCTCTTTCTAACAAAGCTAGAACCAGCTCTGTACCTCACATGGACCCAGAGATCTCTCCATTCATTTATCTACTAGATTTATATCAACCGGGCAGCTAAGGGGGTGTGTCCATGTTCTCCCTATCACAAGTCAGGAGGCATTTGAAGGATAAACTGAGCATGTGTGTCCATTTCAGTAAGCCGGACAAAGAAATATATAAAAAAAGAAAACAGCAGGTGTCGCTATACAGATATATTTTATTGAATAACTCAGTGACTATGCTAAATGTTTAATTGCATGCATGGTGGCTCAGTGGTTCAAATCCAACCAAGGACAACATCTGCATGGAGTTTGTATGTTCTCCCCGTGTTTGCGTGGGTCTCCTCCGGGTACTCCGGTTTACTCCCACTCTCCAAAGACATACTGATAGGGACCTTAGATTGTGAGCCCCATTGGGGACAGTTGGGTGATAATGTCTGTAAAGCACTGCGGAATATAGTAGCGCTATATAAGTGCATAAAATAAATTATAAACGCATCCAGGTGCTGGTTTGAAAACTTTAGAATATTTTTTGTTGGACAAGCCCTTTAAGTAGTGGGAAAGGCCCTCCTTCTAAGGAGTCGCAGAGAGACTTTCTTCTTCATGCATTTTGGGGGTATTTAGTGGATGCACTGATAGGACATCTTACATATATCTTATTCTAAAGAGGTTTGTTCTGGTGAAAGGTTAATGGCTGCCTCCATGGTTTTATTGAGAAAATTATCTACAGTAATTGACTTTAAAGACATTTTACATGGACACCCCTTTGCTGTGGGTGTATCTTGTTAATGGAGCAATGCCCCAGCTAATTATGGCAAGTGGAGATAACCTTTAAAAAAGCAGCAAAATAATTAATCATGAGGAGCCATATGCCTGCCATAGGTGGTTACCAACGAACTCTGTTTTACAAACATTTAACACCTTGATGAGGTGTTAGGTGCTAACTGGTGGAAAATCATTAACAAGATGATTCTGTCATAGAAAAAAGCTAGTATTAATAGAAGGATTATGTAGCCATTCATAACAGTGTAGATGGTTATAGTTAGCTATAATTTTAGTAAAATATGCTTGCATAGATTACATTTCCCACAATTCTTTGTGCATAATCCATGTAGAAATCTGTGTGAAAACTGTGGCAAATCCACATTTAGTGTTGGGCCCAAGTATTCGAATAGCAAATATTATTTGCGAATATACTTAGAGAATTCGCGAATATTTAGAATATAGTGATATATATTCGTAATTTCGAATATTCTAGATTTTTTTTCATCAGTAACCTCCCTTCTTGCTTGTGGGCCAATGAGAAGGCTGCAATATCTTTCTCTGAGCTAAGCAACATCCCTAGCAACCAATAGGAAAGTTGCCTACCCCTTACTATATAAGAACCTCCCCAGCAGCCCTTGTATGCAGTATTTTGCAGATCTGAAAGAGATAGCAGTGTTATTACTGTGCTCTGTGCTTTCCTGTGTCATTACATTAGATAGATAGTTAGTTAGTTAGTTAGCTAATATATATTATACAGATAGTTAGTGGGAGATAGTCAGTGTAGGTTAGATAGTGATATAGTGTAGCTGATAGTGTCTGCTGTCCATACATACATGCTACAGACATAGTGCTGTGATGTCACAAGTTCACGACAATATTTTGTGCACCAATCAATAATAAGTAGTCAGACCTGTTAAAATGTGAAGTTGCACGTATTGCGACAAAATTTGCATCATTGGTGCCGATTTCGCAATCGCGAATATATTGGAGCACTCTATCTGCTTATAAACCTATTGTAATGTTCTGCCGTGCCAACCATATTCTACAGTCTAAGGAAACTTCTGGCAGCTTGAAAATTGTTGCTATAGTGACCCATGCCTGTATTTCAAGCGCATTACATGAATATTACATTGCCGATTTTTCGAGATTTTTTTGCGAATATAGGACGAATATTCTACCAAATATTTGCGAAATATCGCAAATTCGAATATTGCCCCTGCCGCTCATCACTAATCCACACCCCATTCTTTCCAATGAGAATCCACTTTGCCATTCACACAGATTTGAAATTATGACCTTTCTTGGCATAGTACGGTACATGGAAACGAGGACAAAATGTGTAGAAACCACGGCTGGTGTCCAGAATGAGGATCTGCCCTATTGAATGGGGTTAAACTGTAGACAGTTCTGAAGAACTGCATCAGGAATTCAAATGCTATCCTTGGATTTCTGCCATGGATTCTGCAGCAAATACACAATGGATTTTTTAATCATGTATTTAAGCCATGTGAGAATACCTTTACTATTCCCATTACGTTTAAGTGCCATCAAGGTCTATGGACCTTACAAATAATAAGCCTCCCGTTTCATCTCTTCTTCAGGTCTTCATGCTTCTCAATGACGTGATGAAGATTCTTCACCTCCATTCATCTTGTTTTAAGATCATCCTCACCTCCTTCAAACAAAGTGGCCCTTTCCAAGTTCTCTTGATATTTCCGATCTGAGACTTCTCATTCAGCCAGCCTGTACCCCGCTTTGTACAGAGCAAAACTCTGAATCAATGCTGTCTACAGAGTACACTGGTTTCGCTCATTAGCGAAAATGATGTAGGGGGTTCAAATGGTACCTGCTCTTTTAATGTGCTAGCAGCCATGTTCTCCCTTCCCTGAGATATATCTGCAATAAAGCTTCAGCCTGGTCAAATGTGCTTCAAGTTGAAGTTTTGACTGGGTCTGGTCAAGTATTTACTTATTTTACTTGCCATCCTATATCGCAAAGAAGAACCACAGAAGTACCATAACTTGGACACTTGCAGATCCTTTATGGTCTTTCAACTTAAACAGTACCACTTATATTGTTAACTGCATCTTTCATGTAACAACATGACAGGGGTATTGGTTACTTTCTGTTCGCCCCCTCTCAATTTTAACCCCCTTTATCTCCAACCCCATCCCCCCAATAAACTCCAACCCAATGATCCATACCCTGGCAAACCTTAATAAAGACTAGGACACCAGGCTGGATTAAATTGGCCACAGCAGCCGTTTATTAACATAAATTATATATATATATATATATATATATACAATATACAAAATACTGTCCCCCATTTCCGCCGTCCCTACCCACTTCCAAAAACCAACCGCCCCAAAAAGACACCCTAAAACTCCCCGATAACCAAAACACTCAAAATAACTATGATATTTAACTAGAAACAAAATGGCACCCTTCTTCTCCCTGCACTCCTTTTCAACCCCTTATTCCACACCCCTAAACTCAACTGACCAATCCCTACTCCCCGGGGTCTCCCTGAACTAAATCCCCCGTCATGTGGGCCTCCCCTAAAGGCTCTGCCCCCCAGTCCGGCCAATACTGCAGATGCAGATCATACTGTAGTACCAAGCACGGTGCAGGCAGTAGTACCAGGCAGCTGAATGCCCAAAGCCTCTCCTGCATAGAAGGGGCTTTGAGTGTCCTATTTTTTTCTGAACACCAATAACTCCTGGTATCTTCTGCCATCTGACTTTCACTCCTAGTAGGAGTCATACATTTAAGCAACACTATGGTCATCTAGGCCTAAAGAGCCATTGGGACATTTTAATCATCAAATAATAAGCCACCACATACAGTCACGGGTAAATTAATGATTGTTTTATCCCCACCACTGACACCTCTGCATCCTCCACTTTATTCCAGCTATTGAAGACATTGCCATTTATAGCCCTATACATACAGTAGCCTTGTAGTTTACATTGCATGCCATCATGACTATTCTATATCATATCTAAGATACTCACCAGTAGGTTTTATTAACTAGACAAAGACAGCTGAAAGAAGGGGGTTGCATATCTCTGCTCTTGGTAGTTGTTTCCATTTTTTGCTCCAGCTGAATTTTTTTCCACCTCTTTTCTATTTCTGTCTTCCCATTCTTATCTTTCCTGTTCTCCAATGTTTAAATAAAAGGTCACCGATACATTGAACAATAGAAACATAATGGAATCTGTACAGAGACTGGTGTAATAGAATCCAAAGATTGTCAAAGTGATCCCAGGGAACAGCAGGCTGGTTGTAGCAAGCGATATACTTTAGTGTTCAACATAATAGTTTCCTGTAAGAAAGGAAAGACGGCTTTTGAAAACCATGTAGATTGTGTATTGAGTGCTTTCGAAGAATAGAGGCCATGATAAGTTTGAAATAAAAATGTGAAGCTCTCAGCCCTCTTTATTTAATATTTAAATTATGGTCAGGGCTAGGACAACGTCGGCGTACGCAGAGAAACCTGCCCTGAACATAGTGGCTGAATTGTGCCGGAAGCCACGGGCGCGGGTACACCAGTGAGGAAAAGGGGGCATACCTGATGGAAGCCTGAGAAAAAGGGCGGGAGGGAGGGGCGTGAGGCTCGGGCGCCTGGCTGAACGGAGGGAAGGTGACTAAATAGCCAGACGCCCCTCCCACAAATGCAGGCTGGTAACAGCCTTACAATTTATGGTCAGGGCTAGGACAACGTCGGCGTACGCAGAGAAACCTGCCCTGAACATAGTGGCTGAATTGTGCCGGAAGCCACGGGCGCGGGTACACCAGTGAGGAAAAGGGGGCAAAAAACAACAGGTAGGTACAACACTTTTATTTACAAATTACAAAGCCAGAGAACGAAAGGCATGAGATATCTCGGTTTGAGGATTGGGTATATACCTGGTAAAGCAGGAGGATCGCCACCGCCCCATGGACCGGATGACGTGAGCCGGCACCTGATGACGGGAAGCAGCGGAGGCTGCCCCTATACGAAATGAGTGCCCTGAAATTACCTTGGGGTCATAGCCTAAACCATGGGCGAGGGCACGGATATAAGTGATGAATTGCGAGGTGCTGAGAGGCTTGCCTGCATGCGGCAAGAGTGGACTGTCGGGCAATGAACCTTGGATGAGTGCTGTCAGTTGATGCAGCACTTGAACTGGGCACCAATTGTTCAAGGTCGGGTAGAGCTTGATTTCAGAGGGAGGACCCGTCTGATTGGTTTTGGTGGAGGGTAGAAGCAGAGTGTAATGGCCCTGGCCCCATGACAGATGTTGCTTCAGAGGATGGTTTTTTCGATTTGGACCAGCCAGAACCTCTCCGGGCCGGAGGAACCCATAAAAAGCGAGATACATAGCCGCTTTCAGAATCAGGCTAGTGGAGGGCCCAAAAGGATTACCATCCAATGACGAGGAGAGATCCCTGAACAACTGGCCGGATACTGGCTGCCTATGGCTCACGGATCCCTTCCCTTCCTTTTGAATGCCCCGAAGAGTGGCTTTAATAGCTTGGATGGAAAAATAGGACCTGTGACGAAGGATTGGCCAGCATAGCGTGATGTTGAAGTCCGGCCAAATAAAGTCTGATGGTACCATACGACAGAGAGAGATGCGAGTGACAATAGGCCAGGAAGGCCATGATGTAGGAGATCTCGGAGTGTTGACCCCTCGGATGATTCCTAGAGAATTTATCAAACGCCCTTAGGCCAGCCTGATAATTCCTCGCCGTATTACGTGACAACGATTTGGCGACCAGGCCCTTGGCCTCCTCTAAGAGCGAATCTAAACCAGAATGAGGGTGCTGAATTGGGGCACTGGGGTGCCTGACCGATCCGCGTCGGGTATTTCCTGAAAGAAAATTGGAAAGTTAGCATGGGAAAGCGCGTCCGCAGCCCTATTCTGCTCGCCTGAGATGTGTACGCAGCGCATGTGAAAATTATGGTGGAGGGATAACCACACTAACTTGCGTAATAACGCCATGATCCTGAGGGACTGGGCTCTGCCCTTGTTGACGATGTCCACCAAGGTCTGGCTATCCGTAACGAACGTCACGGAAGAGTTAGACCAGAGGTGACCCCAGGCCTGAGCAGCCGCCACTATGGGATATAGTTCCAAAAGGGGGGAAGATTTTAGAGCTGCAGAGTCCGAGGCTAATTCTGGCGGCCATCCGGCAGCCAGCCAATGAGATCTGAAAATGGCAGCGAACTCGGAGGAACCGGCGGCGTCGGAGAAAACCATGGGGGAAGAGGAATCCCACTGCGGAACGAACAAGGAAATGCCGTTCCAGTTAGCGAGAAAACTGCTCCACATGTCGAGATCTGCAATGGCCTGGCTGTCCAAATGGACGACAGAATCTTGTTCCGGGGCCGAGGGCAGGAGACATAGCAACCTGGAAAGGAAGGCCCTGCCTTGAGGCATAATTCTGGTGGCGAAATTAAGCATCCCCAGCAAGGATTGGAGCTCCGCCCTGGTCAGCGAGTGAGACTGGACTGCCCGGGAGATGGCTGAGCGGATCCTGAGCAACTTCTCGCTGGGGAGGCTAGCTTCCATTCTAACGGTATCTAGAATAATGCCCAGGAAGGTGACTGTAGTGGCCGGACCCTCAGTCTTGGCCGTGGCCACGGGGACCTGGAGTCGGCAAAAAATATCCAGAAGTGAATGGGGAATGGAAGGGACCTGACTGGGCCTTTCAATGAGGAGAAAATCGTCCAAGTAGTGAACGACCATGGAGAAGCCACCGTGATGGTTGAGAATCCAGTGCAGGGCTTTAGCAAGCTGTTCAAAAAGCCAAGGGCTGCTCTTGGAGCCAAAAGTAAGCCGGTTGGCAAAATAAAATTTATCTGCCCACTGGATGCCGTAGTACTTCCAAAGCTGCGGGTGTATTGGAAGCAGCTTAAAAGCGTCGGCAATATCTACCTTGGCCAACCAAGCCCCGACACCTGCTTGAAGAATGTACTGGATGGCCTCGTCAATTGAGGAATATTGCATGGAATATTCCTCAGACGGAATGAGTGAATTAAGACTGGGGATGGAGGACATATGAGGCGCGGAGAGATCATAAATGAGACGTATGAAACCCCTCTCTGCACCCATCCAATAAGAAGGCGACAAAGGAACGATCTGGGTGGTCCTGCAGGAGTGCAGCCAGTAACTCCAAGTTGAGGTCGGCTAGTCAGGAGTCCCTGGCTGACTTCCTGGGACAGGAAGGACGAGGGTGGGCCCGAAAACAAAGGGAGCAGATGTGCAGTGCTCGGCACGCATTGAAAGCACAGCCCTTGGCATTAAAATTATTGCACACCTGGCTACTACCAAGGTACACAATGGGCCTACCCAATTTATCTAATGATGAGGAAGACCTGGAGGACCCGGACGGACCTGGAGTGGGCGCTGACTGAGGATCTTGCACCGGATTAGGGCACCATTCCATGGAATGAAAGATGGACTGGCAGATGGCACACAGGGGAGCCTTCAGACCTGCGAAGTGCCGGCAGAATAACTCCATGTCCAAGTCTGCCCAGTTGGACATGAACTGAAATTGATTCAGGGCTGCGGCGGCTTTGGCAGAAAACGAACGATGATAATCGTAAAATGCCGTACTTGTGCCCCAAATCCGTAATCCGGTACAAGTAAGTATCTAATTCTTCCCTGCGATTGGGATGGGCGGAGCATATTACATCCCTGTAGAGGCTGAAGGCCAGGACGAACTCGGAAACCGACAGCTTCCTATTTAACCGAGCATCCTTGGCCTTCAACACCACGGAAACCTCTCCGCAATTAATCACCTGGTTCTCGGAGATATCCTGGGAGGCAATCAAAATGGATGCTAAATTAACGTCCTTGCCTGCCAAGATATCCTTCTTAATATGCTCCGGAACGAAGTGGGAAGGAGCAATTTGGGGGGTGGCAGAAGGCCTACCTGCAACGTCCGGAGGAATGGCAGGAATGACTGCCGAACCTGGAGATTGCGGTGAGGCTGCTGGCCTGGATTCTAAAACTGCGACCCTATTCTGAATGTCCGTGACTGAGCTAACGAGTCCGGTGATGGATGACTGGATCTGGGCTAGAGCCAGCCGGATGGAGTCGCTATTGGACTGCTCAGCTGTCGGACCCGGAGTGGTCATCAGGAGCCGGTATAATTCGGCCTTGCGGGCCGTCGCGGGATGCCGAATCCCCCTGCGATTGAGTTCGGCGATTAACTTTGGCACAGTCCAACTCCTTAGAGATGTGTTGCTAAAATGCCCCGAGACGGATGATCCTGGCATGGAGAGGTTGTCCTCCATATCGGACATGTGAGACATGATGACCTGACGGAAATGTGAACGGATTTAGAAAGATGATTTCCAAAAACCCCAATCGATTAAGTGGAAACTAATAAAAAGAACGGACTTGAGTATCAAACTGAGAGCTAACCCTACCCCAGTGACCGTCTCTGAGCCGACTTACCTGGAATTACCTCGAAATTCCTAGATGAAACGAAGGAGAGGAAGGAAAAATAACAACTGCCCAATCTAAAGGAAGGAACAACCGACATCAGCATAGATGTAAAACCCTAAGAAAATGCAGACAAAACCTGGGCGATCCAGGAACATTGACAACCTGGGCGATCCAGGAACATTGACAACCTGGGCGATCCAGGAACATTGACAACCTGGGCGATCCAGGAACATTGACAACCTGGGCGATCCAGGAACATTGACAACCTGGGCGATCCAGGAACATTGACAACCTGGGCGATCCAGGAACATTGACAACCTGGGCGATCCAGGAACATTGACAACCTGGGCGATCCAGGAACATTGACAACCTGGGCGATCCAGGAACATTGACAACCTGGGCGATCCAGGAACATTGACAACCTGGGCGATCCAGGAACATTGACAACCTGGGCGATCCAGGAACACTGACAACCTGGGCGATCCAGGAACATTGACAACCTGGGCGATCCAGGAACACTGACAACCTGGGCGATCCAGGAACATTGACAACCTGGGCGATCCAGGAATGTTGACCACCTGGGCGATCCAGACAATTGACAACCTGGGCGGAACCAGTGACGTGACACCCTGGGAAAACCGCAAGGCACGGGAAGACCCCGGATGATCCACCGGACCCTGAAAAGTGGAAGGATCCGGAGACGGAAGCAACGTGACGTAGCAGAACCGTAGAATTGGACAGTAATGTATCACCAACTTCACGGCGCAAATTCTGGCAATGTGATGCTGAGGCAGTGACGAGGACGGACTGACTGTAGGGAAACGTTCCCCCCCTGATAAATGGCATTTATAAAGATTCCTTTTTTTTTTTTTTTTGCTCCCTTCTTCTGCTGTCTTTTTTTTTTTTTTTTTCGTGCCCTGCCTAATAGAGGGCATATGGTTGAAAACTGGGTCTCCCCCCCCCCAGAATGAGAACGCTGCCTGCATCACATAGCCAGAAATGCCCGAATCACTTGTGCTAACCATTGCTGAAAAAAAATAAAAAATTTAGGAGAGTGCATAGGTGGCGAAAAGAGGGAACAAAACTGACAGCCCAAGTGAAAACTACTTAGTACCCCCAGTAGCGCGGCACGTGATCGGCAAGATAGTGAACCAGGACGCCGATTGCCGGCGCTGCAGCCGTAATCAGTGATCGGAACTAGGCAGGGGGAGAGGACCAGTACCACCAGGGGGGGCGAGCCCCGACGTGAGGCTCAGCTGGTGCGGCGCGAACTGCACCTCGATTACCTGGAGAGGAGGGCGATGGAGAGGATGCCGGCGGTGCCTGTATGCTGGAACCGGAAGGAGGTCACGAAAAAGAGAGAGGAAGGAGCGCGATACCACGGAATGCGTGAGGCTCGGGCGCCTGGCTGAACGGAGGGAAGGTGACTAAATAGCCAGACGCCCCTCCCACAAATGCAGGCTGGTAACAGCCTTACAATTAGTATTTTCCCCAGTAAACCTAAAATACTTATAAAATGAGTTACAACTTTTTTGTACTATATACTACATTTAGTTCTGATGTTGTATCAGATCCAAGTTTAACACAGATATACAGCGCCAGAAACAGTATCACTACATACCATAAGTCCAACACTGGAACTAAACTGAACATAAACTAAACTACATATAAGGTATACAGAAACAGAACAAAGCTCATATCACAAATACAGCACCAGAACCAATATTATTACAGAAATATAGCACCAACACCTAATAAAAACTAATAACATAAATATAGCACTCCAACCAAGCTCCCAAGCTCAGTACATAAATACAGGACCAGAACCAAGCTTATAATATAAATCCAGCACCAGAAACAAATTCATAACTCGAATACAGCAACAGAATCAAGCTTATAATATAAATACAGCTCCAGAGCCAAGTTTATAACTAACATATTACCAGAACCAATGTTCTAACATAAACACAGCACCAAAGGCAAGTTTATAACATAAATACAACACCAGAGCCAAGCTGAGTAAATAACAAAGCACAGAGCTAATCTTATAATATAAAAACAGCACAAGAGCCAAGCTTTTAACCTTTATAAACTATCGTAGCACAATAAGAAAAAAGAACACCTGGAAAATTTAAAGGGGTTGTCCATTTTCTGTTTACAGTTGACCAATTTGTTTCTAAGATGATTATATGGCACTTACTTATATAGCTTTTATTGAAATGTTACATATTTCCAAGCTCTTTCAACCTGGACCTATAGTTCAGTCAATGTGGTTGTTTACTGCTGCACATGGGAGATCTGTCATCCATCCAGTCCCAGGAATTCTCACCGGAAAAAGGATATGGTGATCGAGCTGGCCGAGTTGCTGAATACCCTAAAGAGCATGTTGTGTTGTACGGGCAGTGTGTGAGTGGGCATAATCTTGTTGGAATCCTATGACTCCTAACTATAGAAATGCAGTAGAACTAGTTCCATGATGTACTGAACATTCCAATGGCTAGTCAATGTTTCCTCCATAAATACCAGATGGCCATGGTGGCTAATGGCGGCTCACACCATGACATTTGGTTTTAGTCTTGTGTGTCTCCACACTATGCATAATGATAGTAGGTGCTCTCCAGCCCTCCTTCGAACTCTGATAAGGCCATCATTACTATCAAGGAATAACCTACTTTCATTATTGGAAACTACTCTTTGCCACTGATAGCTACATCCGTGTTCTTAGATGAATAAAAAGGTAATCATATCTGCTCTGAAGCGGGTGAAGTGGAATTCGATCCGAATTTCAGGAAAAATTTTATTCGCACTGAAGCCGAATTTCCTCACTCTTTGTGGTAACGAATCGCATTTTTTCCTAAAATGGCTGCTGCACATGTTAGGGCATGGAGCAAAGAACTCTGGGAACGAGGGATCACCCACAATGCCATGCATGCAACCAATCAGCCAGCCAGCCCCTTTGATGTCCCAGCCCTATAAATAGCCTCAGCCATTTTGAATTCTGCCATTTTCCGTCAGCAGGCTCTAGGGACAGTGGTAGGAAAGACTTCATTGTGCTGTAAAATCGATTTAGAAGTTCAGGGAAAGATTATTCAAGGTGTTGGGAAAGGATAGGGAGGCATTATCTACACTACAGTATAAAATGAGAACAGGGTGCAATAGGGGAGTGTACAGTCTGGGTAATAGGAGCGATTCTATTATACCTTGCTGCACTAATTGGAGATCCAAATTGCAGTTATACTGCTGCTTTTAGGTTGTTTGCACTACATGATACATCAGTAATTCCAGCAAATCTTGTTTGCAAATGGGGTGCAAGTTCTGTGTGATACAGCTTCTTACGGGGTGTATTAATAGGAAAGATATGTACGTCCTATTAGCCATTATCCAGTAAATTTTATTTGCTATACTTTTTTGGGGAGGCTCATTAATAGTAAAAAGAATACGTCTTAATTGCCGTTCTGCGGTGAAGTTACATTGTACTACATTGTACTATGGAACTCTCTGCCTGAGGAGGTGGTGATGGTGAGTACAATAAAAGAATTCAAGAGGGGCTTGGATGAATTTCTGGAGTGTAATAATATTACAGGTTATAGCTACTAGAGAGGGGTCGTTGATCCAGGGAGTTATTCCATTAAGTGGGGATAATTGGCTTGTACCTCACATTTTTTTTTTACCTTCCTCTGGATCAACTTGCAGGATAACAGGCCGAACTTGATGTACACATGTCTTTTTTTGGCCTTATATACTATGTTACTATGTTACAGTTATTTATGGGGCGTATTAATAGGAAATATACCTCCGTTCTAGTAGCTGTTCTGCGGTGATTTTTTTTTTTTTTGGGGGGGTGTATTAATAGGGAAAAAAAAGGAAAAGGTATATGTCATAATTGCCGTTCAGCAGTGAAGTTACATTGTGCTACAGCCATTTATGGGGTGTATTAAAAGGAAATATACGTACGTCCTATTAGCCGTTCTGCAGTTAATTGTGATTGTTGTACTTTTTTGGGGGGGTTTAATAATAGGAAAAATATACGTCTTAATTGCAGTTCTGCGGTGAAGTTACATTGTACTACAGCCATTTATGGTGTGAATTAAAAGGAAATATACGGATGTCCTATTAGCCATTCTGCAGTGAATTGTGATTGTTATACTTTTTTAGGGGGGTTCATTAATAGGAAAAAATATATGTCTTAATTTCCATTCTGCAGTGAAGTTACATTGTACTACAGCCATTTCTGGGGTGTATTAAAAGGAAATATACGTACGTCCTATTAGCCGTTCTGCGGTGAATTGTAATTGTTACATTTTTGGGGGAGGGGTTTATTAATAGAAAAAATATATGTCTTAATTGCCGTTCTGCGGTGAAGTTACAATATACTACTGCCATTTATGTGGTGTATTAAAAGGAAATAAACATATGTCCTATTAGCCATTTTCAATTGAATTGTGATTGTTATATTTTTTTAGGGGAAATATAATAGTAGAAAAAATATATGTCCTAATTGCCGTTCTGCGGTGAAGTTACATTGTAGTACAGCCATTTACGAGGTGTATTAAAAGGAAATATACGTACGTCCTATTAGCTATTCTGCAGTGAATTGTGATTGTTATATTTCTTTTTTTTGGGGTGTATTAATAGGAAAAAGAATACGTCTTAATGGCCATCCTTCGGTGAAGTTACATTGTGCTACAGCCTTTTTTGGGGTGTATTATTTTAATTTTAATTTAATTCTTTTTATTATCAGACAGACAGGTGACAGGCCCTTCAAAGGGAACTGGCAGTGGCCAAAATGTTTCTGTCGCAGGCAGAAGTAGCAGCAGAAGAAGGGGGGTGGCAGCAGGAGTCGCAGCGAGACACCTAAGTTCCCAGTGTCATCTAGCGGTCGTGTCTTGACCAGCAACCCAGCGGTGCTTAAATGGTTGATTCGGTCTTCGACTTTGTTGCAAGTGTCATCAGACACCCCCAGCCAAGAGTCGGTGGGCTACTCTGACACGACACTTAGTTGACATCGCCCCGGAAGCAGGCCCTTTGCCCCCAAATGTCCTCAACCTGCCTCTGTCATTTTCTGTTCCCTCAGTGCGAGAAGTATTACTGTCAGGTCCAAAAATATTGGGACATCAACACAATTCTAACATTTTTGGCTCTATACACCACCACAATGGATTTGAAATGAAACGAACAAGATGTGCTTTAACTGCAGACTGTCAGCTTTAATTTGAGGGTATTTACATCCAAATCAGGTGAATGGTGTAGGAATTACAACAGTTTGCATATGTGCCTCCCATTTGTTAAGGAACCAAAAGTAATGGGACATAATAATAATCATAAATCAAACATTCACTTTTTAATACTTGGTTGCAAATCCTTTGCAGTCAATTACAGCCTGAAGTCTGGAACGCATAGACATCACCAGATGCTGGGTTTCATCCCTGGTGATGCTCTGCCAGGCCTCTACTGCAACTGTCTTCAGTTCTTGCTTGTTCTTGGGGCATTTTCCCTTCAGTTTTGTCTTCAGCAAGTGAAATGCATGCTCAATCGGATTCAAGTCAGGTGATTGACTTGGCCATTGCATAACATTCCACTTCTTTCCCTTAAAAAACTCTTTGGTTGCTATTTCAGTATGCTTTGGGTCATTGTCCATCTGCACAGTGAAGCGCCGTCCAATGAGTGCTCAAGCATTTGGCTGAATATGAGCAGATAATATTGCCCGAAACACTTCAGAATACTTCCTGCTGCTTTCGTCAGCAGTCACATCATCAATAAATACAAGAGAACCAGTTCCATTGGCAGCCATACATGCCCACGCCATGACACTACCACCACCATGCTTCACTGATGAGGTGGTAAGCTTAGGATCATGAGCAGTTCCTTTCTTTCTCCATATTCTACTCTTCTCTTCCCATCACTCTGGTACAAGTTGATCTTTGTCTCATCTGTCCATAGGATGTTGTTCCAGAACTGTGAAGGATTTTTTAGATGTCGTTTGGCAAACTCTAATCTGGCCTTCCTGTTTTTGAGGCTCACCAATGGTTTACATCTTGTGGTGAACCCTCTGTATTCACTCTGGTGAAGTCTTCTCTTGATTGTTTACTTTGACACACATACACCTACCTCCTGGAGAGTGTTCTTGATCTGGCCAACTGTTGTGAAGGGTGTTTTCTTCACCAGGGAAAGAATTCTTCGGTCATCCACCACAGTTGTTTTCCGTGTTCTTCCAGGTCTTTAGGTGTTGCTGAGCTCACCGGTGCGTTCCTTCTTTTTAAAAATGTTCCAAACAGTTGTTTTGGCCACGCCTAATGTTTTTGCTATCTCTCTGATAGGTTTGTTTTGTTTTTTTCAGCCTAATGATGGCTTACTTCATTGATAGCGACAGCTCTTTGGATCTCATTTTGAGAGTTGACAGCAACAGATTCCAAATGCCAATAGCACACTTGAAATGAACTCTGGACCTTTTATCTGCTCATTGTAATTGGGATAATGAAGGAAAAACACACACCTGGCCATGGAACAGCTGAGAAGCCAATTGTCCCATTACTTTTGGTTCCTTAACAAGTGGGAGGCACATATGCAAACTGTTTTAATTCCTATACCGTTCACCTGATTTGGATGTAAATCAAAATTAAAGCTGACAGTCTGCAGTTAACGCACATCTTGTTTGTTTCATTTCAAATCCATTGTGGTGGTGTATAGAGCCAAAAATGTTAGAATTGTGTCAATGTCCCAATATTTATGGACCTAATTGTATATTATATTATAGTATTCTTATATAATATATTATTATTATTAGTATTATATACCGTAGCCTCGGCTCCACTTTTCAGCGAGGACGAGCTACTAGAGGACAGTCAGTAGCTACTGCCCAGGAAAGATCTGGAGGAGACATCCGTCGCTTCCTCCTGTAGGCGGGCAAGTAGTGATGATGAGAGTCGCGTGGAAGGAGGTGTTGTGAGTGGTCAGGCTCCTGGCCCTGAGACCGTTGAGGGGGACATTAGTGACGTGCAGACAGTAGTGGATGATGATGATGTAGCCGATTGTACTTGGGAGCTGGGTGAAGAAGGGGCTTCATTATCATCATCAGAAGAAGAGGGTGGCAGCTTCCGTGTGAGGCAGCGGCTGAGCCAGCAGGGTGGTAGCGTGGCCGTTAGTCAGCAGGGTGGCAGCAGTGGGAGTTCGGGAGCCAAACTTGCCCGGGGTGGACCACCAGATTCGTAGGAGTCTACCTGCCCGGAAAGTAGCAGTGCAGGGGTTCACGGAGGCAGCGGTAGCAGGCAGTCAGCACGGAGTGTTGGAGGGGAAATGCGATACTCAGCAGTGTAAGATATCCTGAAAATGGCCAGTAAACTTTGCATGCTCTTCAGTCACTGTTACACCGCAAAGCACACCCTCCTTGAGCTGCAGCGGCAGAACAGCATCCCCCAACATAGGTTGATATGCAATGTTTCCACCTGTTGGAATTCCACCCTCCATAAGTTGGACCGATTATATGAACAGAGAAAGGCCATAAACGATTTCTTGATGATACAGGCTGACAGAGGTACTTCCATGTGTAACTTCGATGTTAGACAGTAGCAGCTCATGCGTGACACCTGCCGTTTGCTCGGGTCCTTTGAGGAGTCCACTTTTTTTGTCAGTCGCTAGGACTATGGGATGAACAACTTCATTCCACTGATTCATGTCCTGGAACAGAAGCTGCTAAAGCTGGCTGGCCAGGGGACAGGAGACGTGGCGACTACATCTCACGGCCACATGAGCCCTGTGGGGGCAGAACTAGAGGAGGAGGAGGAAATTCGAGCACAAGCAATGCGTAGGGAAATGGCTGGTTTTTCTACACAGTTGACAGGAGAGGAGGAGCAGGAGCAGCTGGAAGAGCTAAAGGGCCATGAGGAAGATGAGGCAGATGACCCAGACACACCGTGACAGTATGCAGTGGAGATGGAGGCAGGTGGTCCCTCCGAGTCACTTGCGCAAATGGCCTGATGCATGCTCAGTTGCTTGCGTAGTGACAGATAAATTATCAGCATTCGGCAGAGGGATGACAAATGGCTGTCCACCATGTTAGACCCTCGCTACAACCGCTGAGAAGGAGGACAAACTGAACTACTAGCGAGACATACCATGTAGTCAGTTGGCCGCTGCCTATGCGTGCCATCGCCCATCCTCACGCTCTGCGCTCACGTCCCACTGCCATGGCTGCTGGGGGGGGGGGGGGGTCAGGAGCAGTACCATCTTCATCATCAGCAACTTAAGTCTAGAGTCGCTGATGAGCAGTTTTCTTCACCCGCCTACTGAAGAAACTACTCACCAGCAGCAGCAGCTAAACATAGGGCAGCAACTGAACCAGCAGGTTGTGGCATACTTGGAGTGCACCCTGCCACCCCACATCGAAGATTCCCTGGACTACTGGGCAGACAAACTCGATTTGTGGCCGCAACTGGCTGAGTTTGCCCTGGACAAGCTATCCTGCCTGGCCAGCAATGTGGCATTAGAGCGGGTAATAAGTGTCCCTATGCGTGTATTTCTGAAAGGCACAGTGTTCTACACCACTATACAGGCTCTCTGCAGCCAGGAAATAGCTGTTTGTTAACGCGATTCACCACAAATAAATTCAGATCGAATCGAATCTTTTTGGAAAATTCGACGAACCGACCAAATCGATTTTTTTTAGAAATTCGCTCATCTCTAGCCATAAACCAATTCCCAAGTCCCAGGCTATCATAAACTTAAATATACAATGACCATACCCAGTAAAGCTCAAGTTCAGTGCTTGCAATCCCTATATTCTTATATACAGTGGGGGAAATAATTATTTGACCCCTCACTGATTTTGTAAGTTTGTCCAATGACAAAGAAATGAAAAGTCTCAGAACAGTATCATTTCAATGGTAGGTTTATTGTAACAGTGGCAGATAGCACATCAAAAGGAAAATCGAAAAAAAAACTTTAAATAAAAGATAGCAACTGATTTGCATTTCATTGAGTGAAATAAGTATTTGAACCCCTACCAACCATTAAGAGTTCTGGCTCCCACAGAGTGGTTAGACACTTCTACTCAATTAGTCACCCTCATTAAGGACACCTGTCTTAACTAGTCACCTGTATAAAAGACACCTGTCCACAGAATCAATCAATCAACCAGACCCCAAACTCTCCAACATGGGAAAGACCAAAGAGCTGTCCAAGGATGTCAGAGACAAAATTGTAGACCTGCACAAGGCTGGAATGGGCTACAAAACCATTAGCTGGGAGAGAAGGTGACAACTGTTGGTGCGATTGTTCGAAAATGGAAGGAGCACAAAATGACCATCAATCGACCTCGCTCTGGGGCTCCACGCAAGATCTCACCTCGTGGGGTGTCAATGGTTCTGAGAAAGGTGAAAAAGCATCCTAGAACTACACGGGAGGAGTTAGTTAATGACCTCAAATTAGCAGGGACCACAGTCACCAAGAAAACCATTGGAAACACATTACACCGCAATGGATTAAAATCCTGCAGGGCTCGCAAGGTCCCCCTGCTCAGGAAGGCACATGTGCAGGCCCGTCTGAAGTTTGCCAATGAACACCTGAATGATTCAGAGAGTGACTGGGAGAAGGTGCTGTGGTCTGATGAGACCAAAATAGAGCTCTTTGGCATTAACTCAACTCGCTGTGTTTGGAGGAAGAAAAATGCTGCCTATGACCCCCAAAACACCGTCCCCACCGTCAAGCATGGGGGTGGAAACATTTTGCTTTGGGGGTGTTTTTCTGCTAAGGGCACAGGACAACTTATTCGCATAAACGGGAAAATGGACGGAGCCATGTATCGTGAAATCCTGAGCGACAACCTCCTTCCCTCTGCCAGGAAACTGAAAATGGGTCGTGGATGGGTGTTCCAGCACGACAATGACCCAAAACATACAGCAAAGGCAACAAAGGAGTGGCTCAAGAAGAAGCACATTAAGGTCATGGAGTGGCCTAGTCAGTCTCCGGACCTTAATCCAATCGAAAACCTATGGAGGGAGCTCAAGCTCAGAGTTGCACAGAGACAGCCTCGAAACCTTAGGGATTTAGAGATGATCTGCAAAGAGGAGTGGACCAACATTCCTCCTAAAATGTGCGCAAACTTGGTCATCAATTACAAGAAACGTTTGACCTCTGTGCTTGCAAACAAGGGTTTTTCCACCAAGTATTAAGTCTTTTTTTGTTAGAGGGTTCAAATACTTATTTCACTCAATGAAATGCAAATCAGTTGCTATCTTTTATTTAAAGTTATTTTTTCGATTTTCCTTTTGATGTGCTATCTGCCACTGTTACAATAAACCTACCATTGAAATGATACTGTTCTGAGACTTTTCATTTCTTTGTCATTGGACAAACTTACAAAATCAGTGAGGGGTCAAATAATTATTTCCCCCACTGTACTTACCAATACAAAAATCTACAGTGTCAGTAACAGCCCAATGATAGGCTAAGGCACACAAAAAGAAAAGCCCCTCCAAAGGAGAGAGAGCCTACCTGTGCCCTGCCTCTCATACAACAGAAGGCGTGCCTTTACCAGGTCACCTAGTATGATTATAACCACCTCATCCATTTGAAGAATTATTCACTGCATCAATACTAAGCACCATGCATTGCATGTGTATTACGTAACTACTAAGCTGAATAGAAATAAAGTTCATCAGTCCCTACCACTTAGGATTCTGAATACTCCATCGGCCCATTTTGCACAAAATAGTTTGGCCAGCCAATGCAAGCACCCAACCTTTCTGTGCACCTCCATGCTTTACAGCAAGCCACCACACTCCATCCAGGGCCAGACAATTTCCTTGGTGTTCAGGTTGTTTTTCACACACAGCTTACCATGGAAACAGTGCCAAGTCAGGTCCCAGAACTTCTATGGATTCTGATAAAATTCAAAATCCATATCCCAACCCTAGATCCTGACTTGGGAGGGCCAGAGGACTCTGGAAATGCATTGACAGAACCCTTTTGTCAAGGAATTTCCTCAACAGAGTCTCAGACCGCATCCGTGAATTACTTTCAGAACCAGAGCAGTAAGCCAGAACCTGCCAATGCAGTGTGTCAAGAACCTTCACTTGACTTTTCATCTCCCCCCCCCCCCACAGGAGAATACCCAGGGAGGAGCCTTCTCTTTCCAGAGGCTTAACAGGTTCATATTAATAAAGGTATTCACTAGGAATACCACTGGATTGATCATATCCAACCCTCCTAAGTCTCCTAGTATGGTAAATAATCTCACCTGACTTGGTTCAGCCTATTCCCCCATAACAGTTGAAAGAACAAAAGCTGTACTGTCCTCCACTGGGACTGCAAGAGTTTCCACGAGGTTCCTATGAAAATGGTTAAAGGATAACTGTCACCTTTGGACACTAATTTCAATTTTCATATATGTAGTTACTATTACCGTGATATTCCAAAATCACTAACTATTAGACTTACTTACCCCATATTTCATAAGATCCAGCCCCTAGCAACCATTCTGCACAAAACTGCAATTTCCTTATTCAGTTAAGATGGCCCCTGATGACTCATCCTGAAGCTAATCCAGCCTGCTCTCACTACCCACAATGCATTGAGCTCCTTGTGCACTAGCTTCTGCACCTCAACCAATAGGTGCTCTCCACACTTAAACACGCCCCCCTCCTGCTATCACATACACTTTAGGAACATCCCCCTCCCCTAAACAGTGCCATCCACAGATCCCACCCTAAAAAGTGCCATCCACAGATCCCCCCCTAAACAGTGCCATCCACAGATCCTCCCCTAAAAAGTAACATCCACAGATCCCCCCCCTAAAAAGTGCCATCCACAGAACCCCCTCCCCGACACTCACAGGAGTACATTTATTAACTGTAATCTGTAACTTTAACTTTAATCATCGCTCATCTCTTTACTTTGATACCTTACTCTCAGCTCCGGTAACAGCAGGCAGTGTGGGCGGCGCTCACTCACTGACGTCACGCGCCTGCTCCTCCCACTAGGCGGCGCAGGCGCGTGACATCAGTGAGTGAGCGCCGCCCGCACTGCCTGCTGTTAACGGAGCTGAGAGTAAGGTATCAAAGTAAAGAGATGAGCGATGATTAAAGTTAAAGTTACAGACTCAGCTCACCAGCTGTCACAGCAGGTTTGGCAGCGGCGGAGAATGGGAGAAATCGAGATCGGACAGGGTTAGGCCGAGGGGGCGATCATGGTGGGCTTTGGAGCCCCGCGGCGTACAGGCCGGCTGCCCCCCTTTGTGTTGGTGGCGTTGTTAATGGTGATCGCCCTCCTGGCCTTTAACTACTGGAGTGTGTCTGCCCGCCAGGCCGCCTTGCAGGGGGATCTGGTGGCTCTTCAGGAACTTGTTCAGCGCACGAAGCCTGCCCGCAGCCGGCTGGAGAAGCACCATTCTAAGCTGATCATGCAGTCGGAGGGCAACCGGCGGCAGCTGGAGCAACAGCTGGGCGAATTTCAGAACATAGGGAATCGACTGCAGGCCCGGGACCTGGAGGCCCAGCGCTGCGAGGCGGACAGGGAGAAGCTGCTGGCCAACGTGTCACTCCAGATGGTAGACATCACTCATCTAAAGGAACAGTTGCATTCTTCATCAAGAATTTTTGTGACAGGAGAATCAGCTACTTGAGTACAAGAAAAATAATACCCTGCTGCAGAAAGAACTGAAGGAAGAGAGTATACAATGCCCTGTATATTCTAACCCCCAGGCGTTCCCATGGTGACGGGGATGCTGGCCTGGGGGTTAGAATATACCATCGGATCTGAGTTTTCACGATCTCAGTGAGATCGTGAAAACTCAGATCCGATTGTATATTCTAACCCCCAGGCGTTCCCATCACCTTTATCAAAATATGGAAACAAATATATATGACAGTTATACTGTACTTTAAAAGTTGATGAATACCATGATTAGTAGTAATGATTACTTTCCAGGTACAGCAGAGCTGAAGACTCTGTAGGCGCTATGTGCATAATGGGAAATCAATCAATATAGACTGCAGCATAGAGACCGTTGTACCTAGAGGGAACACAAATCAGACAATTAAGATTGTAACATGAGAATTCATTTACTGAAAGACTTTACTGAAACTTTGCATAAACGTTCTCCAAAACGGTTTACAAGCTTTGTCTTGGTTCCAGCAGGCTTTAGCATGAATCTGGCAGGCAAACTCCACTCTGCTATATCTGTTTCTCTCTGACTCTGCTGTACTGACAGGCTTGCTGTATAACTCAGCTTCTTTTGTATGCTGCACTTCACTTTGTAGTCTGACTGTTAAGTTATGCCAGAGAACTTTCCTCCTGGCTCCTGAGGCTTCAAGCTTTGGCCTCCATGGCCAGCAGAGCTGAGGGTGCTCTGGCTGGCACGCCCCTGCACACCCTTCCCCTAGCAGGGGATAAACTAGACTGAAGCTAACTGGTCCCCACCCTTCCTGCAGGAAGTAGGACTCGCCCACTTCTCTCCAGAGGGGGGTTAGAACGGAATGGTAAGTTAGTTCCATTCTATCTACATACAGCTCTGCTGTGTTTGCTGCCCCCTACTGGTGAACCAGGCACATTACATGTGAACATAACAGTTGCATAACAAAATAGGAATGCACATTGTGGAGGACCTGGAAAAAATGCACAAAATGACATGAGGTTAGAACAATAAAGACAGTAGCAGGGGGCAGAAGTGGTAACACCACTCTAGGGTGTTACATATGCAAATTATGGTTAATTTCATATTGTAACAATGTAACAATGTTCTTTTTGTTCGTCATCAGTAGATTGTCTTGTGAGAGATAACAGCTCATTTTAACTGTCGGACATCCGTGAATGATAGTTTTCATTACAATACATAAAAACCTCCAGAGACAGAAATAACATCAGTTTTTCCCGCAATATTTTGATCACCGCCTTGGAATGTCAGAAATATGCTCAGATAAGTAGATTCCCATGTCTACATGAAACACAGAATCAGTTCAGATGAAATGGGTTTTAATTAATTCTACCTAGGATACAATTAATCTGTCATTTTACAGGGTGGAAATCTGCAAAATTACAATTAATAGGCAAGGGAATTGTGGAAGAAATGTGTGCATGATGTGGATCAGATGAAATTCTCACAAGGCAAAGGGGGAACAAAAGGTAGCAGTGGGAGTGATGCCTGAAGATGCCAACAGGCTCCCATGCAACACCAGTATTCAAAATGGCACATGGTAGGTGGAGGTCCTGCTAAAGACTTTTACTTGGTCACAGGAGCGTCAAGTTGGCATCTCAGCAGCTCCAACAAACTGCTGTTAAGGGATCTGGTATTATTGCTATACAGTACGTCTGAGTTTTATATTATAAAGTAACTGTCCAGTTGGATGGTGATTTTGGAGATGAAGTCAGAGCTGAGCATTTAAATTGAGCCCCGACACCCTTTTCCCTGCAGGATTGTGCAGGAGGCTAAAAGCTAACTCTGCCATCCTAACAGTACCAATGGGGATGTGTCCGAATTTTCAGTTCCCCTCCAATGAGAGAGAAAAATTACAAGATATTGATGATGGAAGACAGATAAAAAGAGATAGATAGATAGATAGATAGATAGATAGATAGATAGATAGATAGATAGATAGATAGATAGATAGATAGATAGATACAGAGGTGGACTGGGAACTTAAAGTGGCCCTGGAAAAAATACTAAAAGTGGCCCAGTAGTCGGGTCCAAATTGATGGAAGGCAGGGCCAGCATAACCATATTGTGGTACATTATATACCACCCCAACAGAGCCAAATACCACCATCCATCACAAAATACTGCCAGCAGCACAAAATACATCCCCAAAAACTTCCACTGACCGGCTGTGCGGAGGGCCCCAGGTAGCCCCCGGGCATCGGCCCACCGGAAAATTTCCCTGTCATTTCTATGGCCAATCTGCCCCTGGATAGATAGATAGATAGATAGATAGATAGATAGATAGATAGATAGATAGATAGATTCAAAAGATGAGGCAGCACTTTAAATAACATGAAAAGGTGTTGACCCGTTAATTCCCAAAGCAACGTTTCAGCCCAGCACAATGAGACCTTTTTAGCTTTTATATAGATACAGTAGATATGAGGTACATAGATAGAAAGCTAGATAGACAGATAATAGATAGATAGCTAGGTAGTTAGATAGATAGATAATAGATAGATAGCTAGATAGATAATAAATAAAGATATAGTCCACTGTCATTGAACCCTTAGGTGCTGCTTTGCTGATTACGCCATCTTATGTAACAATTGTGTACTTTCAGGCGTTAATCCGGTAAAAAAAAAAAAAGCAAAAAAATACATACTCATATTATCCATTTGGCCATATTAATTGAAGACACCACACAAAATCTCTGATGACGTCAGCGTGCTGGCATGATGACATCACACGTGAGATTTTGCGTGGTATCTCCAATCAAGATGGCTGCCACAGACTCTCAGCAAGCAAATGGATGAGGTGAGTATGTTTTTTTTGTTTTTCACCATTCCAGAAAAAATAGATTTGTTACCACGGAGCGCGACTTCACGTCGAATCAAATTTTTCCTGAAATTCGGATCGAAGTTAATTCATGTGGTTTCGATTTGCTCAATACTATAAAGAGATAGATATGAGAGAGATAGATAGATAGATAGATAGATAGATAGATAGATAGATAGATAGATAGATAGATAGATAGACAGCGACCGGGCAGCAGGGGCAATATGTGAGTGTTGGTGGGCCGATGGGAGTAGTAGTTGTTTACTCACTGTTCTGTAGAGCTCCCTGGGCCGGTATGCAGCAAATGGAAGGGCAGCACCAGTTCCTTAGGGGCACACTCTGTTGTTCAGGCACTCCTGCCAGATGATGGTTGAGGTGCCCTTGGTGGAATGGTTTAAGGTGCCGTGGAGGCAGGGTCCCTGGTGTTCATGATGCCAGCACCCAGTGGTGGACTCTAATACGGACTCTCGTGTCAGCATCCCCGGGCCCGGCATCGCTGGGGCGTCCAACGCCCACATACTACGGCGGGGCACGGGAACACATAGTGGGGGAAAAATACTTAATGGGGGCAGTGTGGGGGCAAATTACTTACTGGGGCAGTGTGGGGGCAAATTACTTAATGGGGGCAGAGTGGGGGCAAATTAATTAATGGGGACAGTGTGGGGGCAAATTACTTAATGGGGACAGTGTGGGGGCAAATTACTTAATGGGGGCAGTGTGGGGGCAAATTACTTAATGGGGACAGTGTGGGGGCAAATTACTCAATGGGGCAGTGTGGGGGAAAATCACTTAATGGGGACAGTGTGGGGGGAAACTACCACATGGGGGGCAGTGTGGGGGAAATTGCTATATGAGGCAGTGTGGTGGAAATTACTATGTGGGGGCAGTGTAAGAGAAATTACTATATGGGGGCAGTGTGAGGGAAAACTACCACATGGGGGCAGTGTGGGGGAAATTGCCATATGGGGCAGTGTGGGGGAAATTACTATATGGGGCAGTGTGGGGGAAATTACTATATGGGGCAGTGTGAGGGAAATTACTATATAGGGGCAGTGGGAGGGAAATTACTATATGGGGGCAGTGGGAGGGAAATTACTATATGGGGGTAGTGTGGGGGAAATTACTATATGGGGGGAGTGTGGGGGAAATTACTATATGGGACCAGTGTGGGAAAAAATTACTATGTGGTTTGGGGGATGTTGCTATTGGGGAGGCACTGTAGGGGCCTTTCTATTACAGGACATATTAGGGGACATTATTTTTTGGGACACTATTCAGGCATTATTACCTGGAGCACAATATAGGGTGTTATTATTATTAGGGGCACTCTAGGGGACATAATAATTGCTGTAGACACTATAGGGACCTTTGGGATGGTTTATCAAACTAGTGTAAAATAGAACTAGGTTAGTTGCCCATAGCAACCAATTTTTGACAGCTTCTTTGAAAAATGAAAGGTGGAATCTGATTGGCTGCTATGGGTAACTAAGCCAGTTTTACTTTACACCAGTTTGATAAATGACCCCATTATGTCTATTAGGGTCACTATTTTTTCAGCAGTATAGTACCTGGGACATTGGGGAGCACAACGGGCACAGTATTGGGAATGGCAGCAGGATGACATTGTTGGGACACTAGGATGGAGGATGGGGAGGTTGATGGAAAAATTGAGAAATCTAATGCGTCTGTGTAACAAACTCTGTAGAGACGAGGTGCGGCTGAAATAATTTGTCATGGTGGTCTGGGTCAGATGCAGGAGAAGAGGAAAGAGAAGGTCTACATGATAGGAGAGGTCCCTGGATGTAAGAGGTATGTGGTGCTGTATTCTCCTCCAAGTCTTTTTATTATAATTATATGTATTTTAAATTTGGCAAATTTGTAACAGCCCAGATAACAGTGATTGTTATCTGTGTACAGATAACTTAGTAGATGTCCCCTGCAGTCTTATGTAGCACCCCACATAACACAATAGTTCACTGTGTTATGTGGGGTGTTACATAGGACTGCAGTTAACATCTATGAAATCTGTACTCAGAGAGTTATGAGATGGTGGGGGTATGATTCCTGGCACCCCCGCCAATCCGCTGTTTGAGGAGACCGCAAGGTTCTAGTGAGTGCCATAGCCTGTTTGCTCCTTACCATGTAAAGCGCTGTCCATGTGATAGCACTGTGTTTGGCAGTGGCGTAACTAGAGTGTTATGGGCCCCAGTGCAAACTTTGGATTGGGCCCCGCCCCCATCCAATTTATACAAAGAGGCGGCAATTTTTTTTTAAACTAAGACCAAGGCATGGCTACACTCACCCAGTCCTAACTAAAAAATCTGACTGGTCCTATCTCATCCATAGTGTCACTGGCATTGGCGTGATGTCCACTAAATCCGGAATAAGGTCCCTGTAGTGATAGAGAAAAAAAGAATAATCACATAAGGAAAGGATGGTGACTGCCCCTGTGAAATCACCAGCAGGGGGCGCTGTGCTCGTCCTGTAAAACTGAGCCATGCCAATGTATAGCAGGGTAATATAGGACATTTCCCTTAAGTGCTACCACACAGTACTAATGCCCACATTGTGGCCCCTCACAGTAATTAAGCCCACCTTGTGGCCCCTTCACAAAAGTTATGTCCTCCTTGTGGCCCCTCACAGCAGCTATACCCACCTTTATTCCTGTCACAGTAGTTATGTCCACTTTTGTGCCCCCTCACAGTAGTTATACAAGATATGTTCACCCCTCACAGTAGTTATGCCCACATATGTGACCCCTCAAAGTAGTTATGCCCACATATGTGCCTCCTCAAAGTAGTTATGGCAGATTAGGTGCCTCCTCACAGTAGTTATTCTAGATTAGGTGCCCCCTCAGTAAAAATGCCCACTTTTGTGCCCCCTCATTTTAGTTGTGGCCCCCCTTTTGCCTCCAGTCTGCAGCTTTATGAGGGGAAAAAAACCACATACTTACCTTCTTCCCTGATGACGTGCTCCCACACTTACATTGCGCTGCTGGCTGTGCTGGAAGCTGATTCCCAGGCTTTCAGCACTCCTCCCACAGTCAGCAGCGCCATGTGCGGCCTGCAGGGGGAGCACCGGAGCTCAGAAGAAAAGTGAAGCAGGGAGAGGGGAGGGCTCCCTGCTTCACTTCTCGAGACAACAGCCCGGCAGTGACAAGAACTGCCGAGTGAGTGCGCACCCCCCCCCCCCCCCCTTGCCTCTGCGCCGTCCCCACTTGCCTTTGCGCCCGGGGCGCATATTATACATGTTTTAAGAGTGCTCTGACGGGGCCGGCATAGAGGTATGTGGTAATGTGGTAATGGATAACGTTGTGCCCAGTGGCGTAACTAGTAGTGTCCCCCACTGCCCACAGTAATATCCCCAGTAGTGCCCCCCACTGCTCAGTAATTTATCCAGTAGTGCCTCACACAGCCCATTGTAGTGTCCCCCACTGCCCCCAGTAATGTCCACAGTAGTGTCCCCCACTGCCCCAGTAATGTCCCCAGTAGTGTCCCCCACTGCCCCCAGTAATGTCCCCAGTAGTGTCCCCCACTGCCCCCAGTAATGTCCACAGTAGTGTCCCCCACTGCCCCAGTAATGTCCCCAGTAGTGCCTCCCACTGCCCCAGTAGTGTCCCCCACTGCCCCAGTAATGTCCCCAGTAGTGCCTCCCACAGCCCCTTGTAGTGTCCCCGACTGCCCACAGTCTTCATGTAATGGGGCCCAGCATTTTCACTGTACTTAATGTCAGGCCCCGCCAGAGAGCTCATCTCACCTGCATGATATGCACTTCTCCAGTCTCTAGGCCTCCAGCATCAGGCCCCGACACTGCCACACTAAAACTAGTCACAAATTAAGCAGGTGTGCGGAGCCTGACTAACATAGGTTAGGCTCCACCCACCTGCTTAATGTGTGACCAGTTTTAGTGTGGCAGTGCCGGGGCCTGATACTAGAGGCCTAGAGACTGGAGAAGTGCATATCATGCAGGTGAGTTGAGCGCTCTGACGAGGCTCGGCATTAAGTACAGTGAAAATGCCGGGCCGCGTTACATGTGAGTAGTGTTAAGCGCGAATATTCAAATAGCGAATTTTTTTAGCGAATCTCGGCACTTCGCTAATTCGCGAATATATTTAGAATATAGCACTATAAATTTGCTATTTCGAATATTGTTTTTTTTTTGTTGTTATTGTTATATTTTTTTCTTTCCCACTTCCCAAAAGTAGCTCTTACCTGTCCTGAGGATTCCTGGCTGCTCCAGTCAGTGCCCGTTGCCGCTTCTGCTGACTTCTGTGCTCATGGAGCATCCCCATCACCATGGGAACGCCTCCATACTAGAATGTACTGTCGGATGTGAGAATTAAGTTGAAATCGCAATGCGATTACCGGTACTTCAAGTTATATTAATCGAATTGCGATTTCAACTTAGCACTGCTATATTCCATATTTGTTAACTTCGTTACTTCTAGCAAGCTGACCCATTAGAAACACAGCTCTAAGTTGAAATCGCAATTCGATTAATATAACTTGAAGTAATCGCATTGCGATTTCAACTTAGACCTGATTTACTATGGTTGGCTTGGTAGAATTAGCGAAGATGACGAATATGATGAATGTATTCGTCATATTCCGTCAAAACGAAGATAACGAAGTATTCTCCATCTTCGTTTTAGCTCCATATTCGTCAACTTTGCTAATTCTAGCAATCAAATAGGAAAGTTGACTATAGAGACAGCTGTGTTTAATTCGCTATGCGATTATATTACTGTGCATTTTTTTTTATAAATAGAATAATTATAATAATTATCAAGTATTATAATTATTTTATTTATTTTTAAAAAAAGCAAAGTAATATTATCGCATAGCGAATTAAAAACTTAGCTGTCTCTAGTCAACTTTCCTATTTGATTGCTAGAATTAGCCAAGTTGACGAATATGGAGCTAAAACGAAGATGGAGAATACTTTGTTATCTTCGTTTTGAGGAATATGACGAATACATTCGTCATATTCGTCATCTACGCTAATTCTAGATATCAAACTAATAGAAAAGTTACCTTAAGTTAAAATCGCAATACGTGATTATTTAAATCGCATATTAATCGCGATAACTAGAATAATGACGAATATTAGTTTTCGACGAATATGAGACGAATATTCAAGCGAATATTCGCGAATTTCGTCGAAATCGAATATGGCACCTCCCGCTCATCACTACATGTGAGCGCAGCGGGCCCCCCCCCCCCCCCCCCCCCCCCCCCCCCCCCCCGCCTGGCTCGGTTGCGGTCGCACCCTCTGCGACCACACTCGTTATGCCCAAGCTTGCGCCTAGTCGTCTGGCTGTGTCCAGGTGCTTTTAAGCTTCTCCCGGTCACTGGTGCTGTGAAGTTCATAAACTAATGCTGCTTCTACCTCCACTAGACTTTCTCTATATCCACAGTTTACTCTGGTCTGTGCTAGGTAGCTGTAAGGATGTTCTCCCTACTCCCTCAGCTTGGCCAAGGCCAAGGGGCTAAGATAGCAGCTACATATTGGACTTTGCTTCTCCTGCTCCTCACAAATCACTACCTCTCTCCTTACTCCGAAGCTAACTTCCTTCCTTCTACACAGAACTGAGATGCCCTAAGGTATATATATATATATATATATATATATATATATATACAGTACAGACCAAAAGTTTGGACACACCTTCTCATTCAAAGAGTTTTCTTTATTTTCATGACTATGAAAATTGTAGATTCACACTGAAGGCCTCAAAACTATGAATTAACACTTGTAGAATTATATACATAACAAACAAGTGTGAAACAACTGAAAATCTGTCATATTCTAGGTTCTTCAAAGTAGCCACCTTTTGCTTTGATTACTGCTTTGCACACTCTTGGCATTCTCTTCATGATCTTCAAGAGGTAGTCCCCTGAAATGGTTTTCACTTCACAGGTGTGCCCTTTCAGGTTTAATAAGTGGGATTTCTTGCCTTATAAATGGGGTTGGGACCATCAGTTGCGTTGAGGAGAAGTCAGGTGGATACACAGCTGATAGTCCTACTGAATAGACTGTTAGAATTTGTATTATGGCAAGAAAAAAGCAGCTAAGTAAAGAAAAACGAGTGGCCATCATTACTTTAAGAAATGAAGGTCAGTCAGTCAGCCGAAAAATTGGGAAAACTTTGAAAGTAAGGGCTATTTGACCATGAAGGAGAGTGACGGGGTGCTGCGCCAGATGACCTGGCCTCCACAGTCACCGGACCTGAACCCAATCGAGATGGTTTGGGGTGAGCTGGACCACAGAGTGAAGGCAAAAGGGCCAACAAGTGCTAAGCATCTCTGGGAACTCCTTCAAGACTGTTGGAAGACCATTTCAGGGGACTACCTCTTGAAGCTCATCAAGAGAATGCCAAGAGTGTGCAAAGCAGTAATCAAAGCAAAAGGTGGCTACTTTGAAGAACCTAGAATATGACATATTTTCAGTTGTTTCACACTTGTTTGTTATGTATATAATTCCACATGTGTTAATTCATAGTTTTGATGCCTTCATACTCATTAAAAATAAAGAAAACTCTTTGAATGAGAAGGTGTGTCCAAACTTTTGGTCTGTATATACAGTACAGACCAAATGTTTGGACACACCTTCTCATTCAAAGAGTTTTCTTTATTTTCATGAGTATGAAGGCATCAAAACTATGAATTAACACATGTGGAATTATATACATAACAAACAAGTGTGAAACAACTGAAAATATGTCATATTCTAGGTTCTTCAAAGTAGCCACCTTTTGCTTTGATTACTGCTTTGCACACTTTTGGCATTCTCTTGATGAGCTTCAAGAGGTAGTCCCCTGAAATGGTTTTCACTTCACAGGTGTGCCCTGTCAGGTTTAATAAGTGGGATTTCTTGCCTTATAAATGGGGTTGGGACCATCAGTTGCATTGAGGAGAAGTCAGGTGGATACACAGCTGATAGTCCTACTGAATAGACTGTTAGAATTTGTATTATGGCAAGAAAAAAGCAGCTAAGTAAAGAAAAACGAGTGGCCATCATTACTTTAAGAAATGAAGGTCAGTCAGTCAGCCGAAAAATTGGGAAAACTTTGAAAGTAAGGGCTATTTGACCATGAAGGAGAGTGATGGGGTGCTGCGCCAGAATACCTGGCCTCCACTGTTACCGGACCTGAACCCAATCGAGATGGTTTGGGGTGAGCTGGACCGCAGAGTGAAGGCAAAAGGGCCAACAAGTGCTAAGCATCTCTGGGAACTCCTTCAAGACTGTTGGAAGACCATTTCAGGGGACTACCTCTTGAAGCTCATCAAGAGAATGCCAAGAGTGTGCAAAGCAGTAATCAAAGCAAAAGGTGGCTACTTTGAAGAACCTAGAATATTACATATTTCACACTTGTTTGTTATGTATATAATTCCTCATGAAAATAAAGAAAACTCTTTGAATGAGAAGGTGTGTCCAAACTTTTAGTCTGTACTGTATATATATATATATATATATATATATATATATATATATATAGTGCCAGCACCACCTAGGGGTGAATGGATGTAATGCAACTACCAGCCTGTTGTGGGGAATTTACAGCTTAATACATAGAAAATACAATGGCATAAAATGACATACATGAGATTTAAGGGGCCCACTTCCAACAGGGAGTGGGACACTGTAGATAGATAGATAGATAGATAGATAGATAGATAGATTGATAGATTGATAGATAGATAGATAGATAGATAGATAGATAGATATGGGATAGATAGATCACAAGAGTTGGTTTATAAAACCCATCGTCACTACTCACTAAAATGGTGGCTCGGGGAATAATGAGAGATTTGTGAAGTCATTAGAACATAACTAATTGCTCATCAGTTAGGCCCCTCCATCCCAAACCTAAAGCACATATACTATAATGAGACTTTTCATCAAGCAGTTAATTATAGCAGCGCAAGAAGATGCATCCACGCTGACACTTTTGCAAATGCAAAAAAAAAGTAATCGAGTTACTGAATTATCTGATGTGGTTATTAGCCTTCATCAAATTACATCTGCTTTATTACACATTGCAACACCTCAACAATGGAACAGCACAACAATTATACTTAAAGACATAGGTGCCTGAAATGTATGTAGATAGATACTTGATCGATAAAATAGATAAATAGTTTGATAGACAGACACAGATAGATAGATAGATAGATAGATAGATCGATAGATAGATACTGTAGATATATATATATATATATATATGAGATAGATATGAGATAGATAGATAGATAGATAGTTAGATATGAGATAGATAGATATGAGATAGATAGATAGATAGATAGATAGATAGATAGATAGATAGATAGATAGATAGATAGATAGATAAAATGTATTCACCCATGTGTCTGTCTTGAGAAAGGCCCAGATTTTTCCTAGATTAATAGATACAATGAATGCTCAAAAATAAATGGATACCTGGCCTATATCACACCTATATGAGCCTGTTGGACATCCTGTTCGGACGCTCACATATGGTGTTAGGCCCCCTTTGTGCGTATAACTGCCTCTGCTCGTTTGGGTAGGTGTTCCAAGATTTTGAAGTGGAAATTTGTGTCCTTTCAGCCAAAAAAGCATTTTTGACATAAGGCACTGCCAGGGATGGACTGGGAATTTAAAGTGGCCCTGGAAAAATCTAAAATTGACCCCATGTTATAGTCAGCCCAAGATTTACAGAAGGTGGGCACAACACAAGCATGAAGGGTCAAATAAAGTGTGCAGTGCGAACATAACTAGTGTATTGTCGAGTGGTTCTCCCTACCCGTCTCCCTCATTCCATCCCCAATAAAAACACAACACTGCAAATGGATTTTATTGGCCACAGCAGCCATTTTATTAGAATAATAATATTAAATATTATATTAAAATAAATAACATAAATAACAACCTATCCACCTGAAGGCCCTCCCCAAAACCTTACCAAAACCCCTGAAAACCCTAAGTAACTGCACGGGAGGGTTCTTGGAGCCCCATAAACCTGGGGGATAACTGCCACGCCCAGAACGCCCCCTCCCCCGCTTCAAGCTCCCTATGATGCACTGCAATACTGCTATTCCGCACTACGAAACGACCCACCACCCTATTAACCTTAATCCTCGCCTTATTCACCCTCTCCACTGACCTGGCGTCCCTCCACAGCTTCCGCGGCACAATATCGGACCAAACTGCTACCACCCTCGGAAACTGGGCCCAAAGACGTAGCAAGTCAAACTTAATATCCTTTGTGAGCTCCCGAAAGGGACGCACTCCAAAATCATTACCTCCCACATGTGTAACGCCCCACTAGGGGGCATTACCACTCTTTTTGCCCCATCACTATCTCTTATGGTTGATCTAATGCCATCATGTGTATTTATTCCAGATCCTGCACAATGTGTATTGCAATTCTAGGTAAATGCTATGTTCATGTGTAATGTGTCTGGTTCACCAGCAGATGGCGGCAACAATGGCAGAGCTAGTTTGCCTGGATTGGAACCTGCTTTCCATTCTGGCCCTCTCCAGAGAGGGAGGAGTTTGGGGAGTGTAAGTCAGTCTAGCTTACCCCCTTCAAGGGGAAGGTTGTGTTCCAGCCAGCAGTGAGGCCTAAGCTGAATGTCTCCAGAGTCAAGTATAAAGATTCCCTGAATAAAGACAGGAATAAAGAGACGGAGACAAAGAGAAAGATAAAGCTGAAGATACCAAGACAGAGCTAAAGAGATAAAGACCGAGTCAGACTACAGAAAACTAAGTTCAGCAGAAAGAAAGGAAAAGTTTCTAATTAATCTGATAGCACAGCATTGCTAAAGAAAGTGACAGATGTAGTAGGGCCGAATGTGTTTGCCTGGTAACCAAGATAAAGTTGGAAGATTGTTTCCTGATACAAGTTAATTCAAGTAAAGCTGTTATCAACGTTAATAAAAGTCTGGACTCAATTCATTCCACAAATCCCTCAACTGCTAACCACCCTTCATTTTCACTGCTGCGGACGACCACGCTTGGGGTTCCCGGATATCCAGGTAGGAGCACCGTGACAAGTGCAAAGCTGCACCTAAAGGGACACCATAGGCAACCCTTACACCACTCTGGCATTCCTACACCTGGGTCCCACCATCACCTTCTACATAGGGTGACTTAGTCCCTCGTTGCTGAAATGCAACTGGCGTCACAACAAAAACATGTGCCCGCTGCACATGCAACACCAAGATCCCAGGGGGTGTATCCAACCTTACAAACTCAGGCAGCACCCGACTCCACAACATTCCTCTAATCCCTAACCACCGAATCATCGCCACACCTCTCGGAAAACCCAACTGCCTTCCGTCCGGCCTGACCTCTGCTCGCAACGCTCCCCAGAAAATGAAAGAGTGGCCCATAATCCACACCAGGCAAGAAGCACCACCTGCAAAGAACACAAACATAACAAATCAACAAAAGAGGCCCCTAACATACCCCCCCAACCAAAATTCACCCTTATAGCAACGCTAGCCTAACATATGACCGAAAACCGATGGACTCCTATCACCCAATGCGACGAATAACCTCGTCCCCCAGCCCTCTCTGAGCCGCCTCAACGGCCACGCCAATACGAAAAGCATGACCTCCAAACAACGAGGAGACCCTACCCAACCCCTTCAGACAAACTCGCAGAACAGCTATAAACTGAAAGCGAGATAGAAACGACCCATCTTCATGGACAAACAACGGCCCGGCCACACAAACATCTCACACCCCAAACTCCCTAAGACACCGCACTGGGCACGCAGCCGACCCATCCTGTCACCTTTACCCAGTCCCCTGCCCCCCTTAATCATACCCAGTGTCAACCAAAGCCAGTCCCCTGCCCCTTAATCATACCCAGTGTCACCCTTATCCAGTCCCCTGCCCCCTTAATCATACCCAGTGTCTGTCACCCTTAATTTACAGGGGGCAGGGTCTAATTGAGGGGGCAGGGAACTGGGTAAGGGTGACACTGGGTATGATTAAGAAGGGAAGGGGACTGGGTAAAGGTGACAGGGTATGATTAAGGGGGGCAGGGGACTGGCTCTGGGTGACACTGGGTATGATTAAGGGGGGCAGGGGACTGGGCAAAGGTGACAGGGTATGATTAAGGGGGGCAGGTTATGGGTGACACTGGGTATGATTGTACTTGTTTGCACTTGCACTTAAATTATCTGTAATAAAAAAAACTGTTTGTTACAAAGATTGTTTTCCTCTTTGTGTATGTTTAGGTGTACCGAGTGGGGGTGGGTGGGGGGGTACAAGATTAGCTCGCACAGGGCGCCTGAACACCTAAGGCCAGCCCTGATTGAGCCTATAGTGCCCCCTAACAATCCTGTTGATGGTAAGAAATATACCGTACAATTAATCAATATATTAATTGTCAAATGACTGGAGTCGTCTACATAGTGAGATGTACTTGTCCGAAAGTTTAAGAACTCAGAGGACACATAAGAAAACACCTGAGCAGCATCAATACAAAAGCAGACACCCAGATTTCCAGGCATATCAGACAGGTGCATCAGGGAAAACCCAAGAATTTGCAATTTTGGGGGGTTAGCCATGTACAGCTGGGTCCCAGACATGGTAACATTGATAGAAGACTACTACAAGGAGAAACCAAATGGATCTACCACCTGCAGAGTCTAAATCTGTCAATAGTCCGTCCGTCAATTAGTCAATAATAGAAAGTATTCTAAATATTCGATTCATTACAAATTACTTTGTAACGGATTGCATTCCATTTTATAGAGCGGGTGCAATTGCGGTATGCCAGACCTTGCAGGAGAATTATGTGTGAGGCCACGGTGTGAGCAATAGGTGGGCCGAGGTAAATACAGTTCTGGTTACTCACGGTTATGTCGTCCCTGGGCAGGCTCGCATAAGTGAAAAGGAGAATGGCACAAGGATTCTCTGGGGCACACTCTGGTGTAAGGGACACACTGGCCAGATGGTGGTTTGAGGTGCCCTTGGTGGTCTGTATTAATGTGCCAGTGGCAAGGTCCCTTGTAGTCGTGACGCCAGTACCTTTTGTATGGAGGTACAACCATTTACTGTTGTATTAATAGAGGAATTGAGTCTGAGGCAAGCAGGGTGAAACTCCAAATGGCGCTTTACTGATGATGACACTTGATTACAATACATCCATTAGCAATAAAACAGTCTCTTGATACAATCCGGCATTAAGCACAATCTCCCATGCATATGGGGAAAGGGAAAGGCAAATCCTGAATGAAGTACAGGCTCTTGTAATACATAAGAAAGCTACTGCTCAGACTAGGCTGGTAATAATGAAAGTCTTACACTGGTCACAACTCCGGCCTGATCCTAATCTTTGTTTAAAGGTGCTTTTCTGAATCCTGAAACTTCTATTCCAATGTTGTTCTGACAGTTGGCCTGGAGATGTAGATGCTTCAAGCTATCTCCTACACCTACTACAAAGGTGCCTAATAAGTCCTCAGGTAATGACTATCTTGCTAATCCTTTGTCTTGTATAAACATGATAATTCCTTAAATACTCGGCTGCATACAGTCTAGACATTGGTCACCCTGGAAGAGTGATCTATAGTAGTGGATTGCTCACCTCTAGGTAGAATACTTGTAGGCCTTAACCCTGGGCTATGGAACTGACAGGGACAGAGTAGAGAGGCTAGGAAGTGGCCTCCCTCCAGACATTCAGCTACATGGCTGTTGCTTTCTTGTAGGCTCATGAGAGAGCTGCATTAAACTGAACTCTCACTTGTATTTACCTGAGCTCATCTGCACTGGTTTGGATTGACCTCAACCAGGAACTGAACTGAACTGCACAGCCAAAGAACTGCACAGCCTAACTTAGGTCTGAGCTAAGCTATATATACACACTGACACTGTACCATCCTGTGGAGAAACAAGTGTAGTGCACCCTGACTAGGCCTGTGTAAAGGATATTTGCATATGGAATCACATTGTGACATGGAGAATATGACAGGAGATAAAATACAAAATACAGGCATATCACATGACATTAATACATAATTAAAATACGTTTGCGGGGCCCACAGTCACGTGAGTGGGACACTGCACAATGACAGGGAATGGCAATTGTGTGGCCCCCTTTATTTAACCCCTCAGATGCCGCATTCAATGCTGATCGCGGCTTCTAAGAGTCAGGAGCATGATTCCCGCAATGGACTCACTCGTATGAAACAGCCCTAGTTGTAAAGAAATTGCAACGCAACTAAAACACATTTAGCCTAAGGTCAACTGTGGTTGATAAACCAGGAGTAGTAATGACCCCATAGTGCTCCCTAAAGTGCCTAGAACAATAATGCCCTTTATAGTGCCTCTGGTAATAATAATCCCCCCACAGTGCCCCCAATAATGTACATCCACACTGCTTCCACTAATGTCCCCCCTGCCCCCAGTAATAGCCCCCCGCTGCCCCAGTGCCACCATAAATTTCCACTCCCACTGCCCCAGTAATGTCCATCCCCACTGTCCGCAAAAATGTCCATCCCCACTGCCCCTAAAAATGTCCATCTACACTGCCCCAGTAATGTCCATCCTCACTGTCCCCAAAAGTGTCCATCCCCACTGCCCCCAGTAATGTCCACCTCCACTGCCCCCAGTAGTGTCCATCCCCACTGCCCCACTAATGTCCATCCCTACTGCTCCACTAATGTCCATCCCCACTGTCCCAGTAAGTTCCATCCTCCCTGCCTTTGTAATGTCCCTCCCCACTGCCGCCAAAAATGTCCATCCCTACTGCCCCCAGTAATATCCATCCCCACTGCCCTCAGTAATGTCCATCCCCACTGACCCATTAATTTCCATCCCCACTGCCCTAGTAAGGTCCATCCTCACTTCCCCAGTAATATCCATCCCCACTGCCTTCAGTAATGCCCATCCCCACTGGCTTCAGTAATGTGCATCCCCACTCCCTTCAGTAATTTGCATCCCCACTGTTCTTAGTAATGCCCATCCCCACAGCCCCCAGTAATGTCCATCCCCACTGCCCCACAAAATGTCCACCCCCACTACTTCCAGTAATGTCCATCCCCACTGCCCCCAAAAATGTACATCTCCACTGCTCCACTAATGTCCATCCCCACTGCCCCATTAAGCTTCATCCTCACTGCCCCCAATAATGTCTCTCCCACTGCCCCAAAAAATGTCCATCCCACTGCCCCCAGTAATATCCATCCCCACTGCCACCAGTAATGTCCATCCCCACTGCCACCAGTAATGTCCATCCCCACTGACCCACTAATGTCCATCCCCACTGACCCTAGTAAGGTCCATCCTCACTTCCCCAGTAATGTCCATCCCCACTGCCCCCAGTAATTCCCATCCCCGCTGCCTTCAGTAATTTTTATCCCTACTGCCTTCAGTAATGCCCATCTACACTGCCTTCAGTAATGTCCATCCCCACTGCCCCCCCAAAATTTCCATCCCCACTACTTCCAGTAATGTCCATCCCCACTGCCCCCAGTAATGTCCATCCCCACTGCCCCCAGTAATGTCCATCCCCACTGCCCCCAAAAATGTCCATCCCACTGCCCCCCAGTAATGTTCATCCCACTGCCGTCAGTAATGTCCATCCCCACTGCCTTCAGTAATGTGCATGCCCACTATCCCCACTGCCCTCAGTAATGTCCAACCCCACTGCCCTCAGTAATGCCAAGGGAAAAAATACTTACCTAAGTCGCATTTCCCACACTCTGCAATGTAGGCAGCAAGCCTCTTCTGGCCTACAACCTGTGTACCGGCACAGGAGGAGGTATGGAGCACAGCATCAGAGGCGTGCTGATGCTGGGAGTGGGAGGAGCCTCAAGTCCTTTGACAACTGGAGGATGGAATAGTAAGAAAGTCCATTATGACTTCTATCCAACCACTGGGTGTCAAAGGACTTGACAGCAGGAGGGACTGGATGAGGCATCATGTTAACCTCTTCTGCCCCGGGCCAGTTTTCGTCCTCCTGTCCCGGCAATTTTTTGCAAATCTGACATGTGACACTTTATGTGGTAATAACTTTGGAACACTTTCACTTATCCAAGCCATTCTGAGATTGTTTTCTCGTGACACATTGTACTACCAAATTTACCAAAAATGTTGAAAAATTTGCGATTTTCAAAATTTCTATTTCTCTGCTTTTAAAACAGAAAGTGGTGCAGTTGCAAGAAAAAGTATGTGAACCCTTTGGAATAATATGGATTTCTGCACAAATTGGTCATATAATGTGATCTGATCTTCATCTAAGTCACAACAATAGACAATCACAGTCAGCTTAAACTAATAACACACAAAGAATTAAATGTTACCATGTTTTTATTGAACACACCATGTGAACATTCACAGTGCAAGTGGAAAAAGTATGTGAACCCCTAGACTAATGACATCTCCAAGAACTAATTGGAGCGAGGTGTCAGCCAACTGGAGTCCAATCAATGAGATAAGATTGGAGGTATTGGTTACAGCTGCCCTGCCCTATAAAAAAAAAAACACCAGTTCCGGGTTTGCTTTTCACAAGAAGCATTGCCTGATGTGAATGATGCCTCGCACAAAAGAGCTCTCAGAAGACCTACGATTAAGAATTGTTGACTTGCATAAAGCTGGAAAGGGTTATAAAAGTATCTCCAAAAGCCTTGCTGTTCATCAGTCCACGGTAAGACAAATTTTCTATAAATGGAGAAAGTTCAGCACTGCTGCTACTTCCCTAGGAGTGGCCGTCCTGTAAAGATGACTGCAAGAGCACAGCGCAGACTGCTCAATGAGGTAAAGAAGAATCCTAGAGTGTCAGCTAAAGACTTATAAAAGTCTCTGGCATATGCTAACATCCCTGTAAGCGAATCTACGATACGTAAAACACTAAACAAGAATGGATTTCATGGGAGGATACCACAGAGGAAGCCACTGCTGTCCAAAAAAACATTGCTGCACGTTTACAGTTTGCACAAGAGCACCTGGATGTTCCACAGCAGTACTGGCAAAATATTCTGTGGACAGATGAAACCAAAGTTTAGTTGTTTGGAAGAAACAAACAACACTATGTGTGGAGAAAAAGAGGCACAGCACACCAATCTCAAAACCTTATCCCAACTGTGAAGTATGGTGGTGGGGGCATCATGGTTTGGGGCTGCTTTGCTGCGTAAGGGCCTGGACGGATTGATATCATCGAAGGAAAAATGAATTCCCAAGTTTATCAAGACATTTTGCAGGAGAACTTAAGGCCACCTGTCCACCAGCTGAAGCTCAACATAAGATGGATGTTGCAACAGGACAACGACCCAAAGCATAGAAGTAAATCAACAACAGAATGGCTTAAACAGAAGAAAATACGCCTTCTAGAGTGGCCCAGTCATAGTCCTGACCTCAACCCGATTGAGATGCTGTGGCATGACCTCAAGAAAGCGATTCACACCAGACATCCTAAGAATATTGCTGAACTGAAACCGTTCTGTAAAGAGGAATGGTCAAGAATTACTCCTGACCGTTGTGCACGTCTGATCTGCAACTACAGGAAACGTTTGGTTGAAGGTATTGCTGCCAAAGGAGGTTCAACCAAGTTTTAAATCCAAGGGTTCACATACTTTTTCCATTTGCTTTGTGAATGTTTACAGGGTGTGTTCAATAAAAACATGGTAACATTTAATTATTTGTGTGTTATTAGTTTAAGCAGACTGTAATTGTCTATTGTTGTGACTTAGATGAAGATCAGATCACATTTTATAACCAATTTGTGCAGAAATCCATATAATTCCAAAGGGTTCACATACTTTTTCTTGCAACTGTACCTCATAAAAATATTTATTACTTAACATTCCCCATATGTCTACTTTATGTTGACATCATTTTGTAAATGTCATTTTAATTTTTTAGGACGTTAGAAGGTTTAGAATTTTAGAAGCAATTCTTAAAATGTTTAAGAAAATCTCCAAAACCCACTTTTTAAGGACCAGTTCAGGTCTAAAATCACTTTGTGGGGCTTACGTGGTGGAAACCCCCCATAAATAACCCCATTGTAGAAACTACACCCCTCAAGTTACTCAAAACTGTTTTTACAAACTTTGTTAACCCTTTAGGTGTTCCACAAGAATCAAAGGAAAATGGAGATTAAATTTCTAAATTTCACTTTTTTGGCAGATTTTCCATTTTAATCCATTTTTTTCTTTAACACATGGAGGGTTAACAGCCAAACAAAGCTCAATATTTATTACCCTGATTCTGCGGTTTACAGAAACACCCAACATGTGGTTGTAAACTGATGTAAGGGCATAAGGCAAAGCGCAGAAGAAAAGGAGCGCAATATGGTTTTTGAAAGGCAGATTTTGCTGGACTGGTTTTTAGATGCCATGTCTAGAGTTGAGCGAACACCTAGATGTTCGGGTTCGGGGAGTTCGGCCGAACTTTAAAAAAAAGTTTGGGTTCGGGACCCGAACTTGATCTGGACTTGGACCAGAACCCTATTGAAGTCAATAGGGACCCGAACTTCACTTTATTATTTTCCGTTATAACATGGTTAAAACGGAAAATAATAGTATTAGCTTTTTCAGATCTGAGTTTTCACGATCGTGAAAACTCAGATCCGACAGTATATTCTAACACAGATGCGTTCCCATGGTGATGGGGACGCTTCAAGTTAGAATATACTAAAAACTGTGTACATAACTGCCCCCTGCTGCCTGGCAGCATCCGATCTCTTACAGGGGGCTGTGATCCACACAATTAACCCCTCGAGTGCCGCACCTGAGGGGTTAATTGTGCGGATCTCAGCCCCCTATAAAAGATCAGGTGCTGCCAGGCAGCAGGGGAAGACCCTCCCCAGTATTAAAATCATTGGTGGCCAGTGCGGCCCCCTCCACCCCCACCCCCCCAATTAAAATCATTGGTGGTTAGTGCGGGCCCCCCCCCCATTAAAATCATTGGTGTCCAGTACGGCCTCCCCTCTCCCCCCCACCCCTAATTAAAGTCATTGGTGGCAGTGGCCACAGGCTAACAACCCCCCTCCCCCCCATCATTGGTGGCAGCGGAGCGGCAGTTCCGAACGGAGTCCCAGTTTAATCGCTGGGGCTCCGATCGGTTACCATGGCAGCCAGGATGCTACTGCAGTTCTGGCTGCCATGGTTACTTAGCACTTTTAGCAGCATTATACTTACGTGCGCTGTCTGTGGCCGGCCAGGAGCTCCTCCTACTGGTAAGTGACAGGTCTGTGCTATAAACAATGCGCTGCACAGACCTTTCACTTACCAGTAGGAGGAGCGCCGGCCGGCCACAGACAACGCATGTAAGTATAATGCTGCTAAAAGTGCTAAGTAACCATGGCAACCAGGACTGCAGTAGCGTCCTGGCTGCCATGGAAACCGATCGGAGCCCCAGCGATTAAACTGGGACTCCGATCGAAACTGCCGCTCCGCTGCCACCAATGATGGGGGGGAGGGGGGTTGTTAACCAATGATTTTAATTAGGGGGGGAGAGGGGAGGCCGCACTGGACACCAATGATTTTAATAGGGGGTGGGTGGTAGTGGGGGGGCCGCACTAGCCACCAATGATTTTAAAACTGAGGAGGGAGGGGGGGCCGCACTGGCCACCAATGATTTTAATACTGAGGAGGGAGGGGGGTCTGGCCCCCTGCTGCCTGGCAGCACCTGATCTCGTATAGGGGGCTGTGATCCGCACAATTAACCCCTCAGGTGCAGCACCTGAGGGGTTAATTGTGCGGATCACAGCCCCCTGTAAGAGATCAGGTGCTGCCAGGCAGCAGCGTACTGTTATGTCCACAGTTCTTAGTATATTCTAACTTGAAGCGTCCCCATCACTATGGGAACGCCTCTGTGTTAGAATATACTGTCGGATCTGAGTTTTGATGATCTCACTCAAATCCGATGGTATATTCTAACATAGAGGCGTTCCCATGGTGATGGGGACGCTTCAAGTTAAAATATACCATCGGATTGGAGAAAACTCCAATCCTATGGTATATTAATATTACCCGAACACCGAACCCGAACTTTTACTAAAATGTTCGGGTTCGGGTGCCGAACACCGTAAAGTTCGGTACGAACCCGTACTTTACAGTTCGGGTTCGCTCAACCCTAGCCATGTCCCATTTGAAGCCCCCTGATGCACCCTTACAGTAGGAACTCCCAAAAAGTGACCCCATTTTGGAAACTAGGGGATATGGTTCCAGTTTTATTGGTACTATTTTGGGGTACATATGACTTTTAAATGCTCTATATTACATTTTGTGTGAGGCAATGTAACTAAAAAATTGCTGTTTTGGCACAGTTTTTATTTTTTACAACATTCATCTAACAGGGTAGATCATGTGCTATTTTTATAGAGCAGGTTGTTACGGACACAATGATATCAAATATGTCTACTTTCTTTGTTTGTTTGTTTCAGTTTTACATAATAAAGCATTTTTGAAAATAAATTGTTTTTGTGTCTCCATTTTCTGAACGCCATATTTTTTTTTATTTTTCTGCCGATCATCTTGTGCAGGGGGTTGTTTTTTGCAAGAGTTTACATTTTTATTGGTACCATTTTTTGGTACATATGATTTTTTGATCATTCATTATTTCACTTTTAGGTTGTTTTACACTTTATTGGTTGTTTTGGCACCGTTTTTATTTATTTATTTTTACAGTGTTCACCTGAGGGGTTAGGTCATGTGACATTTTTATAGAGCAGATTGTTATGGACATGGCAGTACACTTTTTCTTATTTATTTAAGTGTCACAGGGCGCCGACGAGGCGCTCCTTCTCCTCAGCGTCGCCAGCACCCTGCAGTGAGATCGGAGCGCGGCGTCCTCGTCTCCAGAGTAACAAGGGGCAGGGAGGACCCGGCCATGCACGTCTCTCCAGCGTGGCTGGCGTCCTCCGCTCCCATAGTAACAGAGCTGAGTCTGAGCGCCGAGCTGAGCTCTCGGCGCTCAGCTGCATGCAGGAGAGCGAGTCATGTGACGCTGGCCACATCACATGACTCCTACTCCTCACTATTTAACAGGCAGCCTGCTGGCCACAGGTTGCCTGTGATTAAGGTCCTTTATCTAGTGTAAACTTCTGCGTGATTTCCTCTGGTTCAGGAATTGATTCTCAGCTCATGTATTGACTCATCCTCGTCTGCTCCTTGTGTATTGTTTTATCTCCTGGTATTGACTCCCGGCTCGTGTTTTGACTCTTCCTTGCCCGCTCCTTGTATCTTGCTGTTATATCCTGATTTGACTCATGGCTCATGTTTTGACTCGCTTTGCCTGCTCTATGGTTCTGCTGTGACTCCCTGTTGTTGACTTCTGCTACCTGGACTTTCTGTATTGTCTGTCTTGTTTGTCCTTTCCGCACTTACGTAAGTTAGGGACCACCACCCAGTTGCACTCCGTTATCTAGGACGGGTAAGTGCAAGTAGGCAGGGACAGAGGCGTGGGTGGCAGTCAGGGGTACACTTCTCCCTACCTCCCATGCGTAACATTAAGTTTTACACAATAATAGCATTGTTGAAACAAAAAAAAATGATGTTTTAGTGTCTCCATAGTCTGAGAGCCATAGCTTTTTTTATTTTTGACCAATTGTCTTAGGTAGGGTCTCATTTTTTGCAGGATGATGTGACGGTTTGATGGGTACTATTTTGGAAAGCATACGCTGGGGGGTTAGGTCATGTGATATTTTTATAGAGCTGTTTGTTACCAATGCGGCGATACCTAATATGTATACTTTTTTTTATTTATTTCACTTTACCACATTAATAGCGTTTTTGAAACAAAAAATGATGTTTTAATGTCTCCATGTTCTGAGAGCTATAATTTTTTTTAATTTTTTGAGCGATTTTCTTATGTAGGGGCTAATTTTTTGCGGGATGAGGTTATGGTTTTACTGGTACCATTTTATGGGACATACGCCTTCTTGATCACTTGGTGTTGCACTTTTTGTGATGTAAGGCGACAAAAATGGCGCTTTTTTACACAGTTTTTATTTATTTAATTTTTTTATGATGTTTATCGGATGGGGTGGATCATGTGATATATTTATAGAGCCAGTCGTTACAGACGGGGTGATACCTACTACAGTATGTGTGTTTTTTTTTATTTTTATTTTTTTATTTTACTATAAAATCAGGGGAAAGGGGCGTTTTTATCTTTTTTTACTTGAAACTTTATTTTTTTTATTAAAAACATTTTTTTTGCTTTTTTTTAACTTTATTTCTGTCCCACTCTCGGACTTCAACTTTTGAGGGTCTGATCCCCTGTGCAATGCATTACAATTAGGGATGAGCGAACCCGAACTGTATAGTTCGGGTTCGTACCGAATTTTAGGGTGTCCGTGACACGGACCCGAACCCGAACATTTTCGTAAAAGTCCGGGTTCGGGTTCGGTGTTCGGCGCTTTCTTGGCGCTTTTTGAAAGGCTGCAAAGCAGCCAATCAACAAGCGTCATACTACTTGCCCCAAGAGGCCATCACAGCCATGACTACTATTGGCAAGGCTGTGATTGGCCAGTGCAGCATGTGACCCAGCCTCTATTTAAGCTGGAGTCACGTAGCGCCGCACGTCACTCTGCTCTGATCAGTGTAGGGATAGGATGCAGCTGCTGCTGTTAGGGCGAGATTAGGCAGTGATTTATTTACTGAAGTGATCGATATACAGCTGTGTATCATACAACCTCTGCTATTCAATTGCTCACTGTTTTAAGGCTGCCCAGAGCCATTTTTAACCATCAATAGTGTGTTGTTGTTTTTTTGCTATATCCTACATCAGGGGCTTGGCTGTGCTTGCTATTTTATTGAGGGGTAAAATACAATTGCCAAAATAGCAGTACCCTAAATCTGGTGTTTCAGCTGTGGCTAGCCAATTGTAATACTGTCTGCTGTCTGCCGAAGCACAGTTTTTGTTCAGGGTTGAATACAATTCCCAACTTAGCAATTCCCTAAATAATTGTTTTCTGCTGTATCAGGCCAAGTTTAAATCTATCCATAAAAGGGTATATTAGATTGAAGGTGCGGATAGGGTCATCCTCAATAACTTCACGCGCTACCGTGCATTTCCAAGTCTAATTCTGTCATCACTGGATACCTGTCATACAAGGGATACCTGTCATCCAAGGCCTAAATACTAGGCCTATAATTTATATTAAGCTAAATCTGTCGTCACTGCTGTGCCTGTATTAGTGTAATACGGTACCTAAATAGATAGCCAGATAGTGTTAGGTGCCTGTAAAAAAAGGCCTGAATTTGAATTCAATACATTGGGCCAAATAATTTTTTTCTTATTGTGGTGAACGGTAACAATGAGGAAAACATCTAGTAAGGGACGCGGACGCGGACATGGTCGTGGTGGTGTTAGTGGACCCTCTGGTGCTGGGAGAGGACGTGGCCGTTCTGCCACAGCCACACGTCCTAGTGAACCAACTACCTCAGGTCCCAGTAGCCGCCAGAATTTACAGCCATATTTGGTGGGGCCCAATGCCGTTCTAAGGATGGTAAGGCCTGAGCAGGTACAGGCATTAGTCAATTGGGTGGCCGACAGTGGATCCAGCACGTTCACATTATCTCCCACCCAGTCTTCTGCAGAAAGTGCACAGATGGTGCCTGAAAACCAAGCCCATCAGTCGGTCACATCACCCCCATGCATATCAGGGAAACTGTCTGAGCCTCAAGTTATGCAGCAGTCTCTTATGCTGTTTGAAGACTCTGCTGGCAGGGTTTCCCAAGGGCATCCACCTAGCCCTTCCCCAGGGGTGGAAGACATAGAATGCACTGACGCACAACCACTTATGTTTCCTGATGATGAGGACATGGGAATACCACCTTAGCACGTCTCTGATGATGACGAAACACAGGTGCCAACTGCTGCGTCTTTCTGCAGTGTGCAGACTGAACAGGAGGTCAGGGAGGAAGACTGGGTGGAAGACGATGCAGGGGACGATGAGGTCCTAGACCCCACATGGAATGAAGGTCGTGCCACTGACTTTCAGAATTCGGAGGAAGAGGCAGTGGTGAGACCGAGCCAACAGCGTAGCAAAAGAGGGAGCAGTGGGCAAAAGTAGAACACCCGCCGCCAAGAGAGTCCGTCTGCTACTGGCCACCGCCTCCTGGGACCGAGCACCCCAAAGGCAGCTTCAAGGAGTTCCCTGGCGACAAGATCCGTGCTGACGACAAGATCCGAGTGGTTTGCACGCTGTGCCATCAGAGCCTGAAGCGAGGCATTAACGTTCTGAACCTTAGCACAACCTGCATGACCAGGCACCTGCATGCAAAGCATGAACTGCAGTGGAGTAAACACCTTAAAAACAAGGAACTCACTCAGGCTCCCCCTGCTACCTCTTCTGCTGCTGCCGCCTCGGCCTCTTCCTCCGCCTTTGGAGGAACGTTGGCACCTGCCGCCCAGCAAACAGAGGATGTACCACCAACACCACCACCTCCGTCACCAAGCATCTCAACCATGTCACACGGCAGCGTTCAGCTCTCCATCTCACAAACATTTGAGAGAAAGCGTAAATTCCCACCTAGCCACCCTCGATCCCTGGCCCTGAATGCCAGCATTTCTAAACTACTGGCCTATGAAATGCTGTCATTCAGGCTGGTGGACACAGACAGCTTCAAACAGCTCATGTCGCTTGCTGTCCCACAGTATGTTGTTCCCAGCCGCCACTACTTCTCCAAGAGAGCCGTGCCTTCCCTGCACAACCAAGTATCCGATAAAATCAAGTGTGCACTGTGCAACGCCATCTGTGGCAAGGTCCACCTAACCACAGATACGTGGACCAGTAAGCACGGCCAGGGACGCTATATCTCCCTAACTGCACACTGGGTAAATGTAGTGGCGGCTGGGCCCCAGGCGAAGAGCTGTTTGGCGCACGTCCTTCCGCCGCCAAGGATCGCAGGGCAACATTCTTTGCCTCCTGTTGCCTCCTCCTCCTACTCGGCTTCCTCCTCCTCTTCTTCCACCTGTTCATCCAGTCAGCCACACACCTTCACCACCAACTTCAGCACAGCCCGGGGTAAACGTCAGCAGGCCATTCTGAAACTCATATGTTTGGGGGACAGGCCCCACACCGCACAGGAGTTGTGGCGGGGTATAGAACAACAGACCGACGAGTGGTTGCTGCCGGTGAGCCTCTAGCCCGGCCTGGTGGTGTGCGATAATGGGCGAAATCTCGTTGCAGCTCTGGGACTAGCCGGTTTGACGCACATCCCTTGCCTGGCGCATGTGCTGAATTTGGTGGTGCAGAAGTTCATTCACAACTACCCCGACATGTCAGAGCTGCTGCATAAAGTGCTGGCCGTCTGTGCGCGCTTCCGGCGTTCACATCCTGCCGCTGCTCGCCTGTCTGCGCTACAGCGTAACTTCGGCCTTCCCGCTCACCGCCTCATATGCGACGTGCCCACCAGGTGGAACTCCACCTTGCACATGCTGGACAGACTGTGCGAGCAGCAGCAGGCCATAGTGGAGTTTCAGCTGCAGCACGCACGGGTCAGTCGCACTGCGGAACAGCACCACTTTACCACCAATGACTGGGCCTCCATGCGAGAGCTGTGTGCCCTGTTGCGCTGTTTCGAGTACTCCACCAACATGGCCAGTGGCGATGACGCCGTTATCAGCGTTACAATACCACTTCTATGTCTCCTTGAGAAAACACTTAGGGCGATGATGGAAGAGGAGGTGGCCCAGGAGGAGGAGGAGGAGGAAGAGGGGTCATTTTTAGCACTTTCAGGCCAGTCTCTTCGAAGTGACTCAGAGGGAGGTTTTTTGCAACAGCAGAGGCCAGGTACAAATGTGGCCAGCCAGGGCCCACTACTGGTGGACGATGAGGACGAGGAGGAGGTGGAGGAGGATGAGGATGAAGCATGTTCACAGCGGGGTGGCACCCAACGCAGCTCGGGCCCATCACTGGTGCGTGGCTGGGGGGAAACGCAGGACGATGACGATACGCCTCCCACAGGGGACAGCTTGTCCTTACCTCTGGGCAGCCTGGCACACATGAGCGACTACATGCTGCAGTGCCTGCGCAACGACAGCAGAGTTGCCCACATTTTAACGTGTGCGGACTACTAGGTTGCCATCCTGCTGGATCCCCGGTACAAAGACAATGTGCCCACCTTACTTCCTGCACTGGAGCGTGATAGGAAGATGCGCGAGTACAAGCGCACGTTGGTAGACGCTCTACTGAGAGCATTCCCAAATGTCACAGGGGAACAAGTGGAAGCCCAAGGCGAAGGCAGAGGAGGAGCAAGAGGTCGCCAACGCAGCTGTGTCACGGCCAGCTCCTCTGAGGGCAGGGTTAGCATGGCAGAGATGTGGAAAAGTTTTGTCACCACGCCACAGCTAACTGCACCACCACCTGATACGGAACGTTTTAGCAGGAGGCAACATTTCACTAACATGGTGGAACAGTACGTGTACACACCCCTCCACGTACTGACTGATGGTTCGGCCCCATTCAACTTCTCGGTCTCCAAATTGTCCACGTGGCCAGAGCTAGCCTTTTATGCCTTGGAGGTGCTGGCCTGCCCGGCGGCCAGCGTTTTGTCTGAACGTGTATTCAGCACGGCAGGGGGCGTCATTACAGACAAACGCAGCCGCCTGTCTACAGCCAATGTGGACAAGCTGACGTTCATAAAAATGAACCAAGCATGGATCCCACAGGACCTGTCCATCCCTTGTGCAGATTAGACATTTATAACTACCTCCCCTTAACCATATATTATTGTACTCCAGGGCACTTCCTCATTCAATCCTTTTTTTATTTTCATTTTACCATTATATTGCGGGGCAACCCAAAGTTGAATGAACCTCTCCTCTGTCTGGGTGCCGGGGCCTAAAAATATCTGACAGTGGCCTGTTCCAGTGTTGGGTGACATGAAGCCTGATTCTCTGCTATGACATGAAGCCTGAATCTCTGCTATGGGACCTCTCTCCTCTGTCTGGGTGTCGGGGCCTAAAAATATCTGACAATGGCCTGTTCCAGTGTTGGGTGACATGAAGCCTGATTCTCTGCTATGACTTGAAGCCTGATTCTCTGCTATGGGACCTCTCTCCTCTGTCTGGGTTACGGGGCCTAAATATCTGACAATGGCCTGTTCCAGTGGTGGGTGACGTGAAGCCTGATTCTCTGCTATGACATGAAGCCTGATTCTCTGCTATGACATGAAGCCTGAATCTCTGCTATGGGAACTCTCTCCTCTGTCTGTGTGCCGGGGCCTAAAAATATCTGACAGTGGCCTGTTCCAGTGGTGGGTGACGTGAAGCCTGATTCTCTGCTATGACATGAAGCCTGATTCTCTGCTATGACTTGAAGCCTGATTCTCTGCTATGACATGAATCCTGATTCTCTGCTATGGGAACTCTCTCCTCTGTCTGTGTGCCGGGGCCTAAATGTGTGACAGTGGCCTGTTCCAGTGGTGGGTGACGTGAAGCCTGATTCTCTGCTATGACATGAAGCCTGAATCTCTGCTATGGGAACTCTCTCCTCTGTCTGGGTGCCGGGGCCTAAATATCTGACAATGCCCTGTTCCAGTGGTGGGTGACGTGAAGCCTGATTCTCTGCTATGACATGAAGCCTGATTCTCTGCCATGAGACCTCTCTCCAATTGATATTGGTTAATTTAATTTATTTTATTTTTATTTTAATTCATTTCCCTATCCACATTTGTTTGCAGGGGATTTACCTACATTTCGCTGCCTTCTGCAGCCCTCTAGCCCTTTCCTGGGCTATTTTACAGCCTTTTTAGTGCCGAAAAGTTCGGGTCCCCATTGACTTCAATGGGGTTTGGGTTCGGGGCGAAGTTCGGGTCGAGTTCGGATCCCGATCCTGGGGTTGGATCTCCTCGGCCCCCGTAGAAGGCAGGTCCCCATGTCGTGCAAGGCATTGGGCAGCCTGTGCATGGCATCGGGCTGCCTTGTCAACCATCGGGTCCCAGCCACAGCAGCCCTCACCCGCCGCATGCAGCTTCTATGCTGCTGTCAGCGTTGAAAGCGGCATAGAAGGGGTTAATCCGCCAGCATCGCTGTAAAAGGTGCCCGCCCGATCGTAATGACGTAATAGTACTTTAAAATGCGGCAAGTCACTTGTCGCCATGACGTACTATTACGTCATATGTCGGGAAGGGGTTAATATGATTGCAGCTGGACCACAGGAAGTGATGCAGATCCACATCATCAGCTCAAAGAGTGTTAAGAATCTGAATTTCCTGACGCTTCGTGGTAACTAATAAATTTTTCCTGAAATGGCAGTATAAAAAAAATACATACTCACCTCATTCATTTGAGTGCGGAGAGGCCGTTGCGGCCATCTTGATTGAAGAAAACGTGCCAATTCTTGTGCAAGCTGATGTGTGATGTCACCACGTCATCAAGCTGGGCAGGTGTGGTGACGTCATCATGTCAGTGCGCGCTAGAATTGGCGCATTTTCTTTAATCAAGATGGCCGCGACGGTCTCTCCGCAATCAAATGGATGAGAAGGATGTTTTAACCCCTGGTAGGCTAAACGCCATGATCAGAGTTAAACGCAGCATCTGAGGTGTTAAATGACGAGGACTGCGTGATCGTGATGAATGCGATTCGTTACTGAGTAATTTGTAACAAATCGAGTTTCTTAACAAAATTTGGCAAAGCAGCTGAATATAATGATAACTAGAGATGAGTGAAGTATTGGAAAATTCGATTCGGCTGCTTCACCAAATTTTTTACAAAAATTTGCTTTGTGACAAATTACTTAGTCACGAAGTGCATGACAAGCGATTGAGCCACTCCCCATCATTGTGCCCCTCAGATGCCGCTTTAATACATAATCGCGGCATCTGATATACATAAAAAATAAATAAATCATATTTACCTGATACATTTGCTTGCGACGAGACGGCTGCCACCATCTTGCTGGAAGGTCCCGCGCAAAATCTTGAGCAGGCCGAGATGACGTCATCACACAGGGCGGCATGGTGACTAGTGTTGATTGAGCACCATAGTGCTCGGGTGCTCTGGTGCTCGAGTACAACACATCGGGATGCTCGGGTGCTCTACAGAACACTCGAGCACAATGGAAGTCAATGGGAGAACATAGTAACATAGTAACATAGTACATAAGGCCGAAAAAAGACATTTGTCCATCCAGTTCGGCCTGTCATCCTACAAGTTGATCCAGAGGAAGGCAAAAAAACCCTGTGAGGTAGAAGCCAATTTTCCTCACTTTAGGGGAATAAAAAATTCCTTCCCGACTCCAATCAGGCAATCAGAATAACTCCCTGGATCAACGACCCCTCTCTAGTAGCTATAGCCTGTAATATTATTACACTCCAGAAATACATCCAGGCCCCTCTTGAATTCCTTTATTGTACTCACCATCACCACCTCCTCAGGCAGAGAGTTCCATAGTCTCACTGCTCTTACCGTAAAGAACCCTTTTCTATGTTTGTGTACAAACCTTCTTTCCTCCAAACGCAGAGGATGTCCCCTCGTCACAGTCACAGTCCTGGGGATAAATAGATGATGGGATAGATCTCTGTACTGCCCCCTGATATATTTATACATAGTAATTAGATCTCCCCTCAGTCGTCTTTTTTCTAACGTGAATAACCCTAATTTTGATAATCTTTCAGGGTACTGTAGTTGCCCCATTCCAGTTATTACTTTAGTTGCCCTCCTCTGGACCCTCTCCAGCTCTGCTATGTCTGCCTTGTTTACAGGAGCCCAGAACTGTACACAGTACTCCATGTGTGGTCTGACCAGTGATTTGTAAAGTAGTAGGAATATGTTCTCATCACGGGCATCTATGCCCCTTTTGATGCAACCCATTATCTTATTGGCCTTGGCAGCCGCTGCCTGACACTGTTTTTTGCAGCTTAGTTTGCTGTTTATTAAAATTCCTAGATCCTTTTCCATGTCAGTGTTACCGAGTGTTTTACCATTTAGTATGTACGGGTGACTTGCATTATTCCTTCCCATGTGCATAACTTTACATTTCTCAGTGTTAAACCTCATCTGCCACTTATCTGCCCAAGCCTCCAATCTATCCAGATCCCTCTGTAGTAGTATACTGTCCTCTTCAGTGTTAATTACTTTACACAGTTTAGTGTCATCTGCGAAAATTGATATTTTACTATGCAAGCCTTCTACAAGATCATTAATAAATATATTGAAGAGAATAGGGCCCAATACTGACCCCTGAGGTACTCCACTAGTGACAGTGACCCAATCTGAGTATGTACCGTTAATAACCATCCTCTGTTTTCTATCATTGAGCCAGTTACTTACCCACTTACAGACGTTTTCTCCAAGTCCGTGCATTCTCATTTTATATACTAACCTTTTATGAGGTACAGTGTCAAATGCTTTGGAGAAGTCCAGATACACGACATCCATTGATTCGCCGCTGTCAAGTCTAGTACTTACCTCCTCATAGAAACTGATTAAATTAGTTTGACATGACCGATCCCTCACGAAGCCATGCTGATATGGCGTTATTTGCTTATTTCCCATAAGATGCTCTAACATAGCATCTCTCAGAAAACCTTCAAACAGTTTACCCACAACAGATGTTAAACTTACCGGCCTATAGTTTCCAGGCTCTGTTTTTGGACCCTTTTTGAATATTGGCACCACATTTGCCATGCGCCAATCCTGTGGGACATTCCCTGTCAGTACAGAGTCCGCAAATATCAGAAATAAGGGTCTGGCTATGACATTACTTAATTCCCTTAGGATACGGGGGTGTATGCCATCCGGTCCTGGCGATTTGTCTATTTTGATTTTTTTAAGTCGCTGTTGTACTTCTTCCTGGGTCAGACAGGACACTTTTAATGGCGAATTTATTTCAGCATTCAGCATTTCATCTGACAGTTTATTTTCCTCAGTGAATACATTGGAGAAAAAAATATTTAACAGCTTTGCTTTCTCCTCGTCGCTCTCTGCGACTCCCCCCTCATTACTCTTTAAAGGGCCGACACCTTCAGATTTATACTTTTTAACATTTATATAATTGAAGAACATTTTAGGGTTAGTTTTACTCTGTTTGGCAATTAATCTCTCGGTCTCTAGTTTGGCCGCTTTTATTTGTTTTTTACATGTTCTGTTTTTTTCCTTATAGTTTTTCAGTGCTTCCGTGCTACCCTCCTGTTTTAGGGTTTTATATGCTTTCTTTTTGTCATTTATTGCTTTCTTTACAGTTCTGTTTATCCACATTGGTTTCTTTTTGTTCCTTAACCTTTTATTCCCATACGGTATGTACCTCTCACAATGAGATTTTAGGATGTTTTTAAAGATATCCCATTTTTTGGCTGTATTTTTATTTTTGAGGACTTTGTCCCAGTTAGTTAGGCCTATGGCCTCTCTTAGTTGGCTAAATTTAGCTTTTTTGAAGTTTGGTATTTTTGTTTCTCCCTGTAGAAACGCTCTGAAGAGCGGAGGGTTTCTGGTTCAAAGAAAAAGGTCAGAAATTGATGGAAACACCACTAAAATGGTTTGGAAACAGCATGGGGAGGATGTCTGGATGCCTCTTGGACTCCCAGGTCACTGCTGGGAACGATGTTGTCCGAGTAGTACGCCACTTTTACAGACTGACAATAATACGCACAAAACCGAAGATAAAATCGATTTTAGAGGAAAAATTGTTAGGAGACATTCTTTCCTGTATATTTACTTGTATATAAAGTGCAAGTGCTGCCAAAAATTACAATGGGGAGGCACTCCGATACAACCTGTATATCAGATAAAGGAGGGCCTCATTCACATTATGGTACAATTGTTCAGGTAGTGGGACTCTTACACTCTATGCACTAAGTGAAAGGGCTGCCAAAAATTACATGGAATCGGCACTCCAATACACCCTTTATTACACATAAAGGAGGGCATCATACACACCCTTGAAAAATTATGATTGATAGCCTGCTGGTGACCCTCAAAAACATTAGGAGCAAGGGCCTGCTGGTGACTCTCTAAAACATTAGGGGCGAGGGCCTGCTGCTGATCTGACCATCTAAAACATTAGGGGTGAGGGTCTGATGCTGAGCTGACCCTCTAAAACATTAGGGGCGAGTGCCTGCTGCTGATCTGACCATCTAAAACATTATGGGCGAGGGTCTGATGCTGAGCTGACCATCTAAAACATTAGGGGTGAGGGTCTGCTGCTGAGCTGACCATCTAAAACATTAGGGGTGAGGGTCTGATGCTGAGCTGACCATCTAAAACATTATGGGCGAGGGCCTGCTGCTGATCTGACCATCTAAAACATTATGGGCGAGGCCTGCTGGTGACCCTCTAAAACAGGGATGGCCAACCTGAGGCTCTCCAGCTGTTGCAAAACTACAACTCCCAGCAGGTTCAGACTGTCTACAGCTTTCAGCCTACAGCAGGGCATTGTAGTTTTACAACAGCTGGAGAGCCGCCGGTTTGTCATCTCTGCTCTAAAACATTAGGGGTGACATACATGCAGCACGCCAGACCTGCAGGGTATAGCTAAGCGAGGTCACGGTTATAGGCAATCGGGGGCTGCTCACTGTATTGGAGAACCCTGGGCAGGCATGCGGCAGTGAAGGAGAGTAGACACAGTTCCTCTGGGGCACACTCTGTATATAGGGACCAGGCCTGATGGTGGATGAGGTGCCCTGGATGTTACAGGTATTTTTAGTGCCTGGGGCAAGGTCCCTGTTGGATTCGTGACGCCAGTGCCTGTAATGGTGGCACACCGATTTATAGTTGGAATAACTGAGGTACACAGATGGTATAGTGAACCAAACGTTGCTTTACTGAACAGTCCAACTTTGTACATACAGATGGTAACACAGTCCTTTAGATCACAGCTTTACAAGCAGGCTTACTCCACAAGATGGCAGGTATTAATTATGCAAGATACTCAGAGGGTAATTCCACAATGCACTCAGATTCAGGTTGTACCTTTCCTCAGAAATAGTGTACACTGTTCTTTTCTAGAACTCCTGTCTGGTTTCAATCCCAAGGCCCGGATGCCTAAATGGTGGCTTAAATCCTTGGTATATATATTTCTTCCTCTCGTATTAAATTCTTGCTTTTCTTCCTATATAGCATCTGCCTATCAGGGTTACTTATCTTTGCTTGGATGATGAAGGACTGTGGGTTTCTCCCAGGAGGTTCTGTCCTGCAACTGGGGTGTCTTCAGAGCTAACTAAGGCTCTCTTGATCCGCAGGTAGGCTAGGATCCCTCTACTAGCCTCCTGGTAACAACTAGTAGCCTGGGCTGTCTAGCTGCATGTCAGGAGGAGGCCCTCAGCATATCACTGGCTGGTGCCTTCTAACTTCTGTCTCTGCAGACTCCTGACTCTGAACTCTCTCTCCCTGTCTGGGCCTGGACATTTATACTAGGGGCTCCCTATCTCCCTCTAGTGTCTGGGATGTCTAACTACACCCAACTAGGCCTGCTTACACATTACACAGGGAAATATTGCATATCAAATCACATTATAAAATACGTTAAATGCACACTTAAATATAACATTTCTGTCCCTTGTGAGTAGGAGTAACGCGCACACCAATTGACCCTTGTGTAGTGCCCACGCCTATCTAGTGGGACACTACATACCACCACGCTATAACGTTTCCCGTCCTCGGCGCAACATGGAGGGGCCCTGCCCAGATGGATACTGCACCTGAAAAAGAGAAAATAATGCAAAGCAGGAACATTTCATCTACATTTGCAAGAATACATTGTATGCATAAATCAGGCAGTTCCACTGGCTTAGGAACAAGTGATGGTGAAAAGGGGCGTCGTTCTCTTCTCTCAGGATAGTGTGAGGGAACAGGGGCGCTGACCTGGTGCAGCGTATCAGTGATACCAGGATAGTCCATAAGTGCAAATTGTCCATAATAGAACAGTAGACAAAATATAAAGCAATTAAAAGTTCTTGGAGGCTCAAGGAACAAATATGAGTCCGTACCCAGGTTTCTTTCTTATTTAGAACAAGCGTCATTATCAGACAAGTCAGGATACCAGCAAGGTAGATGATCACAGAGGCTCACTTACAGTGGAGTCCATCTCTGGGCACATTTCTTTAAAAGAGCAAAATCTCAGAGGCTCAGGTACTTTTGAGTCTATCTCCGGGCACGTTTCCTTGAAATTTGATGTTGCACAATAAAAAGACAGCACATAAAAATAGCCCACATTATTCCATTGGCATATATATATAAAAGAGGTGCTGTAATACCCTTGATCAACCTGAAAAGGGGGTTAGAGGGTTAAAGGTGCAACATAGGAACAGGCACAACTTGGCACAATTTTGAAGAACCAGGCAGGAGGTCCTGGAAACAAGATGGCTTTGCTGACATTGGTGTTTTCAGTGGGTGACCACCACCACTGAGCCGTGGGTAACTGGCAGCAGCAACAAAGGACCAAAACAAAGGACTCCTGTCCTGAAAGGGTTAAATTCTCAGCAATGAGGTCCCTTGATGAAAGCAAATAAATCAACGGCCTAGCAGGCCAATTCACAGGGGCATGTCATAATCACTTTGCATTTCTGTGGTGCTCCCTGGCTCTGCTTGTAGATGTGGCCTGTAGTAAGCTTCCACAGGCGGATGTGCCCACAACACGGTATTGGGGGGCAACTGTAACATAAATGGACCCCTAATAGGTATAGGCCCCATAGGCCTAGGGTTGATTACAGTTGGGGACCGCATCGGTCCAGGCAAAACAATTGGAGGCTGTGCTGGCCTAGGTACCGGTGCTGCAAGCGGTTCAGCGGATTCCTGGACAACTGGCTCTACACGTCGGTGCACAGTATAAGAGGGCCTCCTTGGGGGCTTCAACGCAGCTGCAGGTACAGAGGGTGGCTGAACGGCAGGGACAGGTACCCTTACCTTTGACCCAGTGATGTCCGAGCACTGAAGGCAGACCTCTTCCTTCTTAGGTGACGTCTGGATTCTGGCGGTGGCAAGCCGGCGCAGTCCTCGCAGCTGTTCCTCCAGGCGGACAATCTGGTCATCTAGGCTCTCGGACTCGGGATCGCTGCCTTCCGGAGCTTCCGCTGGAACAGGTAGGAGAGTCGCATCCTGCGCAGCCGCTGCAGGCTCGGGTGGCGCATCAGGTCTTTTACCCTTCTGGATATTATCCAGGGTAACGTGGAGTCTTTTCAGATTCTCCATCTCTTGCATCATTTTCTCCCGGCGAGGCAGCTCAGGGGACGGATAGGGGCTCACCTATTTCTCCAAAACTGTGGGCTGCCAGAAAACATTCGGGCCAATGAAAGAGCCCCGCTCTTGAAACGCATGATGGGCCGGTTCTGGAGAGCGCGCTGGTTCGCGCTCGCAGCCAGAGTAGTCCTCATCTGCTTCCCAGTCCTCCGGTTCTTTCTTGGGACGGGTCACGGCAGTGGCATATGGGCCTCGCAGGCCCTCGGCAGGGGTGAATTCCACTTCCTCTCCCTCGCGGAGGTTATGCATATATTCGGAGAGGTAACTCCGCTTGACGGATCTCCGATTCACATATAAGTCTCTGCCGGTGGTATAGTCCTGTATGAAACCGTAGCCACGGTTCTTATCAAAGGCCACAACCAACCCCTTTCTCCTTTCCAGGCGGGGTTGGGTGTCAGTGTGGCGCTCGTGAACGGTCTTTGCCAGTTCCTCATAGTAGATCTTTGTCTTTGTCGTTTTCTTTATGGCGGCCTCCCGGATCTCTGCCATCAACGCTGACCACTTGAACGAGGGCTGGAAGAAGTCTCTCCAGGAGCCATAGTAGGTCTCCGGTTGCGTCCTCGGTGGCAGGCAGGCGGGTTTCTCCGCTCCCGGAGAGTAAGCCGGTGGAGCGTCCTCTGGCTCAACACCAATACTATCCATCTTTGACAACTCAGGCGCGGACGTCCCAACAGAGCAGTCTTCACTCTTCAACATGCTCGATCCTTCTCTGGAGAGCGACAGGGTGGCGCCAATAATTTCAGACAGATCCTCCCATTGCACTGGGAGGCCGCCCCCCAGGTACTCCAGTATGGGGGAGGCGGAGTCCATTTCTGCAGACATGCAAATGTCCAGACAGGGCGGTGGCGCCGACAGATAGCCTTTTCCCGCTCTTTTCAGCAAAAAGGCGCCAACTTTTACCGCCAATTCAGGATGAAGATGCTGCAGCAGTAAATTCAAGCAAGCTCAGCGGCCATCTTTAGCAAAACGCTGTCTATTCACTGACAGCAAGCGGTGGCTCAAATAAGCAGCAAACAGTCCAGAAAACACTATCTTCACACCGCTAATTCTTTTCAGTTCTTTGGCCCAGCAATTTTTAATAAAACAATAGGGCTTGGTCACTTTAAGGCAGTTTTTAGCACACAGTTTTATATCCGCAATGGTGCAGGAATGTTCCGTAAATCCTGTTCGTGACGCCAATTTATGCAGCACGCCAGACCTGCAGGGTATAGCTAAGCGAGGTCACGGTTATAGGCAATCGAGGGCTGCTCACTGTATTGGAGAACCCTGGGCAGGCATGCGGCAGTGAAGGAGAGGTAGACACAGTTCCTCTGGGGCACACTCTGTATATAGGGACCAGGCCTGATGGTGGATGAGGTGCCCTGGATGTTACAGGTATTTTTAGTGCCTGGGGCAAGGTCCCTGTTGGATTCGCGACGCCAGTGCCTGTAACGGTGGCACACCGATTTATAGTTGGAATAACTGAGGTACACAGATGGTATAGTGAACCAAACGTTGCTTTACTGAACAATCCAACTTTGTACATACAGATGTTAACACAGTCCTTTAGATCACAGCTTTACAAGCAGGCTTACTCCACAAGATGGCAGGTATTAATTATGCAAGATACTCAGAGGGTAATTCCACAATGCACTCAGAATCAGGTTGTACCTTTCCTCAGAAATAGTGTACACTGTTCTTTTCTAGAACTCCTGTCTGGTTTCAATCCCAAGGCCCGGATGCCTAAATGGTGGCTTAAATCCTTGGTATATATATTTCTTCCTCTCGTATTAAATTCTTGCTTTTCTTCCTATATAGCATCTGCCTATCAGGGTTACTTATCTTTGCTTGGATGAAGGACTGTGGGTTTCTCCCAGGAGGTTCTGTCCTGCAACTGGGGTGTCTTCAGAGCTAACTAAGGCTCTCTTGATCCGCAGGTAGGCTAGGATGCCTCTACTAGCCTCCTGGTAACAACTAGTAGCCTGGGCTGTCTAGCTGCATGTCAGGAGGAGGCCCTCAGCATGTCCCTGGCTGGTGCCTTCTAACTTCTGTCTCTGCAGACTCCTGACTCTGAACTCCCTCTCCCTGTCTGGGCCTGAACCTTTATACTAGGGGCTCCCTATCTCCTTCTAGTGTCTGGGATGTCTAACTACACCCAACTAGGCCTGCTTACACATTACACAGGGAAATATTGCATATCAAATCACATTATAAAATACGTTAAATGCACACTTAAATATAACATTTCTGTCCCTTGTGAGTAGGAGTAACACGCACACCAATTGACCCTTGTGTAGTGCCCACGCCTATCTAGTGGGACATTACATACAGCACTGGTTGTTTCTTACTGGGAGAACATATAAACTCCATGTAAACGCGGCTTATGGTCTGATTCACACCCAGCAGTCAATGGTACAGTATCTGTTTAGAACTGTTCTGCTTTGGGTTTAATGCTGTGAGAATTTGAACAGAAGCTTAGGTTTGTATTTTGCATGTGAGAACAGCATTGTGTGGAAATATAAAGAGCCCCATAAGCATGACTCCGGAGATTTGCGCTACAGCTTCACATTTCACGCTATATTATAAGAAGCCTATAGTAAATTACACTCTTCAGGAATAAACGCAACATGTCCCTTTAAATGTACAACTGCATCTGTATCCATAGTAACAGTACTAAAGAATAACCAATAGGATTACAAGATTTGAATCTGAAAAAAAATAAACTGTCAGCGGTCTTCAGTCCGTTACAGCTCAGCAGTGAGTGAAGACAGACTTCTGCGAGTTTCTTAGCGATTTCAGGTAAAATGATGCAATGTAATATAAATGACGGAGAATTTATTCCCTATTCAAAGATTTCTATAAATCCCCCTATAAAGTAATCTATATAGATGGCTGCTTTTCAGTAACCACATGTGACTCTCTGACTTTACTTCCATTCAGAAGGGTCTCTTCTTGTCCTGGGATCTTATGGGGGCAGTAGTTCTTATGTGATTGTGAATAGAGCTTCATAGAAGTGACTTTATATTTAATAAACCATCTGTGTAGAATAGACAAGCTGTGGTAATGGGGTAGTGGTATTTTGTCCCAGGTTCTGGGATCATTGGTTGGGAGAATGATGTAATGAGGAGAGCGCCCCCTAGATCCATCCATGTCATAATACTGATCTGATGGCAAATAGTTGATTAAAGGGGTACAAATGTAAACTGCCTTAATTACCCATAGTAACCAATCAGATTGATCCTTTCATTTTTCAAAGCAGCTTTGAAAAATGAAAGGTGGAACCTGATTGGTTGTTATGGGCAATTAAAGGGTTTCTATCACTTTGTTTCACCTATTTAGCTTTCAGACACTAGCGATCCGCTAGTGTCTGCTTTATCTAACCATCCTAATATAAGAGCCTATTGTCCTGCCGTTTAGCTAAAAAAATAACTTATATAGATATGCAAATGAGCCTCTAGGTGCTATGGGGGCGTCATTAGCACCTAGAGGCTCCGTCTACCTTAACAAACTGCCGCCGCCCAGCGTGTCCCTCCAGCCCGCCCATCTCCAGCTGAAGCGATCCTCTCCGTGCGCGTCTCTGTTCTGCGCATGCGCAGTGAATGTCTGATCGCTTCCCTGCTCAGACATCTCCACTGCGCCTGTTCCTCGGAGCACTATGACGTCATCGGCGCAGGCGCAGTGGAGATGTCTGAGCAGGGAAGCGATCAGACATTCACTGCGCATGCGCCGAATACGAGAAGCATCGCATTCCGGAGGAGATGGGCGGGCTGGAGGGACGCGCTGGGCGGCGGCAGTTTGTTAAGGTAGACGGAGCCTCTAGGTGCTAATCACGCCCCCATAGCACCTAGAGGCTCATTTGCATATCTATATAAGTTATTTTTTTAGCTAAACGGCAGGACAATAAGCTCTTATATTAGGATGGTTAGATAAAGCAGACACTAGCGGATCGCTAGTGTCTGAAAGCTAAATAGGTGAAACGAAGTGATAGAAACCCTTTAAAGCTTTCCATTGCAATCTGCCAGAATGATTTTGGCAAGGCAAGCTGTAGGGGGCTTCCCATTCCTCTGCAGAGGCCAAAGCAGGGCATCTATTCAAATGAATGAGTGCTGTGTAATATACAGTCACAATGAGTCCTCCAAAAACCGAGCTCCTCTTATAGGGGGGCTAATAGGGAGGATCCGACACAGGACAACCCCCTCTATGATGTTCATATATAGAGGATATGAAAAGTGGCTGTCCTGATGCAGGGGTCAGCAAACTCCGGTATTCCAGCTCTTGTGAAACCACATCTCCCAGCATGCTGACTTGGTTGGATGTTCCCATGGTGAATGTAGCATGCTGGGAATGTAGTTTAACAAGAGCTGGAGTGTCAGAGGTTACAGTAGATCATAAGGATGTTATAACAGGTTTACCAGATAGAGACTCATTGGTAAAAAAGCTAATCACAAAAACTACCCCTATAATTGGTGGCTTGGGTCACACATTGCATTCAGTAACTTATGCGGGGTAAAATGTTCACCTCTTGTTCCTCTGTTTTTTATTATTTAGATACAAAGCAGGAAGATGGTAATGATGTGGACTGCACCGTCAAGCAGCTTTGGATCAGGTATGGTTCTGTGCATTTTCATGTGGACCTCTACTGCATTAGCTTTGTTCACACCTCCATTTGGCGGCCCTGTAGGGGTTTCTGGCAGCTTTGACAGTAAGAATGGTGCTGAATGCAGAGCTGTCATGGCTAAAGCCTGGGTGGTCCCTCACCAGACCCCATCATAATTCAGTGGGATCCACTGGGCACTGTTTAGGCTTACTGTACAATGCTTTAGCTTCCATCATGAACTGAAACCATAGAGCGGATGTAAGCAGAGTCTTAGGCCAAGTGCATAGTGTGCTATGAGGTATGGCATGATGAAAGGCACATTAGTGGAATACCTGCAGTTTTAGGATAACCAGTAATTTTTAAGAACCATGCTATTTTCCACATTCATTTTGCAGGAGTAAAACCTCTTCTCATAACCCCAGAAATTGTAAAAATCACTGCGAGACAACCATAAAGTATATTTTCTTCTGACTTTAAAAGTCCTTCTCTGATGTCCTTATAATGGTTTATCCTCAGGATGGGTGATGAATATTTTCTTGTTGGCGGTCCTTCTCCCGTCACCCCTGCCAATCATTTGTTTGAAGAGGCCACTGGACTCAAATGATTACTGCAGCCCCCTACTAGGCCAGTGGCATCAAGTTCATCAATGACATGGCCTAGGCACAGCTCAGTCCCATTCAATGTATTGCCTGGTATGCTGTGAGGAGGCCACAGAAGTCTCCGGAGCAACGCTACCTCTTCAAATAACTGATTTGCAGGGGCGCTGGGAATCGGACCCCCAATGATCTGATATTGATGCGCTACCCTGAGGATAGGCCAACAATATTGAAATCTCAGACAACCCCTTTAATGTGTACAGGTCTGTTCAATTTTTTAAATGTGTAGGGGAAGTGATAAGAAGAATTTTGTAATACACTTTATTAGCAGATTTTTTTGACTATTCTAAAAAAAAATAATGGCTGTTATGGTCTCCTTTATCATTGCTATAAATTAGTATTGTTGATTTTTGACAGCCTGTGTCTCCCGGGGCATTTAATAGCTAACTAGCCATCTGGACACATGAGGACATCCAGGCAGGGGCGTAGCTATAGGGGAAGCAGGTAAAGCGACTGCTTTGGGGGCAAACTCACAAGGGGCCGACTTTGGAGGAGGACTAAAAGATCTTATTGTCAGGGCCCCCTCAACAGTATTATATAATCACGTTTTATACATTCACACTGTAGAAAATGGACGGAGTGGCTATCAGGCCTCATCTGAGACCGTGATCTTGACTAGCCTCAGGAGTGGGGGTTGCAAAGAAGTTACTGGGGGAGGGGAGCCTGTTCAAAAATTTACTCTGAGGCCCAGTCATTTCTAGTTACACCACTGACTGGAAGTCAGTGTAAAAATCTGATAATTGTACATAGGGACAGTTATGTGAAAAACTGCTAGACAGTTCTTTTAAGGCCTCATGCACACGGCCGTTGTTTGAGTCTGCATCCGAGCCGCCGTTTTGGCTGCTCGGATGTGGACCAATTAACTTCAATGGGGCCGCAAAAGATGCGGACAGCACTCTGTGTGCTGTCCGCATCCGTTGCTCCGTTCCGCGGCCCCACTAAAAAAATATAACATGTCCTATTCTTGTCCGCGCTTTGCGGACAAGAATAGGCATTTATATTGATATCCGCCGGGTCCGCAAATTGCGGAAGGCACACGGGAGTCTTCCTTTTTTTTGCGGACCGCAAAAAACTGAACGGTCGTGTGCATGATGCCTAATTTAGACCTTTTCTTCCGAAACATGGTAGCAAAAAAGGCAGAGCATGTGGTTTGCACTGCGTATGTCATGAATTGGCACGTGCTCCGTAGAAACTTAAAAAATAAATCAAGGACAGGATTTTATTCTGTCAGACACTATGGAGCGCAGATAAAAACACAGGGTTAAGCAACCATGCTGTGCAGTGTTCATCAATACAGAATAAGGGCAAGAGAAGTGGCTCTATATAGTGTCTATATATACAGAACAAAATCATTTACTGAGAATAGCATAGAGGACAGGAGAAATTATACTGTGCAGTTTCCATGTATACAGTAAAAGGACATATATGGTTGCGGTTTCGCTTTTTTTGCTGACTACAAAAACCACATCATAACTGCAATATAAAAAAATCCCCAAATGCATAGATGTATGCTGGGCTGTGCAGGAGTGCAGGGCTGGAGACTGAATTACCACCCCCTACAGAGCACCACCTGAGTCCAGAGGCTCAACTCGCCCGATGGATGGTGCACCCCTGGTCTGATTAGGGAACATAGACAGTGGTTTATACTGCACTGCAGTGTGTGTGGTAAAATGCTCCATACCCTGCCTGTATGACTGCTAAAAACTGAACATGCTATATTTTAGTGATGTTTCTGTGTGGTTTTGACAGTTCCTGTAGATTTTCAATTGGTTCCTTTTTCTTGTGTTCTCTCTTTAGTTTATGCCAGCATCACACCAGAGGAAGTTCTTCGACGGCTGGCATTTTGTATAAAACTCCTCCCTTCTCCTCTCTTCAAGAAGGAGGTGAGTGAGCATGCCGTTGATGCTCTTTCTATAGCTCTAGAAGGTCATATGGATAGAAAATTTACTCATCTCTTGTTTTCCTAGCGCTTCATGCCAACAAGCTTGTTTGCTCAAAGGCAGTTTTTGCTACTGGATGAAGAATCAACACGGAGACCAAATGATAAACGCAGGGCACAGCAAGCTATTACCAGAATGTTGTGTGAGGGACTGGACGATGAAGAGCCCATAAAGATGGCGAAAGTTGAAGTATTCAACAGGCAAGAAAAGAAAGAAGATAAGAAGAGGAAGGAGAACACCAGTGAGGGGGACGTCAATTTCAGCAGTAAAAAAAGGAGGCCATTGGAATGAAGAAAGAAAGAGAGGCTATGGAAGAAGAGATAGAAGATAAGGACGAGATGGAGAACATCAGTGAGGAAGATAAGGAGGTGATCAAGATCACTGAAGATGCCAGTGAAGAAGAGGAAGAAAGGCCACAGAAGAAGAAAACGAAGAAGACAACTCCAGCCGCTTCCTATAAACTATTGCTTAAAGGGGTTATTTGACAGTAAAACAGTAGCCCAAATCTGCCCTACCCAGGGTAGTAATGATGCTCACCTGATCTCCTCCAGTGGATTCAGTCTATTGGGCTCCCAGGCTGGCAGTTTTGCTCCCACGTGCACCGAGGACAACATCTGTCGACAGGGGCACACGTAACTGCTGCAGCCAATCACAGGCCACAACGGTGACCTTCTACCCATGTGTCACATATGACATCACAAGTGATGCAATTGGTGCAGATCACTGCTAAGGCCTAGGAACGAATGTGGTCCTCGGTGTACATATGAGTGGAACTGCCAGCCTGGGAGTCCAACACAGGAGCAGGTGAGCATCATCCTCACCCTGGGTCTGGTAGTTCTGGGCCACTCTTTTACTATCAGATATCCCCGCTAACAACTGCAATAGCTAAAATTCAATTGAATTTATTTACATTATTCTAGCAAGTAAATAAGATAATAATAATAATAGTAGTAGTAGTGGTATAAAAATGGAAATAATATAATACTAATACTAGGGATAGTTAAACAGTAAGTTTTAAAAATTAATAATAGAAAATGTATAAAAATAATTGATTCAGGGTTTTAAAACTGATCGTCTTTTCCCGGGGTCGAGAAGGAATTTTTTCCTGTGTCACAGATTGGCTCTTTGTGTCCAGGTTTTTTGCCTTCTTCTGAATCAATAGTTGTAGCGTATTAGCATAGATGTTATAATATTTTAATATCAGTATCAAAAAATATATTAAACTAAGGATAGAATAATAGTAGATAATAGCTTTAGGGTCAAAAGCAATAACATTGCAGAACTAATTGTATTTTCACTTTACAGTTCTAGTTTAATATTAGTACTAGTGTCAACAGCAATAATGCTATAATAAACTAAATATATAGCTAGTAATTAGTTTAATAGTGTAATATTAATTCATATCTAGTTAGTGGCTTTGATCCTGGGTTCTAGAACTGATCGCCTTTTCCCGGGGTCGAGAAGGAATTTTTCCTGTTTCACAAATTGGCTGAATGTGTCCAGGTTTTTTTTGCCTTCTTTGGGATCAACGCTTTAAGTGTTAGGGAACTCATTATCATTTATAGCATAGTATTAATAATATTATCAAATTAAAATTTTAGAAATGTATTAAGTAACAATATTCTTACATAGAATAAAAAAAATAAAAATAAAAAGTGTATTAGCATTTGGGTTACTATTTAATAATTATTAGCAAGTAGTTACTGGCTTTGATCCTGGGTTATAGAACTGATCGCCTTTTCCTGGGGTCGAGAAGGAATTTTTCCTGTGTCACAAATTGGCTGAATGTGTCCAGGTTTTTTTGCCTTCTTCTGGATCAACAGCTTTAAGTGTTAGAGACGTCATTATCATTTATCACATAGTATTAATATTATTGTCATATTGGAATATTAGGATTATATTAGTAATAATATTCTTACATAGGATAAAAAAAATAAAAATAAAAACAATATTAGCATTTAGGTTAATATTTAATAATAATTAGCAAGTAGTTAAAGGGCTTCTGTCACCCCACTAAACAGTTTTTTGTTTTGTTTTTTGTTAATTATAATCCCTATAATGCGATTTATGCATACATACTGTAATTAATCATTTTTGTTCAGCAGATTCTGTTAAAAACGTACTTTTAAAATATGCAAATTACCTTGCTACCAGCAAGTAGGGCGGCTACTTACTGGTAGCAGCCGCATCCTCCTATCCTAAAAACGCCCCCTCCGCATGCTGATTGACAGGGCCAGCGGACGGGATCTTTCTCTGCTGGCCCTGTCTGCATTCAAAATCTGGCGCCTGCGCCGTACCTGTCTTCAGTCGGCGCAGGTGCACTGAGAGGAGGACGCTCGCTCGGTCCCTCCTTCCTCAATGCGACTGCGCCGGGTGTAGATGTGACATCATCGGCGCAGGCGCATTGAGGATGGAGCGACCGAGCGAGCGTCCGCCTCTCAGTGCGCCTGCGCCGACTGAAGACAGCTACGGCGCAGGCGCCAGATTTTGAATGCAAACAGGGCCAGCAGAGAACGATCCCGTCCGTTGGCCCTGTCAATCAGCATGCGGAGGGGGCGTCTTTAGGATAGGAGGATGCGGCTGCTACCAGCAAGTAGCCGCCCTACTTGCTGGTAGCAAGGTAATTAGCATATTTTAAAAGTACGTTTTTAACAGAATCTGCTGAACGAAAATGATTAATTACAGTATGCATGCATAAATCACATTATAGGCATTATAAGTAACCAAAAAAATATATAACTGTTTAGTGGGGTGACAGAAGCCCTTTAATGGCTTTGATCCAGGGTTCTAGAACTGATCGCCTTTTCCCGGGGTTGAGAAGGAATTTTTCTCTGTGTCACGAATTGGCCGAGTGTGTCCAGGGTTTTTGCCTTCTTCTGGATCAACGCTTTAAGTGTTAGGGACCTCATTATCATTTATAGCATATTATTAATAATATGATCACATTTAAATTTTAGGATTTTATTAAGTAATAATATTCTTACATAGAATAAAAAAAATAAAAATAAAAATTGTATTATCATTTAGGTTACTATTTAATAATTATTAGCAAGTAGTTACTGGCTTTGATCCTGGGTTCGAGAACTGATCGCCTTTTCTCGGGGTCGAGAAGGAATTTTTCTTGTGTCACAAATTGACTGAATGTGTCCAGTATTTTTGGCCTTCTTCTGGATCAACGCTTTAAGTGTTAGAGACGTCATTATCATTTATCACATAGTATTAATATTATTGTTATAATGGAATATTAGGATTATATTAGTAATAATATTCTTGCATAGGATAAAAAAATAAAAATAAAAACAATATTAGCATTTAGGTTAATAGTTAATAATAATTAGCAAGTAGTTAGTGGCTTTGATCCAGGGTTCTAGAACTGATCGCCTTTTCCCGGGGTCGAGAAGGAATTTTTCCTGTGTCACAAATTGGCCGAGTGTGTCCAGGGTTTTTGCCTTCTCCTGGATCAACAGCTTTAGAGTTAGGGACTTTAGAGTCCCTAATAATAATAGAAATAAATTATTTGATTACAAATTTAAACTTGTGTGGCCTCTATTTTTCCTAGTAAGAACAAATGCATTTAAAGGGACTGTATGAAATAAAAACTAAGTATTTATTCACCAGAAACAGCACCACTCGTATCCAGTTGCAATGTGTGGAATTGCAGCTCAGCGCCATTCACACAAAAGCAGCTCTTTTTGTAATTTCATACCTTGTAAGTGTAAAACTTCCACAAATTTCAAGTTTCAATAGTTCAGCTATAAAATGGACTGTATGAACCCATATTGTGCTTATGAAGGCCTCCAATTTGAAAGGATTGTCCCAATTTATAAAAACAGGTCCTATCCACAGTATAGAGCATAAGTATCCAATTGGTGGGGGTCTGACTGGTAGGACTGCTACCACTGAAAAGAATAGGGGTCCCAAGTTCCCTGAATGAATGGTGCTGTACTCAGCTATCTATTCAATTCCAATTAAGAATGAATGGAACAGCAGCTCACCTGTTCTACCATCGCTCCATTAATTTAGGGATCTTGAGACCCCAGTTGTTGTGATTAGATACTTATCTCCTATCCTGTGGATCAATTTATATTTTGAGACAATTCTTTTAACGTTTTTCTTTCCTCACAGAATCACAGAGAGTGGGAGGAATTTACGGTACTAATCAAAATGTGTCACAATTTGCGGGAAGAAATGGGGTACATGCTTTTCAACACATTGATTGTTTTAGATACTTTTTCCCTATGTCTGGCAAGGGTTAGTGGGAAAGTGGTGCAACCTACTGGATAGGCTTAAAATGTAAAAATGTGCAAAAAAAAATTGGTATGATTTTGAGCCACACCTTTGCCGTAAAGCAAACTACTGTAACATGTAGGGAGTCTAGGTGTCAGTGTAGATGCATTTCCTTCACCCTGCTCTCCTGGATTTGTGTCATTGATATCACTTTTTGGGAGGGGTGGACTGGGAACTTAAAGTGGCCCTGGAAAAAAAACCTAAATGTGGCCCCATGTTGGAGGTGGAACAAAATTGACAGAAGGCGGGGCAACAGAAATAGGCATGGCCAGCCATACCATAGTGCAGTACAAAACACTACCTCAGCAGAACCAGATACCGCAGTGTAGCACAAAATGCTGCCTAAATTAATGAATGCTAAGAGCATTAGATCTTTATTTACCTGGATAGTGGACAAGAGGAGGACCAGTCCGCCCATGGGCACTGTTGCTGCATGAGAGGGCCTGACTCCTAAATGGCATTCTAATTAATTCTAAGGTGTTGGATGAAGCTAAGGTCAGAGCTCTATGTAGGACACGAGTTCCTACATGCCAAACTTGTCATATTCCTTTATAGACCTCACTTTGTGCACTGAGGCATAGTTGTGGAACAGAAAATGGCCTTTCTAAAACTGTTGTCATAAAGTTGCAAGCATATACTGTATGTGTCTAAACTTTCTCTGCATGATTTAGTATCAACATTACTCTTTACTAGAAATGAAGACCTAGACTCAAATTTTACAGTAAGCCCTATACAGTCCAGTAGGAAGCATTCTTCAAGTATATATTTCAACAGTAGAAAAAGGTAATGAGGCGGCACTCACCCAGCAGTAATTCGTAAAATGATCCTTTATTGATCCGGGATGTGAGTAGCAATAACCAGCAGAATTAGCAGGGGCGGACAGCGAATCTTCCATGCATAGCGGCGACGGTAGTTTCGCTCAAAATGCGCTTCCTCAGGCCGCTGACCTGCGCGCGTATGGACGCGCTGACTTTTAACACACCCAGGGGGAGGTTGTCATGCCAACACATAACACACAATCACCCTTCTGGTGGCCAATAAAATAAAAGACAAATAGTCTACAATAAAAACAAACAATGCAACAATGAGAACATTTACAGAAACACACTAATACCATGGCAGCCATTTTGAAGTCGGCCATTTTGAATCCAACTTTTGTTTTTTCAATAGGAAGAGGGTCATGTGACACATCAAACTTATTTGGAATTTCACAAGAAAAACAATGGTGTGCTTGGTTTTAATGTAACTTTATTCTTTCATGAGTTATTTACAAGTTTCTGACCACTTATAAAATGTGTTCAATGTGCTGCCCATTGTGTTGGATTGTCAATGCAACCCTCTTCTCCCACTCTTCACACACTGATAGCAACACCGCAGGAGAAATGCTAGCACAGGCTTCCAGTATCCGTAGTTTCAGGTGCTGCACATCTCGTATCTACACAGCATAGACGATTGCCTTCAGATGATACAAGATGTGCAGCACCTGAAACTACGGATACTGGAAGCCTGTGCTAGCATTTCTCCTGCGGTGTTGCTATTAGTGTGTGAAGAGTGGGAGAAAAGGGTTGCATTGACAATCCAACACAATGGGCAGCACATTGAACACATTTTGTAAGTGGTCAGAAACTTGTAAATAACTCATGAAAGAATAAAGTTACGTTAAAACCAAGCACACCATTGTTTTTCTTGTGAAATCCCCAATAAGTTTGATGTGTCAAATGACCCTCTTCCTATTGAAAAAAAAAAGTTGGATTCAAAATGGTCGACTTCAAAATGGCCGCCATGGTCACCACCCATCTTGAAAAGTTTCCCCCCTCACATATACTAATGTGCCACAAACAGGAAGTTAATATCACCAACCATCCCCATTTTATTAAGGTGTATCCATATAAATGGCCCACCCTGTAGTTTTACAACAGCTGGAAAGCCGCCGGTTTGTCATCTCTGCTCTAAAACATTAGGGGTGACATACAGCACTGGTTGTTTCTTACTGGGAGAACATATAAGCTCCATGTAAACGCGGCTTATGGTCTGCTTCACACCCAGCAGTCAATGGTACAGTATCTGTTTAGAACTGTTCTGCTTTGGGTTTGATGCTGTGAGAATTTGAACAGAAGCTTAGGTTTGTATTTTGCATATGAGAACCGCATTGTGTGGAAATATAAAGAGCCCCATAAGCATGACTCCGGAGATTCACGCTACAGCTTCACATTTCACGCTATATTATAAGAAGCCTATAGTAAATTACACTCTTCAGAAATAAACGCAACATGTCCCTTTAAATGTACAACTGCATCTGTATCCATAGTAACAGTACTAAAGAATAACCAATAGGATTACAAGATTTGAATCTGAAAAAAAATAAACGGTCATCGGTCTTCAGTCCGTTACAGCTCAGCAGTGAGTGAAGACAGACTTCTGCAAGTTTCTTAGCGATTTCAGGTAAAATTATGCAATGTAATATTTATTCCCTATTCATAGATTTCTATAAATCCCCCTATAAAGTAATCTATATAGACGGCTGCTTTTCAGTAACCACATGTGACTCTCTGACTTTACTTCCATTCAGAAGGGTCTCTTCTTGTCCTGGGATCTTATGGGGGCAGTAGTTCTTATGTGATTGTGAATAGAGCTTCATAGAAGTGACTTTATGTTTAATAAACCATGTGTGTAGAATAGACGAGCTGTGGTAATGGGGTAAAGGGGGGGGGGGGGGGGTGTATTTTGTCCCAGGTTCTGGGATCATTGGTTGGGAGAATGATGTAATGAGGAGAGCGCCCCCTAGATCCATCCATGTCATAATACTGATCTGATGCCAAATAGTGGATTAAAGGGGTACAAATGTAAACTGGCTTCATTACCCATAGTAACCAATCAGATTGATCCTTTCATTTTTCAAAGCAGCTCTGAAAAATGAAAGGTGGAACCTGATTGGTTGTTATGGGCAATTCAAGCTTTCCATTGCAATCTGCCCCAATGATTTTGGCAAGGCAAGCTGTAGGGGGCTTCCCATTCCTCTGCAGAGGCCAAAGCAGGGCATCTATTCAAATGAATGAGTGCTGTGTAATATACAGTCACAATGAGTCCTCCAAAAACAGAGCTCCTCTTATAGGGGGGCTAATAGGGAGGATCCGACACAGGACAACCCCCTCTATGATGTTCATATATAGAGGATATGAAAAGTGGCTGTCCTGATGCAGGGGTCAGCAAACTCCGGTATCCCAGCTCTTGTGAAACCACATCTCCCAGCATGCTGACTTGGATGGATGTTCCCATGGTGAATGTAGTTTAACAAGAGCTGGAGTGTCAGAGGTTGCTGACCACTGATCTGATGGGACAATACAGTAGATCATAAGGATGTAATAACAGGTTTACCAGATAGAGACTCATTGGTAAAAAGCTATCACAAAAACTACCCCTATAATTGGTGGCTTGGGTCACACATTGCATTCAGTAACTTGTGCGGGGTAAAATGTTCACCTCTTGTTCCTCTGTTTTTTATTATTTAGATACAAAGCAGGAAGATAGTAATGATGTGGACTGCACCGTCAAGCAGCTTTGGATCAGGTATGGTTCTGTGCATTTTCATGTGGACCTCTACTGCATTAGCTTTGTTCACACCTCCATTTGGCGGCCCTGTAGGGGTTTCTGGCAGCTTTGACAGTAAGAATGGTGCTGAATGCAGAGCTGTCATGGCTAAAGCCTGGGTGGTCCCTCACCAGACCCCATCATAATTCAGTGGGATCCACTGGTTACTGTTTAGGTTTACTGTACAATGCTTTAGCTTCCATCATGAACTGAAACCATAGAGCGGATGTAAGCAGAGTCTTAGGCCAAGTGCATAGTGTGCTATGAGGTATGGCATGATGAAAGGCACATTAGTGGAATACCTGCAGTTTTAGGACAACCAGTAATTTTTAAGAACCATGCTATTTTCCACATTCATTTTGCAGCAGTTAAACCTCTTCTCATAACCCCAGAAATTGTAAAAATCACTGCGAGACAACCATAAAGTATATTTTCTTCTGACTTTAAAAGTCCTTCTCTGATGTCCTTATAATGGTTTATCCTCAGGATGGGTGATGAATATTTTCTTGTTGGCGGTCCTTCTCCCGTCACCCCTGCCAATCATTTGTTTGAAGAGGCCACTGGGCTCAAATGATGACTGCAGCCCCCTACTAGGCCAGTGGCATCAAGTTCATCAATGACATGGCCTAGGCACAGCTCAGTCCCATTCAATGTATTGCCTGGTATGCTGTGAGGAGGCCACAGAAGTCTCCGGAGCAACGCTACCTCTTCAATCAACTGATTTGCAGGGGCGCTGGGAATCGGACCCCCAATGATCTGATATTGATGCGCTACCCTGAGGATAGGCCAACAATATTGAAATCTCAGACAACCCCTTTAATGTGTACAGGTCTGTTCAATTTTTTAAATGTGTAGGGGAAGTGATAAGAAGAATTTTGTAATACACTTTATTAGCAGATTTTTTTGACTATTCTAAAAAAAAATAATGGCTGTTATGGTCTCCTTTATCATTGCTATAAATTAGTATTGTTGATTTTTGACAGCCTGTGTCTCCCGGGGCATTTAATAGCTAACTAGCCATCTGGACACATGAGGACATCCAGGCAGGGGCGTAGCTATAGGGGAAGCAGGTAAAGCGACTGCTTTGGGGGCAAACTCACAAGGGGCCGACTTTGGAGGAGGACTAAAAGATCTTATTGTCAGGGCCCCCTCAACAGTATTATATAATCACGTTTTATACATTCACACTGTAGAAAATGGACGGAGTGGCTATCAGGCCTCATCTGAGACCGTGATCTTGACTAGCCTCAGGAGTGGGGGTTGCAAAGAAGTTACTGGGGGAGGGGAGCCTGTTCAAAAATTTACTCTGAGGCCCAGTCATTTCTAGTTACACCACTGACTGGAAGTCAGTGTAAAAATCTGATAATTGTACATAGGGACAGTTATGTGAAAAACTGCTAGACAGTTTTTTTAAGGCCTCATGCACACGGCCGTTGTTTGGGTCTGCATCCGAGCCGCCGTTTTGGCTGCTCGGATGTGGACCAATTAACTTCAATGGGGCCGCAAAAGATGCGGACAGCACTCTGTGTGCTGTCCGCATCCGTTGCTCCGTTCCGCGGCCCCATTAAAAAAATATAACATGTCCTATTCTTGTCCGCGCTTTGCGGACAAGAATAGGCATTTATATTGATGGCCGCCGGGTCCGCAAATTGCGGAAGGCACACGGGAGGCTTCCGTTTTTTTGCGGACCGCAAAAAACGGAACGGTCGTGTGCATGATGCCTAATTTAGACCTTTTCTTCCGAAACATGGTAGCAAAAAAGGCAGAGCATGTGGTTTGCACTGCGTATGTCATGAATTGGCACGTGCTCCGTAGAAACTTAAAAAATAAATCAAGGACAGGATTTTATTCTGTCAGACACTATGGAGCGCAGATAAAAACACAGGGTTAAGCAACCATGCTGTGCAGTGTTCATCAATACAGAATAAGGGCAAGAGAAGTGGCTCTATATAGTGTCTATATATACAGAACAAGATCATTTACTGAGAATAGCATAGAGGACAGGAGAAATTATACTGTGCAGTTTCCATGTATACAGTAAAAGGACATATATGGTTGCAGGAGTGCAGGGCTGGAGACTGAATTACCACCCCCTACAGAGCACCACCTGAGTCCAGAGGCTCAACTCGCCCGATGGATGGTGCACTCCTGGTCTGATTAGGGAACATAGACAGTGGTTTATACTGCACTGCAGTGTGTGTGGTAAAATGCTCCATACCCTGCCTGTATGACTGCTAAAAACTGAACATGCTATATTTTAGTGATGTTTCTGTGTGGTTTTGACAGTTCCTGTAGATTTTCAATTGGTTCCTTTTTCTTGTGTTCTCTCTTTAGTTTATGCCAGCATCACACCAGAGGAAGTTCTTCGACGGCTGGCATTTTGTATAAAACTCCTCCCTTCTCCTCTCTTCAAGAAGGAGGTGAGTGAGCATGCCGTTGATGCTCTTTCTATAGCTCTAGAAGGTCATATGGATAGAAAATTTACTCATCTCTTGTTTTCCTAGCGCTTCATGCCAACAAGCTTGTTTGCTCAAAGGCAGTTTTTGCTACTGGATGAAGAATCAACACGGAGACCAAATGATAAACGCAGGGCACAGCAAGCTATTACCAGAATGTTGTGTGAGGGACTGGACGATGAAGAGCCCATAAAGATGGCGAAAGTTGAAGTATTCAACAGGCAAGAAAAGAAAGAAGATAAGAAGAGGAAGGAGAACACCAGTGAGGGGGACGTCAATTTCAGCAGTAAAAAAAGGAGGCCATTGGAATGAAGAAAGAAAGAGAGGCTATGGAAGAAGAGATAGAAGATAAGGACGAGATGGAGAACATCAGTGAGGAAGATAAGGAGGTGATCAAGATCACTGAAGATGCCAGTGAAGAAGAGGAAGAAAGGCCACAGAAGAAGAAAACGAAGAAGACAACTCCAGCCGCTTCCTATAAACTATTGCTTAAAGGGGTTATTTGACAGTAAAACAGTAGCCCAAATCTGCCCTACCCAGGGTAGTAATGATGCTCACCTGATCTCCTCCAGTGGATTCAGTCTATTGGGCTCCCAGGCTGGCAGTTTTGCTCCCACGTGCACCGAGGACAACATCTGTCGACAGGGGCACACGTAACTGCTGCAGCCAATCACAGGCCACAACGGTGACCTTCTACCCCTGTGTCACATATGACATCACAAGTGATGCAATTGGTGCAGATCACTGCTAAGGCCTAGGAACGAATGTGGTCCTCGGTGTACATATGAGTGGAACTGCCAGCCTGGGAGTCCAACACAGGAGCAGGTGAGCATCATCCTCACCCTGGGTCTGGTAGTTCTGGGCCACTCTTTTACTGTCAGATATCCCCGCTAACAACTGCAATAGCTAAAATTCAATTGAATTTATTTACATTATTCTAGCAAGTAAATAAGATAATAATAATAATAGTAGTAGTAGTAGTGGTATAAAAATGGAAATAATATAATACTAATACTAGGGATAGTTAAACAGTAAGTTTTAAAAATTAATAATAGAAAATGTATAAAAATAATTGATTCAGGGTTTTAAAACTGATCGTCTTTTCCCGGGGTCGAGAAGGAATTTTTTCCTGTGTCACAGATTGGCTCTTTGTGTCCAGGTTTTTTGCCTTCTTCTGAATCAATAGTTGTAGCGTATTAGCATAGATGTTATAATATTTTAATATCAGTATCAAAAAATATATTAAACTAAGGATAGAATAATAGTAGATAATAGCTTTAGGGTCAAAAGCAATAACATTGCAGAACTAATTGTATTTTCACTTTACAGTTCTAGTTTAATATTAGTACTAGTGTCAACAGCAATAATGCTATAATAAACTAAATATATAGCTAGTAATTAGTTTAATAGTGTAATATTAATTAATATCTAGTTAGTGGCTTTGATCCTGGGTTCTAGAACTGATCGCCTTTTCCCGGGGTCGAGAAGGAATTTTTCCTGTTTCACAAATTGGCTGAATGTGTCCAGGTTTTTTTTGCCTTCTTTGGGATCAACGCTTTAAGTGTTAGGGAACTCATTATCATTTATAGCATAGTATTAATAATATTATCAAATTAAAATTTTAGAAATGTATTAAGTAACAATATTCTTACATAGAATAAAAAAAATAAAAATAAAAAGTGTATTAGCATTTGGGTTACTATTTAATAATTATTAGCAAGTAGTTACTGGCTTTGATCCTGGGTTATAGAACTGATCGCCTTTTCTCGGGGTTAAGAAGGAATTTTTCCTGTGTCACAAATTGGCTGAATGTGTCCAGGTTTTTTTGCCTTCTTCTGGATCAACAGCTTTAAGTGTTAGAGACGTCATTATCATTTATCACATAGTATTAATATTATTGTCATATTGGAATATTAGGATTACATTAGTAATAATATTCTTACATAGGATAAAAAAAATTAAATAAAAACAATATTAGCATTTAGGTTAATAGTTAATAATAATTAGCAAGTAGTTAGTGGCTTTGATCCAGCGTTCTAGAACTGATCGCCTTTTCCCGGGGTCGAGAAGGAATTTTTCCTGTGTCACAAATTGGCCGAGTGTGTCCAGGGTTTTTGACTTCTCCTGGATCAACAGCTTTAGAGTTAGGGACTTTAGAGTCCCTAAAAATAATAGAAATAAATTATTTGATTACAAATTTAAACTTGTGTGGCCTCTATTTTTCCTAGTAAGAACAAATGCATTTGTCCCTAAAAACTAAGTATTTATTCACCAGAAACAGCACCACTCGTATCCAGTTGCAATGTGTGGAATTGCAGCTCAGCGCCATTCACACAAAAGCAGCTCTTTTTGTAATTTCATACCTTGTAAGTGTAAAACTTCCACAAATTTCAAGTTTCAATGGTTCAGCTATAAAATGGACTGTATGAACCCCATATTGTGCTTATGAAGGCCTCCAATTCGAAAGGATTGTCCCAATTTATAAAAACAGGTCCTATCCACAGTATAGAGCATAAGTATCCAATTGGTGGGGGTCTGACTGCTAGGACTGCTACCACTGAAAAGAATAGGGGTCCCAAGTTCCCTGAATGAATGGTGCTGTACTCAGCTATCTATTCAATTCCAATTAAGAATGAATGGAACAGCAGCTCACCTGTTCTACCATCGCTCCGTTAATTTAGGGATCTTGAGACCCCAGTTGTTGTGATTAGATACTTATCTCCTATCCTGTGGATCAATTTATATTTTGAGACAATTATTTTAACGTTTTTCTTTCCTCACAGCATCACAGAGAGTGGGAGGAATTTACGGCACTAATCAAAATGTGTCACAATTTGCGGGAAGAAATGGGGTACATGCTTTTCAACACATTGATTGTTTTAAACACTTTTTCCCTATGTCTGGCAAAGGTTAGTGGGAAAGTGGTGCAACCTACTGGACAGGCTTAAAATGTAAAAATGTGCAAAAAAAATTGGTATGATTTTGAGCCACACCTTTGCCGTAAAGCAAACTACTGTAACATGTACGGAGTCTAGGTGTCAGTGTAGATGCATTTCCTTCACCCTGCTCTCCTGGATTTGTGTCATTGATATCACTTTTTGGGAGGGGCGGACTGGGAACTTAAAGTGGCCCTGGAAAAAAACCCTAAATGTGGCCCCATGTTGGAGGTGGAACAAAATTGACAGAAGGCGGGGCAACAGAAATAGGCATGGCCAGCCATACCATAGCGCAGTACAAAACACTACCTCAGCAGAACCAGATACCGCAGTGTAGCACAAAATGCTGGCTAAATTAATGAATGCTAAGCCCTTTAGATCTTTATTTACCTGGATAGTGGACAACAGGAGGACCAGTCCGCCCATGGGCACTGTTGCTGCATGAGAGGGCCTGACTCCTAAATGGCATTCTAATTCATTCTAAGGTGTTGGATGAAGCTAAGGTCAGAGCTCTATGTAGGACACGAGTTCCTACATGCCAAACTTGTCATATTCCTTTATAGACCTCACTTTGTGCACTGAGGCATAGTTGTGGAACAGAAAATGGCCTTTCTAAAACTGTTGCCATAAAGTTGCAAGCATATACTGTATGTGTCTAAACTTTCTCTGCATGATTTAGTATCAACATTACTCTTTACTAGAAATGAAGACCTAGAATCAAATTTTACAGTAAGCCCTATACAGTCCAGTAGGAAGCATTCTTCAAGTATATATTCCAACAGTAGAAAAAGGTAATGAGGCGGCACTCACCCAGCAGTAATTCGTAATATGATCCTTTATTGATCCGGGATGTGAGTAGCAATAACCAGCAGAATTAGCAGGGGCGGACAGCGAATCTTCCATGCATAGCGGCGACGGTAGTTTCGCGCAAAATGCGCTTCCTCAGGCCGCTGACCTGCGCGCGTATGGACGCGCTGACTTTTAACACACCCAGGGGGAGGTTGTCATGCCAACACATGACACACAATCACCCTTCTGGTGGCCAATAAAATAAAAGACAAATCGTCTACAATAAAAACAAACAATGCAACAATGAGAACATTTACAGAAACACACTAAGATCATTGCGGTCATTTAACCCTAGCTTGCCCAAGGCATCCGCACGCAGAATCCATCTGGCTTCCCTTTGTAGCAATAATGTGTGCCCATCTCCCCCTGCAGAGGGGCTAGGAACTAGTTCAATGCCTGCAAATTCAAGAGTTTTGCAATTGCTATTATGTGTCTCCCTCATGTGTTTGATGAATCTAGGGCTACCTTTACCTGATTGTATGGAATTTATATGTTCCCGGATTCTCCCAAAAAGGCATCGAATGGTTTTGCCTATATACCGTATAAATGGCCACAGTCGAATGAGATCATATAAACTACAAAGGTACTCCTACAGGTAATACAACGTAACCCTAATAATGTAACCCTATGGTGTATAGCTCTAATATTAAGAATTGTCTTTTGGGAATTGTACTTGCAAAAGGAGTAATTGCCACATTTATAATTAGCTTTAGGTCTTCTCTCATGTAACCAACTGTGGCTAGTGTCCTGGGTGAAGCGGCTTCTCACTAATCTGTCCCTAATAGTATGACTTGTTCTGAAGGTGACCAAAGGTCTTTCTACATATTCTGTGAGTGCATTGTCCCTTTTTAGAATCTCCCAGTGTCTATATATTGTCTTTCTTGTAAACTCAGCCATCGGGCTAAATGTAAAGGAAAAAACAAACCTCTTTTTCTGTCCTTCATTACTGTCCCTATGTGAGGATTTTTGTCTTCTATGGGTCAGGAGATCATTTTGGGAAAATGTCCTCGCCCTATCAAGGGCCACATCCAACATCTCTTGAGTATAACCCCTCTTGCTCAATTGTTCCTTCAATTCAATAGCTTGCTTCTCAAAGCCTTCCCTAGTGCTGTTAATGCGTCTAAGTCTAATAAACTGTCCATAAGGGACCGATTTTTTCACTGCATACGGGTGGAATCTGTCGTGGTGGGCTTACAATACCCACTAGTGACCAACTCATCACCCACCACATCCAAAAACTCAAGTTTGGATCCTCCGAAATTCAAAGTAAAAAACATACCCATCTCATTATTCGCATTAAGAAAGGCAACAAACTCGGTACATTGTTCTTTAGTACCGGACCAGATCATGAAAATGTCGTCGACAAATCTCAGAAATAATTTGATGTGACATGAATAGGGGTGGAAAATACACATCTGTCCTCCAATCTGGAAAGATAAATACTGGCAAATGTACACGAGACGAGTGAACCCATCGCTGTGCCTACTTTTTGTCTGGACCAGTTATTCCCAAACATAAACACATTGTTGGTAAGTATACAACACAAAGCCTCACTTACAAAATCGCAAAATATGATGCTCTTACCTACATTATTGAGGACGTCCAGAACTGCCCCCACACCCAAATCATGAGGGATTCGGGTGTAGAGGCTCTCGATATCCAGGGAGACCAACTGGTAACCCTCCTGCCACCAAAAATCAGTTTCAGCTCAGTGACTTGTGCACTTTAGGCAAGAAATACCAACAAGGTTTAGTTGGAAAAAGTGGCACCAGGCTCTCAGCCTGCTTGCTAGATATAAAATCCAGCATCACATACTTTTGCAGCAAGCTTCTGAGTTGTTGCTGTATAGTAGGCAAAGGGTTCTCTCGCAAAGATATATACACTGATTCATCTCGTAACTGCCTGAGGGCTTCAGATACATAGTTCTCCTTGGTCATGAGCACCACATTGCCCCCTTTATCGTCAGGTTTCACCACCACGTCACTTCGAGACCTGAGCCAGCTTAACGCTGATTTCTCCTCCCTGCTAATGTTCTCAGGAACCGCAGGGTAAATGAGAGCTTTTAAGTCTCTAAGGACATGGCGGAGAAAAATATCAACAGAGCTGCCAGTAGGCATAGGGAAACAGAACGTAGATTTTACACCACCATCAAATACGATATCACTTTCTTCATATTGGGAAACTTCAGTAAGGTCACTATTAGTAAGAAATTCCGAACAGGACACTTCTATATGACTGAAATTGGTAGATATGTTAAAGGTAAAAGGATTAGGGGTCTCTCCTTGTCTTACAGCACAAGGTTTTTCTGGTACATCTTTAAACATCTTATAGAGATATAATTTGCGTATCGCCTTGAACATATCTATCTCAAAGGTAACAGGGTCGAATTGCTCAACAAGTCACCTTCAGAAAAAGTCATACTATTAGGGACAGATTAGTGAGAAGACGCTTCACCCAGGACACTAGCCACTGTTGGTTACATGAGAGAAGACCTAAACCTAATTATAAATGTGGCAATTGCTCCTTTTGCAAGTACAATTCCCAAAAGACAATTCTTAATATTAGAGCTATACACCATAGGGTTACAGATTGTATTACCTGTAGGAGTACCTTTGTACTTTATATGATCTCATGCGACTGTGGCCATTTCTACGGTATATAGGCAAAACCATTAGATGCCTTTTTGGGAGAATCCGGGAACATATAAATTCCATACAATCAGGTAAAGGTAGCCCTAGATTCATCACATGAGGGAGACACATAATAGCAATGGCAAAACCCTTGAATTTGCAGGCATTGAACTAGTTCCTAGCCCCTCTGCAGGGGGAGATAGGCACAGATTATTGCTACAAAGGGAAGCCAGATGGGCAAGCTAGGGTTAAATGACCGCAATGATCTTAGTGTGTTTCTGTAAATGTTCTCATTGTTGCATTGTTTGTTTTTATTGTAGACGATTTGTCTTTTATTTTATTGGCCACTAGAAGGGTGATTGTGTGTCATGTGTTGGCATGACAACCTCCCCCTGGGTGTGTTAAAAGTCAGCGCATCCATACGCGCTCACGTCAGAGGCCTGCGGAAGCGCATTTTTTGCGCGAAAAACGCCGCTATGCATGGAAGATTCGCTTTCCGCACCTGTTAATTCTGCTGGTTATTGCTACTTGCATCCCGGATCAATAAAGGATCATTTTACGAATTACTGCTGGGTGAGTGCCGCCTCATTACCTTTTTCTACTGTTGGAATCTATACTCACATGTTTGAAATGGCGTTGCACCACAGGACTGCAGTGTAAGACGGAGTGGTGCGCTAGACGTCTGTGTTAGGATCCGGTGTTTGAAGTGTTAAAAGGAGTGTATAGCTGTGCCGCCTGGTCCCTCTACTACGTACAAATTCTTCAAGTATATGCCAAATCCATTTTCAGACTGCTAAATATGAGAGGTGATTCATCACTCCAGAGCTCCAGTGCCCAGAGCCCCGCTCCATAGCCTAGTGATGGTGTGCTTTACACCATTACAGCTGATGCTTGGCATTGAGCATGTTGATCTTGCCACTTTCAGTTAAGTGGAGCAGATCTAGCAGAATAGAAATTTCACAAACTGACTTGTGGCACAGGTGGGATCCTATGATTGTGCCATGCTTAAAGTCCCAGAGTCTATGAAGCTGGCATGGCTTTGTGATTGGTTTCATGCACATTTGTGTAAATAGGTGAGGCTTGAGATGAGTGAATCAATTCTAACAATTCAGAATTCAACCCAAATTTCTTGTGATTCGTTTCAGACAAATGAGAGAGCCAGAGAGTGAGGGAAAGTGCGAGAGTAACATAGTAGGCTCTCTCTGTCTCCGAGTCCTAACAGACCAAAGAGTGTTATATACCAATTTTCAGGGCAATTGGAGCATATTTTCGGGTATAATCGATTTGGACCCAAATACAATAAAAAAAAAATAAAAAATTACCAAATCAGACACAAAACAAATTTAAAGAAATTTGCTCATCTCTAGTGTGACTGAGACACCTGAACTGAATAATCAGAAGTGGTGGCCACATACTTTTGGCCATATAGTGTAAGTGATAGAAAAATATATAAGTATAAGCAGTGGCGTTGCTATGGCTGGTGTCACCCGGTGCAGTAGAAAATTGTGTCACCCCTGCCCCCCCCCCAAGCCATAATAAAGAGATAAAGAGAAAAAAAAAGAAGTCACTAAGTCAGCTCCAATCAGAGTCTTGGTCTATGTGCAGATATCTGATTGGAGCTGACTTCTTCTTTTCTCTTTTGCACATAAATGGTTAAACTATAAATAAATGACCAGTCCACACCACACCATGAGGGCCCCCCTGAGCAAAGATTAGTAAATGTGGCCCCAGCCCACAGTTCAGCAGACAGAGAGAACCCCTTATGTCTCCCATCTCTATAATAATCGCCCACTAATGGGGTTATTTAAATTACTGGTGGATTATTAGAGAGGCGAGACATAAGTGGTTCTCTCTGTCTGCTTAACTATGGGCTGGGGCCACATTTACTAATCTTTGCTCATAGTTTAACCGTTTATGTGCAAAAGAGAAAAAAAGAAGTCACTAAGTCAGCTCCAATCAGATATCTGCATAAAGACCCAGAGTCTTGGTCTATGTGCAGATATCTGATTGGAGATGATTTCTTATTTTCTCATTTGCACATAAACATTTAAACTATATTCCTTAGTAAAAATGACCAGTCCACACCATGTGGGTCTATATTTATGAGGGCCCCCCTGAGCGAAGATTAGTAAATGTGGCCGGGTGGCCCCAGCCCACAGTTCAACCCAACCCCTTATGTCTCCTGGCCTGGGGCCGTCTCTATAATAATCCACCAGTAATTTATGAATGGGGTTAGGTTATTAACTTATTATTGGGGTATTATTAAAATTATTTGGTCTATAAAGTCAGAGCCGCTCTATCTACCTCCTCCTCCCGGCACCAGGGACTCCTGCAGGGCAGCTGCCACGGCGCCCCACCACTCACCGGGCTGCAGTGAGTCACACCCCCGTCCCCCTTTACCATGTGACGGCGCGACGTGCTTGCTTGCTTGAGAAGTTTAGAAGTTGAACTTGTGAGTGAGAACTCCTGCGCCGGCGGGCCGCGGGTGACACCCCATCAGACTGGTGTCACCCGGTGCGGCCCGCACCCACCGCACCCCCCTCACAACGCCACTGAGTATGAGATGTAAAGCCAAGCAGAGCAGAATTTCGAGCACAGCTCTGAAAGTGACCAGAGTACAAGGGATAATTTGTTTTTCATGATCAAAGTTCTGTATGCTAGTGCCAGGGTCAACGGTGCTGACAGACAAACTACTAACAATAAATCTGAACTCCTATAATGTACTAAAAACTCACCTTGAAGACTATCTATGCATGCTGTGATAGCTAAACAACATAAAGCGTTCTGTACATAAGTGCTATGCCCAATAGCTACTAATGAGTCACAGTTATGGTGTGGAAAACACCTCTGCTAAATACCATCATCAGTGATGTTCACAGGAGAGCACTTCCATCATTTACCGTGTACTTGTATTAGTCGTATTTCAAAATCAGTTTTCTCTTCAGAAAATAATATTTACTGATTATCTGTATACTGTACTGTCCCAGATGATAGCAGCATTCTGTGGGAAAGCGCAATCTGTCCTATAGATTTACACAATAACTTGAAATTACAGCATGAAGACTGGAAGCCAAAGGAAGGGCACTAATGACCAGGTTATACGCACTTGGAAAAATATTGTTGCTTTCTTCCAGAAACAGTCCCATAACAGGTTGTGTTTGCCTGCGCTACATCTGCTGTATAACATTTGCGCATTGTAATATCTGACATTCGGTGTAATTTTTTTACCGCTGGTGACAGCGACATTACCTGCGCTACATCTTCTGTATAACGTATGCGCATCCTAAATATCTGTGACATTCAGTAGAATTTTTTCGCCGCTGGTGACAGTGACATTACCTGTGCTACATCTCCAGTATAATGTTTGCGCATCCATAATATCTTTGACATTCAGTGTAATTTTTTTCGCCGCTGGTGACAGTGACATTACCTGTGCTACATCTCCTGTATAACGTTTGTGCATCCTAAATATCTGTGACATTCAGTTTAATATTTTCGCCGCTGATGACAGCGACATTACCTGCGCTACATCTCCTGTATAACGTTTGCACATCCTAAATATCTGTGACATTCAGTGTAATTTTTTCGCCGCTGGTGAGAGCGACATTACCTGTGCTACATCTCATGTATTACGTTTGCGCATCCTAAATATCTTTGACATTCAGTCTTTTTCGCCGCTGGTGACAGCGACATTACCTGCGCTACATCTCCTGTATAACGTTTGAGCATCCTAAATATCTGTGACATTCAGTGTAATTTTTTCTTAGCTGCTGGTGAAAGCAACATTACCTGCGCTACATCTCCTGTATAATGTTTGCGCATCCTTAATATCTTTGATATTCAGTTTAATTTTTTTCGCTGCTGGTGACAGCGACATTACCAGTGCTACATCTCCTGTATAAAGTTTGCACATCCTAAATATCTGTGACATTCAGTGTAATTTATTTGTTGCTGGTGACAGCGACATTACCTGCGGTACATTTCCTATATAACGTTTGCGCATCCTAAAAATCTGTGACATTCAGTTAAATTTTTTCGCCGCTAGCGACAGCGACACTACCTGCACTACATCTCCTGTATAACATTTGCGGATCCTAAATATCTTTGACATTCTATGTAATTTTTTCGCTGCTGGTGACAGCGACATTACCTGTGCTACATCTCCTGTGTAACGTTTGCGTATCCTAAATACGGTATCTGTGACATTCAGTGTAATTTATTTGCGCATACACTTACAAATCCTGCGCTTCTGTACGTGTGACATACTTGGAAGCATATATACCATTTAATATGCTCAAGGCGGGCAGTAAGGGACGGGGAAGTGGCCGTGCTGCTGATGGTGCACACAGAGGCCACTCTCAAAGTCACACCAGTGCGACCAGGTGGTCGGTTGGATTTCAGTAGATAATGGTTCCAGTCGGCTAAGCACCACCCTGTCTTCCACAAAGTCTTTTTTTATCGCCATTCCTTGATTTGGCCCTCTCGCTAAGCCCGCTTGAAGAGGGATAAGGAGATCTTGTGCACTGACTCCCAAACTCTTGAGCATCCACAGTCAGAAAAAGATGACGGTGGGGAATGGCAATTAGTGTTTCACGAGGTGGATGATGATGATGAGACAAAGTTGCCAATAAGTCAACTGCAATTAGTGTCTCAAGAGGTTCATGATGAGGATGAGACACAGTTATCAATAAGTGAGTTTCTTGTTAGGTCAACAAGTCAGGAGGATGACCAGATTGAGGAAGTGGAAGAGGAGGTGGTGGACGATGAAATCACTGACCCAACCTGGGAAGGTGGCAAGCCGAGCGAGGACAGCAGTACAGAGGGGGAGGGATCCGCAGCACTGCAACAGGCTGGAAGAGGCAGTGGGGTGGCAAAAGGGAGAAGACGGGCCACAGCAAACAGGCCCGCAACTGTTCCCTGGAGCACCCCCTTGTGGCAATCTCCCTTGCGGACAATTAAAGAATTGTCATTTACAACCTGTGCCATACCAAAATGAGCAGGGGCGTGAACACTAGCAACCTCACCACCACCAGCATGATCCGCCACATGACATCAAAGCACCATAATAGGTGGGCCGAACGGCCTGGGTCCACAATCAGTTTCTGCAGGTCACATCACTGCCTCCTCTTCCCATATGTTATGTGCTGGCCAATCCCCTGTCCAAGACGCAGGCCCAGATGCCTCCCATCCTGCACATGTACCTTCGCAAGCACCATCATCTAGCACATCCATTTCTGTGTCCTAGCGCAGCGTACAGATGTCCATACCCCAGGCCTTTGAACGAAAGCGCAAATACCCAGCCACCAACCCACCCACAGGCCATAGCACTAAATGCGCACCTTTCCAAATTACTGACCCTGGAAATGTTGCCATTTAGGCTTGTGGACACTGTGGCTTTCCACAGCCTGATGGCGGTGGCCGTGCCTCGTTACTAAGTCCCCAGCCGCCACTATTTTTCCTGGTGTACCATCCCAGCCTTACACCAGCATGTGTCCCGTAACATCACACGTGCCCTGACTCTGACCAACGCAGTTATTGGGAAGGTCCACTTAACGACTGACACATGGACAAGTGCTTTTGGCCAGGAACGCTACATTTTCCTGACAGCACACTGGGTGAACGTTGTGGAGGCCAGGAGCGAGTCGTACCCTGGGATGGCACAGGTGCTAACGACACCAAAGATTGGGGGCCCTACTTCCATCAGGATTTCCGCCACCACCTACATTAGTGGCTGCAACCCCCCCCCCTTCTCCTCCTCCACCTCCTCCTCCACTTCCACCTCTGAATTCTCATCTTGCAGCACCGGTCAGCAATCAGTCAGTAGCTGGAAGCAGTGTAGCACTGCAGTTGGGAAGCGGCAACAGACCGTGCTGAAACTTATTTGCTTTGGTGACAAACAGCACACCGCCGCAGAGCTGTGGCAGGGTATAAGGGACCTGACTGAGCTGTGGCTCTTGCTACTCAACCTACAACCAGGCATGGTTGTGTCTGATAATGGCCGTATCTTGGTGGTGGCTTTGGAGCTCGGCAAGCTCACACACATACCTTGCCTAGCCCACATGTTCAACTTAGTGGTTCAGCAGTTTTTCAAAACCTACCCCAATTTGCCTGAGCTACTGGTGAAGGTGTGCCGCGTGTGTGCCCATTTCCGAAAGTCATCTACAGCTGCCACCAGCCTGGCAGAACTGCAGCAGTGCTTACTATTGCCAGCTCACCAACTGTTCTGCAACGTGAACATGTTGGCCAGGCTTTGTGAGCAGCAGAGGGCAGTAGTGGAATACCAGCTGCAACATGGTCGTCTCCTTTCCAGTCAGCTTCCGCTCTTCACAAGCGACGAGTGGGCATTGATGTCTGACCTCTGTGAGGTTTTAAGAAACTTTGAGGAATCAACACAGATGGTGAGCTGTGATGCCGCTATTATCAGAGTAACCATCCCACTTCTGTTTCTACTGAAACACTCACTGCTCACAATGAAGGCGGACATTTTGCATGTGGAAGAGGTGGAAATGGGGGAAGACAGTGCACAGGGTGATAGCCAGACCACCCTCAGCTCGTCTTCTCAGTGCGAATTGGATGATGATGAGGAGCAGGAGACAGTTGCCTCCGCTACAGAGGGTAATAGCCATAGCAGGTTTATTCCATCTGTTCAGCGTGGATGGGCCGAAGAAGAGGATGAGGAGATTAAGAGTCATCCTCCTGATGAGGACAGCGAAGTCTTGTCTTTTGGGACTCTGGCACACATGGCTGACTTTATGTTATGCTTCCTTTCCAGTGACCCTCGTGTTATTACTGCTTGTTCACCCTTCTCAACCCCCGCTACAAAGAGAACTTCTCATCTCTCATTCCTGTGGTGGAGAGGACTAACAAAATGGCGCAATACCAGAAGGTCCTTGTGGAAAAATTGCTCCAAAAATTTCCATCTGACTACTCTGGCGGCAGAGTACGTAGTTCCTTGGGCAACCGAGGAGGGGAGACGAGGGGAACACACAGCAGTTCCCACAGAGGCAGGACAACACTCTCCATGGCCTCGGACAGTTTTATGACACCCCGCCAGCACCCTCACCCTGATGCGCGGCCTAGTGTCACAAGGAGGTAAAAGTTTTGGAAGATGTTGAAGGAGTACGTAGCAGTCTGTGTCAGCGTCCTCAGTGATCCCTCTGTGCCTTATAACTATTGGCACGAACTGGCGCTTTACACCTTCTAGGTGCTGGCCTGCCCTGCCACCAGGGTTATGTCAGGTATTTAGTGCTGCTGGGGGCATAATAACTGATATGCGCATCCGCCTGTCAACTGAAAATACTGACAGGTTGACTCTTATCAAAATGAACAAGGCCTGGATTGCCCCTGACTTCTCTACTCCACCAGAGGAAAGCGGCTGAACATAAAGGCACTTTAAATGTGGCTTTTATGGTGTATTGAATACACTGTATTCCCATGCACCCCTTCCACCACAAAAAAGGGTATATGGTTCAATCTTCCTTTTCTCATCCTTCTCCTCCATCATATCAACCTTCAACTTTCTTATTAGGCTGCCATTGCTCCTAATGTTTTACAGGGTCACCATCAGGCCCTCGCCCATAATGTTTTAGATGGTCAGATCAACAGCTGGCCCTCGTCCCTAATGTTTTAGATGGTTAGATCAGCAGCAGGCACTCGCCCCCAATGTTTTAGAGGGTCACCAGCAGGCCCTCAATCATAATTTTTCAAGGGTGTGTATGATGCCCTCCTTTATGTGTAATAAAGGGTGCATTGGAGTACCGGTTCCTTGTAATTTTTGGCAGCCCTTTCACTTAGTGCATAGGCTTTATGAGTGTAGAAGTCCCACTACATGAACAATTGTACCACAATGTGAATGAGGCCCTCCTTTATGTGATATACAGGTTGTATCAGAGTGCCTCTTCCTTCTAATTTTTGGCAGCACTTGCACTTTATATACAATGAAATATACAGGAAAGAATGTTTCCTAACAATTTTTCCTCTAAAATCGATTTTATCCACAACATCGATCACAGCAGCGACCTTCGAGTCCAAGATGCATCCAGACTGTTCCTGAACCATTTCAGTGGTGTTTCCATCAATTTCTGACCTTTTCCTGTGAACCAGACACCCTCCCCTCTTCAGAGCAGGGGTTGCCTGGTTTAATGCTCTGGTTCTCCCATTGACTTCCATTGTGCTCAGGTGCTCTGTAGAGCACCCAAGCATCTCAAAGTGTTCTACTCGAGCACCAGAGCACCCGAGCACTTTGGTGATCGATCAACACAAAAAGAAAACATCAGCTGTAAACTTAAGGGAATTATACTAGCCCAGGCCTCCTGTACACAACAGTATCGGTTTTGCTGTCTGCAAATCTCAAATACGCAAAATACGTATGTGGTCAATGTGCATCCCTCAATTTTAGTGGGACTCACTGTCTTGTCCGCAAAACATACAGATTCTATATTTCTGCACGGCCGCACAAATGCAAACAGTATGTAGATGACATCCGTGTGCTATAGTAGACTTCTTCTGCTATAATGTTCAGTGAACTCCAACAGATATAACAGGAAACCTTGCTGAATCGGTTATTGTATTTATCAATATATTTTCAGCAATGTCCCTTTAAATAATTTGTTACAATATTTCTCCAGGTTAAAAAAATGGAAATATAGCTGCTTAATCTATAAATCATAATTATAACCTTGCATCCAAATTCGGTTGTCAGGGCAATTTTAAATTACAAATGTATGATTAATTATTGATTTGGAGCGGGCGACTTGTCATGTAGATCGGGGAGGATTTATAGATCAACAATGGGAAGATGACAGATTAGCATAAGCCGCTGTGTACCAAGTGACTCAGGCTAAAGATCCAGGTAAATTAATCTAGTTGTGGACCTAAGTTTTATACAAAGCAAATTCCCTCCTCAGGCAACTGTAAGTATACAATAAATGCAGCAGAGCTTGAAAAATGTGTGCAATCTGCAGATTGTAGGTCTTGTAACTGCCCTCTGCTGGTTATAATTGTACATTTATGCTCTCTATGTTTTCTGAGTGGGCATTTCTTCCCGGTGTGATGTCAGAGCCACTCAGATTTCTCCTCCTTTCTGTTCACTTTCCCTCTTCTCACTCTGTTTCAGTGACTGCAAAACTATAGCTGCATCTATGCAAACCAGCCCAGGAGAAACGGAGTGGAGGATGGGAGTGGGAGTGGTTCTGGCTGTAGCAGTAGCAATTCTCACAATGATGCTCCCTGGGGCCAGGGCAGTGACAGAAGGGTGCACCCTTTCTTCCTTCGAGGCACACCCTTATGTTGGGATTGCCTGATGGTAATTGGGGTGCCCTTGATCTTAAAGGCAGGAGATGTAGGATGCAATGGCTCATGTTAGGAGTAAGAATCAGTAACCAGGATAGTACTCATTCATTTCTATCTTCCAAAAGTCTCTTTCTGCAGAATCTATGGGTGGCAATAATACTCTTGCAGTGGTGGCTTTAAGGTCCAGCTGAGGGGTACAGGGTTAAAGATAATCATTGGCCAGGTGGTTTCCAAGTTTGAATGATGTCTCAGCAATGTCCCTCTCACAGCAGTAAAGTCTATCAGCTTTAATCAGCAAATACCTTACTGTCTGACTTAAATGCTCGGCCATGCAGACTCTAGACCTTCTTGTCTCTTTCCTTTATCTTTCTCCTTTTCTGGAGTACTGTAAAAATGGTCATGTCTCTCTCTCAGTAGATAATCCTCATAGAGGGTGAGTCTCTGGATCTTTGGTCCAGTCCCGTGAGGAGTAGAGCAGATGGAACGTCCCCTCTCTTGCTCTGGACTAGACTACAACCACCTGAGCTAGGAGTGGATCCAGGATCCACACTCAACTTCTCACAAGGGCTGTGTCAGAGTTGATTAACTCCATCACTTTCATACATAACCATACTGGGAATATACATGGCATAAAATAATATATTATTAAATAACAAAACAATTTTGTTACTGTATTACAATATGTTACAAAAGTGAGTGTAAATCCACAGTGTTACTGAATGGATTCAGCTTAGGGCTACTTCTAACGACATTATCTAAGTTATCCCTTGGCCTTCACAATTTAACTTCTGTACAGAAATCTGGTCTCTGCTATAGGGGAACTACCAGGCTGCTACCTTTCTAAGTAGTCTCCGTTGAGCTGACTCACCGTGATCAAGAGACACCAGTGCATAGCACCAAGGAATCAGGTAAACGGTGGTCAGTGGACGAACCAAATCAGGGCACGCAGCGTATGCTCAATCTGATAGACAGTCCAAAGTTCACAGCAGGCAGCAGAGGTTCAAACCTGGACATCAGGCAAAGACTGGGCACAGGCAAACAACAAAACCACACACACAACTTTGCAGGAACTAGCAAGCTAAATAACCACAGGGGAAGTTGCCTAAAATACCCTGTGGAAGTCAGCCATAGGCTGGGACAGATTACGGCATGCGGGCAGTGAGGCACAGGAAAGGAGAAGATTGGATGTCCATGCCTGGAAGGAGGACTCTGCATCAGTGATCGGCCTTGCAAACCAGAAAAATACAGGAGGGCGTGTCAGACATGGACCGCCAAAGCTAATACAGGATTCGAGTGAGTATCCGCAAGAAGTAGCAGGACACCACTGGAGTTATAGATGGATATTTTGGTCCGAATTTCTAGAGAACAGTCCTTAGACCTATATTGCTATCTTTTTTAAATGAGTGTTTGACATGCCCAAACAGAGAACAATCAACAGAAACACGTAACTTACTGAGTTTACTGAATAGTCCCAACCCAATGATAATTAGAAGATACTATCCAGAACTTCCAACTGATATTATGAATTCATGCCATACCTGTTGTGTTTGATTTTGGGGTATCTGATCAGAGCTTTTTTTATCAAGGCCACGTTACATCGGTACTGTTGATTATTGTTGAGCAAATCGAAGCATCCAAACTGGAATTCGAACTGAAGTCTAGGAAAAAATTGATTCGCAACGATTCCCAATTTCCTCGTGCTTCATGTAAGGAATAATTTTTTCCCCTAAAATGGCGTCTAGAAATGTTACAAAGTGAAAGTAAGAAGCCCGGGAATGCGTCAGCAGCTAGCCAGCCCCTTTAATGTCCCAGCCGACACTGTGAGCTGAGCATAGGGAGAGTTGTGACAAGTGCTAGGGACAGTGTTGCTAAAAGCTTTTAATTGTAGAATATTGGATAGGAAGAGTGCAGGGACGGTGTAGGGAGAGCATAGGGAAAGTATAGGGAGACTGCAGGGACTGTAATCTGAAGCTGAAGGAATACTTAGGAGACAGCACAGTTTGCATCAATGCCTGTGTAGGACACAGCGCTATCTAACTGGACAGTATCCGCCTTGTTTAATAGATGAGCAATTCTATTAGGCGTTAATTCTCAAACTGGGGTGAATAACCTGTCTAGTTCTACTGTTATTGGGGTGTCCACCTTGCTTAATAGATAAGCAATTCAATTAGGCCTTGATTCTCAAATTGGGGTGAATAAGCATTCTATTTCTACTGTAATTGTGGTGTCCACCTGCCTGTCACAGTAACTGTTTCACTACCAGAAATGACTAGCTATGCATGTTGCTGCAATGCACATTAATGTACACCAAGATACACTCTCCCTGCAGGCCGGGATATAGCTGATATAATGTGCTTCGTGACAAATTAATTTGAAACGAAGCAAATTTCTTGAAAAAAGCATCCAAATAGAATTTTTGAAAACTTAGCTCATCTCTTCTGATGATGATGATGAGCGTCTATAAGGAACAGACTGAAAACTGTTTTCTTCATTGCATTTGTGCTGTAAGCTTAACGTCTGTATATAGAATATGGGGCAGCCAGTCTCACCAGCTGAGTTCAGCAGATCGCCCTGGAGGTGGATGTCTGGGCTCACTAAACATTACTAATTTCTCAAACCAGCTGAGTAATTCCACATTGAGACATACCATTTCATAAAAAGGAATGTGCCTTTTTGGAATCCATGGATTGTCTTCTCATGACTCCTTATTAAAGGGGTGCACCATATGGTTTGGGCCAACCAGTTCTCAACTGACTCTCCAAAAACCAGACTTCGTTCTTACAATATGAACACCAATGTTACAAGAAGCTATACTAATGTCAAAGCATAAGTCATTACAATTGTCAGGGCACGGTGGTCATGTTGAATGTATAGTAGGTGACCAGTTATTATTTATTATTATTAAAGCGCCATTCATTCCATAACGTTGTACATATGAAAAGGGGTATACATACATAATACAGACTATTGCACTAATCATAAACAAGACGAGTTACAAACTGGTACAGAAGGAGAGAGGGCCCTGCCTGTAAGGGCTTAAAATCTACATGGTATGGGAGAAGGACACAGTAGGTGAGGGTAAAGTTGGTCATGGCGGTATAGAGGCAGCATGGTCACTAGTTGTAGGCTTGTCTGGTGAGTTTTCAGGTTTCTTTTGAAGGATTCCACTATAGGTGAGAGTCTGATATGTTGGGGTAGCGAGTTCCAGAGTGCGGAAGATGCACGGGAGAAATCTTGGAGGCGTTTGTGGGAAGAGGTGATGAGCGGATATTGCGTGTGGGGATGTATCGGGAAAGTAACTCAGAGATGTAGGGAGGGTCCAGGTTGTGGACAGCCTTGTATGTATTTATCAGCACTGGCGCAACTACAGTATAGGGGTCGCAGCGGTTGCGACCGGGCCCCTAAGCCAGGGGGGCCCAGAGGTACTTTACTTTTCATTTTCTAAGCTGCAGTGCATCTTATAAAGAGAATACTAGCAAGCGCCTCCATAATGGAAGCGCTCACTAGTAGAGTTGAGCGGACACCTGGATGTTCGGGTTCGACGGGTTTGGCCGAACTTCGGAAAAAAGTTCGAGTTCGGGACCCGAACTTGACCCAAACTTGACCCCAAACCCGAACCCCATTGAAGTCAATGGGGACCCGAACTTTTGAGCACTAAAATGGCTGTAAAAATGTAATGAAAAGGGCTAGAGGGCTGAAAATGTCGTCAAAATGTGGTTAAGAGCATGGCAAGTGCTCTGCAAACAAATGTGGATAGAGAAATGACTTAAAATAACAAAATACATAAAAATAAAAAATAATAATCTTGATCTAGGAGGACCAGGTCCATATAGAGTAGGAGGTTGAGGAGGCGGTGGATGTGGCGGTGTAGGTGGAAGTGGCGGTGGAGGAGGAGGAGGTAGCCTACACTGCTTTATGGTTTAAAATTTATTTATATTTTTTTTAATTAGGGTACACCCCAAAACATTGGGAAATATAACCCTCCAGTCGTGCTAAACACACGTTCAGACAATACACCGGCTGCAGGGCAGGCCAGCACCTCCAAGGCGTAAAGAGCAAGCTCAGGCCATGTGCCCAATTTGGAGACCCAGAAGTTGCAGGGGCTGACCCCTGTCAGTTAATTCGTGTAGGCGTGTGCATACTTACTGCCCCACCATGTTGCACGTCCCCGTGATGTTCACGATCCAATTTGACATCTGCTCTATCAACTTTCGATGTTCTTTTATGCGCCTACCATGGTGATTACGGGTGGCGGGGAATCAGGGTTCCAGGCCGGAGAGGGAGCGTGAGAAAAAGAGACCAAAGTTAAGGGAGATAAATTTATAAAAAACAAATTGGGATCGAGAAGAAATGTGGGAAAAGCTATTGAGGCACAAATATGGGACAAATTACAGAAGCCCAAATGTGGGCAAAAAGAGTCAAGCGGAATTGTGGGAAAAGCTATTGAGGCGCAAATGTTGGCCAAAAGAGTATAACGGAAATGTGGGACAAAGTATTGAAGCCTAAATGTGGTACAACTTGTTTAAGTTTAAGCATTGAATCAAAGGAGGTGGCGCGCATCAATTAAAGAAGCATTTCAGAAATTTTATTCCCTGTCACCTATGCAGAGCAAGGGTTTATTCACATCTAAAATTGTATAATGTCAACCAAAGAATGTAACAGAAAAATTACAGAAATTAATTAACCTGTCTACTTGGTAGAGCAGGGGTCTATGACAGAAAACAATTGTTTATTGTCACCCGAAAATGTAAAATAAAAATTATTTAAATTTATTAAGCTGTCAACTAGGTAGAGGAGGGGTATATTACACCCAAAAATTGGTGAATTTGACCATAAAATGTAACTGACAAATGCTGTTTTTTTTTTTTACCGGTCAAATAGGAATAGCAGTGGTACATCACAGCAAAAAATTGCTGAATTTCACCAGAAAATGTAACTGACAAACTTAGTTTTTTTGTTAACCGGCCTACTAGGTATAGCAGTGGTATACCGTACTATACACCCAAAAATTGGTTAATTTCACCAGAAAATGTTAATGACAATTTATTTTATTTTTTTAACCGGCCTACTAGGTATAGCAGTGGTACTATACACCCAAAAATTGGTTAATTTCACCCAAAAATTAAAACGACAAAGTAGTGAAATGATATAAAATAAAACACGTACAAAAAAAAATTGATTTATGAGGTGGAGTTCCATATAGAGTAGGAGTTTGAGGAGGCGGTGGACGTAGCAGAGTAGGAGGAAGCGGTGGTGGAGGAGGACACAGGTTTTTGGTTTTAATTTAATTTTTTAAAATTAATGTACACTCTAAAAGAGTGTGAAATATCCAAAATACAAACATGAGCAATTGCGCTGCAGTATAACAATGGCTGGTTAGTGCCGGTATACATGTCTATTCTGGACAAGGTACGGACAAGTCCTGAGGGAATTTGCCTGGTTCATTTTAATGAACGTGAGCTTGTCCACATTGGCTGTGGACAGACGGCTGCGCTTGTCTGTGATGATGCCCCCTGCCGTGCTAAACACACGTTCAGATAATACACTGGCTGCAGGGCAGGCCAGCACCTCCAAGGCGTAAAGGGCAAGCTCAGGCCATGTGCCCAATTTGGAGAAGTTGAAGGGGGCAGACCCGTCATTCAGTACGTGTAGGCGTGTGCACACATACTGCACCACCATGTTGGTGAAATGCTGCCTCCTGCTAAGACGTTCCATATCAGCTGGTGGTGCTGGTATTTGTGGCGTGCTAACAAAGCTTTTCCACATTTCGGCCATGCTAACCCTGCCTTCTGAGGTGCTGGAGGTGCCCCAGCTGCGTTAGCGACCTCTTCCTCGTCCTCTGCCTTCGCCTTGTGCTTCCACTGTGCCCCCGCTGTCAGGTAGGAATGCCACCAGCAGCGCGTCTACCAGCGTGCGCTTGTACTCGTGCATCTTACGATCATGTTCCAGTGACGGAATTAAGGATGGCACGTTGTCCTTGTAACGGGGATCCAGCAGCGTGGCCACCCAGTAATCAGCACAAGTTAGAATGTGGGCAACTCGGTGGTTGTTGCAGAGACACTGCAGCATGTAATCGCTCATGTGTGCCAGGCTGCCCAGAGGCAACGAAAAGCTGTCCTCTGTGAGAGGTGTATCGTCTGTGTCCTCTGTATGCCCCCATCCATGCACCAGTGATGGCCATGAGCTGGTCTGGGTGCCACCCTGCTGTGAACATGGTTCCTCCTCCTCCATCTCCTCCTCCTCCAGAACTGTGCCCTGGCTGGACAATTGTGTACCTTGGGTTTGTGGGTGCAGGAACCCACCATCGGAGCCACTTGGGAATGACTGGCCGGAAACCCTACGAAATGATCCTGTGACGGACTGAACCATCACTGGGGCTGCTGGAGAAGCCTGAGGACCAGCCTCCTTCCTGCAGACTATGGACCGAGAACTGTGGAGACCCCCTGAGACCTTTTGGGGTTACAAGGAACTATGAACACTGATTTATGTGTGTAATTTATATACCACATATTTCCTATGGCTAATTGGAGGGGCGTGGTATGGATTCAGCGACACAAAAAGGGTTAACTCTGCACTGAGACTCCTACTGACTGATTGTGTTGGTGATGGGATTAAGATGGTTGATTATAATGGCAGCCGACTCGTAGATGAGTAGATCCCCATATGATGCACTCAGGAGATAATCCCATCACGTGTCTCCTCTTACCATTCATTCATTATGGAGAGGGTGAAGATGTCTGTTTGCATGCTCATTGTTGATTGCATCAAAGACAATGCCAGTGTGTTTGTTAATTGCGTCACAGACAATGCCATTGTGTTTGTTGAATAGGGTTAGTTTTTGTGTTTAAACTGTACAGGATTGGCTGCTATGTCATGTCCTCAGTTCCTAACCAGGTCCACGGGGGTGGTACCCTTTTTGTAAAATGTGTATATAAGTCAATGCTGTGTGTTCAATAAAGAGTTCCTGTTTTACCCTTCATCATGTTGAGGCTGGTGTTTGGGTAACTGATCGACACTGGGGATTGCTATACGCTGAAGATTTGCTATACTCCCCTGGCTATAACTACTAGCTCTTGTAAGAGCTGTTCCTGCTCTCTGGATTTAGGAGAGGTTCACCCACTGGAGCCTTGTCGTAGGTCCAGGGTGGGTAGGAGACGGCGAGTCCTCAACCAAGCTTCGGCGGTTCATGGGATTTGCAGTGCTTACGGTGTCAAGTGGAGTTCTTGGAGTCCTCAGAAAGTACTAGGAGCAGACATCGACGGAGGTACCTGGTCGGGGTGCCAGAAGATCCATTACAGATTCCTCTTCCTCCTCCTCCTCCTGTGTCACATCCTCTTCCATCATCGCCAGGAGCGTTTTTTCAAGGAGGCATAGAAATGGGATAGTAATGCTGAGAACGGCGTTATCGGCACTGGCCATGTTGGTGGAGTACTCGAAACAGCGCAACAAGGAACACAGGTCTCGTATGGAGGCCCAGTCATTGGTGGTGAAGTGGTGCTGTTCCGCCGAGCGACTCACCCGTGCGTGCTGCAGCTGAAACTCTACTATCGCCTGCTGTTGCTCGCACAGTCTGGCCAGCATGTGCAAGGTGGAGTTCCACCTTGTGGGCACGTCGCATATGAGGCGGTGAGCGGGAAGGCCGAAGTTAGGCTGCAGTGCTGACAGGCGAGCAGCAGCAGGTTGAGAACGCCGAAAGCGCGCACAGAGGGCCCGCACTATATGCAGCACATGCACCAGGCAAGGGATGTGCGTCAAACCGGCTAGTCCCAGAGCTGCGACGAGATTTCGCCCATTATCGCACACCACCAGGCCGGGCTTGAGGTGGACTGGCACAAACCACTCATCGGTCTGTTGTTCAAGGCCCGTCCACAGCTCCTGCGCGGTGTGGGGTTTGTCCCCCAAACAGATAAGTTTTAAAACTGCCTTCTGTCATTTACTCCTGGCTGTGCTGAAGGTGTTACGCTGACCGGATAAAGAGCTAGTAGAGGATGAGGAAGCAGAGTAGGAGGAGGAAGCAACAGGAGGCAAACTGAAGCGCCCTGCAATCCTCGGTGGTGGAAGGACATGTGCCAAACTGCTATCCGCCTCAGGCCCAGCCGCCACTGCATTTACCCAGTGTGCTGTTATGGAGATATAACGGCCCTGACCGTGCTTACTGGTCCACGTATCCGTAATCAGGTGGACCTTGCCACAGATGGCGTTGCGCAGTGCACACCTGATTTTGTCCCCTACTTGGTTGTGCAGGGAAGGGATGGCTCGCCTTGAAAAGTAGTGGCGGCTGATCGCGACCGACTAGCCGTCTCCACCAGACATTTCAAAGGCCCGTAATTTAGAAATGCTGGCATTCAGGGCTAGGGATCGCGGGTGGGTAGGGGGGTACTTCCTCTTCCTCTCCAGCATTTGGGAGATGGAGAGCTGAACTTTTCCGTGGGACATTGTGGAGATGCTTGGTGACCCAGGTGTTGGTGTTGCTGGCAGATCCTCTGTTTGCAGGGTGGCAGGTGGCACTGTCACTCCAGAGGTGGATGAAGAGGCCTCGACTGCAGCAGAAGAGGAAGCAAGAGGAGCCAGAGACCTTTCTTGGTTTTTGAGGTGTCTACTCCACTGCAGTTCGTGATTTGCACTTAAATGCCTGGTCATGCAGGTTGTGCTCAGGTTGAGAACGTTTATGCCTCGCTTCAGGCTCTGATTGCACAGCGTGCAAACCACTCGTCTCTTGTCGTCAGCACATTGTCTGAAGAACTGCCACGCCAGGGAACTCCTTGGAGCTGGTTTTGGTGTGCTCGGTCCCTTGCTGCGGTGGGCAGTAGGAGGCGTACTGTCTAGAGGACGGCCGCTCTGCTTTGGCACCCTGCTCCCTCTTCTGCTGTGCTGGTGGCTCTGTGCGACCACCGCCTCTTCCACCGAACTACATACAGTAGGTCACTCACATGACCTTGATTCCATGTGGGGTCGAGGACCTCATTGTCCTCCACATCATCTTCCACCCAGTCTTCACCCCTGCCTTTCTTGTCGGTCTGCACACTTTCGAAAGCCCCAGCAGTTGGCACCCATGTTTCGTCATCATCCGAGACGTGCTGCGATGGTCCTCCCATGTACTTATCTTGAAAGATAAGTGGTTGGGCATCGGTGCACTCAATCTCTTCCACTTCAGGGACAGGGCTAGGTGGATGGCCCTGGGAAACCTTGCTAACAGAGTCATCAGAAAGCAGAAGAGACTACTGCATGAATTGGGGCTCAGACTGCTTGGCTGATTTGCAAGGGGGTGAGGTGAAAGACTGATGGACATCGGCTGCAGGTGGCAACTGTGGTCTTTCAGCAGGAGACTGGGTGGGAGACAATGTGAAGGAACTGGATCCACTGTCAGCAACCCAATCTACTATCGCCTGTACTTGTTCAGGCCTCACCATTCGTAGAGCAGCATTAGGCCCGACCAAATACCGCTGCAGGTTTTGTCGCCTACTCGCACCTGAGGAAGGGGTTTCACTTGTGCGTGTAGCTGGCACAGATCGACCACGTCCTCTCCCTGCAACAGGAGCTCCACCAGCAGCACCACGACCTGGGCCACGTCCCTTATTTGACGCTCTCCTCATATTTTTCAAATTTAGGATCTTTCCCTAAATGGGTGTTTAATTAATAGTAGAATAGAACGACAGTATGTAAAGGGTGTATCTCACACGCCCTGAACCAGACTAGTCCTCAATTAAAGATTTTTTTTGCCCAAAATGGCTGTATTTCAAATGCCTGAATCAAACCCCGGTATGTAGAGGGTGTATCTCAAACGGTCTGAACCAGTGTAGGCCTGAATTAAATATTTCTTTGCCAAAATGGCTGTATTTCAAATGGCTGTATTTCAAATGCCTGAATCAAACCCCTGTATGTAGAGGGTGTATCTCACACGGCCTGAACCAGTGTAGGCCTAAATTCAATCTTTCTTTCCCCAAAATGGCTGTTTTTTCAAATGGCTGTATTTCAAATGCCTGAATCAAACCCCTGTATGTAGAGGGTGTATCTCACACGGTCTGAACCAGTGTTGGCCTGAATTAAATATTTATTTTCCCAAAATGGCTGTATTTCAAATGGCTGTATTTCATTTGCCTGAATCAAACCCCTGTATGTAGAGGGTGTATCTCATAGGGCCTGAACCAGTGTAGGGCTGAATTCTATATTGGTGCACCAAATGGCGGTATTTCAAATCTCTGAATCTAACCCAAATGTATTAAGGGTGTATCTCACAATGACATCTGCATCAAAGGCTGCCAACTAAATTTTTTTGGCACAAAGAGTGTTTGTTTAACAACTGAATTTGACAGCAGTATATAAGCCTGTAATTTCACACGTGCTGATGCTGCAAGGCCTGAAAATAGTGGTTTTTGTCAAAGTGTGTTTTTAAAACCCCAGAAAATGATGGGTGTATTTCTAGCTTAAATTGCACACTGACTAATCCAGATGTCGTAGATTGCCCAAAAAGTGTTTTTTTCATAACAGAATATGAAAGCTGTATATATTAAACTTGAATTTAACACTTGCAGATCAGGAAAATACATTTTTTTTTGTCAAAAAAGTGTGTTTTTCAAACCCCAGAAAATGATGGGTGTATTTCTAGCTTAAATTGCACACTGACTAATCCAGATGTTGTAGATTGCCAAAAATGTGTTTTTTTGGTAACAGAATATGAAAGCTGTATATATTAAACTTGAATTTAACACTTGCAGATCAGGAAAATACTGTTTTTTGAAGGAAAAAAAAGTGTGTTTTTCAAACCCCAGAAAATGATGGGTGTATTTCTAGCTTAAATTGCACACTGACTAATACAGATGTTGTAGATTGCCAAAAAAGTGTTTTTTTGGTAACAGAATATGAAAGCTGTATATATTAAACTTGAATTTAACACTTGCAGATCAGGAAAATATTTTTTTTTGCCAAAAAAAGTGTGTTTTTAAAACCCCAGAAAATGATGGGTGTATTTTTACCTTAAATTACACAATGACTAATCCAGATGTTGTAGTTTGCCAAAAAAATGGTGATTTGCAATGTAGCTAAATCTCGGTTGCAGTGCTGGTGCACTGAGCTTGCATAAAATGGCTGCCGCCGCCGCCCATCTGACTAACTGAATTATAAAAATTAGGTTTTTTTTGTCAATGAGCTCAGGGCAGGGTAAAACAATTGTGCCCTTTACCCACACAACTATTTCTCTGTAGATCACTGAGTTAGATTCTCTCCTATTCTCTCCCTGAAATCACAAGTCCAGCAGCATCCTCTCCATACACTTGTAACAGCAGAGTGATGTGCAGCGCTACGTGACTCCAGCTTATATAGAGCCTGGGTCACATGCTGCTCTGGCCAATCACAACCATGCCATTAGTAGGCATGGCTGTGATGGCTTCTAAGGACAGTTAACCGCTTGGTGATTGGCTGCTCTGCAGCCTTTCAAAAAGCGCCAAGAAAGCGCCGAACCCCGAACCCGAACCTTTACTGAAATGTCCGGGGTCCAAAAATCCTAAACTTTACAGTTCGGGTTCACTCAACCCTACTCACTAGTCTGCAGGAGAAGGGGGAGAGAAGAGCTGTGAGCGCTGTCCAGTACTTACCCCTCCTGCTCGCTCTTATCAGCGAAGAGAAGACAGCCAGGACAAGGAGAGTGGCGCAGAAGTAAGTTACTTTATTATTTTACAGTCTGATCTGAGGTCTGATATAGAGGTCTAATGGGGGTCTGGAGAGGTCTTACTGGGGGTCTGGAGAGGTCTAATGGTGATCTGGAGTGGTCTATGTGGGTTCTGGAGGTCTGACTGGGGGGGTCTGGAGGTTTGACTGGGTGTCTGGAGGTCTGACTGGGGGGTCTGAAGTGGTCTAATGGGGTGGTATGGAGGTCTGACTGGGGGGTCTGGGGAGGTCTGACTGAGGGTCTGGAGAGGTCTGACTGGGGGGTTTGGAGAGGTCTGACTGGGGGTCTAGAGAGGTCTTACTGGGGGTCTGGAGGTCTAATGGGGGTCTCATTGGGTCTTTAGAGGTCTAATGGGGTCTGATTGGGGTCTAGAGCTCTAATGGGGTCTGATTGGGGGTCTGGAGGTCTGATTGAGGGTCTGGAGATCTAATGGGGGTCAGATATGGGGGTCTGGAGGTCTAATGGGGGTCAGATATGGCGGTCTAGAGGTCTAGTAGGAGTCTGAAGGTCTAATGGGGGGCTAGAGGTCTGATATGGGGGTCTGGAGGTCTAATATGGGGGTCTGGAGGTCTAATGGGGCTCTGGAGGTCTAATGGGGGTCTTATCTGAGGTCTGATATTGGGTCAGGGTCTTACATAGAGGTCTAATGGGAGTCTGATCTGAGGTCTAAAACTGGGGTCTTATATGTGGTCTGACATATCTGTGTGGTACCAGTATTTTCAGGGGGACTGTTTCTGCAGAAAAGTATTGGGGAGCACAGTGGACTAAGTATTGGCAGTGGCAGGATGGGGTGTTGAGAAGGTGAGGAGGAGGATGGAAAAGTAGGAAAGTAAGATGTCTGTTTGTTAAACTCTACAGAGACGAGGAGTGGCTGAAAGAAGTCAACATGGCGGTCTGGTCTGACAGGAGAAGAATAGGAAAGAGAATATCTACATCAGAGAAGAGAAGTCACTGGATGTAAGAGGTACATATGTGGTACTGTATTACCCTGTATGTTTTGTAGCGCTGTATGTAATGTTTTCCAAGTATGTATTTAACCCCTTCAGGACACAGCCTTATTTCACCTTAAGGACCAGGTCATTTTTTGCAAATCTGACCAGTGTCACTTTAAGTGATGATAACTTTAAAACTCTTTGACCTATCCAGGCCATTCTGAGATAGTTTTTTCGTCACATATTGTACTTTATGACACTGGTAAAGTACCAAATTTACCAAAAATTTGTAAAAAATAGCAAATTCCCAAGTTTCAATTTCTCTACTTCTATAATATATAGTAATACCTACAAAAATAGTTATTTCTTTACATTCCCCATACAGTCCTGATCAAAAGTTTAAGACCACTTGAAAAATGGCAAAAAATTATATTTAGCATGGCTGGATCTTAACAAGGTTCCAAGTAGAGCTTCAACATGCAACAAGAAGAAATGGGAGTGAGACAAAACATTTTTTGAGCATTCAATTTAATGAAAACAACGAATAAACTGAAACAGGCTGTTTTTCAGCTGATCAAAAGTTTAGGACCACACCTCCAAAAAAAAACTAAACTAAAACTAAACTAAACAGAAATCCAACCTCCAAACATGAACTCAGTAATGAGTAGCTCCGCCGTTATTGTTTATCACTTCAAAAATTTGTTTCGGCTTGCTTGATGCAAGCGTTTCCATGAGGTGAGTGGGAACATTTCTCCAAGTGGGGAAGATGGCCGCACGAAGGCCATCTACTGTCTGGAACTGTTGTCCATTTTTGTAAACTTCCCTTGCCATCCATCCCCAAAGGTTCTCAATTGGATTCAGATCAGGGGAACATGCAGGATGGGCCAAAAGAGTGATGTTATTCTCCTGGAAGAAGTCCCTTGTCCTGCGGGCATTGTGTACTGTAGCGTTGTCCTGTTGAAAAACCCAGTCGTTACCACACAGACGAGGGGCCTCAGTTTGACGCCCGTTTGACGCCCCTGCACTTCCTGAAGCTCCATTGTTCCACTGAAGGAAAAAGCACCCCAGACCATTATGGCGCCCCCTCCACTGTGGCGCGTAGAAAACATCTCAGGTGGGATCTGCTTGGCATGCCAGTAATGTTGAAAAGGACCATCAAGGTTACATTTTTTCTCATCAGAGAATAAAACTTTCTTCCACCTTTGAATGTCCCATGTTTGGTGCTCTCTTGCAAAGTCAAAACGAGCAGTTCTGTGGTGTTCAAGGAGATGAGGTCTTTGAAGACGTTTTTTGTTTTTGAAGCCCTTCAGTCTCAGATGCCGTCTGATGGTTATGGGGCTGCAGTCAGCACCAATAAGGGCCTTAATTTGGGTCGAGGATTGTCCAGTGTCTTGACGGACAGCCAATTGGATACTCCGGCTCAGTGCTGATGACATTTTTTTGGGTCTTCCACTTTCCAAATGACTGTCTTACTGCGTCCCACCTCAGCAGCGAGGGCGCGCTGTGAGAGACCCTGCTTATGCAGTTCAACAACCCGACCACGTTCAAAAAGGGAGAGTTTTTTTGACTTTGCCATCACAACGTGTGACTACCTAACAGAAAATGACAATAAATCCACATCTTTGCACAGATTTGGCCTTTTAAAGGCATGTGGTCCTAAACTTTTGATCAGCTGAAAAACAGCCTGTTTCAGTTTATTCGTTGTTTTCATTAAATTGAATGCTCAAAAAATGTTTTGTCTCACTCCCATTTCTTCTTGTTGCATGTTGAAGCTTTACTTGGAACCTTGTTAAGATCCAGCCATGCTAAATATGATTTTTTGCCATTTTTCAAGTGGTCTTAAACTTTTGATCAGGACTGTATGTCTACTTCATGTTTGGATCATTTTGGGAATGATATTTTATTTTTTGAGGATGTTACAAGGCTTAGAACTTTAGAAGCAAATCTTGAAATTTTTCAGAAATTTTTAAAAACCCAAGTTTTAGGGACCACCAGTTCAGGTCTGAAGTCACTTTGCGAGACTTACATAATAGAAAACACCCAATATTGACCCCATTCTAGAAACTACACCCCTCAAGGTAGTCAAAACTGATTTTACAAACATCATTAACCCTTTAGGTGTTCCACAAGAGTCATTGGCAAATGGAGATGAAATTTCAGAATTAAAATTTTTTGGCAAATTTTCCATTTTAATCCATTTTTTCCAGAAGCAAAGCAAGGGTTAACAGCCAAACAAAACTCAATATTTATGGCCCTGATTCTGTAGTTTACAGAAACACCCCATATGTGGTCGTAAACTGCTGTACGGGCACACGGCAGGGCGCAGAAGGAAAGGAATGCCATACGGTTTTTGGAAGGCAGATTTTGCTGGACTGTCCCATTTGAAGCCCCCCTGATGCACCCCTAGAGTAGAAACTCCAAAAAAGTGACCCCATTTTAGAAACTACGGGATAGGGTGGAAATTTTGTTGGTACTAGTTTAGGGTACATAAGATTTTTGGTTGCTCTATATTACACTTTTTGTGAGGCAAGGTAACAAGAAATAGCTGTTTTGGCACCGTTTTTATTTTTTGTTATTAATAACAAAAAATAAAAGTGTATTAATAAATTGACAACTGGGTGTTACCATTTATGGTTGAAACCCTATATTGTATGGGGAATGGTAATGCATGGTTTCCAGTTTAATCAGGTAGTAGACCAGTGTGGCACACTAGGTGATGGAGCATGGAGTCGGGTTCCCACCCCGTGTAAATGATAAAATAAACTCCAGCGAGATTTGCTTGGTTGTTGTTGGTATTTTATTGTATTGCGGCAAATAACACTTGGTGTGAACGTTTCGGCACAAATGCCTTTTTCAAACACACGCCGCTATGGAGGAAGGAGCCAGGTAATGCTGCGCTGAGAGAAGGGTATAGCATACAAACCGCATGCAGTTGCATGCTATACCCTTCTCTCAGCGCAGCATTACCTGGCTCCTTCCTCCATAGCGGCGTGTGTTTGAAAAAGGCATTTGTGCCGAAACATCACACCAAGTGTTATTTGCCGCAATACAATAAAATACCAACAACAACCAAGCAAATCTCGCTGGAGTTTATTTTATCATGGTTTCCAGTTTATTCATAAATATTAGGAGGATTATCTAGGAGGAAACCCATCAATAGTTATATAGGTAGTAACATGGTTTCTAATGCTTAAATAAGATATACATCCAACCCGTCACCCTGCAAAGTTGCCCCTGAGGGAGGCAAAAAACCCTCTTGAGGTTGAAGTAAATTTTCCTCATCTTATGACATAAAATTCCTTCCTGACTCTAATCAGGCAATCAGAATAACTCCCTGGATCCCTCTAGTAGCTATAACCTGTAATATTATTACACTCCAGAAATACATCCAGGCCCCTCTTGAATTCCTTTATTGTACTCACCATCACCACCTGCTCAGGCAGAGAGTTCCATAGTCTCACTGCTCTTACCGTAAAGAATCCTCTTCTATGTTTGTGTAGAAATCTGTGTTGTGTTGAACCCTCTCCAGCTCTGCTATGTCTGCCTTGTTCACAGGAGCCCAGAACTATACACAGTACTCCATGTGTGGTCTGACTAGTGATTGCAGGACTATGTTCTCATCATGTGCATCTATGTCCCATTTGATGGACCACAGAATCCATTAACCTTGGTAGCAGCTGCCTGACACTGGTTTCTACAGTTTAGTCTACTTTCACACTCGCGCTTTGGCTTTCCGTTTGTGAGATCACTAAAATCCCTAAGTCCTTTTCCATGTCAGTGTTACCCAGTGTTTTACCATTAGGTATGTACTGGTGACTTGTATTAGGCTACTTTCACACTAGCGTTCAGAGCGGGTTCGTCTGATGTCTGCTCAGACGGATCTGCTCCTATAATGCAGACGTTTGTATCCGTTCAGAACGTCTGCATTATAGTTTGAAAAAAATTCTAAGTCTGAAAGTAGCCTGAACGGATCCGTCCAGACTTTACATTGAAAGTCAATGGGGGACGGATCCGTTTGAAGATTGTGCCATATGGTGTCATCTTCAAACGGATCCGTCCCCATTGACTTACATTGTAAGTCTGGACGGATCCGCTTGCCTCCGCACGGCCAGGCGGACACCCGAACGCTGCAAGCAGCGTTCAGGTGTCCGCTTGCTGAGCGGAGGCTGAACGCCGCCAGACTGATGCATTCTGAGCGGATCCGCGTCCACTCAGAATGCATTAGGGCTGGACGGATGCGTTCGGGGCCGCTTGTGAGCCCCTTCAAACGGAGCTCACGAGCGGACACCCGAACGCAGGTGTGAAAGTAGCCTTATTCATACCAATGTGCATAACCTTACATTTGTCAGTGTTAAACCTCATCTGCCACTTCTCTGCCCAAGCCTCCAGTCTATCCAGATCGCTCTGTAGTAGTATACTGTCCTCTTCTGTGTTAATTACTTTACACAGTTTAGTGTCATCTGCAAAAATTCATATTTTACTATGCAAGCCTTCTACAAGATCATTTATAAATATAGTGAAGAGAATAGGGCACAATACTGACCCCTGAGGTACCCCACTAGTGACAGTGACCCAATCTGAATGTGTACCGTTAATAACCACCCTCTGTTTTCTATCACTGAGCCAGTTACTTACTAGTGTTGATCGCGAATATTCCAATCGAGAACGGAGAACCGAGAATATAGTGAGAACCGAGAATATAGTGAGAGCCAGGGGCGGACTGACCATTCTGGCAGCAGTGACAGCGGCAGGGACAGATGAGCGCTTCCATTGTGGAAGCGCTCATCTCTATATTCATCTGATGAACGGTGTGGGGTAGGGGAGAGGCGTCTCCCTTGCCCGTTCCTCTGATATACAGGCACTAGGCCTGCAGGCTGTCAGAGGCCGATGCAGACGTCATTGCGCCTCCTGAGCCGTACAGAGCGGGACAAAGGCCGGAAGAGGCCTGCATCGCATCGCAGTGACATGGAGGTAAGTATAAGTGTTTATTGTTTTAATTATTTTTAGTACAGTATGGCAAGAAGGGGGGTGGGGCCCTATATACTGGCACATTATGGGAGGGAGCACTATGGAGAAGGGGCGGGAAGGAGCACTATGGGGGCATCTAATGGGGGCCCTATATACTGGCACGTTATGGGGGGAGAACCATGGAGAAGGGGGGAAGGAGCACTATGGGGGCATCTAATGGGGGCCCTATATACTGGCACATTATGGGGGGAGAACCATGGAGAAGGGGGGAAGGAGCACTATGGGGCATCTAATGGGGGCCCTATATACTGGCACATTATGGGGGGTACTATGGAGAAGGGGGGAAAGAGCACTATGGGGGCATTATATAGGGGCATTTAAAACTGGTAGCAATTTTGGTGCCACTATGGGGAAGGGGGAGAGAACCATTATGGGGGCATCTATGTGGGGCAGTCTATAGGGGCATTTTATACTGCCACATTATGAAGGGCAATTGCAGACAAGATTAGGCATTTTCTATTGTAGTGCCAAAGATGTGCGGTCCGCAAATTGCGGAATGCACATTGCCGGTGTCCGTGTTTTCCGGATCCGCAAAACACTTACGGACGTGTGAATGGACCCTCATAATAACATTATAAAGGTTACGTTTTATCTTTATGTATATTCTAATGGATTGCCTTCCATGTACAATGTTATAATATACTTTTTATGTTAGAAAGTATATTATAGTGCATTTGTATTGTGCGGCAGTTGTGTACGGTTCTGCTGCGATACTGCAGGTATATAGACACAAAAAAGGGGGGTCAGCACATCCCAATGCGTAGGTGCACGTTGCAATGTGGCTGCAAATATACATTTGACAAACACATAGGGCAACAGCACTCTACAAACCAAAGGTAGAGTACAAAAGTATATTACATAGTAAATGCTATGCTAATAACTTAGAGATGCTTAGCAAATACATTTTGTACAAAATCATTTGAGCCCGTCTGCCGCACGCCAAGGCGATCTCTAATAAGACGGGTCCTAACACTAAAGCTCACCTGTTGGGTGCCATAACAGCGACCATGAAATCCAGGAAATGCAGGTCCCATATGCATGCTGGGCCCCTGTTGATCCATATCTGTGTGGATCCAAAATGGCCTACATGGAATCCAGGGACTATAAATACCAGCATGCATGCTGAGCAAACTATATACTCATGCTAATTAAAATCAGCCTGTGAGGCAGAAGAGGCTAGGGAGTGCACGATCCTGCATATGGGAGTCAGCCACTACTCCCATATATAATACTACAAACACAAAAAAGGGGGGTCAGCACATCCCAATGCGTAGGTGCACGTCGCAATGTGGCTGCAAATATACATTTGACAAACACATAGGGCAACAGCACTCTACAAACCAAAGGTAGAGTACAAAAGTATATTACATAGTAAATGCTATGCTAATAAATTAGAGATGCTTAGCAAATACATTTTGTACAAAATTATTTGAGCCCGTCTGCCGCACGCCAAGGCGATCTCTAATAAGACGGGTCCTAACACTAAAGCTTACCTGTTGGGTGCCATAACAGCGACCATGAAATCCAGGAAATGCAGGTCCCACATGCATGCTGGGCCCCTATTGATCCATATCTGTGTGGAGCCAAAATGGCCTACATGGAATCTCTAAGTTATGCATGAGTATATAGTTTGCTCAGCATACATGCTGGTATTTATAGTCCCTGGATTCCATGTAGGCCATTTTGGCTCCACACATCCTGGGGCTCCGATGGGAGCCCCAGGATTACATATGATCAGAAGCTGCCACTGCCACCAATGAGGAGGAGGGGATAATTATGATATTGGCACTGTGCCACCAATGTTTTTAGTACTGGGGGAGGGGCACAGCGCCACCAATGAAGATAAGTAACCTGAGGGGTTAACTGCCGCGGATCAAAGAGGTCAGGTGCCGGCTATGTGGTTCTGCCGCCGGCGCCTGCCTCCTGTATTTGTATTAATAGTTTAGTTATCATCATTGGCAGCTCAGTGGCCACAGCCTCTCCCCTCCTCCGCCCCTCTCTTCTCATTGGTGGCAGCGGCACAGGGAGTAGGGAGAGAGTGACTCCTTCTCCCCTGTGCTGCTGAGGAGAACATGGAGCGCGATGAGAGAAGCGCGCTCCATGTTCTCTGATACTAGGCTGTGCAGTAGCGCAGCCTAGTATCGGTAAATGTCAAATCCCGGTATCGAGTCGATACCGGTACAAAAGTATCGATTTGGTATCTATAATTTGATACCCACAACAACCCTAGTTCCACAGGTCCCCCATACCAGTGTGTCCTCCACAGGTCCCCCACAACAGTGTGTCCTCCACAGGTCCGCCATAACAGTATGTCATCCACAGATACCCATAACAGTGTGTCCTCCACAGATTCCCAATAACAGTGTGTCATTCACAGATTCTCCATAACAGTGTGTTCTCAACAGGTCCCCTATAACAGTGTGTCATCCACAGGTCCCCCGTAACAGTGTGTCATCCACAGATCCCTCATAAAAGTGTGTCATCCACAGGTCCCCATAACAGTGTAACATTCACAGGTCCCCCATAACAGTGTGTCATCCACAGGTCCCCCATAACAGTGTGTCATCCACAGGTCCCCCATAACAGTGTGACATCCACAGGTCCCCCATAACAGTGTGACATCCACAGGTCCCCCATAACAGTGTGACATCCACAGGTCCCCCATAACAGTGTGACATCCACAGGTCCTCCATAACAGTGTGATATCCACAGGTCCCCAATAACAGTGTGTCATTAACAGATCCTCCATAACAGTGTGTCCTCCACAGATCCCCCATAACAGTGTGTCATCCAAAGATCCCCCATAACAGTGGGCATGTGCAACATTATCTCCATTCACTGCTATGGAACTGCCAGTAATCAGCTGATATCAGACCACTATTAGCCTAATGGAGGATGACCATGCATGCATATTGTGCTCTCCCTTCACTTCAGGGGCCCAAATGGGACAGCCCCTTTTTTTCAGCTTGTGGTTTTATAAACTGCACCATGGAAAAACAGAAGTTCCCTGGCCATTCATAATGCGGGGTCCATGTCCAGAATTCCCATTGAAAATGGGAAGGAATAAAATTCCATGCCAAAAATGCATAAAAAAAACTGTTTTATAAAATTAATGAGAAAAAAAACAAAAAACAAAACGGATGTGCAGCATACGGGTAGGTTACCCGACACTGCTAGAATGTAATGTGTGTTTCCCTTTAAGCCAGTTAGGCCTGGTGCAGGCAATCTTTATTCCAGCCAGCAGAGGGAGCCCCCCAGTTCAGTATAAATAGGCTAGGGCCTAGCCAGGAAGGGAGTTCAGAAGTTTCTAGAGCCTGAGGAAGCTGAGAGAGAGACAGAGGCAAGTCAAGAAAAGCAAGAGGTACTCAAGACAACAGAGGAGGTACTTGATAGAGATAAAACCAAGGATATACGCCAGAGCTAGGGCATTGGACCTTGGAGAAGAGTTTCTATGTTCCAGGATCAGTCAGGAATAGAGTGCAAGCTGCCTGTACTGCAAGTCCTGTGTTTAACACTCTAAAGTCACCTTGCTATATATATATATATATTGCCTGCATCAACTGTATTGAAAATCAACTGTCTTCAAAGGAACTGCGCTTCCGTCCATGTCCCTAAATGATGACTACTAAAGTTTGAATTCGGTTTTAACATCACGTGGTTCCTCAGTTATTCCTGCTATCAGCAAACAGCGTGCCACCGTTTAATTGGCACTGGCGTCACGAACATTTCTCATCATCACCTGCCCTTGCAGAGAGTCAGCCGTCTCAGGTTAGTGTCTATTGCACTACAACACCCAGGAACATTTCTAAACCTAACTTGAGTACGCTGCACCTCTCTTTTGGCGCCACGAACAGGATACGCACGCTTTCTAGTGCAAGAAGCGTGAACTTTGTGCCTTATACAGTTGCCCTGTGACCAAAGTGACAAATTGCCTGTTTTATTAAAGTGGACTTTGTGGACTGAAAAACATACCCAAAGTGTGCCTAAAACCTCTAAAAAGCGCTGTACAGTGTTGCGCTATCAAGAGGAAGAAAATCGCCACACCGGAGTGTGGTTTTATGGACTTTTCAACAACCCTGCTTGCTGTCAGGGAATGGGGACCAAGATGGCCACCGGCCGCCTGGAGTAAAGTTTCCCGCGCTGCTGAGGACCTTCGTGGGCGGATCCCTGCAAAGACACAGAGAATCCCGCCCCTCGTCATCATCGCACCGCCGCGGCCCTGTTTCTTCTACGTCACCGCGTACTCTGGACGTCCGGAATCTCTCGAGACTTGGCCTGCGCAAGCCCGGCGATACCGGTAAGAACTTGTAACCGGAGGGAAGGGGATTGTTCCGGCCCCTTTAGTCACCAGCGGCCACATCGCAATCAGCTAACATGTCAGAACCGGGAGTTCCCGAGCAGCCGGCCCCGGGAGAGCTTGCGGCTCCTAATAATTCTATAGCCCCTAGCATGATGCCCTTTACCATGCCTTACTATTTCGGGGCCCCATGGTTTCCCCGCTATAAAGGAGAGACCCATACCCTAAGAGACTTTAAAGAAAAGTTGCTGGCATTATTCAAACTGTACCCCATAAATGCCGATCAGCAAATGGAAATCCTGCTAGCGCAACTGGAGGGAGCTGCCCGCAGGGAGGTATTATCCTGGCCTGCTACTGAGCGGAGTACTCTAGAGCAGATATTCACCCGCCTCAGGGCCACTTTTGAAACTAGGACTGCCTCAGAGATAAAGATGCACTTCTTTGGCAAGAAACAGAAGTCCGGTGAGTCCCTCCGTGACTATGCCCTATCACTTCAGGAGGCTTTAGGGGCTGTAATTCAGATAGATCCCAAAGAGGCTGATAACCAGGACCAGACCCTGAGGGAACAATTTATCAACGGGGTGTCTAGTGAGCAAATAAGGACCCAATTAAAGATGCTGTCCGCCCAGCACCCTAACAGTGCCTTTCTGGACTTTAAAGAACTGGCTATAAAAATTCTGGGGTCAGCAGTATCTACGGAGTTGAGCACCCCACCTGAGTCATCAGCCTGCAGGCCGAAACCGCTTATCTCTAACCAAGCTCAGGCCGGTCAAGCTGTTCAAGTGTCAGCTACCGATACTATTGCCATGCTGACAGAGCAAGTAAATCACCTCACTAAAAGTCTAGAGAAAGTGTGCAGAAAAATAGAGGAATGGGAAAAACCCATAATGACAGAAGAAGAATTCCTGTCACCTCCTAGGCCGTTCCCACCTCCTTACCAAGAGACTCACCCCAGGGATCCTGGGAGGCGTAATAGAGATCGCAAGCGGCCCGTGTGTACATACTGCAAAAAGCTGGGACACACAGAATCCACGTGCTGGCAGTTAAACGGGCAACCCCTGAGGCTGAGGACCACCCCTCGGGAGGTAGAACACTAGGTCCAGTGGATCCAAATTGGATGCCACGTTATGTAGGATCCCATCCTAAAATCAATATAGAGATCAACAGGGTCCCCTTTGAAGCCCTATTAGATACTGGGTCTCAGGTCACTACTATTCAGCTGCCCGCCTTTGAAAGATTCTGGGACACCAACCAATTGACCCAGCCGCCTGAATCCTGGGTGGAAATTATTGCCAGCAATGGCAAACCAGTAAAGATTCATGGATACTGGGAACCCACCCTGCAGGTGGGAGAAGTAACCTTACCGCAACAGGGGGTGATAGTAGTACAGGCCGGCGACAGAGGAGGACATCCTGTCATTCTAGGCACCAATGTCTTCAAAAACTGCTATTCAGAAATACTTGCCGTATTACACCAGACTTTGCCCACTGCTTCCTCTGCATCCAAGAGGGTGATTCAAAAGACTATTACGGTGTTAAGTGCCCAGCAGAGGTTTGCTAATGGGAAAGGAGAAATTTGTACTGCCAGGATTAGTGATATTAAGCCTCTGACTTTGCCTCCTAATTCTCAAACTCTTTTATGGTGTCATGCTGTCCTGGGAGTCCAAGGCCGAGATTATCCAGCCCTGGTAGAACCAATCCAGATGGAGGATTACCCTTATGTGAGAGCTGCCAAGTGCCTGGTGAACGTCTCCCAAGGTAAAGTACCTGTCCGTCTGATTAACCTGAGTGATCATCCTGTTGCGCTTACTAAGCATTGCCGTGTTGCCCAGCTGTCCCAGGTGTCCTTCCAAGACATCATTCGTCTTCCAGTGACAGAAAAGCCGCCAGCTGCAGGCAGTGGACGCCCGTCAGTGACCCAGCCACAAGTGCCCTGGTGGGAAGAGCTCCATGTAGGGGACGAGACTACCCCCCAACATCAACAAGAAGGGATCCTACAGCTGGTCAAAGAGTACCACCAGGCCTTCAGTAAGCATGCTACTGATTATGGAGAGGTGAGTGCCATACAACACACCATACCTACTGGCTCTCATCCTCCTATCAAGGAGAGATACAGACCCTTACCGCCTACTTCATATCAGACTGTAAAAGAAATTATCCAAGAGATGAAAGACTCTAATGTAATCCGGGACAGCCGTAGTCCGTGGGCTGCACCCCTGGTCCTTGTAAAGAAAAAGGATGGTGGTATCCGTTTCTGTGTGGATTATAGGAAAATTAATCAAATAACCCACAAAGATGCATACCCACTGCCCCGCATTGAGGAGTCACTAACTGCTCTGGGCTCCTCCGCCTATTTCTCCACCTTGGACTTGACCAGTGGCTATTGGCAAGTACCCATGGCCCCTGCAGATAGGGAAAAGACTGCTTTCACCACTCCCATGGGCCTGTATGAATTCAATTGTATGCCGTTCGGGCTATGTAATGCCCCAGGAACTTTCCAGAGACTAATGGAGCGGTGTTTGGGTCACAAAAACTTCGAAACAGTGCTGCTGTATCTAGATGACGTCATTGTGTACTCAAAAACATATGAAGACCATCTGAAACATTTGGCAGAAGTATTTGAAATCCTTATCAAATATGGCTTGAAGGTAAAGCCATCCAAGTGTCACCTGCTCAAACCTGCAGTAAGATACCTGGGGCATGTGGTAAGCGGAGAGGGCGTGCAACCTGACCCTGATAAGTTAGCGGCTGTCCGTAATTGGCCGGTTCCTACTACTGTCAAGGAAGTGAGGGGTTTCCTTGGTTTTGCAGGCTACTATAGACGGTTTATCCCCCATTTTGCTCAAATAGCTGATCCTATCCAGGAACTCTTGAGGGAGCAACCCAAGAAAAGTCCTAGAACTCCTGTGCCCATTGAGTGGAATGAGGAAAGAGAGATAGCGTTCCAATTGCTAAAAAAAAAACTGACCGAGCCTCCTGTGTTAGGTTATCCAGATTATAGCAAGCCTTTCCATCTTTATACCGATGCTAGCAAGCGAGGCCTGGGAGCTGTGTTAGCCCAGATCCAAGAGGGAAAAGAAAGAGTGATAGCTTATGCAAGCCGCTCCCTGAAAGGAGCTGAGAAAAATGACCAGAATTATAGTTCCTTCAAACTAGAGTTCCTGGCATTAGGGTGGGCAGTGACAGAAAAATTCAAGGATTATCTAGCCGCCACCCCGTTCATTGCATTCACTGACAATAACCCTCTGGCACATCTAAATACAGCTAAATTAGGGGCCTTGGAGCAGAGATGGGCCTCTCGCCTTGCCAACTATGATTTCTCTGTAAAATACCGTGCTGGGCGTACTAATGACAATGCTGATGCTTTATCCAGGCTTCCCACAGAGACAGCTCCTGATGATGGGCGAGATGCTTGGGAAGATGTAGAAATGCCGGCTTTCTATAACAAATTTGCTCAACAGGATCAGGCTCGAGCTACCAATGACAGAGCTGCAGTTCCTTCACCCTCCAGTAGGCCTGATCCTAAAGAAGAAAGGTGGGTGAAACTACAGTCTGAAAGTAGAGTGCTGGGTGAGTTGTTGGACTTCATTACTAGTGGCAGAGCCCCTGAGAGGATTCGGCGTAAGAGTGCAGATCCTGAACTCATCAAACTGTGGAGACAGCGCCATCAACTCTTCATACAAAAGGGTCTATTGCTACGGAGAAGCCCAGACCCAGTGTCCAACGAGAGAGTGCACCAGATTCTCATACCCCGACGAGATGCAGGTATGGTGTTGGAGATGTACCACAATCAATCCAGTCACTTTGGGGTCCAAAAGACTGAGGCTACTATCCGCCAGCGGTTTTACTGGGTGGGCATGAGAAAAGACATGGAGAAGTGGTGTCGGGAGTGTGTAGCCTGTGCCTTAAAACGAAGTGAGCACCATGATCAGAGGGCACCACTGAGACCCATTGTAAGTACTCGTCCTCTTGAACTTGTTGCCATCGACCATGTGAAACTGGAGCCTAGTCGCTCAGGGTATGCTTATGCCATGACTATTATTGACCATTTCACTAAGTTTGTTGTAGCGGTGCCTGTGAGAGACCAGACAGCCAAGACTACAGCCGAACTGTTCTGGAAGCACTTCCTCCTGCCCTACGGATGTCCAGAAAAGATCCTCACCGATCAAGGACCTGCTTTTGAGTCCCATCTGTTCCATGAACTGTGCCGCTTACACAACTGTAAGAAGATCCGGACAACGGCCTACCATCCTCAAGGTAATGGATTACGTTAAAAAATGAATCAGACCTTGATAGAGATGCTGAGGGCCGTGCCTCCTGAAACCAGAGGAGATTGGCCTAATCTGTTGCCACAGCTCATGTTCACATACAATCATACCATACATTGTTCCACCGGGTATACCCCTTTTTACTTGATGTTTGGGCGCCAAGGGACATTGCCTGCTGATCATTCATTGGACATACACGTACCTGATTGCATTAACCCATTACCTAACACCGACTGGGTTGCTGAACATCAAAGGCGATTGAATACAGCCAAAGCCATTGTTCAGGAACGTATGGACTATGCTAGGGACCGACAGCAGAGAGACTATGATCAAGCAGCCCATGCAGAACCCTTGACAATAGGGGCCGTGGTATGGTTAAAGAATAACCGCCGTACCAGTAAACTGGACAGTAAATGGGAGTGAAGTCCCTATGTTGTCACTGCAATCCCAAATGTTGGAACTCACACTTATGAGATCACCCGGGAAGGCAAGGGATCCCAAATTGTACACCGAAACCGGTTAAAGCTCTGCCTGACACCAGAACCCAGTGCCGAGAGTTCTGGATCTGAATATCCTGTGTCAGAGTCAGTAATACAGCCCGAGGATCCTATGCAGGCTGTCAGTAATCTAAGATATGACGCTGATCCCATGCATTGGCTTCTGACACCGTGGCTGAACTTGTTGGTGCCCGCTCCAGCACCTACTGTATCTTCACCTCCAGAAGAGCCGGTTCGAGATGCCCCGGATCCAGTTCCCCCTGTAGTGGATATTGTTGTTCCTGTTGTTCCTGACCAAGATCTCACTGATGGAGACCCTCCTGTTGTTTCTCTCTCTTCTACCTCGTTGCTAAGGGAAGAAGAGACCCCTATATTGAGAAGGTCTACCCGGATGACCAGGGGACGCCCGCCAGTCCGTTTAGGAGACTTTGACTATTCTGGTGGTGTCTCCTCCCAAGCAGTTGCTACTGGTAATACCTTGCTTGACATTTGTGCGCAAGAATGCCCCCCCCCACGTGAGCCCTTGCCTGTGATACACCCACAGGAAACCCCTGGGTAGTTCCGTTATTATACTGCCACCAAAGAAAATGGACTAACCTGGTTCACCCTAAGTCCGCTGTGCCAGGTCAGCGGCCGTGCCTAAGAAGCAAGAAGACGCCCCTTTTCCTTACGTCATTTGTTCATGAAGTTACAAATGTTAAATAATTATTTATTGTATTTATAATGGAATGCATATGTTATGTACCATGTTATGCCGGTTCAGGAAGGTGTGTGAGTACGAGGCCTTACTCACGTTAAAGTCTGGGGGTGTGCAGCATACGGGTAGGTTACCCGACACTGCTAGAATGTAATGTGTGTTTCCCTTTAAGCCAGTTAGGCCTGGTGCAGGCAATCTTTATTCCAGCCAGCAGAGGGAGCCCCCCAGTTCAGTATAAATAGGCTAGGGCCTAGCCAGGAAGGGAGTTCAGAAGTTTCTAGAGCCTGAGGAAGCTGAGAGAGAGACAGAGGCAAGTCAAGAAAAGCAAGAGGTACTCAAGACAACAGAGGAGGTACTTGATAGAGATAAAACCAAGGATATACGCCAGAGCTAGGGCATTGGACCTTGGAGAAGAGTTTCTATGTTCCAGGATCAGTCAGGAATAGAGTGCAAGCTGCCTGTACTGCAAGTCCTGTGTTTAACACTCTAAAGTCACCTTGCTATATATATATATATTGCCTGCATCAACTGTATTGAAAATCAACTGTCTTCAAAGGAACTGCGCTTCCGTCCATGTCCCTAAATGATGACTACTAAAGTTTGAATTCGGTTTTAACATCACGTGGTTCCTCAGTTATTCCTGCTATCAGCAAACGGCGTGCCACCGTTTAATTGGCACTGGCGTCACGAACATTTCTCATCATCACCTGCCCTTGCAGAGAGTCAGCCGTCTCAGGTTAGTGTCTATTGCACTACAACACCCAGGAACATTTCTAAACCTAACTTGAGTACGCTGCAGATGCAGATTCTGCATTAGGTTTTTTTAAGCACAGAAAATACTCTGTGTTAACATACCTAAAGAGGTAGCAGGAACTGATACTCCATAACAGTGGAAAGGCTAAAGAGAGATAATGTGGCAGTCTACAATCAGCTGCTGTGGTTGCAATCGCTGTCCGTGCCTACAAAGTTCTGTCAGACTGCTAGTTCAATATTTCAGGATTTGCCAGGGGTCATGCTTTGTCTAAAACCGGCCCTGACTGCAGCAGACTGGCTGGTATTTGTGGTCCCCACCAGGCTTCTCCTCTGGTCTCTAGATACTTCAGGGTGCAGGAAATGCAATTTTGCTAACCCTGCTCAAGGCTCTCCTTCTCCACTCTGATGCTCAGTTGGTTTGTGGCCCTATTTATGCTATGAGGTGGTTCATCTTTATGACTAGCACCTCCACTCACTGATTAAAATACAGTCATGTCGCTGGACCTCTTTCTAGCATCAGCTTCTCCCTAGCACACACTTTTTCTCTGCCTGTGCACTACTGATACCGTATAAGGTCTTCTGGCTACTGCTAATTATCATCCCACAGGCATGTGTGCAGTGAGCCCTAGAGGAGCAGATTCAGAGGATTGGAGTAGTAGTGGCCCTGATGAAGTATTGTGTCACTGTGTACTCCCTCAGGCTATTGCCCCATGGGGATTGGTGCAGTACAAATTAAGTATTGAAGAATGAGGTCAGAATTGAACACATAGAAGTTCTTTTTACTAAGTGCAACATTCACTCAATAGCAGCAGATTTCAAGTGCAAGGTCCTCTGGCACCATTAAGGATTATGGAGGAAGGTTGGATGGCGGCAATTTAGCACTTAGGTACTAGGTAGTACTGGCCCAGTGGTGTTCTGGGTGATGGGTGTCAGCCATAATCCCTAATCCCTCATCTTTCAGTAGTGTCTGTAGGTGCTGGTTAAAGCAGTTCACACTGCTGTATCGCATCTCAAGACCTCCCTTGAGGCTTGAAGTAAGTTGATCTCTCTGGAGAATCTTATTTAGGAGCAGGAGCTCAGGCTTGTGCTTCTTCTCCACACTGTGGTTGCTCAGGTCCTCCCCATACTGGCAGGAAGCAGGACCAGCCCACTCCTACCAAGAGGGGAGGAACAGGATGGTTAGCCCTGTTTCTTGTTAACCATTACCATCAATACCTTGCTGGAACAAACAAACATAATCATATAAAATAACACATAAAAATTGTAGTACTTCAAGATCTGGGTTACCACATGTGCTCTCCATTTATCTTGAGCGACTGGAAAATTAGAACATTTGACCAAAAATGTCCTGTGCACATATTCAATGACATAGTTGATGACAACGTAACTAGAGATGAGCGAATTTTTCAAAAATTCGATTCGGCTGGTTCGATGATTTTTTTTGAAAAAATTTGGTTTGATTTTAATTTATTTGCGGTGAATCGCATAAAAAAATGGCTATTTCCTGACCTCAGAGAGCCTTTATAGTAGTGTAGAACACTGTGCCTTGCAGTAACACGCATAGGGGGTCTGCTGTGGTAGTTAAATTATACTGTGAGTCAGTATGACATGCAGATCAGTGCTCCAGACTAAAAAAATATCAAGGAGCCATCGGCTCCTAACCTGAAAAATTTAGGAGCCAAATTAAATTTTTAGTCGCAGAATAAAAAAAAAAGTAAAAAAATAAAAAAAGATATCTTACCTTGTGTAACTGCCTATTTGTCTCTCCTTTTGAATCGTTCTTCTAACCCCATCAATCTTGAGGCTCACCGTCCTTCATTACACCCCCTCATTGTTCCTCCATTAAAACCCCCACCTACTCTCACCCACATGGCTACTATAAGGCTGCGTTCACACGGGCGAGATTTCGGCGCGGGTGCAATGCGGTAGCTGAACGCATTGCACCCGCACTGAATCTGGACCCATTCATTTCAATGGGGCTGTTCAGATGAGCGATGATTTTTACGCATCACTTATGCGTTGCGTGAAAATCGCAGCATGCTCTATATTCTGCGTTTTTCACGCAACGCAGGCCCCATAGAAGTGAATGGGGCTGCGTGAAAATCGCATCGCATCCGCGAGCAAGTGCGGATGCGGTGCGATTTTCACGCATGGTTGCTAGGTGACAGTCTATAAACTGTATTATTTTCCCTTATAACATGGTTATAAGGGAAAATAATAGCATTCTGAAAACAGAATGCTTAGTAGGTGATCAATTGAGGGTTAAAAAAAAATAAAAAAATTAACTCACCTTCTCCTCTTGTTGGCGTAGTTCTCCCGGTCTTTAGTTCTTTAAAAGATGAACTATGGTCTAAAGGACCTTTGGTGACGTCAGATCACATGCTCCAATCACATGATGTACCATGTGATTGGAGCATGTGATCTGACGTCACCAAAGGTCCTTTAGACCATAGTTCATCTTTTAAAGAACTAAAGACCGGGAGAACTACGCCAACAAGAGGAGAAGGTGAGTTAATTTTTTTATTTTTTTTTTAACCCTCAATTGATCACCTACTAAGCATTCTGTTTTCAGAATGCTATTATTTTCCCTTATAACCATGTTAGGGCTCTTTCACACTTGCGTTCTTGTCTTCCGGCATAGAGTTCCGTCGTCGGGGCTCTATGCCGGAAGAATCCTGATCAGGATTATCCTAATGCATTCTGAATGGAGAGAAATCCGTTCAGGATGCATCAGGATGTCTTCAGTTCCGGAACGGAACGTTTTTTGGCCGGAGAAAATACCGCAGCATGCTGCGCTTTTTGCTCCGGCCAAAAATCCGGAACACTTGCCGCAATGCCGGATCCGGAATTAATGCCCATTGAAAGGCATTGATCCGGATCCGGCCTTAAGCTAAACGTCGTTTCGGCGCATTGCCGGAGCCGACATTTAGCTTTTTCAGAGTGGTTACCATGGCTGCCGGGACGCTAAAGTCCTGGCAGCCATGGTAAAGTGTAGTGGGGAGCGGGGGAGCAGTGTACTTACCGTCTGTGCGGCTCCCGGGACGCTTCAGAGTGACGTCAGGGCGCCCCAAGCGCATGGATCATGTGATCACATGGATCAGGTCATCCATGCGCATGGGGCGCTCTGACGTCACTCTGGAGCGCCCCGGGAGCCGCACGGACTGTAAGTATACTGCTCCCCCGCTCCCCGCTCCTACTATAGCAACCAGGACTTTAATAGCGTCCTGGGTGCCATAGTAACACTGAACGCATTTGGAAGACGGTTCCGTCTTCAAATGCTTTCAGTACACTTGCGTTTTTCCGGATACGGCGTGTAATTCCGGCAAGTGGAGTACACGCCGGATCCGGACAACGCAAGTGTGAAAGAGGCCTTATAAGGGAAAATAATAACATCTACACAACACCGAACCCAAACCTGAACTTCTGTGAAGAAGTTCGGGTCTGGGTACCACAGTCGGTTTTTTATCACGCGCGTGCAAAACACATTGCACCCGCGCGATAAAAACATCGGAACGCAATCGCAGTCAAAACTGACTGCATTTGCATTCCTACTCGCGCGGGTTTGCCGCAACACATCGGGACGCATCCGGAACTAATCCGGACACGCTCGTGTGAACCCAGCCTAAGTGTTCCAATAAAAAATAAATAATGGGATGCTGAGGAGCATGAGGTTTCCTAGGCTACAGCCCACACAGTTAAAGGGGTTGTGCACTAATTTGTATGAACTCTCAGACTAGCCAGATTCACGTTGCTGATTTTGCTTCCTTGATCCCTAGGTGCTGGGCCTTGGCTCATTCACTTCCAGGCCTCCGCTGCTGGTCTTGGGTTTCTCCATTAAGACTTTTATCTAAATGCCGCTGCAGCCAATCACTGGCCACAGTGGAGATCTGCTCTCCTTACATCACAAGACCATTTAACATAATGCAAGGGAAGCAGTGATCGGTTTTTGGCTGTAACGGCGTCAAACAGGATTTTTTTATGAAGGGATTCAAGACAAGAAACGGGGGCTGTGGAGCAAACGAGCCAGGATCCAGCATTGGGGATCAGGTAAGTATAATCACCAACAAAGGTCCTGCCAGTCTCAGAAATTAGTGTATACAAATCCTTTAAGGAATACATTTTTTAAGGGGGTTTCAAACCAGTATTCTTCTATATGTGACACAGAATGGGTTAAAATAAACTATCCCTACTGCAATCCTTAAAAGGCCAATCACTTAAAAGGGTTGTCTCATTACAAACAATGGGGGCATATCACTAGGATATGCCCCCATCATCTTATAAGTGCAGGTCCCACCGCTGGGACCCGCACCTATATTGAGAACCGAGCCCTGAAGGTGAAGGAGGGCGCACTGCGCATGCGCAGCCGCCCTCCATTCATTTTCTAAGGGGCCGGCGAAAATAGTTATGCAGCCAGGTGCCCCCCTATATGTTAGTTATGCCCCCTGTAGGAAGGAACAAGGGGCCATCATTGATGGTCGGTACGTGTCACTGAGGTTCCTGGTCTCGGTGAGGTAAGAACTGTTTTTTTTACCTGAAGTGTCAGTATTGCAGATTGCAGTCTGACACTTCAGCTGGTTAGTATGGCTGTAAAGCTGATCCGGGCTGGCTCTTACTGGGAGTAGCCAAAGTGCTGGGTGGGTGGCTACTCCCCACGTTCCAGGCCAGGTCTTGGGAGGCTTATAAAAAGCAGTCAGCACTGTCAGGTGTGTGGATTATCCTCCATTTCACAGTGAAGCTGTGGTATTTCTGTGGTTTGGGATCTGAAGATGTGTGCCGTGCAAAAGGGCTGAGAGCCGCATGCTGGAAATCAGGCTCCTAAAGCCTGCTGGGGACTGCTGCTGAAAAACTGCTAACCAGGTGAAGATTTGTGTTCTGTGGACTTTCCATGGTGTGAACAAACATCAAGACTGCGATCTGTTATTTTGTTTTGCCTTCTGTGTGAATAAACACTGAACTATTTAAGTTAAAGACTTTGTGATTGCCTCTATACTGCGTCCACTAACTTGCCTACCAGAGTGAATCCCCACACCCCCAATATATAATAGTTATGCAGCCATGTGCCCCCTATATACTATTTATGCAGCCAGGTGCCTCCTATATACTATTTATGCAGCCAGGTGCCACCTATATACTATTTATGCAGCCCGGTGCCCCCTATATAGTATTTATGTAGCCAGGTGCCCGTATATACTATTTATGTAGCCAGGTGCCCCCTATTAACTATTTATGCAGCCAGGTGCCCCCTATATACTATTTATGCAGCCAGGTGCCCCCTATATACTATTTATGCAGCCAAGTGCCCCCCTATATACTATTTCTGCAGCCAGGTACCCCCTTATATACTATTTCTGCAGCCAGGTGCCCCCTATATACTATTTCTGCAGCCAGGTGTCCCCTATATACTATTTCTGCAGCCAGGTGACCCCTATATACTATTTCTGCAGCCAGGTGCCCCCTATATACTATTTCTGCAGCCAGGTGCCCCCTATAAACTATTTATGCAGCCATGTGTCCTCTCAAAGGAAGTTAAAAAAATAACTATAAATACTCACCTAGTTCCTCCCGATCCCAGCTCCAGCACAGTCCTCCCCAGCAGCAGCGCGGTGTACAGTTACACATCGGGCTGCTGTGTAGTAGGACGAGCTCACAGCTGATTCCCAGCCTTATTCCTCCTCCTGCTACACAGACCAGTAGCGCGATGTCTGACCCTACATCGCGCTGCTGCTGGGGATCACTGGTCGTGGTAAATGGTGGAAAGGGAAGCAGACTGCTTCCCTGCTTCACCATTACTATCAGCTGTCTCTGCGTCCATAGGACTCAGAGACAGCTAAGATAAGGATATAAAAACATGGGGGAATAGCAGTCAAGCGCAGGAGGTGACAGCCATAAAGTTAGCTGATGGGGCCAAAGAGAGGGTATACTAAAAAAACTGTTTTGCTTAGTGTAATACCTATGTAAATTAAACTGGCAGGCAGCAAACAGAGGGAATCAGAATCCTTGAAGACAGAAGCCCTAGACTGCTGAGAATGTAACCCTATAACCCCACCTTGATACTTAGCAGCTAGGAATAAACGACAGACCACTACTATTTGTTGGGTGAGAGTCGGTCACAGCTTTATTTATAATTTTATTTATCAAACCAACTTTTATATCTCAAAACCAACATCAACAACTTGGAGTCTCAAGAAGCGGTATGCCCCACAGACTCCCTCTGTGGGCAAGTCCGCCTTCTTCTCCGTCTTGATTTTGATCACCGACCTCCACTGTGACTTAGTACCGTATACACCTATAAATTAACAGCAAAAGAACAATCGTAAACAAACCGATAAAAACCAAACCTGGGCGGGAGGGAGGGGCGCTGCCTGCGGTGACGGAGAGGAAGAGGCAGGGCCATGCATAATCCGCTTTTTTAAACCCCCCCTGGCCTCTACCACTTCCAACCACCAATCAGGGGTTAGGGGAGGATCCCAAGAAGCGCCTGGAAACACCACACAAATGGCCCTAACCTGCTCTAAAAAAAAAACACCATCTTGGCCGTACCAGCAATGCTGCTAGCTGCTAACCGGGATTTTTTTTAACCCTTTTAGCTCCCTTTCTCTCTGCAATCCATGTCGCCTTCGTTTAACCCCTCGGCGCCAACTAGAATGCCGAGAATGTAACCCTATAACCCCACCTTGATACTTAGCAGCTAGGAATAAACGACAGACCACTACTATTTGTTGGGTGAGAGTCGGTCACAGCTTTATTAATAATTTTATTTATCAAACCAACTTTTATATCTCAAAACCAACATCAACAACTTGAAGTCTCAAGAAGCGGTATGCCCCACAGACTCCCTCTGTGGGCAAGTCCGCCTTCTTCTCCGTCTTGATTTTGATCACCGACCTCCACTGAGGAGCCTGTGTACTCCTACACGGCGCTACGACCCCCACCCAACAAAAACAAAGCTTGCTCTACTCCATCCTGTAAGCCAGACAAGAAAATATCCAAACCGATGTCGTTCAAATGGACACCGTCAGGCCACATAAGGTGCTCATTATCCCCTTCCAACTGGCGATGACGTACGACCACCCCAGCTCTGGAGCGTATAAAGTGAGAAATACAGTTATTGACAGTACGCCTGGCCCATTCAATCTCTGTGGAATCCCTAGCCCCTTGCCACGTAACCCGGGGGATAATTTACGACCACACTACATTTTCCTCGTGGAAGAAAGAGGGGAGTATCTCCAAATCAGCCCGTATTAACGTGATCAACTCCACGATTTTTAAGAGGCAAAGGTCATTGCCTCCCGCATGAATCACTAATATAACAGGAGATCGCACTGAGTGGCTAAATTCCCCTGCTTCTGGGAGGACCTGTGACCAGCGCAAGCCCCGGACACCCCACCAACGGATTTGAATATTCCGAAAACCGAGGCCTCGACCGCCCGGCCGGCATTCAGCTCTCTGGCCTGCCCAGAAGATATACGAGTGGCTGATGAAACATTCTGTAGGCTGGACCGCATCTAAAAGAAAATCGAATCAATAAATGAGGGCGAACATATGAAGCAAAACAGGCAGATTTCCATCTTCCGATCCACTGCACATCGGACTCTGGCAACCCAGCTCGAGCCACCTCAGTGGCAGCCCCAATCCTGAAAGAGTGGGTACTAGTGATGAGCAGCAGGGGTCATATTCGAATTCGCGATATTTCACGAATATTTTGTAGAATATTCGCCAAATATTCGCGAATTCTAATATTCGTTATATTCTATGATTGTTTTTACTCGAAAAAAAAATCGACAAGGTAATAATCGCGTAATATGTGAATTTTTGTAATGCTAATTTTTATCGCAAATTTTTTAATTGCCGAACAAAAACATGATTCCTCCCTGCTTTTTGCTTGTGGGCCAATAAGTCATAGCACTATATCAAATATATTCGTTTTTTCAAATATTCGTAATATTCTAAAACAAGAATATATAGCAATACAGCGAATATTCGAATAAAACGAATGTAGAGCAATTTATCTAATATAGTGCTATAATCTTTTTTTTTAATAGTTGTCATTTTTTTCCAATCTGAACTTCAGATGAGAAAAAATGACAACTATTAGACAAAGAAGATTATGGCACTATATTAGCTAAATTGATCTATATTCAGTTTTTTTTTCTCGAATATTCGCTATATTGCTATATATTCTTGTTTTAGAATATTACGAATATTCGGAAAAACTAATATATTAGTTTTTTCGAATATTCGTAATATTCTAAAACAAGAATATATAGCAATATAGCGAATATTCGAAGAAAAAAAAAACGAATATAGAGCAATTTAGCTGATTTAGTGCTATAATCTTTTTTTTTTCAATAGTTGAATTTTTTTTTCAATCTGAACTTAAACAAAGAAGTTTATAGCACTATATTAGCTAATTTGCTCTATATTAGTTTTTTTTTCGAATATTCCCTATATTGCTATATATTCTTGTTTTAAAATATTACGAATATTCGAAAAAACTAATTTATTCGATATAGTGCTATATATTCCTTTTTTAGAATATTCATCATTTTTCCCATTTAAAGTCATCATGATTCCTCCCTGCTTCTTGCTTGTGGGCCATCTGTTTTGGATTGCCTGATGAATACTCGGAGAGCAGAGTCGTTGATGAATACATCACTAACACCTAAACCTCCTGGGCCAGTGACGGAAGGAGAAACCAACTCCCCTATACGAAGGGCAGCTGAAAAGGTTAAACAAAAAGCTGCAGTAAATAAACGCACCTCATAAGGAGATGAACAGATAGAGGGGAGTAACTGGCATATGCGCGACAACAAGGAATAGGAGACAGGGCGGCGACATTCGTGACGAATATGCTCCTTACACCATCCCCTAATGGCTTACCTAATTAGGAAATGCTGAGTCACATCCAGCCAACCGCGCATTTTTAGGTAAAAACCAACTCCCCACATTCTACGCTGCGCCACTAACGCAGTAACTCCCCTGGTTTGCAGGCTCAAGAGATAAGTAATGGTCACCTGTAAGCACGCAGCTGGCAAAATAGCATTCGCGGAGTTAACCGCCACCGCCCACCATTCTGCCCACGCCTTACCATGTGCCGACCACGTTGCTGGAGTCACTGAAGCTCGTACCATAGACATCAGTCGTTGATCGGCAAATCCCATAGTGTCGGCGGGCATGGTATTCCTTTCTGGATTGCCCCGGCAAAAGGTTCCTGAATTCCTGTCAATGAAAGCAATATAGAGCATCAGCTACGGAGTTGTCTACTCCCGGCAAATGATGGGCCCGGAACCAAACATTGAACTCTAGGCAGCGAAGGACAAGATGGCGCAATAGAGAGAGGACTGGGAGGGAAGAGGATGTTAAAGAATTAATACAACAGACTACAGCCATGTTGTCCGTGTAAAAACAGACCCGTCTGTTTTGGAAACAGGGGCCCCATAAGTTGATGGCCACAATAATAGGAAACAACTCCAACAGTGTAATATTAGAACACAGACCAAGGTCACGCCAGGAGTCCGGCCACGGTGCGGTGCACCACTCATAGCCAAATATAGCAACAAAACTGGTAGACCCAGCAGCATCCGTGAATAACGACAAATCTGGAGAAGAAATTTCCAAAGATTGGTAACAAGTATGGCCATTATACTGGGCCAAAAAGGCGTTCCAGACATGTAAATCCAATTTCAGCTGCTTGGTCAATCGGATGTGGTGTGCAGGCTTTTTCGCGCCGCAAGTCGATAGAGATAGACGGCGGGAAAAAACTTGAGCCATTGGCATGATGCGGCACGCAAATACCAATAAGCCCATTAAAGCCTGCATTTGGCGTAGAGTAACCGATTTAACTGCAAGAAAACCTGCCATCATGCCGGTTAATTTTTTTAATTTGTCGCTCGGTAGTCGAAAAACCATCAAGTTGGTATCGAATTCGATACCTAAAAATGTCATAATTGTCGCTGGACCGACGGTCTTATCATCGGAGAGGGGGACTCCAAAACGGGACATGAAAAAACGAAATGTATACAGGAGAAATTAACATTTATTAGAATTACCCGTGGAAACGAATAGGAAATCGTCTAAGTAATGAATAATATTTTGCGAGCCAGTTTCAAAACGTATGAACCATTCCAAATAGGTGCTAAACATCTCAAAATAATGGCACGATATAGAGCAGCCCATCGGTAGGCATGTGTCATAATAATAGACGTTGTCCACCATACAGCCCAGTAGGTGATAGCAATCAGGGTGTACTGGGAGTAGACGAAAAGCTGCTTCAATGTCCGATTTGGCAAGCAAAGCGCCAATTCCAGACCGGCTAACTAAAGCAACTGCCCTATCAAATGACACATAGGACACCGAGGCCTCCTCCTTGGAGATACCATCATTCACCGAGGAACCTTTTGGAAAGGACAAGTGATGGATCAAGCGAAATGAGCCTGGTTCTTTTTTAGGGATAAAGCCTAAGGGGAAAATACGTATGTTCTTAAACGGGGGGGATGTAAATGGGCCCATTATACGACCCATATTTACTTCTTTAGCTAACTTGCTTCTCAAGTGGTCTGGATTATCCTTTGCCGATTTCAAATTATTTGAAAATGTAGGGTGAGCAGAAAAATAAAAAGGGATGAAAAAACCAAAAGTGAAACCGAAACGTAGTTGAGCAGCCGCTTGCTCATTGGGGTATTGGTCTAGCCACGGGGACATCGCAAGCATGCTCACTGGGGTCTTTACCTCCAGTGGAAGTGTGGGCTTTGTGTACTGCTGCATGACACTGGCATTGGACCGCGGCGTGTGAACCTCCGCAGACAGAGCATTCATGTTTGTATTTACAGAGGGCAAAGAATTTACAATGGCCCTCGTTATATAACCAGCAGGCTCCTGGCCTGCGCACGGCCACTGCCCCTTGTGTATTTGCTGAGGGAGCAGTGGCCACAGGGGGAAAGGGCTGTGTTCTTTGAGCCATCATAGGACGGAGCCATAAATCCGCGGCTTTTACCTCCCAACCAATGTCTGGATCTTCGTCGTACCGCCACCATGCGGATCCGCCGTGTGCCTTTAAAGCGCTATAAATAGAGTTCATATACACAAAGAGGTCAGCCGAGAGTTCCAGATGTCGCTGAGCCATAGTGTAACCTAACACTGAAAATGCTTGTATCTAATTACTTATGGTCCGAGCTACCTTTGGCCTATGGTCTATAAACCGTTCAGCGTTGGGACGCCGCTCTTTGTCTACGGTGTGCTGATCCACAGTAAGGACCAAATGTCTATGTACTGGTTAGCCCATATCTTGTTTTTGGTGTCATCATCTAGATAGGCCCCTAACGGCGTTAAACCACAAAATAAGGATTCTTTATGGTCGCTAGGTCTGGACTTACTTGACTGAAATGCCGCGGGAGCGGGCTGTTGAAGGGTAGAACCCCGTCTAATTTGGCTAACAGCGCCCTAAGAGCAGGAACTAAACCTTTGGCTACCGTGTCCGCACCCCAAGCCCCAGTAAAATTGAACTCACCGGTAGAAGGATTCTGCTGTGTGGGAGCCATTGAACTGTCCTGGGGAGGTGCTGCTGGAACCGCGCTGGCTGTATCAACCACGCGGGACGACCTTCGAGTCAGATGTCTGGGAGCACGCACACTACGATAACGTGACCTACCGGAGCTAGAACCGCAGGAGCTCAGATCCGAAGATGAAGGCGACCGCCACCACGCCGATCTTGAATGGGTCGATCGTCTACTCCGGCTATGGGCGCTGGAGACATGGTGGGAACGATGGCTGTGGTGAGACTCCGACCTGCGCCTTTCTCGGCGGTCGTGGATAACAGCAGGTGATCTGTGTCTAGATGAATGTCGGGGGGCCGGCTCCGATGCGGGGGGGGCAGTAGCCAAAAGACTTATCTGTAGGTTGGCTGATGTAGTTGGCATGTGGGGGGGGGGGGGGGCAAAGAGCCTGCAGGGGTGGAGGGGGGGAAAAACATGACTAGGAAGAAGCTGTACTGGGGGGGCATGAGCTGCACTGTGGGTTGTGGGGGCAACACTGGTACTGCAGCAGCTACATCAGGGTTTGCCTCCACCAGGGGGACCTCCTCATTAGGGGCATGAGTCAGTAGCTGGGACACAGGGGTAAGAGCCTCCTCAGCTGAGGAGTGCTCACTTTGTCTATTCCCCATATTGTAGCTCCGTGTTAAAAGGTGAGGGCCAGGGTGGAGGGGCTGGTGCGCGACTGGCAGGAACAGAGTCTTCTGTTCCTGCGGCACCGGAAGTTAGGGAGCGGTGGGCGTGGCCTGCGTATGTGCAGGCCGAAGCGTTGGTGTCCTCCGAACACCGGCGGCAGGAGGATCGATGTGCTGCTGCTGCCGCCGGCTCCGGGTACGGCGAGGTACTGGGGCAGGAGAAGGGCCGAGGCGGGCAGGTGGGCGGATAGTTCGTGTGGGCCGCCTGCCACCCGCACGCTCAGGCAGTTGGACTCCAGGGGGAGGGAAATAAGTGGCGGCTCGGGCGCTTGTAGGCCCGCCATCAGGCGGGATAGAAAAGCCGTGCACTCGGTCTGCAAATGTGCAGCTAGCGCTGCGATCAGCTGCTCCTTTGTGGCCATACCTGCGCTGCCTGCGGTGCCGGAGAGGAGGAGACAGGGGCATGCATAATCTGCTTTTTTATTTCCCCCCCCCCCCCCCCCCCCGGCCTCTACCACTTCCAACCACCAATCAGGGTTTAGGGGAGAATCCCAAGAAGCGCCTGGAAACACCACACAAACGGCCCTAACCTGCTCTAAAAAACCCCACCAACTTTTTTTTTTATTCAACATTTTATTAAATTTTCCAGTTGAAAGTAACCATATGCATAAGGATAATATTAACAAGTTTATTGGTCAACAATACACTTGTGTTGAAATAATATCCATTTTACATATACAAGAACATACAATTATAATAATCATAATCCCTCACCATCATTTCCTCCCCCCTCCCCCAACACCCTTTCCATCTGGATACGACCCACGACTCATTAGTTTCTATACTTGTGTGGATGTTGCAGCCACTTTATGTCTCTATTCTACCTTCAATTTCCCCAATGTCCCTTATAGATCTCTCAACAAATACCACTCTGTATGCTGAAAATTTGTCATAAGAGAGTTAATATCCTCTGTAGATAGATGTCTTGATATAAAAGCATTCCATTTGTCTAAAAATCGAGTTGACTTCTGACTTTTATGCGCCTCTTCCTCCAGCTGGTCCATAAGTAAATAGTGTCTCATTTGACTTTGGAATTCTCCCTCAGAAGGTGTCTGTGAGACTAGCCAGTTACGTAATAAACATCTCAAAGCCACAAGTAACGCACCATCCACCAACCCCGGGAACCTTAACATTTTCTGGGAAAACATGAAATAGCAACACCCCAGGCTCACAAGGCAAGTCTATTTGCCAGGTGTCTTTGATCCAGGATAAAATCCACTCCCAATATAGCCGAACCTTGGAGCAGAGCCAGATCCAGTGATCCAGTGTAGCTTTTGGTGTACCACACTTAGGACATTCGGTCAACCTGGTCATGTTGGTATCTGATGATGGGATGTTAAAGGCATATATTGCTCTGTGTATCAATTTTAATTGTGACTCCCTCCATCCCTCACAAGCAACTGCCTTCCTTGTTTTCAACCAGCCATGCATAATTTTATCCTTCCAATCCTCTTCCCCCAGCAGCATCTTCTATCCCTTACATAATTGGGCATAGGCTTTATTATTTTCTCTATCCCTCAAATGTTTATAGATTTCCGATAATGATACCTTATTCCCCATCTGTTTGAGTAATATATCAAAACTATTCGCAGTGTTTTCTCGACTAACGTCTTTTAATCTATTTTTACAGAAGGGCATGAGCTGATAATACTGTAGTTCATGACCCTTTGGTAGCCGAAACTTTTCCTGCAGTTCCGAGAAAGCTAGATATCTTGGATATCTATCATGGAGGAGGTGACAAAACAATACAAGTCCCCTATCCTTCCATAAACCAAATAATTTATTCTGGTTTCCTATTACGAAATCAGGATGACTCTATAATGGCATAAATTTAGATGTCAAAAAGGGCAGATTATACAGCTTCCTCACCTCCTTCCAAGCCACTATTGTGTCCCTCATTGTCACCGCATTTTTTATATCTGTGGGCAACGAAGCTAATTTGGTATGCAAAATCGTACCCAAATCCCAGCCCTGTGCTTTTTCTCTTTCCAATTTAATGTTAGAGTAGTGAGATGTCTGGGCCAACCAATCTTTACAGTGACGGAAAAGGCTTGCCAAGTTGTATCGTCTTATGTCTGGGAAACTCGCCCCTCCCTTCTCCAAAGGTAAAGGTAGAGTTTTTAATGCCACTCTTGCTCTTTTTTTCTGACCATATGAATTGTGAGAAAGCGCCATTTAACACTTTTATATCTTTGTGACGTATTAATATAGGCAAGGTCTGCATGGGGTACAATAATTTGGGGAAGCTGACCATTTTTATCAAATGGCATCTACCTAAGAGTGATAAAGGCAGATGTTGCCATCTGTTCAGGTCCTGGGTAATCTGTTTTATTAGGGGCGTGTAGTTTAGGCTATAGAGCGAGTGTGGTGAGTGTCCAGTTTTAATTCCTAAGTATGTGATATATTGTTTAGCTATTGAAATTGGGTATCCCTGGATGACTTTTGGCCTTCTCGGATCCGGAGTCCCTATATACAGTATAATAGTTTGCACTTACCAGCGTTAATTTTAAAACCTGATGCTTTCCCAAAGTCTTCTATTACTTCAAATATTTTGTCTATGTATTTCTGGGGGTGGGCTAAAAAAAGTATGATATCATCAGCAAAGAGAGATATTTTCACTTCCTGTGAACCTATTTTAATCCCCTCATATACGTCAGATTGCTCTAAATATCTTGTAAGCGGTTCCACCGCAATATAAAATAATAGTGGGGAAAGGGGAGAACCTTGCCTAGTTCCTTTAAGTAGCGGGAAGGATTTTGATAGAAACCCTGGTAACGCTATTTGTGCTTTTGGGTCTGCATACAACGCTGATAAGTATGTTCTGAACGCACCCCTGATATTCATGGAGTCTAGCACTTTTTCGCCAACCATTCCCAGCTCACATTATCGAACGCCTTCTCGGCATCTATTGTTAACAATGCCGGAGAGCTGAAGTTTGTTCGTTGTCTATTAACATAGTCTAGCACTGTCATTACCCTTCTTATGTTGAATACAGCCGACCTTCCTTTCACGAAGCCCACCTGCGATGGACCTATCAGGTCCGGCAACCTATTTGCCAGCCTATTGGCCATGATTTTTGAGATTTTTTTGGTTAACATTTATTAGGGATATCGGCCTGTATGAAGATGGCAGAAGAGGGTCCTTTCCAGGCTTTGGTAGAAGGCGTATGTGAGCTGTATTATTGGTTAACGTTGACACCTGACCTCCCAGCACTTTGTTAAATCCTTCCTGCAGAAGGTGAACTATTTCTTCCCTTAATATCTTGTAAAATTCCCCTGTATACCTGTCTGGTCCAGGCGACTTTCCTGACTGAAGGGATCTTATAGTATCAGACACCTCCTCCATCGATATTGGTTTATTTAGCACTTCTAATTGGCTATCCTGGAGTTTTGGGATATTAGCTTGATCCAAAAGAGATATCAGAGGGGATTGGGTCTGAGAATCTACCTCATAGAGTTTTTGACTTTATGTCCTGAATATCTCCAGAACTTTTTCTGGGTCACTATGATTTACTCCCTGTTTGTCTGAGACGGTGGGGATATACGCAGGACCTCTCGGTACTCTAGTCAGTCTGGCTAGTAGCCTGCCAGATTTGTTCCCATATGTAAATAGTTTAGACTGCTTTTGCGATCTGTATGTATTTTCCCATCTATTATACCATAACTCATAGTTTTTCTTGGCCGTTACCCAATCTAATTTATGTTGGTCAGTGGGAGAAAGGAGAAAAGCCGTATATTTTTTCCTAAGTGATTCTGTGACTTCATCTAGTTTTTGGACAGTTCTTGCTTTTAGTGAATGCACATATGATATAATTCTTCCTATTAGCACTGCTTTTTCTGTGTCCCATAAAAGTATAGGATTATCGACATGTTGAGCATTATCTGCTGTAAACTCCATGTGCCACCCTTTTAATATATCTTTGAAGTTATCATTTTCCCCCAGAAATGATGGAAATTGCCAGATGTAGTCAGAACCTTTGCGAACCTGATCCCTCAAATCTAGCTGTATCGGCGCGTGATCTGATATGACCATATCTAAAATTTTGGAGTTGCGGATTTTGCTGTGCATACTTGCAGAGATGAAGAGATAATCAATTCGAGACCATGACTCATTGGGCGCTGAGTAAAATGTAAATTCTCGCCCTTCCGGGTTATGAATTCTCCAGGGATCAATGAGGTCATTATCTCGCGTTAAATTCTCCAGTACTTTCTCTCTTCCTGAAATCCCTTTTTCCGGGTTTCTCACAGGATTCCTATCCTCACCCCTGTTCATTACTGTGTTCATGTCTCCCCCTACTATGATGTTACGTTTTTTAATCAACCCAAGACGTGAACTTAGTGAATCAAAAAACGTAACATTATCACCATTTGGGCCATATACATTTACTAGACATAATTCCTCACCTGAGGATATTATAGACGCCACTTGCCATCTCCCCTCAACATCAGCTATATGATGTAAAATCTTTAATTTCAAGGACTTGTGAAATAGTATTAGCGTTCCTGCTTTCTTATTTATGGATGCAGACCCTATTACTTTTCCCACCCACATCTTCTCCACCCGAACAAAGTCAGCTGCCTCAAGATGGGTCTCTTGGAGCATTGCAATATCTACTTTACATCTCCGCAAGTGTTTCAGGACCATGTTGCGTTTTTCAGGGGAGCGAAGCCCCTTAACATTCCAGGATATTATTCTCATAACTGACTTGTCGCGTGGATCAGATGTGGATGAGAAATATGAGCACATATCCAGATGAAAATAACATCCCCTCCAACCCTCAACCAACCCCCCATCCCTTTACAGATCAGTGATTTTAAACTATCATCTAATCTATATTTAACCATCTCTCCTCTATCTGTTATACACCTCTCTATTGGTAAAACGAACTCCACTTTTTTCCGACATGGTCGGTCTACCCTTATATTATGATATAAGACAATTATAAAACCAGTGCTAAGCATATCACTACCTATCAACTGATAGGTGCTGTTTTGCTTTAGATTCTACACAAACTACTAGCTAACCAAGGCAATAAATAATGCTAACTAGTGTTGAGCGCGAATATTCGAATTGCAAATTTTTTTCTCGAATATCGCAATTTCGAGATTTCGCGAATATTTAGAATATCGTTCTATATATTCGCGAAATCGAATATTTTTTTTTTTTTTTTTTTTTTTTTAAACAATTTTTATTGGTTATTTTTTTTTTTTTAAATAATCCATACATATGAATATTATAAAATATCACACAATAGTGCAAATACAGTATAAGGCTTGAGTTACAATCGTCACAACTGTGTAAAGACAAAATATGAATATCCATTATAGATAATATCATATGCATATGTCAGAAAACCTGAAAGTGTAACAAAGAACTTCGGAACACATGGATATAAAATAAAAGATGTTAAGTAAAATTTCTATATAATTTCCATAAAGACCAAATACTAAGAAATGTATTTCTTGATTTTTAACTCCCAATGTGAGAGTTCTTCAAGGCGGTAGAATTGATCGACTTTGGCTATCCAGTGGTCTATAGAAGGGATGACTGAACTGCGCCAGTTTATGGGGATGAGTAGACGTGCAGCTGAGATCAGAAAGGAAAAGAGGGTTTTTTTGTGGACGTCCACCCCCTGTATGCCAAAGGACAATAGTGCAATCTCAGGGGAAGTGGGGAGGTTAGTCTTGCATATGTTATTGGTTAATTTGAATATTTTCTCCCACCAGGGCTTTAGCAGAGGGCATTCCCACCAGATATGGAAAAAAGAACCTTTATTTTTCTCACATCTCCAGCATTTGTCTGGGACACTTGGATAGAACGAGGAGATCTTGTCTGGGGTTCTGTACCACCTAGATAATACCTTATAACCGTTCTCCTGTATTCTAACACATCTTGAGAGTTTGTGTGGTGCAATGAAGAGTTTAGTCATTTCCGATTGAGAGAATTGTCTTCCCAGATCCTTTTCCCATTGTGTTATTACTGCTAGTTTGCCACTTAGAGAGGATAGGGTAAGTTTTTTATAAAGAACGGAAATTAACTTAGATGGGTAATTTGTAGACTTCAAAAGACTTTCAAACCAATCTAGGGGTTTCTGCATATTTAGGGATTTAGTTCTAAGGCTGATTTCTTTACTGATATAAGTAAGGAGTAAGGTATGTAAAGGAGTAGCTTCCAATTTGTTTGAAAGAGACTCCCCAGAGAGGACACACCCGTTAACGTCCAGAAGATCAGTTATTAATTTAGTAGATGATCTGATCCTTAGAGGGCATGAGTCTTTCAGCTCTTTTGGAGCTAATGAGATAATATCTCCTACCTGGAGGAGAGGGGAGGGCAGAGGTAGGGCACAGCAATTGGCGGAAAACCACTTCCATACCTTTAATGAGGTGCGAACTATAGGGTTTGGAATAGAGGAGAAGGCAGGGAGAGGGCTGTCCGACAGCAGCAGGGCTCTAATAGTAGAAGGAAAGAAAATATTTTCTAACGGTAACCATTGCTTGTGATTTACAGGCCGAAGCCAATCAATCACTCTAGTTAAGTGTATAGCCTTCATATAAAGCTCCGGGTCAGGTAAACCTATCCCTCCTAGCTGTTTAGGTTTTGTTAATGTAGCAAAGGAAATTCTAGGTTTTTTATCTTGCCAAATAAATTTCCGGATCTGGGAGTTCAAAGACCTAAAAAAGGACCTAGGGATGGCAATTGGGAGGACTTGCAGGAGGTAAGTAAGTCTCGGAATTACCAGGGACATCACCAGGTTTTTTCTACCAAACCAAGACAAGTAAGGGTGATCCAGGGAATCGAGCTGAGCAACAATGGCCTTCAGGAGGGGGGTGTAGTTGAGCTGAAACAGTTCTGGGAGATGGGAAGTTAATTTAATGCCTAAGTATGTCAAATGTCTACCAGACCAGTTAAAAGGGGAATTTAATTGAAGGGCGGAAAGTTGTGTCGGGGATAATCCAATATGAAGGATCTGGGATTTATGTGGATTAACTTTGAAATTTGAGAGGAGAGCGAATCTATTCAGAAGGGATACTATTAGGGGCATAGATTTAGTGGGATTTGTTGTGGTGATAAGCAGATCATCTGCAAAAGCCGCCAATTTAAATTCTTTTGGGCCTAATTTTAGTCCAATGATGCCCTCTTCTTGTCTCAAAGCCTGCAAAAGAGTCTCCATCACTAGGACAAATATAAGGGGGGAGAGAGGACAGCCTTGACGTGTACCATTTTTAATTAAGAAGCGGGCGGAAATAAGGTTATTGACCAGGACTGAGGCAGAGGAATTTGTATACATTGCAAAAACAGCATTAATGTAGGGGTTAGGGATATGAAATTTATGTAGGGTATGTCTTATGAACGACCAGTCTATTCGGTCAAAAGCTTTTTCAGCATCGGTACCGAGTAATACTAAGGGTCTTTTTTTATGAGAAGCATAGAAGAGGGCATCAAGAACTTTAGTGGTGTTTTCCTTTCCCTCCCGACCTTTCACAAATCCCACTTGATCAGGGTGGATTAGGTTATTTTCTTTTTTTTTTTTTTTTTTTATTATATTTTTTTCTTTCCCACTTCCCTAAAGTTGTTCTTACCTGTCCTTTGGATTCCTGGCTTCCTGGCTGCTCCAGTCAGTGGCGTTTTCAACTTACTGCTATATTCCATATTAGCTAAATTACAATCTAATCTATATGTGTATTTTACGAAATTTCGCAATAGTCGCAATTGCGATGCGAGTAATATAACACGAAATATTCGCATGAAGATTTCAACTTAGCACTGCTATACTCCATATTCTAGCCTAATATGGAATATAGCTGTGCTAAGTTAGCACTGCTATATTCCATATTAGGCTAGAATATGGAATATAGCAGTGCTAAGTTGAAATCTTCATGCAAATATTTCGTGTTATATTAGTCGCATCGCAATTTCGACTTTTTCAAATGTTCTTAATATTGCTCTAACTTCGTCTTTTAGAAATTTCGTAATATTGCTCTAACTTCGTCTCTTAGAATATTACGAATATTCTAAAAGACGAAGTTAGAGCAATATTACGAAATTTCGTAAAATACACATATAGATTGTAATTTAGCTAATATAGTGCTATAATCCCTTTTTTTTCCCTGTAATTTTTTTTTGCCTCTTCTGAACTTAAGTTTTGTAAAATATGTACACTATTAAAAAATATTACTATAGCAGTATATTAGCTTAAATGCAATCTATGTGTATTTTACGAAATTTCGTAATATTGCTCTAACTTCGTCTTTTAGAATATTACGAATATTCTAAAAGACGAAGTTAGAGCAATATTAAGAACATTTGCAAAAGTCGAAATTGCGATGCGAGTAATATAACACGAAATAGTCGCATGAAGATTTCAACTTAGCACAGCTATATTCCATATTAGGCTAGAATATGGAATATAGCAGTGCTAAGTTTAAATCTTCATGCGACTATTTCGTGTTATATTACTCGCATCGCAATTTCGACTTTTGCAAATGTTCTTAATATTGCTCTAACTTCGTCTTTTAGAATATTCGTAATATTCTAAGAGACGAAGTTAGAGCAATATTACGAAATTTCGTAAAATACACATATTAGCCTAGCCATAGTCATTAGCATAGGAACGTTGCCTTATACTATCAAGATAAATTTTCGCAATATGCGAAAAAATAATTTCGCGATAATTGGAATAATTGCGAATATTCGATTTCGACGAATATAACACGAATATTCATGCGAATATTCGCGAAATATCGCGAAATCGAATATGGCACCTCCCGCTCATCACTAATTCTAACATGTATGATGCATCACTACGCCTCCTGTTATCTGGAAAAATAAAAATATATTAGATCAATGAGACAGTCACCGATTCTCTAGGTTCCGCATGGATGCATGTCACGTGGTCGCTTGGTGGCTTCCGCATATGAAACGCCTTCCTCTGTAGCGTAGTCTTCTCTGCTCCCCTTTTTTTCCTGGTGCGGATTACGACCTAGTGGCCTTTGATCTGAGATGTCCAGCTCAAGTTGTCGCCGAGCTTCTTCTGACGAAGTGTAAGTAGAAGCTGTACCATCAGTGTGGAAGACTTTCAATATTGCTGGATATAGTAATGCAAATCTAGTACGCTTTTCGTACAGTTCCGAGCATATATTGGAAAATTCCCTCCTCTTCTTCTGAACCTCCGCTGAATAATCTCCAAAGATTAGGACTTTCTGGCCTCTTATCTCTAGCGAGGATTTTTGGCGCTTGTACATGAGCATGATCGCTGTTTTGTCTGTAAAGTCCAGGTATTTTACTATGACTGGAAAGATAAGTACAAATATATTTTACTTTTGCCACTAATACACGACAAAATGGGCTGTAATTATAGCACTTCACCACACAACGGCTAATAAGCCATTTTTTCCCACTAATACAAGCCAATAAATGCTTTTAAACATATAACTGCACCACACAAGGGCAAATAAGACATAGAAATATTTCCTTGTAATAAACCCTGTTAATGCCTGTATCAAACAGCACTTGCACCCTAATAAGAACGGTTTGCTGGAATTACAGAGCTGTATAATGGCAATTTGAATCCCCAGTAGTGATGAGCGGCAAATATTCACAAATTCGAATATTCATTATATTCAACTTTTTTTTTTACTCGAAAAATTGGCAAGGTAATGATCGCGTAATATGCGAATATTACGCGATCAATACAGGCGTGGGTTAAAAAGGAATATATAGCACTATAGAATGTAGTGCTACACGTATATATTCGTTTTTTAGAATATTCATCATTTGTTTCCATCTGACGTTATGATTCCTCCCTGCTTAAGTTGCTTGTCAAGCAACTTAAGCAGGGAGGAATCATGACTTCAGATGGAAAAAAATTACGAATATTCAAAAAATTGAATATATAGAGCAATATAGCTAATATAGTGCTATATTCGTTTTTCAAAATATTCGTAATATTCTAAAACAAGTATATAAAGCAATATAGCGAATATAAAAAAAAAACTAATATAGAGCAATTTAGCTAATATTGTGCTATAATTTTTTTTTTATAGTTGTAATTTTTTTCCAATCTGAACTTCAGATGAGAAAAAAATTACAACTATTAGACAAAGATTGTAGCACTATATTAGCTAAATTGCTGTACATTTGTTTTTTCGAATATTCGCTATAATGCTATATATTCTTGTTTTAAAATATTATGAATATTCTAAAAAACTAATATATAGCACTATATCGGATATATTCGTTTTTCAGAATATTCGTCTTTTTTATTCAATCTGTACAGTTCCACTTTGGCATACTCCTCCCCGACAAGCGTCCCCGTTACCATGGGAACGCCTGGGGGTTAGAATATACCATCGGATCTGAGTTTTTACAATCTCACTGAGATCATGAAAACTCAGATCCGATGGTATATTCTAACCCCCAGGCGTTCCCATGGCAACGGGGACGCTTGTCGAGAAAGTATGCCGAAGTGGAACAACTGTACAGACTGAAAAAAAAAAAGACGAATATTCTAAAAAACGAATATATTCGATATAGTGCTATATATTTGTTTTTTAAAATACTTTTTCCATCTAAAGTCATGATTCCTCTCTGCTTAAATTGCTTGTGGGCCAATGACTCATCGGCCCACAAGCAAGAAGCAAGGAGGAATCATGTGTTTAGATGGAAAAAATGACGAATATTTGATATAGCGAATATATAGCACTATATTCAAAATATTCGCAAATTCTCAAAGTTGCGATATTCAAGAAAAAAATTCGCTATTCGAATATTCGCGCTCAACACTAATCCCCAGTCAGTGCAGCAAGGTGTAATAGAATTGTTCCTATTACCCAGGCTGTAACCTCCCCTACTGAACCCTGTTCAACATAAATGCTGTGGAATGATTCCTCCCTATTCGTTCCCTACACCTTGAATAATCTTTCCCTGCACTTAAAAATCTTTTTTTTAAGCACAATGAAGTTTTTTCTAGCACTGTCCCTAGCACCTGCTGACATCTCTCGCTGCACTAAGTACACTGGAAAATAGATGAATCCAAGATGGCTGAGGCTATTTATAGGGCTGTGACATCACAGGGCTGGCTGCTGATTGGCTGCATGCATGGCATTATGGGTGATCCCGCCTTCCCAGAGTTCCTTGCTCCATGTCTTCACACGTGCAGCAGCCATTTTAGGAAAAAATTTGATTCGTTACCACGAATCGCGAGGAAATTCGGCTTCGGTGCGAATCAAATTTTTCCTGAAATTCGGATCGAATTCCACTTTGTCAGCTTCAATTCACTCATCTCTAGACATAACCATAGAGCTGTTTATGCAGTGTCCTGAAACACACTGCTTAATGTTGTGATTGTGTTTCATGTAAACTATACTTGTAGATCTGTTCTCCTAAAGTTGCATAGGGTGGGGGAGGTTCTAACTGGCCTCACAGGGCTAACTCCGCCCTACGCTCAGTGTGTGCTCAGTGCAGGAAGAAGGTCAGTGTGTGGTCATGTCTGAGGACAAGCTGAACCTCAGCAGCCATTTTGCAGAGATATAAAAGCTCCATAGTTAGTTCCATGCACCAGCCCATAGAAGGGAAAAGATTACAATATCTCCAGGCTACTCAGAGAGGGAATGAGGATATTGACGAAGAAAGGTAACTGTCTTTTATCAGACTCCAGCCTCCTTTGCATCAGGTGGAGAGATTCGAAGCTACAAGCTACCCACCATAATTAAAGACAAAAAGGCCATTTGTCTGAGTATAGTATTCCTAGAAGAGGATACAGCATTATACAATACAACAGAGATGGTTCATCCCTCCAACCTGGAGAAATAAGAGAGAGAATGTCTGGGAACTAATGTGAATCCCTGTGAAAGCTGCCTTTATGTAAATGACTGTTGCATACCCTGATCTGTGGATCTGCTTCAGTAAAGTACTGGGAGTTTGTTAAAAGCTCTAGTCTCCCTTATTCTATATCATCTACTACCACCAACATTTGCACCTAACGGTGCTGGCGTCACGAACACAGGGGCCCAGCCACCAAAGCACCTAACACCAATTACCATCAAGGGCACCTCAACCAACATCTGGCTGGTGTTCCCTGTAACTGAGAGTGCCCCGGAGGATTTTGTGCTGCCTTCCCATCCACTGTACGCCAGCCCAGGAAGGCATCTGCAAACCGTGAGTACATGAAGTATTACACCCATCGACCCACCGTGAGCCTCATGTGTTTTCCCCTTGGTTTGGTATGCTACATTTACAGCATGCAAATATACAATGGCTATCATCATCCTGCATGAGAGAATATTCCACCAATATACAGCCCAGTAGTGACATCATCCGTCTCTAGTACAGATCATGAACTTTACCACTGAAGTCAATGCGAGCAGTTCTGTGACAAGTTAAGTCCACTACAAAGTAGATAATTTTGTCCGCTTCTGGCCTTGGAGCCACTGCCAAACAGCTTATCGGTGGGGGTGCAGGGTGTTGGACCTCCACCTATCAGCTAGTTATGCAACATTCTGACGATATCACTTAATAAAAGGTGGACAGCCCCTTTAAGTGTGTGTAGAAATGGTGGTGTGACCTCAGCAATAGTCAGTTAACTGTTCAACCCGTAGTATCAAGGATAGTAACAAGGGAATGGATATTTTCAACCCTCTTACAAGCTAACAGGTTCTATTTAAAGTAATGCCTCTGACCGCAGTGACATGTGGAAAATTCCTTTAAACAGTCAATGTTCATTGCCATAATGAGTCCAGTCAACAAGAAGGCTGTCTCTAGTGTGGGACTTATGTTGGTTAAAACTTTGCGGTCATCATTTTTTCCTGCCATAAATGTAACAAAAAAGGCAAGATGGAGTGTTTTAAGTTGTCTTTGATGTCCCTCATTATAGCTGTGATCAGAAAAACTCCTCCGTTATCCAGTTCTAGAGCTCCAAGAATGCGAATGCCTAATTACTGGGATTCTGAGTTCTTGTGTATGGCACGCTAACAAGGCTTTTGTGGTGCTCATTAATAAATTAAATATTTTAAATTATATCCAGGCACATTTTATAATGTTCCAATCACTGCAATTATTTTCATATATTCTTTTGTGCCAATTGTGATATTTTTGTGTGACCTACTTACTTCCATTACTGGTAAGATATTCCACAGGCAGCTGTGTAAAAATATGTTTAAAGAGGATTTTTATTTTAGATAAATACCTTTGCTTGCGGGGTAACCCCCGCTGATGCTGCCATCCTGCCTGTTTTTTAAAATATCGCTCCTACTCCCCGCTGTGCCCCCCTGTAGTTTTCCCGCTCAGTATGTTAATCCTGAGCATCGTTACAGGGAGGAGGAAATGCCAGGGTTTCTCAATGGGCGTCTCCTTCTCCCTGGCTGTGCCGCGATCCAATCACAGCAGAGAGCGCCACAGCCAGGGAGAAAAAAAAGCTCACCTTCTCCCTGACTGTGACGCTCTCCGCTGTATTTGGATCGCAGCACAGTCCAGGGAGAAGGAGACGCCCATTGAGAAACCCTGGCATCTCCTCCTCCCTGTAACGATGCTGTGCCTTCAAAATCCAAGGATCACCCACCGCACCCCGTGTTATATGAAGCCCATCCACCAGGTAACGCACAGTTTACTGAGTTTGTGGAGTGCTTTTGTACTAGGAGGTGGGGATATTAGGTCCTGCGATTTATACGAGTTAGAGCGCAGTATCTTCGATTTTATCATTGTCTTTGAGTTAGTGCGGCAGTTGTGTTGCGATTCTGCCACTTTGTAGTGAGGAGGAAGATATAGTGCTTCTGGGATATTTATTAAAAAGGTTATTGCAAAAATATGTTTTGCCATATTCTTTGATAATAATAAAAACATCCATATAGAAACAATGATGTTTCTATTTGTTCCCTTAAGTTTATTCAAAATTAATAAAAATGTTATATACCGTATATACTCAAATATAAGCCGACCCGAATATAAACCGAGGCCCCTAATTTTACCCCCAAAAAATGGGAAAAATTATTGACTCGAGTATAAGACTAGGGTGGGAAATGCAGCTATAATGCAGAGTGTATGTGTATATAATGCACACACTCTACATTATATACACACATCTGCAAGAGGGTGACTCCCTGTATTTAATGCAGAGTGTGTGCATTATATACACACACACTCTGCATTAAATACAGGGAGCCATCCACAGATCTCCCCCCTAAACAGTGCCATCCACAGATCCCCCCTAAACAGTGCCATCCACAGATCCCCCCCCTAAACAGTGCCATCCACAGATCCCCCTCGCCGACGCTCACAGCAGTATATTTATAAACGAATCAGTAACTACCGGTACTTTAACTTTAATCATTGCTCATTGCTGAGCTCTTTACTCTGATTATTTGGATATCTTACTTTGTCTTAGCTCCGGTAATAGCAGGCAGTGCGGGGGGCGGCGCTCACTCACTGACGTCATGCGCCTGCTCCCACTAGGCGGCGCAGGCGCGTGACGTCAGTGAGTGAGCGCCGCCCCCCGCACTGCCTGCTATTACCGGAGCTAAGACAGACCTAGACTCGAGTATAAGACGAGGGGGCTTTTTGAGCACAAAAATATGTGCCAAAAAACTCGTCTTATACTCGAGTATATACGGTAACATTTTGTAACTTGTACATTTTGTTGTCAAAGCACTTTATTGCAGCAATACTTTGTCTATTTTGTATTGGCAATTTTTGAAAAGTAAATATTTTTTGAAAAATCAAAAATGTGTCTTGTTTGATTTTAAGTATGTAAACAAAATTTGATAATGACACTATATTATTGCGTTCCAAGTAGAGTACCACAGTACCTTTCTCAAGCCAGCAATAGCACATGCTGCCTTGAGAGAGGCTGTTATCAAATATGATGAACGTTACTAACCGTTTGCCTTTACATTTTAACATAACCACAGACACTGGATAGATAAATTAAAATGATTTTAATTTGATATAATCAATTAACATGTGAATACTTGATAAAAATAAAATAAAAAAAGGTTTACTACAACTACAAAAAAGTCTGCTGGCGTCCATGGAAATGTCAGGAGCCTCAAGACTGAGAAGATAAAATCTGCTGGATGGCCTGCACACCACCGACACAGGAGTATTGCCAGGGCACGGCACCTTCAGGAGTCAAGAAGTAGTCAGCAAAGGTATCTCGTACACGGACACCCGAATTGGTTGGACGTCCTGGGCCCCAGTTGATTGCAGTGTTAATAACTGGTAGCTGTGACTCCATGTCTATGTCTTGATAATATTCTCGAGCATAGTTGTGGAGTACACAGCATGCCTTAATTACTGAATCAACTGTGGCTGGGTCTAATTGAATTGTTGTGGTAAAGACCCTCCACTGACTGACCATGATTCCAAAGGTGCATTCCACAAGTCTTCGTGCCCGACTCAGCCTAAAATAAAAAATCCTCTTCCGGGAATTAAGTCCTCTTTGTGGGTATGGGCGCAGCAGGTTTGGCATTAGAGGAAAAGCCTCATCTGATACAATCACAAATGGGACTGAATGCGTGGTCCCTGGAAGTGGTTGAGGTGCCGGGAGCGAAACACAATCTCGAAGAAGTTGCAGTCCAATCTGTGAGGTCCGCAACACCTGTGAGTCCCTAGTGCTGCCGTAGGCACCTACATCAATGGCAACAAAATTGTAGTGTGCATCAGCCACCGCCAACCACACCACAGAAAAATACTTCTTGTAATTAAAGAAGCGTGATCCCGAGTGTGGTGGCTGCTGAACACGTACGTGTTTACCATCAACTGCGCCTATGCAGTTGGGGAAATTGGCAACATTTTGAAAGCCCACTGCGACCTGACGCCATGTCTCTTCGGTAGGTGGAGGCATCACTATGGGCTGCAATTTCTGCCAGATTGCATTGCATGTGCACCTTACAATTTTGGAGATGGTTGAGTGGCCAACCCGAAATTGGAGATGCAGGGATGCAAAGCTCTCTCCTGTGGCCAAATATCTGAAAGATAAAATAAAATAAAAATTAGTTTATTTACCGCATACACTTTGTTCAGCTTTGGTGTCAATAGATGCTACCCCAGCCTAAAATCATTTTTTTTACTTACCGCAAGGTGATGAGCAGCCGTTCCTCAGCAGAGATTGCCTTTCTCATTACAGTATTTTGATAGGTCTATTCTGGTCTCACAATTGACAACAAGCGATCAAATCCGTCAATTGGTATACAACAAAAATATATAAATTTCTCAGGGTAACTAAAACAGATAACAAAAAGGAATATATTATTTCTATGATATTATTCTGGCCATGTATAATTTTTGCCTCCTTGACAAAACCACACATATCAAAGAGATTTGATTATTGATATTGTGGCAGTCCGTTATTTAGCTCACCTTTCCAGAGGTGAAAAGGTAGGGGGATTAGTCAGATTATTTCCCAGAAGGAGACCTCAGGAGACAGAAGTGCATTTCAACTGGCATTCCTGCCAGCTTTATTTCACAGGTTGCATATAAAACACAAAAACATAAACGGAACACCTAGCCTTGTCCAGGCTCTAACTAAACAATAGGTCCCTCTCTAGGACGTGGAAGAGCTATCCTCAGTCCACCCAAAATAAGCCCGCTGTCTGAACAGCAACCTGTGATACTTACAGTTTGCAGGCTCTGGAACTTCAGGGTCCCTCAGTGAGATGTGGCTTCTCTCACTCCCAGGAAGTTCTGAGCAAGTGTGTTGACAGCCCAGTTTTCTAGCAACTCCCCAGGTGCAGCTCATCAGGACCCAGGCTTAGGTTTTTTAACCCTTTCCTAAATAACTTTCTTCAGCATATGCTAAGAACCTGGGAGACACATATATACCCTCAATTACTTCACCCTGTGAGACACCACACACCACACCCTGTCAGAGTGGGTATTATCGCTACCTGACAGGTTACCTGTTTGAGCACAGTTCCTATGGTAACACGTGCCGTATTATACTCGCGAGTTTCCCCATGAATACAGGTGACCCCTACTGACTGGGTCTGTAAGCTATCGGAGTTTACCAAACTGGCTTTGACTAATGTGATCATACTGCCAGTATTCAGGAGAACCTGCACCTCTCTCCCCTCTACTGAAACAGGACACAGATGTTTATCGACCTTTTCAGGGGTCCCAATAGAACAAACCCCTTGGGCAAACATCGATTTCGTATTTGGCATAGCACTCATATCACACTGCATGGGCTCTGAGTTTAACGGACAGTTAGCAGCAATATGTCCTGGTCCCCTACAACGGAAGCATTTGATAGGTTCTGGTCTCAGAAAGTCAGACTTGGACCTTTCGGAGCGTTCCGGCCAGAGTTCAGCTTTGGCCCTTGTGTCCCTGTTAGGGGCCCCACCCCTCGCAGGAGTACCCCCCTGCCAGGTACTTTCCTGGGTTAGGCGGGGCTTTTGCAACAGGTCCTTTGCCGCAGCATATCTTTCCACCAGAGAGACCAACTCATCTGCGCTGTTAAGGTCACCGTGGGTAACCCACTTGCATATTTCAGGTGGAAGGGCTCTAAGATATCTGTCCATTACCACACGTTGGACAACCTCTGGAGCCGAAGAACATCTGGTTGTAACCACTTCTTGGTTAAGTGTACCAGGTCGTACATTTAGGAGCGAGCTGGTTTGTCTGCCTGAAAAACCCAATGGTGCACTCTTTGGGCCTGAACCGACAAAGTAACTCCCAGACGGGCCAAAATCTCCGCTTACAGCTTACAGTAATCCTGAGCGTCGGCAGGATCCAAATCATAATAAGACTTCTGAGCCTCTCCACTCAGAAAGGGGGCTATCAACCCCGCCCACTGATCTAGTGGCCATCTTTCACGCTCAGCGGTGCGCTCAAAGGTCATCAAATAAGCCTCCACATCATCCGTGGCAGCCATCTTTTGTAGGTAGTTCCCAGCACATATGTCCTTCTTCCCCATGGGACCAATTTCAGTCGACCCAGGGGTCAGGTCTGCAAAGCGCTGCACCACCTCAGTCAAAGCAACACGATCTTTGTTTTGCATCTCGGTTAGAGTGGTAAGTTGCATTGCCATAGACCGCGCCAGATCCTCTGTCTGCCGATTAGCTTCTTGCTGCACTTTGTTTGCATGTTGCTGGGCTGCGGTGGCTTGCAGCAAAGCCTTTAACATATCCTCCATGTCAGGAGTCTTTCTCTGCAGCAATGTAGCAGGTTTTACCCAGGACATATACCTGTTCCCAAGTCCAGAAACAATTTGTATTCAGGCGTTACCCTTAGCAACCAGCTGTTCAAGGACCAGAAAAATTTCCAGAGGCAAGCCCCCTTTAACTCCACACAGTTTTTTTTTTTTTTTAAGTATTCAGCAGCACCTGTTCCACTGAGCAAACGGGCTTCTGGCCCTTTAAGTTCCCACACAGCACTGCAGCATTCAGCTTTTCTGAGGTGTCGTTGCCCGCATCCGACACCAATTGTGGCAGTCCGTTATTTAGCTCACCTTTCCAGAGGTGAAAAGGTAGGGGGATTAGTCAGATTATTTCGCAGAAGGAGACCTCAGGAGACAGAAGTGCATTTCAACTGGCGTCCTGCCAGCTTTATTTCACAGGTTGCATTAAAACACAAAAACATAAACGGAACACCTAGCCTTGTCCAGGCTCTAACTAAACAATAGGTCCCTCTCTAGGACGTGGATGAGCTATCCTCAGTCCACCCAAAATAAGCCCGCTGTCTGAACAGCAACCTGTGATACTTGCAGTTTGCAGGCTCTGGAACTTCAGGGCCCCTCAGTGAGATGTGGCTTCTCTCACTCCCAGGAAGTTCTGAGCAAGTGTGTTGACAGCCCAGTTTTCTAGCAACTCCCCAGGTGCAGCTCATCAGGACCCAGGCTTAGGTTTTTTAACCCTTTCCTAAATAACTTTCTTCAGCATATGCTAAGAACCTGGGAGACACATATATACCCTCAATTACTTCACCCTGTGAGACACCACAATATGATAATATACATACCATCGTAAATCTCGATACAGTACACAGAAGTGTCCTTTCTCTTCGTGTTGAATAAGGAGCGGATGGACCCACATTCTTCGCCTCTGTCTGGCTTGATGCTGATGAAAGTTTTAGAAATTAATGCCCACATTATTTATCATATCAATACATTACATTTACAATTGATTTACTAACCTCTCTCTGGCGACGACGTCTCAAAATATAGATGACTGTTTGCATGGAGAGTCGCATATATGGTTTCCGTAGGCGCAGAGGTCTAATGGTAGCATTATTATCCATTTTTCGCTCTGCAAAACTGACAATGTGCTATACAATTGTACTCAAAATGGAGTATGGTGAAGAAGTAGGACGGGACTAGATGATGTCACAGGAAATGATGTTCAAAGAGGGTGTATCTTTGTTTTGGAGAGAAGGAGGGAAAAAAAATAAAAAATCCACACCGAATCCGCATGCAAATCCGCACCGATTGATGCAGATTTACCGCACGGATTTGCCTGCGAACACCAACGGATTTCAGTGCTGATTCTCCGCACATGAATCCTGAACATGTGCATGTAGCCTAAGGGGGATTTCAAAAAAGAATTGTCCCTTGAAAATGGATTGAAAAAAGTTAGTTGAGAATCTGCTGCTGAACAGGCAAGAGACAAGACCGGTTTTGTGTGTGTGCTGCTGCAAAGTAGGTCGAGACAGAAGTTATCCAGGAAAACACCATTCCTAAAAGTGGAAAACTGCCAGAAAGCAACTTTGCTAAGAATTATCCCTTGAGAGAAGGAAACACTCAATATTTACAGAAGGTTGAGGACCATTAAAAATGCAGCGCTGGATTGAGACAGCAAGGTAAACAAATGTATATGGCAATAGACTTTACTGCACATGGAAAAGGTTAATTGCTTCTGGTGCACAACACACTTCCGATAGACTGGCCATCCAATCTAGGACTGCACTTTGCAACTGGGTACTGCAGAAAGTACACTGAGAGTGATCGCATATCTTTGGTCAATTTAGGAAAATTGCTAGTACCTACAGAAAGATCCTCTGGGTGGACTCTCATTACAGCCATCTCCTGTATACAGTGTTTGGGAAAAGCCTACTGTGTGCAATACCTGAGAAATGTGCCTGTTGCTTGCATTTATATTGTAACTCCCATTATCTATTCAGTAAAAGAGAAACTATTTATTATAACCAAATGGCCTGGTCATTGTTTCCACCATCGGCTGGCCCTATGTTTGCCCTCCTTCAGTGCACCCTGCTATTCATCCACTTAACATCAAGGACACCCCGGCCACCACCAGACAAGGGCCCCCAAAAGCCCCCAAAATGCAATTTCTTTATTGCTTTTTGGGTTTTGTTTTTACGGCGTTCACTATATGCTAGGGCTACTTTCACACTAGCGGCAGGATGGATCCGACAGGCTGTTTACCCTGTCGGATCCCTCCTGCCGCTCCCTCCCTATTGACTATAATGGGGACGGGGGCAGAGCTCTGGCGCAGCACGGCAGTGCACGGCGAAAGGCCGCCGGACTAAAAGTACTGCATGTCCGACTTTTTAGTCCGGCGGCCTCTCACCGCGAACTGCTGTGCTACCCCGGAGCTCTGCCCCCGTCCCCATTATAGTCAATAGGGACGGAGCGGCGGTCCAGCAGAATGGCGAAATAGCGGCAGGACGGATCCGACAGGGTGAACAGCCTGTCGGATCCGTCCTGCCACTAGTGTGAAAGTACCCTAAAAATGACGCAAAGATCTTATTCTGTGGGTTTGTATTAATACAGTGATCCAAAATGTATACAGTTTTTACTATGTTTTACTACAAATGTGTATTTGAATTGCCATATCCTGACACTGATCTTTTTTTTATATTTCCATCTACAATGCTGTGTGCTTGTGTTTTGCGGGGCGAGGTGAAGTACTTTTTTGGTATCATTTTGGGGTACATGCAGGGTGACCAAAATACTGGCCATTTGTTACTTTTTACTTTTAGTCACCCAAACACACAATTATTTGATCCCTGGGAACTGCAGATCCAAACTTTGGATTTGTTGAGCACCCCTCAGCTGGAATTGCAAGGAACTTTTATTTGAGGAATTACATCTCCAAGGAAAACCTTTCTACAACCAAGGCACAACTTTGTTGGAACAATTTTGTCAAGACTGTGTGCCTCCATCATGTGTGGAAGTGTTTTGCATCTTTCTGCTCAGTAAAGACCGTAAGTTTACTGTTCCACCATTACTTTAGTCTCCTGCCTATAATCCGCACCTCAACCTCAAGAACACCCACCTTCCACCTGCCAGGAAATATCACACAGGGTGTGCCCTCGGGGGATCTACCACTACCTTCCAGTGCAACATCATCTTCACTGTGCCAGCCCTGGGAGTGAGGGAGAAGGACCCCACCACTGTGAGCACCATGACAAAACTACCATTTAAACCACTATTACACTGTATATGGTTATTTGAGCAATATGTGGATATCGTGATGGCAGCACTGTGGAGTACTAATATCCCAGCAATTATATGCATATCATTGTATCTGGCACTTATAATTAGCCACTGTATGGTATGATTATTTATGCACTGTATGACAGTATACCATATGAGAGGGGGTGCCGATATAATCCCTCTTTGTCTATCACTTCTTTATCTCCGTAATGGTGGAAACAAGGGGGTTAACGAGGAAAGTTCCATTCATTTTGAGTAGTTGGGACACAGGTGAAAAGCAATAATTAGCAAATACCCGGGCAGTAAATAGCTGTAGATAATGACATTCCTCAGCAAGGTTATGGAAGAAGCTGATAGAAGTCTGATGTAAGAAAAAAATCCGGCTCATAAATAAATAAACTGCAAATAAAATGTGAAGGGACTTTATGGCCATAATTAGTCTTTTAATTGGCATGTTAGCGAGTGCAGGAGTGGAGGTGGATGAGGACTGAAGGCCTGTCAATCTACACCGCACAAATAAAGGCAGGTAATACAATCCGAGATTATTACCCCACTTGAATTAATTGAATGTGATCTGCATCAAGCCACCAAACCACAAATAATAATGGACTTGTTCTAGGAAGCTCTTAAAAAAAAAAGAAAAGCAAAATGTGAGGAAACCTGCAGATGTAGCAGAGCTGAATTTGTCATTTAAAGGGAACCTGTCATCAACTTTATGCTGCCCATACTAACGGCAGCATAAAGTAGAGACAGGTGAGTTCATTCCAGCGGTCTGTCATTTATAAGTAAAAAGTAAGTGGTTCCCGAGAACCAACATGACAATTATTGCAGACTGGGCCTGGAAAAGAGTCCCGGCCACCTGAGAAGAGTCCTGGTTATTCATAATCTCCTGCTCTCCTCATCCACCTGCTGATGACTGACAGTCTTCTACCTAGTTTTCTCCCTTTCTGTCTAGGAGAGAACTGCCAATCATCAGCAGATGGGCGAGGAGAGCAGGAGATTAGGAATAACCAGGACTCTTCTCAGGTAGATTTGACTCTTTTCCAGGCCCAGGCTTCAATGGTTATGATGCTGGTTCTCAGCAACCACTTACTTTTAGCTCATGAGTGACACACCGCTGAAATCAGCATTTCTGTCACTAATGTATGCTGCCCTCAGTGAGGTTAGCACAAAGTTGATGACAGGTTCCCTTTAAAAGAGTATAAGAAAGAGAGATGTTTATGGCCTGTCAATGGAATATGGCAGCACACCAGTTTAGGTGGATTTGCTGGCTACTGGCATGAAAGAGTTTTTTTCCAATACTTAAATACTGATGATCTATCCTCGACACCCGGGAACCCCGCCGATCAGCTGTGCGAGAAGGCAGCGGCGCTTACAGTAGCATCGTGGCCTTCTTGCTACTTTCCCTTGGCCGTGTGATGTCACATTCATCAGTCATATGGCTTAGGCATAGCTCAGCCCCATAAAAGTGAAAGGGGCTGAGCTGCGATACCGAACACAGCTGCTATACAATGTAGGACACTACGCTTGGTGAACAAGGAGAAGGCCATGGTGTTCAAAAGAGTGACGATGCCTTCTCAAAAAGCTGATCAGTGGAGGCCTCGGGTGTCGGACTCCCACCGATCAGATACTGATGACCTATCCTGAGGATAGGTCATCAGTATTTAAATCTCTGAAAACCCTTTTAAATGCTTTGTTTTTCATGCCTGGTAAAAGGCATCTTAATACCATAGTGGGGAATCCTGAATTCAGGAACCACCTGGACCACTGTATGAGTGGGTATCTGTTCACAAAGAACTTATCTAATAGACAACGCCTTGAAAGTGGCCATCCACCCTTTACCGCTGTGTTGTTTTTATGCTCATTCATTTATCAATTTATCTTTGATTGACAGAACCAGGCAGTGTAAATGTGGTCTCCCCTGCCTGGCCCTGCCAATCATAGCGCACAGGGCATGGTAGTTGCAGAGAGAGATGAGCAGAGTATGAGCAATCCAATAAGCATTCTGAGGTCAGGGCAGGTGGCAAAAAGTCAGTACAGAGATCAGGCACAGGTCAGGGAGCGGATGGTCAGAATCCAGTAAACAGGCATAAATTAGTACATGGGCAGACTTACGAATACAGCACACTTTTGCAAGCTAGAAAATGTATAGGGGAAGGTGCCTTAAGTACCTAGAGGAGGCCAGCCATAAGCTTGCGTGAATTAGGCCCTCAGGCCCTTTGAGAGCTAGAGGGGCAGAAAAGAGAAGCAGCGTGCAGCCTGCCAGGAGTGATGAATCGGATGGAAAGGCCCACCTGCAAAATGGCTGAAGAGCAGGTGGGTAAGTGAAGCTGTGCTTGTGCCCGCCTGAGAGAGAAGAACAGTGGCAGGCACAGGCCACCAATGCAACAGTATGCAGTAAGCTCCCATGCTCCCTCTGGTGGTGACTGCAGGCAAACAGAATGTTATCCCTTAACTTTGTGCTTCTGGAGGGAATTTGAAGCTCTGTATCAGAAAAACTAGAGCTTGCACAGAAAGCTGAACCTAAAAACAACACAGTGTTAAATGGTGGACATCCACTAAAGGTGCTGTCTATAGTGGCATAACGATCGCGGTCGCAGGGGTTGTCACCAAGACCAGTCAGAGATGGGAAGAGGGCTAAACCAGATCCGTGGGCAAGCGTTATTTTTGGATGCAGATCTAGATGAATATTATGGTGGAGCAGACAGCCTTTAGCGCCCTACTTGACCACTTGATCTGGTAAGCCACAGCCTGTTTTAGGCCTGTTGTCGGACAGAAGTTGGACTCATGCAGAGGACGTCAGGTGTAGAGATGTCCCGAACTATTCGCCGGCGAACAGTTCCCGTCGAACATCGCTTGTTCGCATTCGCTGCGGCGGGCGAACATATGCGATGTTTGGACCGCCCCCTATACGTCATAATTGAGCAAACTTTGACCCTGTACCTCACAGTCAGCAGACACATTCCAGCCAATCAGCATACCCTCCCTCCAAGACCCTCCCACCTCCTAAAAAAAAGCAAGGACGGCAGCCCTCTTAGATTCATTCTGAAGCTGCAGTGTTAGTTAGAGCAGGAAGAGTGCTGCTGCTGCTGAATTAATAGGGAAAGCGTTAGCTAGGCCAGTGTTCACTCCAGTCCTCAAAGACTCATCTGCTGTAAGGACAGCGTCCTGACAGCATCCCAAAAAGCCCTTTTCAGGGCTGGTACATCAGTCTGCTTTTATTTATTTTCTATATATATATTGCAGTTGCCTGCCCGTGTGTGAGAGGCCACAGGCCCACAGACTGTACTGTGTGCACACCACTCATATAGGGTGGCACAGTACCTTGCAGATAAAAAAAGTAATTTAATGTTTCCTCTGTAATATAATTGCAGTTGCCTGCCAGTGAGTGTCAGGCCCACAGACTGTACTGTGCCCACTGCCAGTGCCCACCACTCATATCGGGTGGCACAGTACCTTGCAGATAAAAAAGTCATTTAATTTTTTCTCTGTAATATAATTGCAGTTACCTGCCAGTGAGTGTCAGGCCCACAGACTGTACTGTGCCCACTGCCCACCACTCATATAGGGTGGCACAGTACCTTGCAGATAAAAAAAGTAATTTAATGTTTCCTCTGTAATATAATTGCAGTTGCCTGCCAGTGAGTGTCAGGCCCAAAGACTGTACTGTGCCCACTGCCCACCACTCATATCGGGTGGCACAGTACCTTGCAGATAAAAAATTCATAACATTTTTCCTCTGTAATATAATTGCAGTTGCCTGCCAGTGTGTGTCAGGCCCATAGACTGTACTGTGCCCACTGTCCACCACTCATATAGGGTGGCACAGCATCTTGCAGTTAAAAAATGCATTTAATTTTTCCTCTGTAATATAATTGCAGTTGCCTGCCAGTGAGTGTCAGGCCCACTGACTGTACTGTGCCCACTGCCAGTGCCCACCACTTATATCGGGTGGCACAGTACCTTGCAGATAAAAAAGTCATTAAATTTTTCCTCTGTAATATAATTGCAGTTGCCTGCCAGTGAATGTCAGGCCCACAGACTGTACTGTGCCCACTGCCCACTACTCATATAGGGTGGCACAGTACCTTGCAGATAAAAAAGTCATTTAATTTTCCCTCTTTAATATAATTGCAGTTGCCTGCCAGTGTGTGTCAGGCCCACAGACTGTACTGTGCCCACTGCCCACCACTAATATAGGGTGGCACAGTACCTTGCAGATAAAAAAAATCATTTAATTTTTCCTCTGTAATATAATTGCAGTTGCCTACCAGTGAGTGTCAGGCCCACAGACTGTACTGTGCCCACTGCCCACCACTCATATAGGGTGGCACAGTACATTGCAGATAAAAAAGTCATAAAATTTTTCCTCTGTAATATAATAGCAGTTGCCTGCCAGTGAGTGTCAGGCCCACAGACTGTACTGTGCCCACTGCCCACCACTTATATCGGGTGGCACAGCATCTTGCTGTTAAAAAATTCATTTAATTTTTCCTCTGTAATATAATTGCAGTTGCCTGCCAGTGAGTGTCAGGCCCACTGACTGTACTGTGCCCACTGCCAGTGCCCACCACTTATATCGGGTGGCACAGTACCTTGCAGATAAAAAAGTCATAAAATGTTTCCTCTGTAATATAATAGCAGTTGCCTGCCAGTGAGTGTCAGGCCCACAGACTGTACTGTGCCCACTGCCCTCCACTCATATAGGGTGGCACAGTACCTTGCAGATTAAAAAGTCATTTAATTTTTCCTCTGTAATATAATTGCAGTTGCCTGCCAGTGTGTGTCAGGCCCACAGACTGTACTGTGCCCACTGTCCACCACTCATACAGGGTGGCACAGCATCTTGCAGTTAAAAAATGCATTTAATTTTTCCTCTGTAATATAATAGCAGTTGCCTGCCAGTGAGTGTCAGGCCCACAGACTGTACTGTGCCTACTGCCCACCACTCATATAGGGTGGCACAGCATCTTGCAGTTAAAAAATGCATTTAATTTTTCCTCTGTAATATAATTGCAGTTGCCTGCCTGTGAGTGTCAGGCCCACAGACTGTACTGTGCCCACTGCCCACCACTTATATAGGGTGGCACAGTACCTTGCAGATAAAAAAGTCATTTAATTTTTTCTCTGTAATATAATTGCAGTTGCCTGCCAGTGTGTGTCAGGCCCATAGACTGTACTGTGCCCACTGCCCACCACTCATATAGGGTGGCACAGTACCTTGCAGATAAAAAAGTCATAAATTTTTTCCTCTGTAATATAATTGCAGTTGCCTGCCAGTGAGTGTCAGGCCCACTGACTGTACTGTACCCACTGCCAGTGCCCAACACTTATATCGGGTGGCACAGTACCTTGCAGATAAAAAAGTCATAAAATGTTTCCTCTGTAATATAATTGCAGTTGCCTGCCAGTGTGTGTCAGGCCCACAGACTGTACTGTGCCCACTGCCCACCACTAATATAGGGTGGCACAGTACCTTGCAGATAAAAAAAATAATTTAATTTTTCCTCTGTAATATAATTGCAGTTGCCTGCCAGTGTGTGTCAGGCCCACAGACCGTACTGTGCCCACTGCCCTCCACTCATATAGGGTGGCACAGTACCTTGCAGATAAAAATTCATTAAATTTTTCCTCTGTAATATAATTGCAGTTGCCTGCCAGTGTGTGTCAGGCCCACAGACTGTACTGTGCCCACTGCCCACCACTCATACAGGGTGGCACAGTAACTTGCAGATAAAAAAGTCATAAAATTTTTCCTCTGTAATATACAAACCGGATTCCAAAAAAGTTGGGACACTAAACAAATTGTGAATAAAAACTGAATGCAATGATGTGGAGATGGCAAATGTCAATATTTTATTTGTAATAGAACGTAGATGACAGATCAAACGTTTAATCCGAGTAAATGTATAATTTTAAAGGAAAAATACATTGATTCCAATTTTCACGGTGTCAACAAATCCCCAAAAAGTTGGGACAAGTAGCAATAAGAGGCTGGAAAAAGTAAATTTGAGCATAACGAAGAGCTGGAAGACTAATTAACACTAATTAGGTCAATTGGCAACATGATTGGGTATAAAAAGAGCTTCTCAGAGTGGCAGTGTCTCTCAGAAGCCAAGATGGGTAGAGGATCACCAATTCCCACAATGTTGCGCAGAAAGATAGTGGAGCAATATCAGAAAGGTGTTACCCAGCGAAAAATTGCAAAGACTTTGCATCTATCATCATCAACTGTGCATAACATCATCCGAAGATTCAGAGAATCTGGAACAATCTCTGTGCGTAATGGTCAAGGCCGTAAAACTATACTGGATGCCCGTGATCTCCGGGCCCTTAAACGACACTGCACCACAAACAGGAATGCTACTGTAAAGGAAATCACAGAATGGGCTCAGGAATACTTCCAGAAACCATTGTCAGTGAACACAATCCACCGTGCCATCCACCGTTGCCAGCTGAAACTCTACAGTGCAAAGAAGAAGCCATTTCTAAGCAAGATCCACAAGCTCAGGCGTTTTCACTGGGCCAGGGATCATTTAAAATGGAGTGTGGCAAAATGGAAGACTGTTCTGTGGTCAGACGAGTCACGATTCGAAGTTCTTTTTGGAAATCTGGGACGCCATGTCATCCGGACCAAAGAGGACAAGGACAACCCAAGTTGTTATCAACGCTCAGTTCAGAAGCCTGCATCTCTGATGGTATGGGGTTGCATGAGTGCGTGTGGCATGGGCAGCTTGCATGTCTGGAAAGGCACCATCAATGCAGAAAAATATATTCAGGTTCTAGAACAACATATGCTCCCATCCAGACGTTATCTCTTTCAGGGAAGACCCTGCATTTTTCAACAAGATAATGCCAGACCACATTCTGCATCAATCACAACATCATGGCTGCATAGGAGAAGGATCCGGGTACTGAAATGGCCAGTCTGCAGTCCAGATCTTTCACCTATAGAGAACATTTGGCGCATCATAAAGAGGAAGGTGCAACAAAGAAGGCCCAAGACGATTGGACAGTTAGAGGCCTGTATTAGACAAGAATGGGAGAGCATTCCTATTTCTAAACTTGAGAAACTGGTCTCCTCAGTCCCCAGACGTCTGTTGAGTGTTGTAAGAAGAAGAGGAGATGCCACACAGTAGTGAAAATGGCCTTGTCCCAACTTTTTGGGGATTTGTTGACACCATGAAATTCTGATTCAACATATTTTTCCCTTAAAATGGTACATTTTCTCAGTTTAAACTTTTGTTCCGTGATTTATGTTCTATTCTGAATAAAATATTAGAAGTTGGCACCTCCACATCATTCCATTCAGTTTTTATTCACGATTTGTATAGTGTCCCAACTTTTTTGGAATCCGGTTTGTAATTGCAGTTGCCTGCCAGTGAGTGTCAGGCCCACAGACTGTACTGTGCCCACTGCTCACCACTCATATAGAGTGACACAGCATCTTGCAACTAAAAAATGCATTTAATTTTTCCTCTGTAATATAATTGCAGTTGCCTGCCAGTGAGTGTCAGGCCCACAGACTGTACTGCTCCCACTGCCCACCACTGATATAGGGTGGCACAGTACCTTGCAGATAAAAAAGTCATTCAATTTTTCCTCTGCAATATAATTGCAGTAGCCTGCCAGTGAGTGTCAGGCCCACAGACTGTACTGTGCCCACTGCCCACCACTCATATAGGGTGGCACAGCATCTTGCTGTTAAAAAAGTCATTTAATTTTTCCTCTGTAACATAATTGCAGTTGCCTGCCAGTGAGTGTCAGGCCCACTGACTGTACTGTTCCCACTGCCCAACACTCATATAGGGTGGCACAGTACCTTGCACGCATAGTACCACTAATCTAAAAAAAAATGACAGGCAGAGGCAGGACACCCCGCAGGGGCTGTCGTGGTCGTGGTGCTGTGATTTCCTTTGGCCCTAGAATAATGCCCAGTGTTCAGAGGCCACGTACCCCGAACTCGAAAAATTCTGAGGACATAGTTGACTGGCTTACACAGGACACCCAATCTTCTACAGCTTCCGCTCGGAACCTTGACACACCATCCTCCTCCAGCTCAGCTTCGGGCACCTCTCAAGTTACCACTCGCCCGCCCACCGCCACCACCAACACTAGCACCACAGCCGCTTCACTTGATCTGTCAGAGGAGTTATTTACACATCAGTTGGAAGAAATGAGTGATGCGCAACTATTATTGCCAGAGGATGTAGATAACAGGGATATGTCTCAGTCAGGCAGCATTACACACATGGACTTACGGTGTAATGATGATGATGTTGTACCCGCTGCTGCTTCCTTTGCTGAGTTGTCAGATACAAGTGAAGCGGTTGATTATGACGATGTGTCCGTGGATGTCACATTGGTGCCCGCTCGAAGAGAAGAAGAACAGGGGGAAAGTTCAGATGGGGAGACAGAGAGGAGGAGGAGACGAGTTGGAAGCAGGGGGAGGTCGTTACTAGGAGCTAGTGGCACAGTCAGACAGCATGTATCGGCACCCGGGGTCAGCCAGACAGCCCGCCAATCAACGCATGCTGTTGCCACCACCAGAATGCCGTCATTGCAAATCTCAGCGTTGTGGCATTTTTTTTGTGTGTCTGCCTCTGATAACAGCGATGCCATTTGCAACCTGTGCCAAAAGAAACTGAGTCGTGGGAAGTCCAACACCCACCTAGGTACAACAGCTTTGCGAAGGCACATGATCTCACATCACAAACGCCTATGGGATCAACACATGATGAGTACAAGCAGCACACAAACTCAAAGCCACCATCCTCCTCCTGGTCCAGCATCTTAAGCCACGTCAACCACTGCTGTCCTCCTTGCCCCCTCTCAACCACCCGCCACTCCGCCTCTCACCTTCAGCAGTTCCTGCTCATCTGCCCACAGTCAGGTGTCTGTCAAGGAAATGTTTGAGCGTAAGAAGCCAATGTCACAGAGTCACCCCCTTGCCCGGCGTCTGACAGCTGGCTTGTCAGAACTCTTACCCCGCCAGATTTTACCATACAAGCTGGTGGAGTCTGAGGCCTTCAAAAAATTTGTAGCTATTGGGACACCGCAGTGGAAGGTACCCGGCCAAATATTTTTTTCACAAAAGGCAATCTCCAACCTGTACTCTAGTGTGGAAAAGGAAGTCATGGCATGTCTGGCACACAGTGTTGGGGCAAGGGTCCATCTGACCACTGATACCTGGTCTGCAAAGCACGGTCAGGGCAGGTACAGTACAGACCAAATGTTTGGACACACCTTCTCATTCAAAGAGTTTTCTTTTTTTTCATGACTATGAAGGCATCAAAACTATGAATTAACACATATGGAATTATATACATAACAAACAAGTGTGAAACAACTGAAAATATGTCATATTCTAGGTTCTTCAAAGAAGCCACCTTTTGCTTTGATTACTGCTTTGCACACTCTTGGCATTCTCTTGATGAGCTTCAAGAGGTAGTCCCCTGAAATGGTCTTCCAACAGTCTTGAAGGAGTTCCCAGAGATGCTTAGCACTTGTTGGCCCTTTTGCCTTCACTCTGCGGTCCAGCTCAGCCCAAACCATCTCGATTGGGTTCAGGTCCGGTGACTGTGGAGGCCAGGTCATCTGGCGCAGCACCCCATCACTCTCCTTCATGGTCAAATAGCCCTTACTTTCAACGTTTTCAAAAATTTTCGGCAGACTGACTGACCTTCATTTCTTAAAGCGAACCTTTCACCTGGATTTCACTTAATAAACAGTACCTTATATATTATCCTCATTGTGTTTCCATACAGTCTTGTGCCGCTTTCCTGCAATGTATATTCATGAAAAAAACTACTTATAAATTACTCTTCTCCAGCTCCTGAAGTCACGGTAGAAGTCAAGGGGGTAGCCCTTCCCTCACTCCAGGCTGTAACTCCCCTGCCCTAACCCCGCCTCTAAGCAGTGTAATTGACACCCGGCTCAGTCGCCGGGACCGCGCTTGTACAGGCGGCGCATACGCCGTCGGCCTCAGTAGCAGCGCGATCCCGTCTATCGCGCGGACTCAAGCGCGATCCTGTAAAGCATAGAGGAATAAAATTTATGTCATGAGTGTGTCAACTATTGACAACTCTTTGCGGTTGTTTGCGGTGCGTTAAACGGGGAGTTTGGTCTGTCAGAGTTTGGTCTGTCACTGTGAAGCGGGCGTAACCCTTAAACTACCTGATCGATACATCATACCTGATCGTATACACACACTGGATGTTTTAAAGCACGTTATTCCAAACAATTTAGGAATGTTAGGTGATTTATGCCCTTTATGGATTCAAACCTGACTCTGCGTCAACTACGTAATTTTCCATGGGAGTTTTGCCATGGATCCCCCTCTGGCATGCCACAGTCCAGGTGTTAGTCCCCTTCAAACAACTTTTCCATCACTATTGTGGCCAGAAAGAGTCCCTGTGGGTTTTAAAATTTGCCTGCCTATTGAAGTCTATGGCGGTTCGCCCGGTTCGCCCATGTTATTAGCAAAGTGCCAGAGCCAAAAGTGGGGGAGAAATAGTGTATGTTGGAAAATACAGGGGACAGAAAGGAGCACTATTGTATGAGGCCACAAAGAAGGGGCATTACTATTGTATAGATCCTTAATGGGGGCAAAAGTAAAGTATGGGAAAAATTACTATTGTACGGGGGCACAATAGGGGATTTATTATTATATGGATTCACCAAGGAGACCATTACTATTGTAAGAGAGCACAAAGAGGGAACATTATTATAGTGGCACAATGGGACATTATTTTAATATGGGGGCACAACAGGGAACATTAATATTGTATGGGGGCACAATGGGGGATGTCACTATTGTATGCGATCACAAGATGGGCATTGCCATTATATTGGGCACAAAAATAGGACATTACACCTACATAAGGGCACAAGGGGGACATTACTATTGTATGGAGGCACTGCTATGGTATAAGGGCACAATAGGGACATTACTATTGTATGGGGCACAAAGAGGAAAATGAATACTGTGTGGGGAAAGCATGAAAAGGATGCACTGCCACTTGGGAACACACAAGGGGCATTATCACCATTTGGTAATAAATTATGCCTGGAAACCGTATGGATTTCTACATTCTAAGAATCTCCTTTTTCACTGTAATAATGTTTCTTTGGCAAATTGGCATCTTAAAAATTCCTGTACAGTTCTATAGAGGAGCGGATCTTGTTGTTGTTTTCTTCTTCCTTTATCATCTACTGTGCATATTTTCTACAATAGAAGGAATGCTACACTGAGCATCTGAATATCAGCTATCAGCATCGAACTTTGCTCCTGTCTCACGCACTGTGTATTTTTCAATAATGGCTCATTTTTAATTCTCTGTAATTTCAATCTTATGTATAATCTTAAAAGAGAATAAAACAGAAGTTGGGGGCACAGGAGAGCGGAAACCTGCAGATGCAGAAAAGAACGCATGCAAGAGAGCCCCACAACTGGGCGGCACATCCTTCTTTAAAGACTGAATTCCATTTGAAATTTGAAACATCAAAAGCAAAAGTCCAATTCTCCTGAAGATGTCTCTAAGAATAGGTCGTCAATTAAAGATCAACGCAATTGCTGATATGTGGTCGTCTCCTACTTTGGCTAGAGGGTAATTTTCAGTCCAGTGTACAAACAAACTCTGCTGGAGCTGTAATTGTGGCCGTATTGGACATTACCGATCATTCTCAGAAGATGCAATGATAAAATAAGATTACTTTACAACTTGCCTAATTATATCTGTTTATAGGAAAGCTGGGTGACTTCCAAAATAGATGATATTCCAGCTGTCATTCAGTGGGAGCAGTATCTGTGATCTTATTGGTTGTTACTGATATTTCCCAGAAGATACAACGTTAACATAGTAATTTTAACATTTTTGTTACATCTGTTCCTGGAAAACTTGGGTGATTATCAAAATGGCTACCAATACAGTTCACACTGTGTTTTTACCCAGATTTCCTAAAGATCTGAAAAGCAGTTCTTCTTGTTCACTAGTAATAACCCCAGTGAGAGGTGGGATAGCAGTCATATTGATAGTTACTCAACTTACCCAGAAAGAGATAAAAATGGATGAAGGGAACTCCCAATAGATGGGTATGTCATAAATGTCTGATAAGTTAGGTCAGGTGAACCCTAAATATTAGAAGAGCAGGAGCCCCCTGACCCACTAGGGTAGATGGAAATTGGGTGTTGCATCCAGGTGGAGAATGGAGAAGTGGTCCATTAAAGGTTATTGAATGGTCACTTATCCTTTCATTCTCCACCTAGACACAGTGGCAAGTGGCCCCCTGACACCTTACCTGGTGGTCTAATTGACAAATGGAAAAATGGTTTTCAAACATATACTGCAATGGGTATATACACTTCAGAGAGGCAGACAGAATCCAAAGCATTCATCTTTTGACCTGCTTCCTGTTTATTCCCAGCTTTTTTTTGGCAGACAGAATAGTATGGTATGCCCATCATTGTATACTTTCCAATACTGTTTTCAAATGTATATACCTGAAGGAAAGGCCAGCATAAGGCTAAAGTACAGTGTGAACCCAGCCTGTTAAGCCATCCCCAGGTCCCAGCCCCACACCACACCTCCTCCCTACCAGCCCCAGAGCTGTCACCTGTCACAACTCAATCTAACAGCCTCCCTTGGTTTTGAACCATGGTCACTCTATCTTGCTTCCCTCAAGGCCAACATAACCCCAAAGTCACAGCAGATGCCCATTAACCACACCAAGGGTGCCAATGTATACCTTGCTCCACCTCCACAAGAAGTATGCCTTAACCATAGGCCCAAACCTAAATTGTCAGGTTCAGCAAACTATCTACATACAATCTCCCTATTAGCTCCAAACATTCCCTATTTTATAGGTTCCCTTGATTCTTTCCATCATGAGGATACAGCACGCCATTGCACAACCATTGTAGTCTGTCCTGGTGCCACTACAGGGCACTGCAACCCACCGTCTGTACAACCTGCAAGGCAAAAACACAGAAACAGCACGTATGCAGTATATGTACAGACACACTTGCATACATATATGACAAACTCTTAGCCTAATAGTCAATCCACAGTTAACCAATAGTAAAAAAAATATGATTGCAGTAGTCCATGAGCTGCAAAATCGGGACTATATAGTTCTCCCTCCTTACAAGTATTGTAACAGGTAGTATTTTTTATCCGCACACTATGTTACCACTCTTTATCAGGAGGCGCTCTACTGGACTTATTAATGAAGACCATGGCTGCCATTATGGGCACTCTACTGGACTTATTAATGAAGACCATGGCTGCCATTATGGGTAGAGTTGAGCGGACACCTGGATGTTCGGGTTCGGCAGGTTCGGCCGAACTTAAAAAAAAAGTTCGAGTTCGGGACCCGAACTTGACCCCGAACCCGAACCCCATTGAAGTCAATGGGGACCCGAACTTTTGGCCACTAAAATGGCTCTAAAATAGTCCTGGAAAGGGCTAGAGGGCTGCAAAAGGCATCAACATGTGCTTAAGAGCATGGGAATTGTTATGCAAACAAATGTGGATAGGGAAATGACTTAAAATAACATAAAATACAGAAAAATGAAAAATAAAAATCTGGATCTAGGAGTAGGAGGTTGAGGAGGTGGTGGATGGGTGGATGCAGAGGCGGCTCTAGACTTTGTGAGGCCTTAGGCGAAACTCGAACATGAGGCCCCCACAAAGATTGTTGGGATGCTCGTGATCTCCTGTACGGCGCCCCGCCTCAATCCTCAAGAAATAAGCTGTGTCAACCACCGCACGGAGCGGTGGTGTGGTCAACACTCCCTCCTCCATGTATCTCTATGGAGGACTCGGAGATACACAAGTGTTGTTTCTGCGGCTCTCCCATAGATACATGGAGAGGGAGTGTTGACCACCGCTTTGGGCACAAGGAGATCCGGAGTACCATACAGGAGATCGTGGGGGATCCCAACGGCCAGACCCCCCTGATCAGACACTTGTCTTCTATGCTTTGGATAGGGGATTTATTTTCCTATCCCGGAGTACCCCTTTAATATGCAGTGACATCACAGTAAAGGGTTAATATGCACAGTGACAACACAGTACAGGGCTTATATTCACAGTGCATATTAACACTTTGCATTAACCCTGGCCCAGTTCTCTAAATCGACCCTCCCCCCACACACCGCATTGTGCTGTACTTGCTATACAGCAGCACATACCGGTCACATCCAGGGCCTCCAGGTGCGTCTCCTCCGGTGTAGATCTTCTCTGTCATCATCTTCTCCATTCGGTCCCGGACACTTCTCTCAGCCGCCTCGTCTCTGCAGAGTGTGACACACGGACATCTTAGCTTCCTCACATTTCTATCATCATCCCCCAACCTGGAGCCCCCACAGTGTTATCCTGCTGCTCGCTGTGCCCCCAAATACTATCCTGAAGAAATATTAGTGCCCCCCATAGTAATAGTACTCCTCATAGTCCCACCAATAGTAATTCCCTTCTAGAATGCTCTCATTAGTAATACTGTCCCCCACATTGCCCCATTAAGTAAATTGCCCCCCACACTGCCCATATTAAGTGATTTGCCCCCCACACAGCCCCCATTAAGTGATTTGCCCCCCACACAGCCCCCATTAAGTAATTTGTCACCCCACACTGCCCCCATTAAGTAATTTGTCCCCCCACACTGCCCCCATTAAGTAATTTGTCCCCCCACACTGCCCCCATTAAGTAATTTGTCCCCCCACACTGCCTCACAAATTTGCCCACACACTACTTCATATTATGAAATTTCCCCCCCCCACTTTGTACTTGTCCGCTGATCTGCTAGGCTGCTGCGCGGGCATGAGTTCAACTTCAGTCACTTGACAGCGCAACCCCATCCTGTGGCGCGTAATCCTGCGAGACCTGTGACCTCCCGCCGGTCTCGCGAGATTACGCACGTAACGCACCGCACGACTGGGTCGCCTTGTCAAGTGACTGAATTCATGACCGCGCAGCGCAGCAGCCTAGCATTAGCCATTAGTGGACAGACAAGTACAAGGGGCGTGGGGAATAGCATTCGGGGCCTGGAATGTTTTGACCTAAGGACGCTCCCACCCGACACTGCCGCAAGTACTTGTGGCGGTGTCGGGTGGGAGCCAGAGCGAGGCCCCCACCACCGCGAGGCCTTAGGCGGTGGCCTAAGTGGCCTAATGGAAGAGCCGCCTCTGGGTGGATGTGGCGGTGTAGGTTGACGCGGTGGTGTAGGTGGAAGCGGCGGTGAAGGAGGAATAGGTAGCCAACACTGATTTGTGTTATTTTTTATTTTTAAATTGGGGTATCCCCCAAAATATTGGGACATATAACAAAATAAAACAAAGAATAAGTGCACTTGAGTACAAGAATGGATGGTTGAGGCTGGTATAAATGTCTATTCTGCACAAGGTACGGACAAGTCCTGTGGGATCCATGCCTGGTTCATTTTAATAAATGTAAGCTTGTCCACATTGGCTGCGGCCTGTGATAATGCTCTCTGCCGTGCTAAACACACGTTCACACTATACACTGGCTGCAGGGCAGGTCAGCACCTCCAAGGCTGACAAAGCTTTTCCACATTTGGCCATGCTAACCCTGCCTTCTCAGGTGCTGGCGGTGCCCCAGCTGCATTGGCGACCTCTTCCTCCTCCTCTGCCTTCGCCTTGTGCTTCCACTGTGCCCCCGCTGTCAGGTGGGAATGCTATCATCAGCAGCGTGCGCTTGTAGTCGCGCATCTTCCGATCAGTAACAGATGTTTTCACTAAATTTAGTTCCCTGTCAGCAATGCAGAGCAGGGGCTCATTCACGGCAAAAGGGGGTTCATGTCACCCAGCAATAGAACAGAGGATTTTGAGAGATTTTGGACCATGTCCACCAGGCACAGCAGGGGTTCATTCACGGCAAAAGGGGGTTCATTCACGGCAAAAGGGGGTTCATGTCACCCAGCAATAGAACAGAGGATTTTGAGAGAACAATGCCCATGTCACCCAGGCACAGCAGGGGTTCATTCACGGCAAAAGGGGGTTCATGTCACCCAGCAATAGAACAGAGGATTTTGAGAGATTTAGGCCCCTGTCACCCAGGCACAGCAGGGGTTCATTCATGGCAAAAGGCGGTTCATGTCACCCAGCAATAGAACAGAAGATTTTGAGAGATTTAGGCCCCTGTCACCCAGGCACAGCAGGGGTTCATTCATGGCAAAAGGGGATTCATGTCACCCAGCAATAGAACAGAAGATTATGAGAGATTTAGGTCCCTTTCACACGAGCGAGTTTTCGCGTGAGTGCAATGCGTGACGTGAACGCATAGCACCCGCACTGAATCCTGACCCATTCATTTCAATGGGTCTGTGTACATGAGCGTTGTTTTTCACGCATCAGTTCTGCGTTGCGTGAAAATCGCAGCATGTTCTATATTCTGCGTTTTTCACGCAGCCCTGGCCCCATAGAAGTGAATGGGGCTGCGTGAAAAACGCATTGCATCCGCAAGCAAGTGCGGGTGCGATGCGTTTTTCACTGATGGTTGCTAAGAGATGTTGTTTGTAAACATTCAGTTTTTTATCACGCGCAAGAAAAACGCATCAAAACGGATTGCACCCGCGCGGAAAAAACTGAACAACTAAACGCAACCGCAGACAAAACTGACTGAACTTGCTTGCAAAATAGTGCGAGTTTCACTGAACGCACTCTGAACGCATCCGGCCCCAATCCGCAACGCCTGTGTGAGACCAGCCTTAGGCTGGTTTTACACGGGCGTTGCGGGAAAATGTGCGGGTGCGTTGCGGGAACACCCGCGATTTTTCCGCACGAGTGCAAAACATTGTAATGCGTTTTGCATGCGCGTGAGAAAAATCGCGCATGTTTGGTACCCAAAGCCGAACTTCTTCACAGAAGTTCGGGCTTGGGATCGGTGTTCTGTAGATTGTATTATTTTCCCTTATAACATGGTTATAAGGGAGAATAATAGCATTCTGAATACAGAATGCATAGTAAAACAGCGCTGGAGGGGTTAAAAAAAATAAAAAATAATTTAACTCACCTTAGTCCACTTGATCACGTAGCCGGCATCTTCTTCTGTCTCCTTTGTTGAACAGAACCTGTGGTGAGCATTAAATACAGGAACAGGACCTTTGATGACGTCACTCCGGTCATCACATGATCCATCACCATGGTAAAAGATCATGTGACGTACCATGTGATGACCGGAGTGACATCATCAAAGGTCCTGTTCCTGTAATTAATGCTCACCACAGGTCCTATTCAACAAAGGAGACAGAAGGAGATGCCGGCTACGCGATCAAGTGGACTAAGGTGAGTTACATTTTTTTTTTTTTTTTTTAACCCCTCCAGCGCTGTTTTACTATGCATTCTGTATTCAGAATGCTATTATTTTCCCTTATAACCATGTTATAAGGGAAAATAATAATAATCGGGTCTCCATCCCGATCGTCTCCTACCAACTATGCGTGAAAATCGCACCGCATCCGCACTTGCTTGCGGATGCTTGCGATTTTCATGCAACCCCATTCACTTCTATGGGGCCTGCGTTGCGTGAAAAACGCAGAATATAGAGCATGCGGCGATTTTCACGCAACGCATAAGTGATGCGTGAAAATCCCCGCTCATGTGAACAGCCCCATAGAAATGAATGGGTCGGTATTCAGTGCGGGTGCAATGCGTTCAACTCACGCATCGCATCCGCGCGGAATACTCGCCCGTGTAAAAGGGGCCTTAGGCCCATGTCAACCAGGCACAGCAGGGGTTCATTCACGGCAAAAGGGGGTTCATGTCACCCAGCAATAGAACAGAGGATTTTGAGAGATTTTGGCCCATGTCACCCAGGCACAGCAGGGGTTCATTCACGGCAAAAGGGGGTTCATGTCACCCAGCAATAGAACAGAGGATTTTGAGAGATTTAGGCCCCTGTCACCCAGGCACAGCAGGGGTTCATTCACGGCAAAAGGGGGTTCATGTCACCCAGCAATAGAACAGAGGATTTTGAGAGATTTAGGCCCCTGTCACCCAGGCACAGCAGGGGTTTGTATACGCCAAAAATGGTAAAATGTCACCCGACAATTGAAAATAAGAATTTTTTCAATTTAGGGCACTAAAATTGGCACTTTTTTGCATTAAAATGGCTCTAAAATAGTCCTTGAAAAGGCTAGAGGGATGTAAAAGGCAGTATAATGTGCTTAAGAGCATGGCAACTACTCTGCAAACAAATGTGGATAGGGAAGTAACTTAACATAAAATAACTAAAAATTACAAATTATTAACCTGCAACTCAGAGAAGGAGGTGGATATGGAGTCGGAGGTTGAGGAGGTGGTGAATGTGGTGTTGTAGGTGGAGGCAGCAATGGAGGAGGTAGCCAACAATGTTTTTTATTAATTTTGTATTGGGGTAGGTAGCCCCCAAAGAATCATTGCACTTGACTTGAGTACAAGAATGTATGTTTGATGGTGGTATAAATGTCTATTCTGCACAAGGTACAGACAAGTCTTGTGGGATCCAAGCCTGGTTCATTTTAATGAACGTGAGCTTGTCCACGTTGGCTGTGGACAGGCGGCTGCGTCTGTCTGTAATGACGCCTCCTGCCGTGCTAAATACACGTTCAGAGAGTACACTGGCTCCAAGGCATACAGGGCAAGCTCTGGCCATGTGGACAATTTGGAGACCCAGAAGTTGAATGGGGCAGAACCATTAGTCAGTACGTGTAGTTGTGTGCACAGGTACTGTTCCACCATGTTGTTCAAATGCTGCCTCCTGCTAACACTCTCCATATCAGCAGTTGGGGCCGGTTGTTGCGGCGAGGTGACAAAGCTTTTCCACATGTCGGCCATGCTAACCCTGCCTTCTGACGTCCTGGCGCTGACACATCTGCGTTGGTGACCTCTTCCTCCTCGCCTGCCTTCGCCTTGTGCTTCCACTTGTCCCCTGGCGTCAGTCGGGAATCCTCTCAGGAGCGCGTCTACCAGCGTGCGCCTGTAGTCGCGCATCTTCCGATCACGCTCCAGTGAGGGAATTAAGGACGGCACATTGTCTTTGTAACAGGGATCCAGCAGGGTGGCCATCCAGTAATCAGCACACGTTAAAATGTGGGCAACTCTGCAGTCGTTGCGCAGGCACTGCAGCATGTAGTCGCTCATGTGTGCCAGGCTGCCCAGAGGTAAGGACAAGCTGTCCTCTGTAGGAGGCGTATCGTCTGCTTCCTCCGTATCCCCCCAGCCACGCACCAGTGATGGGCTCGAGCTGCGTTGGGTGCCACCCCGCTGTGAATGTGCTTCATCCCCATCCTCCTCCTCCTCCTCATCCTCCTCGTCCTCCAGTAGTGGGCCCTGGCTGGCCAAATTTGCACCTGGCCTCTGCTGTTGCAAAAAACCTCCCTCTGAGCCACTTCTAAAATACTGGCCTGAAAGTGTTAGAGATGACCACTCTTCCTCCTCCTCATCCTGGGCCACATCCTCTTCCATCATCGCCCTAAGTTTTTTCTCAAGGAGACATAGAAGTGGTATTGTAACGCTGATAACGGCGTCATCGCCACTGGCCATGTTGGTGGAGTATTCGAAACAGCGCAGCAGGGCACACAGGTCTCGCATGGAGGCCCAGTCATTGGTGGTGAAGTGGTGCTGTTCCGCAGGGCGACTCACCCGTGCGTGCTGCAGCTGAAACTCCACTATGGTCTGCTGCTGCTCGCACAGTCTGTCCAGCATGTGCAAGGTAGAGTTCCACCTGGTGGGCACGTTGCATATGAGGCGGTGAGCGGGAAGGCTGAAGTTACGCTGTAGAGCCGACAGCTGAGCGGCGGCAGGATGTGAACGCCGGAAACGCGCACAGACGGCCCGCACTTTACGCAGCAGCTCTAACATGTCGGGGTAGTTGTGAATGAATTTCTGCACCACTAAACTCAGCACATGCGCCAGGCAAGGGATGTGCGTCCAACCGGCTAGTCCCAGAGCTGCAACGAGATTTTGCCCATTATCGCACACCACCAGGCCGGGCTTGAGGCTCACTGGCAGCAACCACTCGTCGGTCTGTTGTTCTATACCCCGCCACAACTCCTGCACATCAGTTTCAGAATGGCCTGCTGACGTTTACCCCTGGCTGTGCTGAAGTTGGTGGTGAAGGTCTGTCGCTGACCGGATGAGGAGATGGTAGAAGAGGAGGAGGAAGCCGAGTAGGAAGAGGAGGCAACAGGAGGCAAAGAATTATGCCCTGCGATCCTTGGCGGCGGAAGGACGTGCGCCAAACAGCTCTCCGCCTGGGGCCCAGCCATCACTACATTTACCTAGTGTGCAGTTAGGGAGATATAGCGCCCCTGGCCGTGCTTACTGGTCCACGTATCTCTGGTTAGGTGGACCTTGCCACAGATGGCGTTGCGCAGTGCACACTTGATTTCATCCGATACTTGGTTGTGCAGGGAGGGCGTGGCTCTCCTGGAGAAGTAGTGGCGGCTGGGAACGACGTACTGTGGGACAGCAAGCGACATGAGCTGTTTGAAGCTGTCCGTCTCCACCAGCCTGAATGACAGCATTTCAAAGGCCAGTAGTTTAGAAATGCTGGCATTCAGGGCCAGGGATCGAGGGTGGCTAGGTGGGAATTTACGCTTTCTCTCAAAGGTTTGTGAGATGGAGAGCTGAACGCTTCCGTGTGACATGGTGGAGATGCTTGGTGACGGAGGTGGTGGTGTTGGTGGCACATCCTCTGTTTGCTGGGCGGCAGGTGCCAACGTTCCTCCAGAGGCGGAGGAAGAGGCCGAGGCACCAGCAGAAGAGGGGGCAGGAGGGGCCTGAGCCTTTTCTTGGTTTTGAAGGTGCTTACTCCACTGCAGCCCGTGTCTCGCATGTAGATGCCTGGTCATGCAGGTTGTGCTAAGGTTCAGAACGTTAATGCCTCGCTTCAGGCTCTGATGGCACAGCATGCAAATCACTTGGGTCTTGTCGTCAGCACATTGTGTGAAGAAGTGCCATGCCAGGGAACTCCTTGAAGCGGCCTTTGGTGTGCTCGGTCCCTGTTGACGGTGGCCAGTAGCAGGTGGACTGTTTTAGCGACGGCTGCTCTGCTTTTGCACCCTACTCCCGCTTTTTCTACGCTGTTGGCTCGGTCTCACTACTGCCTCTTCCTCCGAACTCTGAAAGTCAGTGGCACGACCTTCATTCCATGTAAGGGTACAGGACCTCATCGTCCCCTGCAAACTCTATATGACAGCAATATTTGTGGCCTAAATCAGTCACCTATGCACGTGTGATCACAGATGTGCAGTATATGAAAAAAAGGTTTTTTTTCACCACAGTATCCTAAAAGCCTTATTTGTGGCCTAAATGGGACAGTCACCTGTGCACGTGTAATCACAGATGTGCAGTATCAGAGGGATTTTTCACCACAGTATCCTAAAAGCCTTATTTGTGGCCTAAATGTGACAGTCACTTATGCACGTCTAATCCTAGATGTGCGCTATATGAAAAAAAAGTTTTTTTAAGCACAGTAAGCAAAACGCTGTATTTCTGGACTTGCAGACATGCAGATATCCTGTGCTGGTGCACTATCGTTGCATAAAATGGCTGCCGATTATGTATTGATATTGACAAACTGAAGTAAAAAAAAGTTTTTTCAGTAGTAGTTGGCTCAGTGCAGGCTTAAAAAAATTGTGCACTGCACCCACAAAACACATTTGCTGTAGATCGCTGAGTAAAGAAGCAGTTCTTCATAAGATTTCTCCCTGATCTCTCCCTCACAGCAGCTGCAGCCTATCCCTACACTAATCCGAGCAGAGTGACGGGCGGCGCTACGTGACTCCAGCTTAAATAGAGGCTGGGTCACATGCTGCAGTTGGCCAATCACAGCCATGCCAATAGTAGGCATGGCTGTGATGGCCTTTTGGGGCAAGTAGTATGACGCTTGTTGATTTGCTGCTGTGCAGCCTTTCAAACAGCACCACGAAAGCGCCGAACACTGAACCCGAACTTTTACGTAAATGTTCGGGTTCGGGTCCGGGTGCCGAAAAACCTAAAGTTCGGTACGAACCCGAACTTTAAAGTTCGGGTTCGCTCAACTCTAATTAAGGGCACTCTACTGGACTTATTAATGAAGACCATGGCTGCCATTATGGGGAGAGGCTTACATTAGTAGAGTCCATTAGTAGGGTATTAGAGCATTTTATAAATCCTATAAAGTACATCGCAATGTCAAGAAGTCCCATACAGAATGAATAGAGGGATGACACAAATTCTTGACCACTACTCCATTTACTTGGCAGAATCAAGACCTCCATTCTCAGGATCAGTGGAGGTTCCAGCAGTCGGACACCCACAGCTCAGGGCTTATTTATCCCCTATCCTAAGATTTAATAGGCTTGTTCAGCTTATTTTGAAATCTCCCAAACACTGTAAATGTGATCCAAGAACATATAGTCACTACTTGATCCTCTGCTGTTTCCATTGCTGCCGCTCCTGTTCTGACAACTGGTTTCTGCTTTCAGGCTGCAGTAGTAACATAGCTGTATACAGTTTGATCTCAGCTGCATCCTGTAAACAAAGACCGGAGGTGGGCACTGGAGCAGAAGAGCTGGAAATGGTGGGGGATTAAAGGGCTTCTGTCACTCCACTAAACTCATTATTGTTTTTTGTCTCCTTAAAATCCTTATGCTGCGATTTCTCAATATATAGGGCTATTACTCAGTTTGGTTCAGTAGTTATATAAAAAAACTGACTTTTATAATATGCAAATTACCTCTCTAGCAGCAGGTAGGGCGGCTACCTGCGTTTTAAATCTCGCGCCGGTCTTCAGTTGGCGCAGGCGCACTGAGTGGAGGACGCTCGCTCGGCCGCTCCATCCTCAGTGCGCCTGCGCCGGGTGTACATGTGACGTCATTGGTGCAGGCGCACTGAGGATGGAGCGGCCGAGCGCGCGTCCTCCACTGAGTGCGCCTGCACCAACTGAAGACCGGCGCGAGATTTAAAACGCAGACAGGGCCAGTCAGAGAACAAGCGCGTCCGCTGGCCCTGTCAATCAACATGAGGAGGGTGCGTCATTATGAATGGAGGATGCGGCTGCTAACAGCAGGTAGCCGCCCTAACTGCTGCTAGAGAGGTAATTTGCATATTATAAAAGTCAGTTTTTTTATATAACTACTGAACCAAACTGAGTAATAGCCCTATATATTGAGAAATCGCAGCATAAGGATTTTAAGGAGACAAAAAATAATAATGAGTTTAGTGTTGTGACAGAAGCCCTTTAAGGCTACTTTCACACTTGCGGCAAAGAGATCCGGGAAGCAGTTCCGTCGCCGGAACTGCCTGCCGGATCAGGCAAAATGTATGCTAACTGATGGCATTAGTAAGACTGATCAGGATCCTGATCAGTCTTAAAAATGCCTGATCAGTCGAAAAAATGCATTGAAATGCCGGATCCATCTTTCCGGTGGCATCCGGCAAAAACGGATCCGGCATTTATTTTTTTAACTTTTTTTCAGTCTGCGCATGCGCATACCGGAAGGACGGATCCGGCATTCCGGTATTCTCAATGCCGGATCCGGCACTAATACATTCCTATGGGAAAAAATGCCTGATCCGGCATTCAGGCAAGTCTTCAGTTTTTTTTAGCCGGAGATAAAACCGTAGCATGCTACGGTTTTCTCTTTTGCCTGATCAGTCAAAACGACTGAACTGAAGACATCCTGATGCAAACTGAACGGATTACTCTCCATTCAGAATGCATGGGGACATGCCTGATCAGTTCTTTTCCGGTATTGAGCCCCTGTGACGGAACTCTATGCCGGAAAAGAACAACGCAAGTGTGAAAGTACCCTTAGTGATTAGTATATGTTCTTTTGTTATTGTATCACATTGAGGGGCTTTGGGAAAACCCTTCAATCATGCCCTTTCATTTTAAGAGATCCACATAAGTGACACAGTCCCTTTAACTCATCTGTGCACTAAGCAACAGTGATGAGCGGCAGGGGCAATATTCAAATTCGCGATATTTTACGAATATTTGGGCAAATATTCAACATATATTCGCGAATTCAAGAATTCGTGATCTCCAGTCATTATTTTCTTGATTGCGAAAATCAGCAATTGTAAAATTCGCAATAAAAATTTGCGATATGAAAATTCGCGATCAACACTACTCCTAAAGTCAAAGATATTGCAGCCTTCTCATTGGCCAACAAGCAAGAAGCAGTACTCTAGAATATTCGCAATTACGAAGATATAGCACTATATTCTAGATATTTGCGAATTCTCGAAGTGCCAAAATTCGCGATAAAAATTTGTGATTAGAATATTTGCGATCAACACTACTAAGCAGCCAGTATTGTACATTTACAGCATGTACGCAGAACAAGAAGAGACTAATTATGAATTATTTACCTTTGTCTGTATTACACTGAGACACTTGCTGTATTGATTGTAGCTGATTACAAGCCTCATGCCGGCTTTGCTGCTGTGGACCCCCAGATCAGTAATTAGTGAGGGGTGATTATTAGTATGATGCTGTAGGCTCACGGTCCACGGATGGGGTGATGCAGCCAGAGCAGCTCAGTATCTGAAGCCTCTAGCGAGCACATCAATATGAGGCACACAACAGATGTATAGAGCTAAAATCTATACCTGTGATCTGCCTAAGTGAATACATTTGCTGTTTTGTTCTGCAACTCAATGAGCCTAGCAATAAAAAATACATACACTCTAAAATATTTACTGTGTATGTAGTGCCCTGGAGCAGGGATACTTTGAAGTCTGGACATTCATGGACATTTGCCCCTGTTTCCCTTATGCAAAGTCATCAACTCCTTACTTTATTTCACTTTAAGGCCTCTTTCACACGACAGTATGTCTTTTTCAGTGTTTTGCGGTCCGTTTTAAACGGATCCGTTGTTCCGTTTCTTGTTTCCGTTGTGTTTCCGTTTCCGTTCCGTTTTTCCGTTCCGTTTTTCCGTATGGCATATACAGTGTACAGTAATTTCATAGAAAAAATTGGGCTGGGCATAACATTTTCAATAGATGGTTCCGCAAAAAACGGAACGGATACGGAAGACATACGGATGCATTTCCGTATGCATTCCGTTTTTTTGCGGACCCATAGACTTTAATGGAGCAACGGAACGTGATTTGCGGCCAAATATAGGACATGTTCTATCTTTAAACGGAACGGAAAAACGGAAATACGGAAACGGAATGCATACGGAACACATTCCGTTTTTTTTTTGCGGAACCATTGAAATGAATGGTTCCGTATACGGACCGCAAAAAACGACCCGCAAAACGGAAAAAAAAAAACGGCCTAAAGAGGCAACTTGCACTGTCTTATACTGTTTAATACTGTTTAACTGCATTTTATGTGTATGTTGTGATATACTGTATATCCTGTTCATTTACACTGTGTTTGCACAATGCTGTAAAAAGGCTTAATGAGAGACTTTTGGAACTTTCTACCTAAGGGTCCATTCACACGTCCGTAATTTGGGTCCGCATTCGTTCTGCAATTTGCGGACCCATTCACTTTCAATGGGGCTGGAACGGATGCAAATCCACATTTCCTGGATCCGCATCCGTTTTTTCGGGATCCACATCCGTTTTTTCGGGATCCGTTTTTCGGGATCCGCAATTTCGTTCCTGGAAAAAATAGAACATGTCCTATTCTTGTCCACAATTGCGGACCAGAAAAGGCATTCTCTATTATAGTGTCTGTGATGTGCGGATCCGCAAATTGCGGATCGCACATTGCAGGTGTCCGTGTTTTGCGGATCCGCAATTTGCGGATCCGCAAAACACTTACGGACGTGTGAATGGACCCTAATAATGAGAAGCTGGTAATTTCCCACAGCTACCATAAGGTTTAAAGAAGAACATGCTTTGGAGGAAAAAAGCCAGATTATTTTTTTTACCACCAAAACCAGACAGACTGACCTTTTAATCAGTGATGGCCAGTTCGCAGTGTTAGTCGGCGAACACTGCGAACTGGCCATCACTGCTTTTAATATCTGGTTTAGGCTACTTTCACACTAGCGTTTTTTCTGGATCCGGCAGGATAATACAACCATCTGTATCCGTTATGAACAGATCCGGATCCGGTTGTATTATGTTTAACATACCCAAGACGGAACCGTCATGAACTCCATTGAAAGTCAATGAGGGAAGGATCCATTTTCTATTGTGTCAGATTGTGTCAGAGAAAACGGATTCGTCCCCATTGACTTGCATTGTGGGTCATGACAGATCCATCTTGCTCCGCATCCCAGGACGGAAAACGAACCGCAGCATGCTGTGGTTTGCTCTCCGGTATGAGAACGGAACGGAATGCATTTTGGAGTATTCCGTTCTGTTTAAGTACGTTTTGTCCCCATTCACAATATTATCAGTAGTGTGAAAGTACACCTTATGACACCAGGAGGTCTGCTATGCAATTATCAGAAGTTTGCCCACTAATATCAGATGGGCATTTATCTAATGAAACCTGCAAGAATTTATCAACTATCCTGAGTCCCCTGATGAACCAGTCTTTACAACGTCTGGGGAAACGCGTCGGGACAAACTGCTAAAGAAGGGACGAACATCATCAATCCTTACAGGCAGGGTAACATTAGGCGACAGCGAGGGCTTAGCCACCAAGAGGTTGCTCCGCCTGTAGGCAGGGGTACATTGAGGGATTTATTAGGGATATTGTTCCCTTCCCCTTATCCACCACCTCTCTCTTACCGTTTGGCCAGGTCCACAGTCATCTAACTGTAAGTTGCCGGAAATTTTTCTATATATCGGACTGCATTATCCTGATACGTCCAAAGTAAGGCCTTGTCTATTTATTTGATGTAGCCTAACATACATATTAAGATGGGGTATTATTTTAACTAATGATAGTAAAAGTTATGTTTTAGATGAAAAGTCATTTTTCTCTGTGATTTATATATTGATACTTTTCGTAACCCTATAAATACCACTGTGATTTGTAGTGTGAAAGTAGCCTTAGCTATGTTATAATGTCTGAAAACCTGTTTCTGTCTGGAAAAACTGCTGTGTCATTGCCATTAAGTATCACTGAAGCTCTAATGCAAGTCTTTGAGAGATGGGAGTTGCAACATTGTATTTGTTTGTACTGAGTTTCTCCACTCCACCCCTCCTACTAGAAGGTTCAAGCCTAGCCAGAAATGGTATATAAAGAGAGCAGTCAGAGCCCCTAATGTTCTGCAGTTAGGGAACAGTGCTTAGAAGAGGAGACTCTAAGACAGGGACGCCACAGACTCTGGATCACCAGCCTTTGGCCAGGGTACCATCCTTCTGAGAGAGAGGGATAGCTAGCTCAGGCCTTTCCTCAGCATCAAACCCTTCTTCTGCCTTGTTGTATTGTCTTGCATCTGAATTCCTCCAGTAAAGACACACACTGGTTTACTGCAGACCCTGACTTTCTGGACTTATTGGGGTGCACCACGCCTTACGATCCTTTCCAGAGAGCAGCAACACATGGAGACACCTTGACGGTGTTTGGGGGACCCAGCATAGCATTGGGGCCAACCCAAACCTGGCCATTGCATGTACAGAAAAATTCCTTTAATCTGGCATCAAATGCTCCAGATTATCAAATGCTCATAGAAATGTTTATAACATGTAAAATTAAGAGAGTTATCCCATGAAAAGAATTACTATGCACTGAATAGGGCAATTCAAATCAAGTATTACAACATACACATGCAATAAAATGTTGTAAGGTTTACAGTACTGTATGTTATATTTTGCTCTCTGGTAGCCTTCTGGTCCATTTTTTCCTGTGTTCAGTGGTGAACTAATATGCTTAGCAGCTTCCACACTCCCTTCCTCCTTTCAGTGTCGGTGTAGTGATCTCATAGTGAAGTGACCAAGACACCTTTAGTGTCAATCATACCTTCTTCTAAAGGGGACATATAGCTCTAGGAACATTACATACATATGTATCTCTGGGGCTGTATGTGAAGGACTATTTTCTATATAGGAGAGGAAAGGCATCCTGGGAGATGCAGGTGTTTGATAAGCTGCTGCCTGCCCACAGAAAAGAAAGAAAGTTCTCCACGTTAGTTTGACATTTGTGGGATAAACCTACAAATTTGGGGTCAGAACATCAAACTGTACAGGGAAATTCCTTTCATTAGGCATTAAATGGCCCTGACAGATACCAGATTATCAAATATTCCAGATTATCAGACACATAAAAATTTTTATAAAATGTATTATTTTGAAGAAAAATCCTCTAATCTGTCACAAGTGGGATTTTAGAGAAGACAGATTATTAAATGCTTGGGGTTATAAAAATGTTTATATAGTAGAATGTACAAGTTACTGAAGGTTACAGACAACCTGCACAGAAAACTTCTTTTAATATGGCATTAGATGGGCCTGACAGATGAGAAACTATGAAATGTTCCAGATTATCAGACTCTTGCTAAAATGGGTGTAAAATTTACATTTTTATATACAGTACAGACCAAAAGTTTGGACTCACCTTCTCATTCAAAGAGTTTTCTTTATTTTCATGACTATGAAAATTGTAGATTCACACTGAAGGCATCAAAACTATGAATTAACACATGTGGAATTATATACATAACAAACAAGTGTGAAACAACTGAAAATATGTCATATTCTAGGTTCTTCAAAGTAGCCACCTTTTGCTTTGATTACTGCTTTGCACACTCTTGGCATTCTCTTGATGAGCTTCAAGAGGTAGTCCCCTGAAATGGTTTTCACTTCACAGGTGTGCCCTGTCAGGTTTAATAAGTGGGATTTCTTGCCTTATAAATGGGGTTGGGACCATCAGTGGCGTTGAGGAGAAGTCAGGTGGATACACAGCTGATAGTCCTACTGAATAGACTGTTAGAATTTGTATTATGGCAAGAAAAAAGCAGCTAAGTAAAGAAAAACGAGTGGCCATCATTACTTTAAGAAATGAAGGTCAGTCAGTCAGCCGAAAAATTGGGAAAACTTTGAAAGTAAGGGCTATTTGACCATGAAGGAGAGTGATGGGGTGCTGCGCCAGATGACCTGGCCTCCACAGTCACCGGACCTGAACCCAATCGAGATGGTTTGGGGTGAGCTGGACCGCAGAGTGAAGGCAAAAGGGCCAACAAGTGCTAAGCATCTCTGGGAACTCCTTCAAGACTGTTGGAAGACCATTTCAGGGGACTACCTCTTGAAGCTCATCAAGAGAATGCCAAGAGTGTGCAACGCAGTAATCAAAGCAAAAGGTGGCTACTTTGAAGAACCTAGAATATGACATATTTTCAGTTGTTTCACACTTGTTTGTTATGTATATAATTCCACATGTGTGAATTCATAGTTTTGATGCCTTCATAGTCATGAAAATAAAGAAAACTCTTTGAATGAGAAGGTGTGTCCAAACTTTTGGTCTGTACTGTATATATATATATATATATATATATATATACACACATCAAGCCTGTCTGGGATTACATGAAGAGACAGAAGGATTTGAGCAAGCCTGCATACACAGAAGATCTATGCTTAGTTCTCCAAGATGTTTGGAACAAGCTCCTTTCTGAGTTCCTTCCAAAACTGTGTGCAGGTCTACCTAGAAAAATTGATGCTGGTTTAAACGCTGGTCATGCCAAATATTGGTTTGATTTCTCTTTTATTTATTCACGTTGCATTTTATTTGAGAAAAATAAAAACTATTAACACTTCAATTTTTTAAAGCATTCTTAATTTGCAGCATCCCCCCACCCCCGCCTGCATACAACTTTTACACAGTACTATAGATAGATAGCAAAGGTGTACACAAATTTTGTAGGGCCCCATAGCAAAACATTGTATGCACCCCCCTTCCACAGCTAGTTTGCCAGTACACGTGCATCCAACACTCCCAGGCCGCTAGGCATGGTGTTTGTGGCAGGAGGCTGGTATTTTTACTGATGCTGATAATTCCTATTAGTCATGTCCATGCCCTGCTCTATGGAGTCACATACTGTTGCTCTGCTTAGGAGTCTGGTGCTTTTGTTCGATGGAGTTTGGGGTATTTCCAAACATTGCATTCTGAGAATGGTTAGGGAAACCCTTGTAAATGTAACTTTTATTCTACCTCTAACCCAGAACCTGCTGTATGGGAGGCAGAAACTCTAACCAGTAAGCCACAAGGACCATTGTAATTAATAGGAGGATTTTCTCTGTCTGAATATATTAATAGCATTTCTGCCATGCATAATGTACCGGTATCTACAGATATATCTGCATATATGAGTACATTGTATGGTTGATTTTTTTGTTTGGTTTTTTAAAGAGGATAAAAGCAGAAGTATAATTTTTTTAGTAACTGCAAGAAAAAAATAATGACACAAAATAAATTTAAATAGTCACAAACCTGTCCATTATAGAAGGAGAAAATATGTAAATGTATAAATATGGCTCTCATTCCAAACATCATATTTCTCCATGTATTTATACCAGACCAATTGGCATAAATACATTGATAAATCTCCTCCATACAGCTTTTCTTAAAGGGAGTCTGTCACCAGCATTTCACTTTTTTAACCCTTCCCAGAGCTCCCTAGCATGCTTACAGTTAATAAAAACGTTACCTCTGGCATCAATCCTGGACTTATAGAACCCTCAAAAACCATCTTTATAAGATATGCAAATGAGGGCTCGCAAGTGCCCAGGGCGGCGTTACTCTCTTAGGTGCCCTGCTTGCTCAGCCTTCTCATTGCGTCCCCCCGCCCCTTCCTACCCTCTGCCAGCCCATCCTTTCCCTCTGACCGCCTTTGTACTAACTTGTTATTCTGCCGATATCCCGCGCCTGCGCACTCATTCCTTTGGCCAGCGCCTGCGCACTGCGATGCCCATTCCTTGTACGGCATCACAGTAACTATTGCGCATGCGCCGGCTAACGACGCCGATGGACCGCCTCCTTTGTTGTGTTTTCGCGTCGTTAGCCGGCGCATGCGCAATAGTTACTGTGATGCCGTACAAGGAATGGGCATCGCAGTGCGCATGCGCCGGCCAAAGGAATGAGTGCGCCGGCGCGGGATATCAGCAGAATAACAAGTTAGTACAAAGGTGGTCAGAGGGAAAGGATGGGCGGGCGGAGGGTAGGAAGGGGCGGGGGGACGCAATGAGAAGGCTGAGCTAGCAGGGCACCTAAGAGAGTAACGCCGCCCTGGGCACTTGCGAGCCCCTATTTGCATATCTTTTAAAGATCGTTTTTGAGGGTTCTATAAGTCCAGGATTGATGCCAGAGGTAACGTTTTTATTAACTGTAAGCATGCTAGGGAGCTCTGGGAAGGGTTAAAAAAGTGAAATGCTGGTGACAGACTCCCTTCAATTTCACATAATACATAAAAAACTGTCTGCCTGCAGCCACCTCTAGGGGGAGCTCAGTACTAAGGAATTTACACAGTATAATAATCTCTTTGCACGGAGCTCCTCCTAGGGCAGCTGCATGAAAATTCTGTGATTTTATGTGAGGAAGAGATGATGTTCAGCTCGCCCCGTAGCAGTGGAGTGCCCTGTCTACATTATACTGTAGATAGACAGATAGATAGATAGATCGATAGATAGATAGATAGATAATAGATAGATAGATAGATAGATAGATAGATAGATAGATAGATAATAGATAGATAGATAGATAGATAGATAGATAGATAATAGATAGATAGATAGATGGATAGATATGAGATAGATAGATAATAGATAGATAGATAGATAGATAATAGATAGATAGATAGATAGATAGATAGATAGATAGATAGGAGATAGATAGATAATATATAGATAGATAGATAGATAGATAGATAGATAGATAGATAGATAATAGATAGATAGATAGATAGATAGATAGATAGATAGATAGATAGATAAGAGATAGATACATAGATAGATAATAGATAGATAGATAGATAGATAGATAGATAGATAATAGATAGATAGATAGATGATAGATAGATAGATAGATAGATAGATAGGAGATAGATAGATAATATATAGATAGATAGATAGATAGATAGATAATAGATAGATAGATAGATAGATAGATAGATAGATAGATAGATATGAGATAGAGAGATAGATAGATAGATAGATAGATAGATAGATAGATAGATAATAGATAGATGATAGATAGATAGATAGATAGATAGATAGATAATAGATAGATAGATAGATAGATAGATAGATAGGAGATAGATAGATAATATATAGATAGATAGATAGATAGATAGATAGATAGATAATAGATAGATAGATAGATAGATAGATAAGAGATAGATAGATAGATAGATAATAGATAGATAGATAGATATGAGATAGAGAGATAGATAGATAATAGATAGATAGATAGATAGATAGATAGATAGATAGATAGATAGATAGATAATAGATAGATAGATAGATAGATAGATAATAGATAGATAGATAAATAGATAATGAGATAGATAGATAGATAGATAGATAATAGATAGATAGATAGATAGATAGATAGATAGATAGATATGAGATAGATAGATAGATAATAGATAGATAGATAGATAGATAGATAATAGATAGATAGATAGATAGGAGATAGATAGATAATATATAGATAGATAGATAGATAGATAGATAGATAATAGATAGATAGATAGATAGATAGATAGATAAGAGATAGATAGATAGATAGATAGATAATAGATAGATAGATAGATAGATAGATAGATAGATAGATAGATAATAGATAGATAGATAGATAGATAGATAGGAGATAGATAGATAATATATAGATAGATAGATAGATAGATAGATAATAGATAGATAGATAGATAGATAGATAAGAGATAGATAGATAGATAGATAATAGATAGATAGATAGATAGATAGATAGATAGATAGATATGAGATAGAGAGATAGATAGATAATAGATAGATAGATAGATAGATAGATAATAGATAGATAGATAGATAGATAGATAGATAATAGATAGATAGATAATAGATAGATAGATAGATAGATAGATAGATAGATATGAGATAGATAGATAGATAGATAGATAATAGATAGATAGATAGATAGATAGATAGATAGATAATAGATAGATAGATAGATAGATAGATAGATAGGAGATAGATAGATAATATATAGATAGATAGATAGATAATAGATAGATAGATAGATAGATAGATAATAGATAGATAGATAGATGATAGATAGATAGATAGATAGATAGATAGATAGATATGAGATAGAGAGATAGATAGATAATAGATAGATAGATAGATAGATGATAGATAGATAGATAGATAGATAGATATGAGATAGAGAGATAGATAGATAATAGATAGATAGATAGATAGATAGATGATAGATAGATAGATAGATAGATAATAGATAGATAGATATGAGATAGAGAGATAGATAGATAATAGATAGATAGATAGATAGATGATAGATAGATAGATAGATAGATAGATAATAGATAGATAGATGATAGATAGATAGATAGATAGATAGATAGATAGATAGTTAGATAGATAGATATGAGATAGATAGATAGATAGATAAATAGATAGATAGATAAATAGATAGATAGATGACAGATAGATAGATAAATAGATAGATAGATAGATATGAGATAGATAGATAAATAGATAGATATGAGATAGATACGCTAATAATCAGACATGGTCTTCATTCTGCCTTGTCTTCACATGGAAGGACAGACCCACAGTAGAAGATCCGTTTTCATTGTTTTGGCCTATCAGCACTAAAACAAAATATTAAAAAATACAGTAAATCCCAGCCTGCTGCCCGCAGGGTCTGCATTGTAAATGATGCTTCCTCTACAGAAAACATCGCCATCCTGCTTGAATACACACACTCACACACATACAGGAGTTGCATCCAAACCCCCAGAGCTGTCAGAAGCCGGGTGGACGAAAAAGACAAATCATTTGGTTGCTGTTTGCTGAAGGAGATATAATGCATCAGGGGCCAACACTTCCATACAAACAACACGTCTAAATTTGAACAAGTGATTGCATTATAATAAACAAATCAAAGAGTTTATGTAAAGAAGAAGGATTTCCCTTTAGGGGAAAGCTGCAGTTTAACCTGTTCCTTGAAGGAAAAAAGTGTAACTGGAGGTTTCATACAAACCAGACCTAACTATATGGCAGCATTATTTTTTATAACATCGCTGCATGTCATCATTTCCCAAAAACAAATAGTTTACCCCCATTTCAGCATAGTTTAACACCTTGAGGACCTTGCGATTTTCCAGTTTTGTGTTTTGTTTTTTACTCTTTCCTTCCGGGAGCTATAACTTTTTTATTTTTCTGTTAATATAGCAGTATGAGAGCATGTTTTTTGTGGAATAAGTTGTACATTTTAATGGCACCATTTAATATTGCATACCATGTAGTGGGAAGCAGGAAAAAAAATTCCAAATGGGGTGGAATTGGAAAGAAACGCAACACATTTATATAGTTTATCCTGTACTAAATGCTGAAAAAAAAAAAAACTGTAATATTAAAAATTAAAAATAATTTTTTTTATTTTCATCGCCATATTCTGACCCCCATGACTTTTTTTTTTTATAGTTATGTCTATAGAGCTGTATGTGGGCTTATTTTTTGTGTAGTTTTTATTGATACCGCTGTTATACAGCGTATACTTTAATTTAGAAGTTCCACAGTTTTTTCCAAAGCATAACAAATCCAACAGTGCAGTGTGTTATTAAAAAGGCTGTTTGTTAACACTGTCAACCATGAATTTAGCCATAGCCATATGCACTACCAGAAAAAAAAAAAAAAAACTCCTGGGCAGCTTAATGCAATTCAGTTGAGATTGAAAATGTACAGTATAAACTTGGTCAATGATCAAACAACCAAAGTGGATATTAAACCATACCGTACAATATAAAGTATAACCCCTGCACCATGCTGTACAGTATAATCAATACACCATACTGTACTACATACAGTATAACCCTTGCAGTATGCTATACAGCAGTGATGCACAACCTGCATGTGGCCCCCAGAGCCATGGTTTTGCCGGCCCCCGTCCTGCTGGGAAGAAACACAGCTGATCATGCAATCAGCTGTATTTCTGCCCAGAGAGATATGCTATTTACAATAGGGACATGACCTGGGTAAGGTTTATTGAATAGTTTATTTACAAATGCCTATACAGGCGTTGAACTTATCTTGCCCCAGGAGAAAATTAAAACTTCACTTTTATTGTTGCTGATTAAAATCTAAACTTGTGCTCAGTACCTTTAATTGAACTTAAACTATTGAACCAAAAAACAAAAAAGTTAAAAATACAGTCACCACTCCACTGTAATGTCTGAATATAGTCAATGGGTCAAGAGGGAGGTAAGTGCACTTTCTCTCACCCCCGTCACTGGAATGGCAAATTGCTGCCAGTAGTCAGCTTACAGTGCCACTAACCACCTAATCTAAGTCGTGGGGGCACGGAGCCGTCAACCCACTATGTCCTCAGCACACAAGTATCGCATGTGCTGTCATGCCAATGTATATCCTATTGACAGTGGCCACTGCAAACGGACAAGGTTCAGCTATGATGCCGTGTATGACTGCTAATACATACTAGCACTAATAGGTAGGCCGGCTGAACTAACTTCTAACTGTCTATGGACAGGTAGTGTTGCCCAACTTGATGATTTTCACCTGTTTCTCAATAGTGTCAATAGGGACCTTCAATTTACCCTGGTCCACTCTGAGACTGAATTACAGTTCTTAGATACCACGGTCATTTACAATCAGGGTAAGCTGCATACACGATTATACACCAAGCCCACGGACAAAAATACCCTCCTTTGTTTTAATAGTGGGCATCCTCGTAGTATGCTTAAATGTTTGCCTTTTTCTCAGTTCCTTAGGGTGAAACGCATTGTTTCTGAACCTGAACAGGTTGACCTGGCTTTGGACAACATGTCCAGGAAATTTCAGAATAGGGGGTATCCCACCCAGCTCCTTGATTCTCACATGCAAAGGGTCCGTAGTGTAGATAGGAGTAGCACTTTGGAGAGGAGGGTGTCCGATAGGTCCGTCAATCGGATACCCTTCATCTCCAAATATACGGAGCAAAGTGAGGCTATCAATCGCATTATCAAGCGACATTGGGGGATTCTGGGTGGTTGTCACAGTGAGATCTTAGAATTCAGATCCCCTCCCCTCTTCTCTTTCTGCCGATCCAGAAATCTGCGTGACCAACTTGTCAGAGCAGACATTGGGCCTAGGTCCAAGTCTGTTCAAACCTCCTTAACCACACATGGCAAGGGTAGTTTCCCCTGTTTATGCTGCATTGACTGCAAACATATGGGTAGGGGTTCTACCTTTGTCTATCCCACCACTGGAGTTTCTTACCCAATTCGATTCCACCTTACATGCAATTCAAACTATGTAATTTATGTGTTGATCTGTCCGTGTAAATTATTATATGTGGGTGAAACGTCGACGGATCTCAGAACGCGGTTGAACAATCACCGATTGTCCATACGCAAAAAAAGAAAGGACCTCCCTGTTGCCAAACATTTTACAGAGCTTCAACACTCCGAAAGAGATCTTAAATGTTGGGCTATTGACCACGTTCCCATGCCTAGACGTGGGGGCAACAGGGTGTTGATCCTTAGAAAAAGAGAGCTTTTTTGGATCTATACCCTCAACAGCTTGAGACCCAATGGGCTTAATGCGGATTACAATCCGGGGTTATATGTTTAGAGAAGCGGTTTGCCCTACTATTGTCATGGGTGCGATATGTGTCTACTTTTTAAGGGTACCTAGTGTATTATGAACACTATTAAGCCAGTTTCTCATTTTATTCTTTTTTCTTCACAGACAAGAATGATGCTGCGGGTTGGAGAAGTGAAGCGTACCCGATGTGTTCCGTATTTGCCCACATGTTTCCATGCAGTATTTGTGTTTTTTTTTGCTTTGGTTACACTTTTTTCATACTTTTTTTATACTTGGTGCATTGTGCTGTCTATTGTGTGTCCTATATTGTGTGTGTGTCCACTGGGAACTGTGGGCCTTTTTGTAGCATGCCCACAGCATTTTTGTTGGTTGGTGCATTGCTTCAAATGGCGCATTTGAGAGATGAGTTGAATCATGTATTCTGTCTTCTCTGTCCCCTATGGATACACAATTAGGTAAACGGCATTATTTCCGTTTTGCGCTATTCTGTCCATTATCAGGCTATGCGCACACACAGTGATCATTATCAATCACCTTCTTTTTGTTTGATTTAAGTGTTCCTTCAGTGTCATCTTGCGCATACTCTCACCACTATTTGTGAGGATATTACTTTACATCGCGCCTATGATGCGGTCTATTGTCTGCGCTTCTTTCCATTTGAGGTTTTTACCACTTCCAAGATGGCCGACATAGCTTCTTACTCCTATGCGCATGCTCCGGTTACGTCATGTGAGGAAGTTATATCTTGCTCCTCACGCGACTTGGCGCCTGCGCACTGCATCCACCTGAACGCCGGACGTGGCGGTGTTTGACATGTGTGGCATGGATGGCGACACTGGGTATGTTATCGCTCCTCCTCCCTTTGGCAGCATCGTTTTGTCCTTCCCACTAAATATACACTTGATTATACACTTGATATGTATTAATTAATCAATTTATCTTTATGCACTTTTTTTTGCGATTATGCATTTATATATTACATTTATATTATATTTGATATATCCTATCGATTTATCTTTGCATTTTACACTGCTATATTTAAATTTTTATGTATTACATATGCACTATTTGCACTTTATTGTATTGGGCTGTTAATTGATTACACTGTGATGTCATAGGGGTTGGCCTATATATACCCCCTTTTGTATTGTGTTCATTGCTTGACAAAGGCTCTTGTATGAGCTGAAACGTTGCCATCCACATGGGTGAATAAAACACCACTTACTTTTACCTGGAGTGCTGTCCGTTTTCTCATCTTCCATTGAAGGGGTAAGCTGCTTCATCCCTGAACATAGCACCCTCCTTGTGTTAATCTTCCGGTGCCGCCATTATTTTCCTTTTTTTATATATATATATATATATATATATATATATATATATATAGAAAATGAGGCAGCACAGGGGGTTCAATCAGTAGAAGGGTGCACGGCCCAAAGGATAAGCAGTCCTTGAATACAAAAATATCAAAAATAGGCAGCACTCCAGGGATTAAATGAAAAAACAATCACCTTTTATTCACCCATGTGGGCAGCGCAATGTTTCGGCTCAGCACTAGAGCCTTTCTCAAGCAAAAAATTTAAAAACACAAAAAAAAAATACAAATAAAAGAAAAAAAAGAAGGAAAAAGTGCAAAATTAAAAAAAAAAGACAGTGCCCTCCCCCCTTTAAAAGACCTCTGGGGGGAAAAATTGTGTGGTAAAAATATATAAAAAAAATAATGCCCATAGTTTGGCAGTTGATAAACTGCCTGATGTCATACTTTTTTCCATCTACCGGATTGATAAAATCTTTGGTCTTTATGACATAAGAGCAAAAACTGCACCTACCACATGGAAAACTGCCCACCACATTAGATCTAAGCCATGTGCTCTTAGAGGGAGTGACTCTATAAAAACTGTGAACCAACGAGTCTTTTAGATTTTTACCTCTACGGTAAGTAAATGCTGGGTTTAGAGGTCAACACCTCCCTAAGATCATTGTCAGCTTGTAAAACGTGCCAATGTTTCTATAAAATTTTAAAAATCCTGCGATTCTGTATGTCAAAACTAGCAATGCATCTGATTGTTGAGGGAGTTGTGATATTTTCTCTTTGTTTTGGAGAAGGCCACAGCGATTAGTTGTTCTGGCCCTATAGAAGGTCTTATGTAAAGTCCTTTTTGGGTACCCTCTTTGAAGAAAATGATGGTATAGTGTGTTGCATTCCTGGAGGAACCCAGAATCATCAGAGCAGTTTCCACGGGCCCATATATACTGACCTATTGGTATTCCGCTCCTAAACGGCAGAGGATGATGGTAGCTTTGCCAATGCTGCAAATTATTGGTCGATGTTGGCTTACGATACACTTCTGCTCTGATGCGGCCACCAGAGTCCACGGAGATTTGAAGATCCAAAAATGTTAAAGTGTGTTGATGTATTTCTGAGGTGAATTTGAGGCCTATCTCATTCTGATTAAGACTCTTCACAAAATCATGAAAAAGTGCAGTAGTGCCATCCCATAAAATCAAAACATCATCAATATATCGACCCCAGAAAGAAATGTGCTTTGTGTATTTTTCAAAGTGATCCATGAAAACAATGGAGTTCTCCCACCACCCTAAAAAGAGATTTGCGTAATGCTGTGCGCATTTACTACCGTCCTCTGCAGTAAAGGAAAGTGCTTACTGGTTATTGCAGGGCACCTACAGTATATCTTAAGCCGCTGTTACACTGCATGATATTCAGGACAATTACTGGGAACAAGCCTTCATAGGAACGCTCATTCCTGATAATGGCTGTATATTCGTGCCGCTGATCACTGATCAGCCGATAAACTAGGAATCGCTCGTTTGGCGGCTGATTTGCACATTTTATCAGGATGAAAGATGTACGATAATCGTCAGCACATCTCCCTGTGTAATCAGGAATGTGTTACCGATAAATATTGATTATAATCAACAGAAGTGATTGAGGGAGGAATGACTGTGGTAGTGATCATTCCTCCCTAGTCACTTTGCATCGTCTGTGTAATAGCTAGGCTGATGCAAACGAGCGATGATTAACTTTTTTTTTGCGGCCACTTGAAGTGCGATGTGACAAAGAGGCCCTCAGACCAAAAAGGGTTGTGCACCCCTGCTATACAGTATACCGTAATCAATACACCTTACTGTACAATATATAGTATAACCTATGCAGAGTGTGGCATGGTGTATAGATTATAAGGCATACTGTATAGTATGATGTATATTGTACAGCATGGTGCATGGATTAAAATGTGTACGGTACAGCATGGTGTATAAGCTATACTGTATATTGTACAGCATGGTGCAGAGGTCATATCGTATATTGTACAGCATGGTACAGAGGTCATACTGTATATTGTACAGCATGGTGTATTGATTATACTACATAGCATGGTGTAGCCTAAACCATGTTTTGCAATATACATTATAACCCCTGCACTATACCCTACAATTTAAAGTATAACCTCTGTACCATGCCCTACCATAAAAGTATAACCTCTGCACCATACCCTACAATAAAAGTATGCAGTGTCCCACTCTGTAATAGTAGTGGGGCCCTGTATATACAAGGGTATTTGCAAATTGTCATTTTATAAGATGTATGCATGTTGCTGCAGTTCTTTTAACAGGCTGTTTACACCATGCATGTAGATTTACCCAGTCACCACTAGGTGGTGCTGGCACTATATATATATATATATATATATATATATATATATATATATATATAGTGCAAGGCAGTAAGTAGTAAGAAGTAAGGAGTGGAGTGAGTCAAGGAAGTGCAGTTAGAGAGCAATATCAAACTAGAACCGAACAATAAAGTTAGGGTCAGCATAAGTTTAGTCTGCAGCCAAGGTAACTCCAGAGTCAGACACAAAAGTCAGATTCCCCAGTCAGACTATAGAATCAGAAAAAAAGAGCTGGCTAACCAAAGCTAGAGCTGGACCTGCTAAACCCAGAAGCCAAGTAAGCTGACTTACTACTAGTGTTGAGCGCGAATATTCGAATTGCGAATTTTTTTCTCGAATATCGCAATTTCGAGATTTCACGAATATTTAGAATATCGTTCTATATATTCGCGAAATCGAATATTCGTTTTTTTTCTTTTTTTTTTTTATTATATTTTTTTCTTTCCCACTTCCCTAAAATTGTTCTTACCTGTCCTTTGGATTCCTGGCTTCCTGGCTGCTCCAGTCAGTGGCGTTTTCAACTTACTGCTATATTCCATATTAGCTAAATTACAATCTAATCTATATGTGTATTTTACGAAATTTCGCAATAGTCGCAATTGCGATGCGAGTAATATAACACGAAATATTCGCATGAAGATTTCAACTTAGCACTGCTATACTCCATATTCTAGCCTAATATGGAATATAGCTGTGCTAAGTTAGCACTGCTATATTCCATATTAGGCTAGAATATGGAGTATAGCAGTGCTAAGTTGAAATCTTCATGCGAATATTTCGTGTTATATTAGTCGCATCGCAATTTCGACTTTTTCAAATGTTCTTAATATTGCTCTAACTTCGTCTTTTAGAAATTTCGTAATATTGCTCTAACTTCGTCTCTTAGAATATTACGAATATTCTAAAAGACGAAGTTAGAGCAATATTACGAAATTTCGTAAAATACACATATAGATTGTAATTTAGCTAATATAGTGCTATAATCCCTTTTTTTTCCTGTAATTTTTTTTTGCCTCTTCTGAACCTAAGTTTTGTAAAATATGTACACTATTAAAAATTATTACTATAGCAGTATATTAGCTTAAATACAATCTATGTGTATTTTACGAAATTTCGTAATATTGCTCAAACTTCGTCTTTTAGAATATTACGAATATTCTAAAAGACGAAGTTAGAGCAATATTAAGAACATTTGCAAAAGTCGAAATTGCGATGCGAGTAATATAACACGAAATAGTCGCATGAAGATTTCAACTTAGCACAGCTATATTCCATATTCTAGCCTAATATGGAATATAGCAGTGCTAACTTAGCACAGCTATATTCCATATTAGGCTAGAATATGGAATATAGCAGTGCTAAGTTTAAATCTTCATGCGACTATTTCGTGTTATATTACTTGCATCGCAATTTCGACTTTTGCAAATGTTCTTAATATTGCTCTAACTTCGTCTTTTAGAATATTCGTAATATTCTAAGAGACGAAGTTAGAGCAATATTACGAAATTTCGTAAAATACACATATTAGCCTAGCCATAGTCATTAGCATAGGAACGTTGCCTTATACTATCAAGATAAATTTTCGCAATATGCGAAAAAATAATTTCGCGATAATTGGAATAATTGCGAATATTCGATTTCGACGAATATAACACGAATATTCATGCGAAATATCGCGAAATCGAATATGGCACCTCCCGCTCATCACTAGTAACTACCCCTCTGAGTTGTGCGCAGACCAAGGGTAGGCCTCAAGAGTATACAAGCTACCGAATGTGTTGGAGAATAAGGAGAGACTAGTGTAGGCAAGAGTGTTACCTCAGCCTATAGACTCCATTAGCACCTAATGTGAGACAGGAGTTAGCCTATGGTGCCTGTTCACAGTCTACAGTTAAGTACAAGCTGTATTTGGAGCCACATTCCTCTATGGACAGTGTGGACTTATTATCGGAAATTGTTAGTAAGCCAGGAAGGCAAGATATATGTACCGGCTGTGTGAAACATAGAAGTTTATTGATGTATACTCCACACCTGGAAGATAGACAGTCAGCCAGAAGTTACAACAGCCTGAGTGTGACCAGAGATAATACCTCACCAAGAGCCTGTTATTAGGATTACAGATACAACTAATTTGTGATATCCTTTGAATGGATTACAACCACCACTTTGCATTGCACTAATCTGTACATCTACCACAAGGCAAGTGATTCTCAGTAAATGTTCCAGTTATTTATACAATCGGACTCCTCTTTTTTTTACCACCTCATTTGCACCCAAGGGTGCTGGCGTCACAAAATCAGGGACCCTGCCTTCCCTGTACCCTAAACCCTGTACCATCAAGGGCACCTCAATCAACATCTAGCAGGAGCTCTCTCAACCCAGAGTGTTCCCCGAAGGAATCCGGTGCCCAGGGAGTTCTTCAGGAAACCGTGAGTAACAACTGCAAGTATAACTCCTGCGCCATGCCCTACAATATAAATTATAACTTCTGCACCATTCTGTACAATATAACGGATAACCCTTGCACTGGGGTTATACTGTATATTGTATGGCACGGTGTATGCTATACAGTATGTTTATAATTTTAGCACACTCTGAACGACATGAGAGCTTGCAATCTCTTGGCCCTTGGGGATCTCGGACTCCACTTCCCCAACTTTCACTGAAAGTGCTACTTTGCCGGCTGACAAAATTTCCTGATGGATATTCCTGGAGGGCAGGAACTGGGGTTGGAGGGTGGAGTTTGCACTTGTGTCCTACTCTTCCGGTAGTAGCAGCACGGCAAGAGGAAGGAGGTGTTGCCATCTCTGAGCTCCGTACAGGAACGTCCTGACACTAGCTAACGTCAGGACGTTAAGAGCTCTATATGAAATATGGCCTGCTCCGAGTTCTAGGGTCGTCCATCATCGCAATACAAACAGCGAAAATGTCATGGATTTTCCCTGGATGGCCTTTGGAACAGGCACAAACCATTACATGAAGTCCGGGTCTGTGATGGTGATTGGGCCTGCAGAGGCCCTGAATAGGGGCCTTATGGACCACATGCCAGCGATTCCGCACGACTGCATAGCTTTGCCCCCTTTATAGTAGCAATGCCCTCTGTGCCCCATTTATAGTAGAAAAGCCCTCTGTGCCCCCTTTGTAGTAGCAATGCCCTCTGTACCACGTTATGGTAGTAATGCCCACTGTGCCCCCTTTGTAGTATTAATGCCCTCTACTCTGTGCCCCCATTGTAGTAGCAATGCCCACTGTGCCCCCCTTATAGTAATGCCCACTGTGCCCCCTTTGAAGTATTAATGCACAGAGGGCATTACTACTATAGTAGCAATGACCTCTGTGCCCTCTTTATAGTAGCAATGAACTCTGTGCCCCCTTTATAGTAGCAATGCCCTGTGTTCCCCATTTATAGTAAAAAAAAAAAAAGTCCTCTGTGCCCCCTTTGTAGTAGCAATCCCTACGGTGCACCCCTTATGGTAGCAATGCCCACTTTGTAGTATTAATGCCCTCTACTCTGTGCCCCCTTTGTAGTAGAAATGCCATCTGTGCCCTCTTTGTGTTAAAAAAAAAACTGCCAAAAAAACACAGTAACTACTCACCTTATTCCGTTCATGAAGTTCACAGTCCTCTCTCCCCTGCAGACACAGATCGCTCTGCAAAACAGGCTGGCAGTGCGATCTGTGTCTGCAGGCTGAATGGTGGAGCAAGGAGAAGTCTCCCTGCTTCACCATTCAGCGTGCTGCTGACCTTAACATGGGGAGAACTGCTGGGAACTGAGCGGTCATGGGGTGACACGACCGCAGCTCCCAGCGCTCCAAGCGTGTGTGGGGGGGTAATTGTGCGACTTAAAGGGAACACTGGCGGCATCCACTCTCAAAAATACAGAAAAATGCAGTCGTTCAATGGTCTAGTTAGATGAGAAGTCCAAATTGACCTCTCCCTCTATAAATTCCATATGTTCTAATAGATTGGACATTCTATTTAAATTCAAAATATACTGCTGTGAATAGCACCATTTTAATTATTTCAATCTTTTATTGTAAATAAGAACCCCCCGCCTGAGCTTTAGAATAACAACCAGATTAATTAACTAGAAATTACTTCACATTTTATTTTTAATTACTGGCAGCCATTAATCTCACTTTATGGTCATTACGAGTCTTGTTCCTGCTACAAAGGGAATCAGAAAAGACAGCATGACAAGGAGATCACAGGAGGATGATTGGTCACGTATGAGAGGGAGAGAAGCTTAGTATATGTTGCATCCAGCCCAGGAGAGTGGCGCGGAGGATGGGGAGGAGTGGTAGTGGCTATGTTGGTGGCAGTAGTCCCCAAAGTTAACACTAGCAGCCCTCATCCTGGCTCTCCCTGGGTCATGCAATGAATGGAGAGAGCACCCTTTTCTTCCCTTGGGGCACACTTAGGTCTTGGGGCTCCTGTCTAATAATGATCGTGGTGCTCCTGATGTCAAGTGTTTTGGCAGGGTGCCAAATGCAGGAGGGTGGAAGAAGTGGACGAATGATGGAGAAGTTAGTAACCAGGCAAGCTGATATCAATCAATAAGTCTCTCTTTACTAATGTGCAGAATAGGAGTAGTAGTATATATGAAATTAACGAGGCATAGTTCCAAGTAGATCACAGTGCAATTCTTCTTCAAATAACAACGTATGTACAGCAGCAATGATGGAGGTTGTAGTACTCATCTCTGTCTCTCTGAAGTCTCTCTTTAGGCATGCATTGAGGTTCCTTGTAAATGTTTCCCGAGGGGTACAGATTTAAAGAGATTCTGTCAGCACGATCAACCCTTTTAAACCAAGCATATTGCCTGGTAGGGTTGATCATGATGATTAAAACAATACCTTATCTTTGTACGTAACAGCTGTCACGCTTCGGTGTGGGAGGGAAACACCACACCAAGCATAGGAGGGAAGGGGGAAACAGGAAATCAGGCCTGAGAACTAGGGAAGGAAGATGGACACCTCCTAGTGAAAACCCTAACCAAAATCCTGACTGACTAACAGTATGAACAGACCCCAAAGGTAGGTGAGTTCATATGCAGGAATATCTAGAGTCCTATCTAGCCCTATAGGACCCTGGTATTGATGGCAGGGTCGAGACTACTGCAACGGGCCTACTAGTGATCTGAAGGTATCCCTTGCCCCTTAAGAGGTATATACGATTATATGTCCCACTAATAGAGCAAGTAGTCGTGACGCTAGTTGCAGTTAAGCAACGAGGACATTGAGTCCCCTTTGTAGATGGTAATGTTGGTACCCAAGGTAGGATTGCCAGAGTGGTGTAGAGTGGCCTACAATCTCTGTAGATGTTTTATACACGTGTCATGGTGTTCCTACCTGGAAATCTTTGGATCCCAGACGTGATGTGGTCCGAAGCAGTGCAAAAGTGGTAAGTGAACTTGGATGATGAATATGTAGAATAAATGGGTCTAGACTTGTAGTAACATTGAACACAGATTTACTTGGCATAAACGGTAATCCAAACAGTTTCCAAACTGAATCTTGGTAATCAGCAGGTATTGGCATAATCTGTCAGCCAAATACTTCTCTGCAACATTCTCAGCTCTTCTATGCTAGCTGCAGTAAATAGGAACTCTTTTTAGCTGTAGTCTGTCTCTTACTTTAGTCCTAGGAACCTCTTGTCCTGGCTTTGGAGTACCTCAAGCTTACTTATGCTTGGGTGTGCACAACCTCGAGTGATAAGGCTGGCGTAGGACTAACAGAACCTGTCCGGACAGGACCAGGCCTTCTGCCTTCCCCTAGCAAGGGTTAAGTCAGATGAACTCCTCACACAACATCTCCCCACGAGGGGGTAGGGTAGACTGACTTACTCACTAACAAAACTCTTCCCACTCTAGAGAGGGCTGGAATGGAACTAGGAGGTTCCTCTCCAGGGAAACTAACCTTGCCAATGTTGCCGCCATCTGCTGGTAGACCAGGCAACTACATGAACATAACCAGTTTCATGAACATAAATATGCACATTATGAGAAGATGACATGAAGCACATTAGGTGATATAAATTAGCACATAGGAGAAAGTAGCAACGCGCCAAAAGGAGTGGTAATGGCACTCCGGGACATTACATCCCCCCTTACTTAAGAGGCAAGCCGCCCTCGGCTTGTGCTCGGGGTATTCAAAAGATAAATACCAACATATATATATATATATACTCTCAGGGTATCGCATAAATATAAATTGCTGCAATATAAGAAATATATTACCATCCATTATAGCAACGGCTACCAACAGGGTCTCTGCCCGAATGAGTAGGGTGTCCGAGAACAGTTTCCCTCGCAGGTATAACCAGAGAGCCAAAAGAGTGTTCATTAAGCGATCATTACAGGCTAACTTTGAAGTATTACAGCCCTTAATACCAAAGGAAGAGCAGGGATGCCTTTACTCTGTTATCCCACCGCTATGCAATGAAACGGCCGCAGATAGAAGGGTGGCTTTATCCTGTATTCCCTTCCGGCAACATGGTCTAATTATGCTTTATGCTTTGTCACCTTGATGATTGAAACTGGTAGCAAAAATTTTTCCTAAGCCTGGTGCACTAGGCCTTACAACTAGGAGGATTGGAAAAAAACTAAAAAACTCCAATAATTCAGTAATTTAGGAGGAGGAACATTTTCTCCTACAAATCCATACATACATAATAGCAGCAGGTTAACCTTAATAGTGTTAAGTTTGCTTGGAACATAACCACTTGGCTTAAGACCATTAGTTCTACACAGGGGAGCACCCAGGAATTTTGTCTAGGGGGGGTCCGAAAGGCAAAAAAATGTGGCATGTGTAGTGCGCTGTGCTAATTAAATTTTTCAAAGCCCCCTTTATATTTAAAAATGCACGGAAGGGGTGTAGTGTGTTGCGCTGATTCTTTTACTTGGCGATTCTAAAAGCTCTGCAGGAAAACAACAAATTTTTTGGCCCCCGCCCATTATTAAAAGCCCCTCCTACATATAATAGGCCACTCCCAACAAACACTGTACAGCTGACATTCTATAGTTGCGGCCTGTCTCTACACATCATACGGAGAGGGGGGACCTGCCCTGGCTGCACTGCCTGCTTCACATTATACAATAGACAGCCGGCTACAGCCAGGAAGCTCCTCCGCTTTCCTCCCTCCCCAAATCCTGCTCAAGGTCTGTGGTTCCCCCCACCATCTGCCACCCGCCCGTGGCCTGCTGCCCCCCTTGACCGTCCTCACCCAGCTCTGAATCCTCCTTCTGCAAATGGCAGGGGGAGGAGCCGGAGCATCTCCTCTCCTACATAGCGCCTCATACCTCTTACATCCAGTGATGTCACCTTTGTTGTAGACGTTCTCTTTCCTCATCTTCTCCATTCAGACCAGACCGCCATGATGATTTTTCAGCCATCTCCCATCTCTGCAGAGATTAACAAACAGACATTAGTTTCCCACATTTCCATCATCTTCACATCTTCTGAACACCCTTTCCTGCCACCCCCAATACTATACTGCAGAAACAGTCCCCCTGGAAATACTACTGCCACACAGATAGTGCAGATATTTAAACCAGACAGGTTTCTTTGCTTGGTGACATCACACACAGGACCAGTGAGGCACCTCTATCTTGCATATGCGGGCTATGGCTGGAGTGACAGTGGATATACTACTAACTCCACAGACAGCCTGGGCCACGTTTGGCTGCATCTGGACACGCAAGTAGTATCTTGTTACTTGTCTGCCATGTTATCACACATGTCATCATACAGTTGTGGCTGTTTTAGGGGGTCGTCACTCTGATTATCTATGCAGGAATCATTTGTACTCGCGCACGCCTTGATATCTGTGTGGACATATACCCACACTGGCAAATGACTCTTTTGCTTCGAATATACCCCCCTCCATAGGCCCTCAGATGTGGTCCCTGTATCTGATTATTTAAAGCTATTATATGATTGAACATAATATAACCAGTGAATTATCTGGTCTAACGGTGTCATCATAATTGAGGACCCTGTCAATGACTCGGTTTCCTCTTATCGATGCCAAATAACAGCATTGTACTTTTTATATATGTCCCCTGAGGAACCCGACAATCAATCAGGGTGAAACGCGTTGGGACACTGGCGCCGAGCATGTATATATACCTAAATTATACACTGGCATGTACAAATGTGAATGGCGACTCTTGGTGTGTTGACGTCACATATTGATTCTGGTGTGTGGGGTCTGCACAGTGATATCGTCCATTTGATGATGCACATTCATAGATAACCATACCTGTGGTTGTCTGTGTTTTCCTTTATGACAAATTGTTGTGGGCAACTTTCCACCCACACTACTGATTATCCATAGGTGTGGTTGGCTTGTTGCTCCTTATACTGGTCATCTATACATGGTTTTTTACTTTGTGTACTTAGAGCAGGCTCCGAAGCAGGGATCCACCAGGATTATAGGGTCTATTCAGGTTTCACAAGGAGGTTCCAGCACACGGGATCGTCCTTATCAGGGCGGCTATTCCGTTCTTAGGCAGGGCTACGTAGCCCAGGGCCAGGAACAGGGACAGATCAGATTCCAGTTTCTGTCCACTCCTTCCATCTCTGACCCGTATTGTTGGACGATTACAGTATTATCTTCCATGTCATCAAGGATATATTCTTTTTGTTCTTTTCTATGTATGTTTGTGGGAGTTTTGTTATTTTATGTTTAAATTCGATTAAAGGCTACGTTTTAAACAGGTTGTTCCCTGTGATTACATTTATTAGATGCCACCCGCCCGTGGCCTGCTGCCCCCCTTGACTGTCCTCACCCAGCTCTGAATTCTCCTTCTGCAAATGGCAGGGGGAGGAGCCGGAGCATCTCCTCTCCTACATAGCGCCTCATACCTCTTACATCCAGTGATGTCACCTTTGTTGTAGACGTTCTCTTTCCTCATCTTCTCCATTCAGACCAGACCGCCATGATGATTTTTCAGCCATCTCCCATCTCTGCAGAGATTAACAAACAGACATTAGTTTCCCACATTTCCATCATCTTCACATCTTCTGAACACCCTTTCCTGCCACCCCCAATACTATACTGCAGAAACAGTCCCCCTGGAAATACTACTACCACACAGATAGTGCCCCCTTCAACAATTATTGGCACACAGTGCTCTAAAAAAATAACTGCGCCCAGACACTAATAGTATAAAGATAATGTCCCCCAAAAATTATTGTGCTAAGCTGATACTGTGGCAGGGTGCCCCCCAAAGTAACAGGGCTCCCCAAAATAGAAATAATTCTCTGCCAGAGCACACTTAGTAGTAATAATGCCCCTATAGTGCCCATACTAGTAATCATGTTCCTCATAGCCCCCCAGTATTAGTAAAGCTCCGCATAATACCTAGTACTAATAATTCTCCCTACAATATGACAGTACATGAAATACCCCCGCTTAGTGCCCGCTGTTGAGCTAATGTCCCCATAATGTATGCCAGTATAAAATACCCCTATATAGTGCCCCAGTAAATGCCCTCATAGTGCTCCTCTCCCCCATAGTGTCCCCCATAATATGCCAGTAAAAAATGTCCCTTCTAAGTGCCACCATATGCCCCAATAGTGCTCCTCTCCCCCATAGTGCCGCTCTCCCCTATAGTGCCTACCATAATGTGCCAGTAAAAAAAATGCCCCCTTAGTGCCACCAGATGCCATAATGCCCCCATAATGTGCCAATAAGAATAAAGGCCCCTTTAGAGCCCCCACTTCCCCTTAGTGCCCCCAAATAATGCTCCTATAGTGCCACCAGATGCCCCATAGTGCCATTCTCTATAGTGCCCTATAGTGCCCCCATAATATGTCAATAAAAAAAAGCCCCTTTAGACCCCCCAGATGCCCCCATAGTGCTCCTCTCCCCCATGGTGCCGCCCCATAATGTGCCAGTAAAAAATGCCCCTTCAAAGTGCCACCATATGCCCCAATAGTGCTCCACTCCTCCATAGTGCCGCCCTCCCCTATAGTGCCTCCATAATGTGCCAGTAAAAAATGCCCCCTTAGTGCCACCAGATGCCATAATGCCCCCATGTGCCAATAAGAAAAAAAGACCCCTTTAGAACCCCCACTTCCCCATAGTGCCCCCAAATAATGCCCCTATAGTGCCACCAGATGCCCCATAGTGCCGTTCTCCCCTATAGTGCCCCCCATAATGTGTAAAAAAAAAGCCCCTTTAGATCCCCCATAGTGCTCCTCTCCCCCATGGTGCCACCCAAATAATGCCCCTATAGTGCCACCAGATGCCCCCTAGTGCCGTTCTCCCCTATAGTGCCCCCCATAATGTGTAAAAAAAAAAAAGCCCCTTTAGAGCCCCCATAGTGCTCCTCTCCCCCATGGTGCCCCCCCATAATGTGCCAGTAAGAAGTGCCACCCAAAATAAAAGTACCACCAAATGCCCCATAGTGCCATTCTCCCCTTTAGTACCCCCATAGTGCCAGCTCCCCCCCTCCAAAAAAACAAAACAAAACAAAAATACACTGATACTTACCTTCATCAGCAGCGATGCGATGCTGGCTCTTCCGGCCTGTGTCCCTGCTGTGTGCTGCCTGGCTCAGGCGGCGTGATGATGACGTCATCGCGCCGCCTGAGCCGGCCTCTGATAGGCTGCAGGCATTAGTGCCTGCGGCCTATCAGAAGAACAGGGGAGGGACACACCTCTCCCTCCCCTGCCGCAGCACAGCACAGGCATCTGTATCGCTGTCCTAAGGACGGCGATACAGATGGATTAGATATGGAGATGAGCGCTTCCACAATGGAAGCGCTCATCTCCTAGTACTCCTACTGCCCCCCTGGCTCTTCCCACCACCGCCGGTGGCTGGTTGTTCTAGGGGGGGTTAAGACCCGCTGGACTTCCCCTGTAGGTGCGCCACTGGTTCTACATGTACTTACTTAGCTTAGCACAATACCATTTGGTTTAAGGCCATTAGTTCGAGTTGTACGTAGAGGCAAACAATTGTGAGCAATCAAATATAGGAAGTGCTTGGAACGTACCAGCCGCACTCAGAGACAGTCCATTGCGAGCAATGAAGTAAGGTGCTGACCACATGGCTAATAATATAAATGCATATGTTGTACCATAAGTGCATAATAAAACATATTGTGGCACCTGTAAAAGAATACTCACAATAGGCTCATTTCTTGAACGTTGCTGAAAAGGTAAAATGTTTGTGTAAAAAAGATAAGGCAAATTTTTTATAATGCAAGTAGTTCAATAACTGAATAGTGCAAATAATCACATTAGAGTCTCTTTCTTCTGTTCTTGAAGACAAAGCGCATTACACTGTCACTTTAAGTGCAACAAAAGTTCTTGTAATCCAAGGGAAATGAGGTAATAAAGTTATTTGTAATCCACAAGGCACATAGTCATTTGTAAACCACAGGCTCCCAAATAACCTGAAAAGGGGGAAAAAGAAAGAAAAAATGGCACTATCCAGTGCAACTGGGATTTTGGTAGTTGGGGGGAGTCCATACTAAGTATGACCTGCAGGCAAGGATAGAAAGAGGCAACCTGAAAAAAAAACTAAAAAAAATGCCAACAGGCCCTTACCAGGCAGGGTCAGTCCACACCGTGGCTCCCAAGATCAGTTCAGATTTCCATTGAATATGGAGATGGTCCGGCTCTTTAATTATAGGGATCGGGCGATGAAGGCACGTCCGTGCTTAAGGGACTTCCCGAATCCCACGAGTCAGTTGCAGGGCAGTTAGAGGGCTGCAAATGTCGTCAAAATGTGGTTAAGAGCATGGCAAGTGCTCTGCAAACAAATGTGGATAGGGAAATTACTTAAAATAACATAAAATATCTAAAAATAAAAAATTATAATCTTGTTCTAGGAGGACCAGGTCCATATAGAGTAGGAGGTTGAGGAGGCGATGGATGTGGCGGTGTAGGTGGAAGCGGTGGTGGAGGAGGAGGTAGCCTACACTGCTTTTTGGTTTTAAATTTTATTTTTAAAATTAGGGTACACCCCAAAACATTGGGAAATATAACCTGTGATAACCCCCTCCAGTCGTGCCAAACACACGTTCAGACAATACACTGGCTGCAGAGCAGGCCAGCACCTCCAAGGGGTAAAGGGCAAGCTCAGGCCATGTGCCCAATTTGGAGACCCAGAAGTTGCAGGGGCTGACCCCTGTCAGTCAGTTAGTGTAGGCGTGTGCACACTTAGTGTCCCACCATGTCGCACGTCCCCATGATGTTCACAATCCAATTTGATATCTGCTCTATCAACTTTCGATGTTCTTTTATGCGCCTACCATGGTGATCATGGGTGGCCGGGAATCAGGGTTCCAGGCCAGAGAGGGAGCGTGAGAAAGAGAGACCACATCCAAGGTAGGATTCATTTTTTTAATATATATGGGAGAAATTATTAAAGCGTAAAAGTGTGACAACTTTTCAAAGTTTAAGCATTGAATGAAAGGATGTGGCGCGCATTAATTACTGAATAATATATTAAATTTTATTCCCTGTCACTTCTGCATAGCAGGTGTTTATTCACGTCTAAAATTGTATGTCAACCCAAGAATGTAAAAGAAAAATTATTGAAATTTATTAACCGCCTCACGTCCGCCCTTAGACTATAAACGTCCTATGGGTGGACGTCTATTTCTGACAGCACGTTTTAAAACGTCCTGTCAGAAATAGCAGCTGCACGCTAATCGTGCAGCTGCTGATCGGGTTGCCCGCTGTCAGTGACAGCAGGGCAACCCTAAGACAAGGCAGGGACAGTTCCCAGGTGTCCCTGCCTTCACGATCGCTGCAGACACAGCGCTCACCGAGCGCTGTGTCTGCAGAGAAGGAAGCGCTGTGCGCTTCCTGTTCCGGCCCGGCGGTCATGTGACCGCCGTGACCGGAGTGTGCAGGAGCTGTGTGAGGTCTCGATCAGCCCTGCTCTGAGGCTGTACAGCGCTGGATTGCTGCTGTACAGCCTCTATAGGGGTGCATTTGTCCTGTAACTGGGGCTACTATGTCAGCCCCAGTTACAGGAGAAATCAACTGTGAAAAAAAAAAGAAAAAGTGAAGCAAATGTCCCCCAGAGGTCTTGTATGACCTTATGGGGGACGAAAAGTGTAAAAAAAAAAAAAAATAAATAAAGGGTTGAAAAAATAAAATAAAATAAAGTTTCACATGTAAAAAAAAATAAAAGTTCTCAAGTTAGGAAAAAAAAAAAAAATAGAAAAAATAAAATAAAATAGACATATTTGGTATTGCCGCGTCCGTAAAAACCAGCTCTATAAAAATATCCCATGACCTAACCCCTCGAGTGAACACCGTAAAAAAAAAAAAAAAAACTGTGTCAAAACAAGCAATTTTTGTCACCTTGCATCACAAAAGGTGCAACACCAAGTGATCAAAAACGCGTATGTCCCACAAAATAGTACCAATAAAACCGTCACCTCATCCCGCAAAAAATGAGCCCCTACATAAGAAAATCTCTCAAAAAATAAAAAAACTATAGCTCTTAGAACATGGAGACACTAAAACATCATTTTTTTGGTTTCAAAAATGCTATTATTGTGTTAAAGTGAAACAAATAAAAAAAAGTATACATATTAGGTATTGCCGCGTCCGTAAAAACCAGCTCTATAAAAATATCACATGACCTAACCCCTCGGGTGAACACCGTAAAAAAAAAAAAAAAAAAACTGTGTCAAAACAAGCAATTTTTGTCACCTTGCATCACAAAAGGTGCAACACCAAGTGATCAAAAACACGTATGTAGTGTACGGGGACTGTAATACCCGTCACTACCAAAGTGTCACTTGGTGTGCTGTCGTCCCTCCTTAGTTATGGAGAAGTTGGTATATGTCAGTTTTATAAAATGTCATGTAATGCAATGCTGTGTGTTTCCCTGTTACTATGACACTTGCATGTACAGGCCTGCTAGGGGTGTCATTCCAGCTTCTAGTCACTAGAGGGAGCTAGGGAGCCCTAGTCTATATAAGGCCCAGTCAGGGAAGGGAAAGGGAGACGGAGTCTAGTGTCTGTAATCTACAGTTGGAGATTAGACAATGTCAGAGACCAGTCCAGGCCTGAAGCCTGCTGTCCAGGAGAAGATTCCCTCCTGAATTCCCATATGCAGAAACAGGAATATCTTAGCTAAAGAGCCTGAGGAAGCAGCTGAGAGAGACCGAGGCAAAGTGCAGAGAAGCAAGAGGTACTAAAAATAACAGAGGAGGTACTTTCTAAAGCTATAGCCAAGGATATAAAGCCAGAACTAGGTTATTGGGCCTTGGTGAAGAATTGCTATATTCCAGGATCAGACAGAAATAGAGTGCAAGCTCCTGTACTGCAAGTCCTGTGTTCAACACTCTGTAATCACCTTGCTAAATCTGTAATTGCCTGCATCAACCGTATTGCAAAATCGACTGTATGCCAAGGAACTGCGATTCCAATATTGTCTCTGCATGAAAACTACTAAAGTTGGAGTTCTGTTTTAATACCACGTGTTCCTCAATTTATTCCTGCTATCCGCAAACGGCGTGCCACCGTTTAATTGGCACTGGCGTCACGAACAATTTCTACCATCACCTGCCTATGCAGAGAGTCAGCCGTCTCAGGTTAGTGTCATTGCACTACTACACCCAGAAACTCTATTACACACAACTTGAGTACGCTGCACGTATGTCCCACAAAATAGTACCAATAAAACCGTCACCTCATCCCGCAAAAAATGAGCCCCTACATAAGAAAATCTCTCAAAAAATAAAAAAACTATAGCTCTTAGAACATGGAGACACTAAAACATCATTTTTTTGGTTTCAAAAATGCTATTATTGTGTTAAAGTGAAACAAATAAAAAAAAGTATACATATTAGGTATTGCCGCGTCCGTAAAAACCAGCTCTATTAAAATATCACATGACCTAACCCCTCGGGTGAACACTGTAAAAAAAAAAAAAAAAAAAAAACTGTGTCAAAACAAGCAATTTTTGTCACCTTGCATCACAAAAGGTGCAACACCAAGTGATCAAAAATGCGTATGTCCCACAAAATAGTACCAATAAAACCGTCACCTCATCCCGCAAAAAATGAGCCCCTATATAAGAAAATCTCTCAAAAAATAAAAAAAACTATAGCTCTCAGAACATGGACACATTAAAACATAATTTTTTTGTTTCAAAAATGCTATTATTGTGTAAAACTTTAATAAATGAGAAAAAGTATACATATTAGGTATCGCCACGTCCGTAACATTCTGCTCTATAAAAATGTCACTTGACTGAACCCCTCAGGTGAACGCTGTAAAAATAAATAAATAGAAACTGTGCTAAAACAACCAATTTTTTGGTCACCTTGCCCCATAAAGTGTTATAATGAATGATCAAAAAATCATATGTACCCAAAAATAGTACTAATAAAACTGGTACCTTATCCCCTAGTTTCCAAAATGGGGTCACTTCTTGGGAGTTTCTACTGTAAGGGTGCATCAGGGGGCTTCAAATGGGACATGGCATCTAAAAACCATGTGGAGTTCCTTTTCTTCTGCGCCCTGCCGTGTGCCCATACAGCAGTTTATGACCACATGTGGGGTGTTTCTGTAAACCGCAGAATCTGGGTAATAAATATTGAGTTTTGTTTGGCTGTTAACCATCGATATGTTAAAGAAAAAAAATTGATTAAAATGGAAAATCTGCCAAAAAAGTGAAATTTAAAAATTTGATCTCCATTTTCCTTTAATTCTTGTGGAACGCCTAAAGGGTTAACAAAGTTTGTAAAATCGGTTTTGAATACCTTGAGGGGTGTAGTTTCTACAATGGGGTCATTTATGGGGGTATCCACTATGTAGGCCCCACAAAGTGACTTCAGACCTGAACTGGTCCTTATAAAGTGGGTTTTGGCAATTTTCTTATAAATTTGAAGAATTGCTTCTAAACTTCTAAGCCTTCTAACGTCCTAAAAAAATAAAATGACATTTCCAAAATGATGCCAACATAAAGTAGACATATGGGGAATGTTAAATAATAAATATTTTATGAGGTATCACTTTCTGTTTTAAAAGCAGAGAAATTGAAATTTAGAAAATTGCGAATTTTTCAAATTTTTGGGTAAATTTGGGATTTTTTCATAAATAAAGGTGAAATATTTTGACTCAAATTTATGACTATCATGAAGTACAATGTGTCACGAGAAAACAATCTCTGAATGACTTGGATAAATAAAGGCGTTCCAAAGTTATTACCACATAAAGTGAGATATGTCAGTTTTGCAAAATTTGGCCTGGTCAGGAAGGGGGCAAATGGCCCAGATGGGAAGTGGTTAAGCTGTCAACTAGGTCGAGGAGGGGTATATTACACCCAAAAATTGGTGAATTTCACAAAAAAATTTAACTGACAAAAAAATTATTATTTTTTTCGGTCTACTAGGTATAGGAGTGGTACATCACACCCAAAAATTGGTGAATTTCACCAGAATATATAACTGACAATTTTTTTTTTGTTTAACCTGTCTACTAGGTATAGCAGTAGTACTATACACCCAAATAAAATTTCATTTCACCATAAAATGTAATTATTATAATTTTTTTTACCGGTTTACTAGGGATAGCAGTTGTACTATACACACCAAAATTAGTTTATTTCACCATAAAATGTAAGTGACAATTTATTTATTTTTTAACCGGCCTACTAGGTATAGCAGTGGTACTATACACCCAAAAATTTGTTAATTTCACCCAAAAAAGTAAATGACAATTATTATTTTTTGTTTAACCTGTCTACTAGGTATAGCAGTGGTACTATACACCCCAAAATTTGTTAATTTCACCATAAAATATAACTGACAATTTTTTTTATTTTTTTTACCGGTCTACTAGGTATAGCAGTGGTACTATACACACCAAAATTTGCTTATTTCACCAGAAAATGTAAATTACAATATTTTTTTTTTTTAACCGGCCTACTAGGTATAGCATTGGTACTATACACCCAAAAATTGGTGAATTTCACCCGAAAATGTTAATGACAATTCTTTTTTTAAAAGGCCTACTAGGTATAGCATTGGTACTATACACACAAAAATTGGTGAATTTCACCAGAAAATGTAAATGACAAAGTAGTGAAATGATATAAAATAAAACACGTACAAAAAAAAATGGATTTATGAGGTGGAGTTCCATATGAAGTAGGAGTTTGAGGAGGCGGTGGACATAGCGGAGTAGGTGGAAGCGGCGGTGGAGGAGGATGAGATTAGCCAACACAGGTTTTTGGTTTTAATTTAATTTTGTAAAATCAAGGTACACACCAAAAGAGTGTAAAATATCCAAAATACAAACATGAGCAATTGCGCTGCATTATAACAATGGATCCTTAGTGCCGGTATACATGTCTATTCTGCACAAGGTACGGACAAGTCCTGAGGGATCCATGCCTGGTTCATTTTAATGAACGTGAGCTTGTCCACATTGGCTTGTCTGCAGAGGCGTATCTAGTGAAAATGGCGCCTATGGCAAGCACTGAAACTGCGCCCCTGTCAAAATATTTTAAACCCATCTTTCAGATAACCTTAACAAAAAAAAAAACACGATAGCTCTTTTGTAGAACCCCCATAAAAACTTACAGTTACTTGACTTGGCCCTTGGGGATCTCGGACGCCACTTCAACACTTTGGCCGGGGGCTCGGCGGAGCTGATGTTGTGCTTTAACCTAATGAGAAAGATTTCATAATAAGGATTTGGAGAAAGGGCAGAGGGATAGCAGAGCAGGGAGAGGCTGGTGCTGCTACTAGGGGGTCATACCATGGGGGAGTAATAAAGCCCACCATAATGCCCCCCCAGTAGTAATAATTCTCCTTATAATATGCAAAACATTTGTAATGCCCCCAGTTGAGCTAATGTTCCCATAATGTGCCAATATAAAATACCCCTTCTCAGTGCCCCCGTAGATGACCCCCATAGTGCCCCCCCTTCCCCATAGTACCCACCATAATGTGTCCCAGTATAAAATGCCCCTATACAGAGCCCCCATATAAAATATCTTCTTTTTTAGCCTCAGTAGATGCCCCTATAGTGCCCCCCAATAATCTGCAGTAAGATGTGCCCCCATAGATGCCCCAATCATGTGCCAGTAATAAGAGCCCCCCCACCATCATGTGCCAGTAGCCAGAGCCCCCCCATATCATGTCAGTAGCCAGAGCCCCCCCATATCATGTGTCAGTAGCCAGAGCTCCCCATATCATGTGCCAGTAGCCAGAGTGCCCCCAATCATGTGCCAGAAATAAGAGCCCCCCCACCATCATGTGCCAGTAGCCAGAGCCCCCCATATCATATGCCAGTAGCCAGAGCCCCCCCATATCATGTGCCAGTAGCCCCCCTTATGTGCCAGTAGCCCCCCTATGTGCCAGTAGCCCTCCTTATCATGTGCCAGTAGCCCCCCTTATCATGTGCCAGTAGCCCCCTTATCATGTGCCAGTAGCCCCCCTTATCATGTGCCAGTAGCCCCCCTTATCATGTGCCAGTAGCCCCCCATATCATGTGCCAGTAGCCCCCCATATCATGTGCCAGTAGCCAGAGCCCCCCCCCATATCATGTGCCAGTAGCCAGAGCCCCCCCCCACCATCATGTGCCAGTAGCCAGAGCCCCCCCATATCATGTGTCAGTAGCCAGAGCCCCCCCATATCATGTGTCAGTAGCCAGAGTGCCCCCATATCATGTGCCAGTAGCCAGAGTGCCCCCATATCATGTGCCAGTAGCCCCCCATATCATGTGCCAGTAGCCCCCCTTATCATGTGCCAGCCCAGTAGTCCCCCCTTATCATGTGCCAGCCCAGTAGTCCCCCCTTATCATGTGCCAGCCCAGTAGTCCCCCCTTATCATGTGCCAGCCCAGTAGCCCCCCTTATCATGTGCCAGCCCAGCCCAGTAGTCCCCCCTTATGTGCCAGCCCAGTAGCCCCCCTTATGTGCCAGCCCAGTAGCCCCCCTTATCATGTGCCAGCCCAGTATTGTACCTATATAAAAAAATAAAAAATAATAATACACTTATACTTACCTCCAGCAATGCGATGCGATGCAGGCCCCCTCTTCCGTCTGTGTGTCCCTCGCTATACGGCTCAGGCGACGCGATGACGTCATCGCGCCATCACCGGCCTCTGATAGGCTGCCAGCACTAAGCCGGCAGCCTATCAGAGGAACAGGAGGGGACACACCTCTCCCTCCTCTGCCGCAGCACAGACAGGCATCTGTATTGCCGTCCTGAGGACGGCAATACAGATGACTATGGAGATGAGCGCTTCCGCAATGGAGGCGCTCATCTCCTGCTCTGCCCTGCCGCCGGCCACGGCCGCCCCCACTTGTCACCAGGGCCGCAGCGCTGGGGTGCGGGGCCCGGGCACCCACTGCACCCCGTGTAGGATCGGCCCTGGTCGCCCCCCCCCGCTTGGCGCCTATGGCACTAGCCATGGCTGCCATAGCTTAGATACGCCACTGCTTGTCTGTGATGACGCCCCCTGCCGTGCTAAACACACGTTCAGATAATATACTGGCTGCAGGGCAGGTCAGCACCTCCAAGGCGTAAAGGGCAAGCTCAGGCCATGTGCCCAATTTGGAGACCCAGAAGCTGAAGGGGGCAGACCCGTCATTCAGTACGTGTAGGCGTGTGCACACATACTGCTCCACCATGTTGGTGAAATGCTGCCTCCTGCTAAGACGTTCCATATCAGCTGGTGGTGCTGGTTGTTGTGGCATGCTGACAAAGCTTTTCCACATTTCGGCCATGCTAAACCAGCCTTCTGAGGCCAGCTGCGTTGGCGACCTCTTCCTCATCCTCTGCCTTTGCCTTGTGCTTCCACTGTGCCCCCGCTGTCAGGTGGGAATGCCACCAGCAGCGTGTCTACCAGCGTGCGCTTGTACTCGCACATCTTACGATCACGCTGCAGTGACGGAATTAAGGAAGGTACGTTGTCCTTGTAACGGGGATCCAGCAGCGTTGCCACCCAGTAATCAGCACAAGTTAGACTGTGGGCAACTCGGCGGTCATTGCGAAGACACTGCAGCATGTAATCGCTCATGTGTGCCAGGCTGCCCAGAGGCAACGAAAAGCTGTCCTCTGTGGGAGGTGTATTGTCTGTGTCCTCTGTATCCCCCCATTCACGCACCAGTGATGGCCATGAGCTGGTTTGGGTGCCACCCTGCTGTGAACATGGTTCCTCCTCCTGCATCTCCTCCTCCTCATCCTCCACCTCCACATCCTCCAGATTTGTTCCCTGGCTGGACAATTGTGTACCTTGGGTTTGTGGGTGCAGGAACCCTCCCTCGGAGCCACTTGGGAATGACTGGCTGGAAACCCTACGAAATGATCCCTCTTCCTCCTCCTCCTCCTGTGCCACATCCTCTTCCATCATCGCCAGGAGCGTTTTTTCAAGGAGGCATAGAAGTTGGATAGTAACGTTGAGAATGGCGTTATCGGCACTGGCCATGTTGGTGGAGTACTCGAAACAGCGCAACAAGGAACACAGGTCTCGCATGGAGGCCCAGTCATTGGTGGTGAAGTTGCTGTTCTGCCGAGCGACTTACCCGTAGGTGCTGCAGCTGAAACTCCACTATCGCCTGCTGCTGCTCGTACAGTCTGGCCAGCATGTGCAAGGTGGAGTTCCATCTTGTGGGCACGTCGCATATGAGGCGGTGAGCGGGAAGGCCGAAGTTACGCTGCAGCGCTGACAGGCGAGCAGCAGCAGGGTGAGAACGCCGAAATCGCGCACAGACGGCCCGCACTTTATGCAGCAGCTCTGACATATCGGGGTAATTTTTAAGGAATCTCTGCACCACCAAATTCAGCACATGCGCCAGGGAAGGGATGTGCGTCAAAACGGCTAGTCCCAGAGCTGCTACGAGATTTCGCCCATTATCGCACACCACCAGGCCGGGCTTGAGGCTGACTGGCACAAACCATTCATCGGTCTGTTGTTTAAGGCCCGTCCACAGCTCCTGCGCGATGTGGTGTTTGTCCCCCAAACAGATGCGTTTTAAAACTGCCTGCTGTCGTTTACCCCTGGCTGTGCTGAAGTTGGTGGTGAAGGTGTTACGCTGACCGGATGAGGAGCTGGTAGAGAATGAGGAAGCAGAGTAGGAGGAGGAAGCAACAGGAGGCAAACTGAAGCGTCCTGCAATCCTCGGTGGTGGAAGGACATGCGCCAAACTGCTATCCGCCTCAGGCCCAGCCGCCACTGCGGCTGTGCTGTTATGGAGATATAACGGCCCTGACCGTACTTACTGGTCCACCTATCCGTAGTCAGGTGCACCTTTCCACAGATGGCGTTGCGCAGTGCACACCTGATTTTGTCCCCTACTTGGTTGTGAAGGGAAGGGATGGCTCGCCTTTAAAAGTAGTGGCGGCTGGGCACAACGTACTGTGGGACAGCTGCAGCGTCCCATTACATGTGTGTGGGCACTGCTTAAAAGCACTTTTTACCCTAAAAATTGTACTATGCTATGTTATGTGACTTTGTACTAACTTATCTGCAAAATCCCTGTTACCAGGCAGATTAGGTGTAATTTATACATCCCACCACTAGATGGGGATAAAACTTAGGTCATATATATATTTTAGTCAGGCCTAGTTAGTCAGATTAGAATAGACAGGACAGGTCAGTGGTTGTCAATTCAGTTAGTTACTCTGCTGAGTTTGAGAGAGTGCAGATCTAGCACTTCTACTCCGTTAAAGTTTAGTCCAGAAAGGGACAAAGGAAAGGATTTCACAGCCAAAGGATAAAAGCCACCAACCAGGCATTACAGACCTTTGGATATTCGGGTGAAGGATACCATAGCCTCAGGCAACCTCACCAAATTACACTGATACAGAAATTTCCGGCTAAGCCTAAATCCAGCCAAGAAAGCCTAAAAACAGTGGATTCACAGATTAACTCTAATACCAAAAAGAGACTGTATTCTGTACTGCTGCCGCCAAAGTCAACATCAGTAAAAGTTTTGAGTTGCACCTTACCACTGTCTACCTCATTATTACTACTAATGGTTGTACCACCATTAACGGTACTGGCGTCACGACAAAAACCATCAAGGGACTAAGCCGCAACAAGCACCCTAAGCACCCCTAACATCAAGGGCACCTCTACCACCATCTTGGCTGATGCTTCCCTACCACAGAGCGTGCCCCGGAGGATTTCGTGCTGTCCACCTCAACACTGTGCTGCCAGCCCAGGGAGGCTTTCTGCTAACTGCGAGTAAACTGATGAACTTATTATTTGGCCCCTCATCGGTCCACCGTGCACCTCACGTGTTAGAAATGCTGGCATTCAGGGCTAGGGATCGCGGGTTGGTAGCGGGGTACTTCCTCTTCCTCTCCAGCGTTTGGGATATGGAGAGCTGAACGCTTCCGTGGGACATTGTGGAGATGCTTGGTGACCCAGGTGTTAGTGTTGCTGGCAGATCCACTGTTTGCGGGGTGCCAGGTGGCACTGTCACTCCAGAGGTGGATGAAGAGGCCACAACTGCAGCAGAAAAGGAAGCAGGAGGAGCCAGAGACATTTCTTGGTTTTTGAGGTGTCTACTCCACTGAAGCTCGTGCTTTGCACTTAAATGCCTGGTCATGCAGGTTGTGCTCAGGTTGAGAACGTTTATGCCTCGCTTCAGGCTCTGATTGCACAGCATGCAAACCACTCGTGTCTTGTCGTCATCACATTGTCTGAAGAACTGCCACACCAGGGAACTCCTTGGAGCTGGCTTTAGAGTGCTCGGTCCCTTGCTGCGGTGGGCAGTAGGAGGCGTACTGTCTAGAGGACGGCCGCTCCGCTTTTGCACCCTGCTCTCTCTTCTGCTGTGCTGGTGGCTCTGTGCGACCACCGCCTCTTCCTCCGAACTACATAGGACACTCGCATGACCTTGATTCCATGTGGGGTCGAGGACCTCAGCGTCCTCCACATCATCTTCCACCCAGTCTTCACCCTTGCCTTCCTTGTCGGTCTGCACACTTTCGAAAGCCCCAGCAGTTGGCACCTGTGTTTCGTCATCATCCGAGACGTGCTGCGATGGTCCTCCCATGTACTCATCTTGAAAGATAAGTGGTTAGGCATCGGTGCACTCAAACTCTTCCACTTCTGGGGCAGGGCTATGTGGATGGCCCCGGGAAACCCTGCTAACAGAGTCATCAAAAAGCAGAAGAGACTGCTGCATGACTAGGGGCTCAGACTGCTTGGCTGATTTGCAAGGGGGTGAGGTGAAAGACTGATGGACATCGGCTGCAGGTGCCAACTGTGGTCTTTCAGCAGGAGACTGGGTGAGAGACAATGTGAAGGAACTGGATCCACTGTCAGCAACCCAATCTACTATCGCCTGTACTTGTTCAGGCCTCACCATTCGTAGAGCAGCATTAGGCCCGACCAAATACCGCTGCAGGTTTTGTCGCCTACTCGCACCTGAGGAAGGTGTTTCACTTGTGCGTGTAGCTGGCACAGATCGACCAAGTCCTCTCCCTGCAACAGGAGCTCCACCAGCAGCACCAAGACCTGGGCCACGTCCCTTATTTGACGCTCTCCTCATATTTTTCAAATTTAGGATCTTGCCCTAAATGGGTGTTTAATTAATAGTAGAATAGAACGACAGTATGTAAAGGGTGTATCTAACACGGTCTGAACCAGTGTAGACCTAAATTAAATATTTCTTTACACAAAATGGCTGTATTTCAAATCCCTGAATCAAACCCCTGTATGTAGAGGGGGTATCTCACACGGTCTGAACCAGTGTAGGCCTGAAGTAAATATTTCATTGCACAAAATGGCTCTATTTCAAATGGCTGTATTTCAAATCCCTGAATCAAACCCCTGTATGTAGAGGGAGTATCTCACAGGGCCTGAACCAGTGTAGGCCTGAAGTAAATATTTATTTGCACAAAATGGCTGTATTTCAAATCCCTGAATCAAACCCCTGTATGTAAAGGGAGTATCTCACAGGGCCTGAACCAGTGTAGGCCTGAAGTAAATATTTCTTTGCACAAAATGGCTGTATTTCAAATGGCAGTATTTCAAATCCCTGAATCAAACCCCTGTATGTAGAGGGAGTATCTCACACGGTCTGAACCACTGTAGGCCTGAAATCAATATTTCTTTGCCCAAAATGGCTGTATTTCAAATGGCTGTATTTCAAATGCCTGATTCAAACCCCTGTATGTAGAGGGGGTATCTCACATGGTCAGAACCAGTGTAGGCCTGAAGTAAATATTTCTTTGCACAAAATGGCTGTATTTCAAATGTCTGTATTTCAAATCCCTGAATCAAACCCCTGTATGTAGAGGGAGTATCTCACAGGGCCTGAACCAGTGTAGGCCTGAAGTAAATATTTATTTGCCCAAAATGGCTGTATTTCAAATCCCTGAATCAAACCACTGTATGTAGAGGGAGTATCTCACACGGCCTGAACCAGTGTAGGCCTGAATTTAATATTTCTTTGCCCAAAATGGCTGTATTTCAAATGGCTGTATTTCAAATGCCTGATTCAAACCCCTGTATGTAGAGGGGGTATCTCACACTGTCTGAACCAGTGTAGGCCTGAAGTAAATATTTATTTGCACAAAATGGCTGTATTTCAAATGGCTGTATTTCAAATCCCTGAATCAAACCCCAGTATGTAGAGGGAGTATCTCACAGGGCCTGAACCAGTGTAGGCCTGAAGTAAATATTTCTTTGCCCAAAATGGCTGTATTTCAAATGGCTGTATTTTAAATCCCTGAATCAAACCCCTGTATGTAGAGGGAGTATCTCACACTGTCTGAACCAGTGTAGGCCTGAATTCAATATTTTTTTGCACAAAATGGCTGTATTTCAAATGGCTGTATTTCAAATCCCTGAATCAAAACCCTGTATGTAGAGGGAGTATCTCACAGGGCCTGAACCAGTGTAGGCCTGAAGTAAATATTTCTTTGCAAAAAATGGCTGTATTTCAAATGGCTGTATTTCAAATCCCTGAATCAAACCCCTGTATGTAGAGGGAGTATCTCACAGGGTCTGAACCAGTGTAGGCCTGAATTCAATATTTCTTTGCCCAAAATGGCTGTATTTCAAATGGCTGTATTTCACATGCCTGATTCAAACCCCTGTATGTAGAGGGAGTATCTCACAGGGCCTGAACCAGTGAAGGCCTGAAGTAAATATTTATTTGCCCAAAATGGCTGTATTTCAAATCCCTGAATCAAACCACTGTATGTAGAGGGAGTATCTCACACGGTCTGAACCAGTGTAGGCCTGAATTTAATATTTCTTTGCCCAAAATGGCTGTATTTCAAATGGCTGTATTTCAAATGCCTGATTCAAACCCCTGTATGTAGAGGGGGTATCTCACACTGTCTGAACCAGTGTAGGCCTGAAGTAAATATTTATTTGCACAAAATGGCTGTATTTCAAATGGCTGTATTTCAAATCCCTGAATCAAACCCCAGTATGTAGAGGGAGTATCTCACAGGGCCTGAACCAGTGTAGGCCTGAAGTAAATATTTCTTTGCCCAAAATGGCTGTATTTCAAATCCCTGAATCAAACCCCTGTATGTAGAGGGAGTATATCACACGGTCTGAACCAGTGTAGGCCTGAATTCAATATTTCTTGGCCAAAATGGCTGTATTTCAAATGGCTGTATTTCAAATGCCTGATTCAAACCCCTGTATGTAGAGGGAGTATCTCACAGGGCCTGAACCAGTGTAGGCCTGAAGTAAATATTTCTTTGCCCAAAATGGCTGTATTTCAAATGGCTGTATTTCAAATCCCTGAATCAAACCCCTGTATGTAGAGGGAGTATCTCACAGGGTCTGAACCAGTGTAGGCCTGAATTCAATATTTCTTTGCCCAAAATGGCTGTATTTCAAATGGCTGTATTTCACATGCCTGATTCAAACCCCTGTATGTAGAGGGGGTATCTTACACGGTCTGAACCAGTGTAGGCCTGAAGTAAATATTTCTTTGCACAAAATGGCTCTATTTCAAATGGCTGTATTTCAAATCCCTGAATCAAACCCCTGTATGTAGAGGGAGTATCTCACAGGGCCTGAACCAGTGTAGGCCTGAAGTAAATATTTCTTTGCACAAAATGGCTGTATTTCAAACGGCTGTATTTCAAATCCCTGAATCAAACCCCTCTATGTAGAGCCATTATCTCACAGGGCCTGAACCAGTGTAGGCCTGAAGTAAATATTTATTTGCCCAAAATGGCTGTATTTCAAATGGCTGTATTTCAAATCACTGAATCAAACCCCTGTATGCAGAGGGAGTATCTCACACGGTCTGAACCAGTGTAGGCCTGAATTCAATATTTCTTTGCCCAAAATGGCTGTATTTCAAATGCCTGTATTTCAAATGCCTGATTCAAACCCCTGTATGTAGAGGTGGTATCTCACATGGTCTGAACCAGTGTAGGCCTGAAGTAAATATTTCTTTGCACAAAATGGCTGTATTTCAAATGGCTGTATTTTAAATGGCTGTATTTGAAATCCCTGAATCAAACCCCTGTATGTAGAGGGAGTTTCTCACACGGTCTGAACCAGTGTAGGCCTGAATTCAATATTGGTGCACCAAATGGCGGTATTTAAAATCTCTGAATGTAACCCAAATGTATTAAGGGTGTATCTCACAATGACATCTGCATCTAAGGCTGCCAACGAAATTTTTTGTGCCCAAACGAGTGTTTGTTTAACAACTGAATTTGACAGCAGTATATAAGCCTGTAATTTCACACGTGTTGATGTTGCAAGGCCTGCTTTTTGTCAAAAAAGTGTGTTTTTCAAACACCCAGAAAATGATGGGTGTATTTCTAGCTTAAATTGCACACTGACTAATCAAGATGTTGTAGATTGCCAAAAAAGTCTTTTTTTGCTAACAGAATATGAAAGCTGTATATATTAAACTTGAATTTAACACTTGCAGATCTGGAAAATACTGTTTTTTGGGGGGGAAAAGTGTGTTTTTCAAACCACAGAAAATGATGGGTGTATTTCTACCTTAAATTGCACACTGACTAATACAGATGTTGTAGATTGCCAAAAAAAAGTGTTTTTTTTGGAAACAGAATATGGAAGCTGTATATATTAAACTTGAATTTAACACTTGCAGATCTGGAAAATACTGTTTTTTGAAAAATATTGTGTGTTTTTAAAACCCCAGAAAATGATGGGTGTATTTCTACCTTAAATTGCACACTGACTAATCCAGATGTTGTAAAGTGATTTGGTGATTTGCAAAGTCCCAAAAGCTCAGATGCAGTGCTGGTGCACTGAGCTTGCATAAAATGGCCACCGCCGCCACCCACCTAACTAACAGAATTATAAAAGTTATATTTTTTTTGGTCAATGGCCTCAGGGCAGGGTAAAACGATTGGGTCCTGCACCCACACAACTATTTCTCTGTAGATTGCTGAGTTAGATTCTCTCCTATTCTCTCCCTGAAATCACAAGTCCAGCAGCATCCTCTCCCTACACTTGTAACAGCAGAGTGACGTGCAGCGCTACGTGACTCAATCTTATATAGTGCCTGGATAACATGCTGCTCTGGCCAATCACAGCCATGCCATTAGTAGGTATGGATGTGATGGCTTCTAAGGTCAGACAGTTAACCGCTTGTTGATTGGCTGCTCTGCAACCTTTCAAAAAGCGCCAAGAAAGCGCCGAATACCGAACCCAAACCCGAACTTTTACGAAAAACCCAAACCCAAAAATCCTAAAGTTCGGTACGAACCCGAACTTTACAGTTCGGGTTCGCTCAACCCTAGTTGTCACCGATCACAAAAATTAAATGTTTCTTGAGTCTGTTAAGAGGTTGAATACCCGTCAAGCCAGATGGGAGTTGTTTTTTACACGTTTTAATTTCTCCATCACTTTCAGGTCAGGAAGTAAGAACGAAGGCCGATGCCTTATCTTGGAGTTTTTGTGCATTTCAGCCTACGGACGCACTGCCTGAAACCATACTGCCTGCTAATGTCTTTTTAGCAGCCTTGTCCCAAGATCTTATGGCTCTTATTAAGGCAGAACAACATCTGGCCCCAGCACCCACACCAACAGATAAGTTGTTTGTCCCCAAACAATTCCATCTCCAGCAGTTGGGTGAGTGTCATGATTCTGTTTTGTGTGGACATCCTGGTATCGAGAGTACTAAAGAGCTGGTATCAAGGTCGTACTGGTGGCCCACCCTATTCAAAGATGTCAAGGCCTATGTGTCGGCCTGTAAGATTTGTGCCAAGTCTAAAACCCCTAGAACTCTCCCTCCTGGTGAGTTGCAACCCCTACCTATTCCCAGTAGACCCTGGTCCCATATTTCTATGGATTTCATCATGGACTTGCCACTTGCGGAGGGTAAAACTGTGGTTTGGGTAGTGGTCGATAGATTCAGCAAGATGGTACATTTTGTTCCTCTTCCTAAGCTTCCCAATGCTAAGACTCTGGCCGCTGTATTTTTAGAACAAATTGTACGTTTGCACGGTATTCCTGAGAACATTGTGTCTGATAGGGGTGTCCAATTTGTGTCTAGGTTTTGGAGAGCCTTCTGTCAGAGGTGCCAAATTTCTTTGCCTTTCTCGTCTGCCTATAATTCTGAAAGTCACGGGCAGACAGAATGACTTATTCAGTCTGTGGAACAGTTTCTCAGGTCATACGTCTCCGATGATCAACAATTATGGATTAAGTACCTTCCTTTGGCAGAATTTGCGATAAACAACCATGTTAATTCCTCCGCTGGTGTCTCCCCATTCTTTTGTAATTACAGTTTCCATCCTCGTTTTCATTCTGGGTCATCCGTCTCCTCATCTAACCCTGAGGCGGATAAGGTCTCGTCAGAACTGTGCACAGTTTGGGCTTGGGTACAGACGAACCTAGAAAAAGCTCAAAACAGTATTAAAATCAAAGCAAATAAGAAACGTTCGAAGGGGATGGATTTTCAGGTTGGGGATAAGGTATGACTATCTTCTAAAAACGTATCTCTTAAGGTGGCCTCCAAAAAGTTTGCACCTCGTTTTATAGGCCAGATTATGGAGGTAATTAACCCAGTATCTTTTAGGTTGAAACTGTCCGAGTCTTTCCACATACATGAAGTCTTCCACAAATCTCTGCTTAAGAGACATGTTGCACCTGTTGTTCCTTCACAGTCTGCTCAGCCGCCGTACTGGTTAATGATTCAGTGGATTTGTGGTTTCCAAGATATTGGATGTTAGAAGAGTCCGTAACTTTTTACAGTACCCTGGAAAGGCTACAGTGCACTGGAAAGGCTATGGACCGGAGGAAAGGTCCTGGGTACCAGCTAAGGATGTTCATGCCTCTAGACTTGTCAAAAAATTTCATGTGGAACATCCTGAGAAGATGTCGCCTGAGGCCTTGGGTCTGGTGGCCCCGCGTAAAAGGGGGGGTACTGTCACGGTGCACTCGGTGCGGAGGCAGGGACGGCTGGGGCACTCTCGCATCATCAGCGCGCCCGGAGTCACTCGTTCCCATGGTAACCGCAATGGGGCTGAGCGCCGAGCTGCTCTCTCGGCACTCGGCTGCATTAGAACTCAGGAGTCATGTGACGCTGGTCACGTCACATGACTCCACCAGCGCCCTATTTAAACAGGCAATCTGCTGGCCACAGATTGCCTGTTATTGAGGTCCTTCCTTTGATTACACTTACCTGGTTTGTTGGTCTCCTGCTCGTGTTCTGATTACCCGTCCGTCTCATCCCTTTGTCTTGGCGCTTCCTCCTGGCTTTGACGTCGGCTTCTCCTGACGATTCTCCGTATTGCTCTCTTAGTTCTGACTCAGCTTGTTTTACTTCTCTGTTACATGTTTTGTCTGTCTTCCCTGCACTTATCCTAGCTGAGGGTTTGTTGACCAGTTGTCCCTTGTCACTGGGACTTGCGAGGCAAGTAGGCAGGGACAGGGGCGCGGGTTGAGCTCAGTGGTCACTTCCCCACCCCCTGTGTGTGTGACAATAAGGCTGGCGTAGGACTAACAGAACCTGTCCAGGTCTGCTGCCTTCCCCTAGCAGGGGTTAAGTCAGACTAACTCCTCACACAATCTCTCCCCACGAGGGGGTAGGGTAGACTGACCTACTCACTAACTAAACTCCTCCCTCACTAGAGAGTGCTGGAATGGAACTAGGAGGTACCTCTCCAAGGAAACTAACCTTGCCAATGTTGCCGCCATCTGCTGGTAGACCAGGCAATTACATGAACATAACCAGTTTCATGAACATAAATATGCACATTATGAAAAGATGACATGAAGCACGTTAGCTGATATAAATTAGCACATAGGAGAAAGTAGCAAGGCACCAAAAGGAGTGGTAATGGCACTCCGGGACATTACACTACCTGTTCCTCCAAAAGAAAGGACGAACAAGAGTCTACTTTAGGCCTAATACAAACAATAGGGAAATGCAACACACAGAACCCAAACAAAATACAAAAGGGAAACTAAAGACTTAACTTAAAAGAAGCTATGGAAGCACCAGGAACTCAGCCGATATCCAACCACAAACAATCTATAGGCACAGAAGCTATATACTGCGCAGCATAGTGGGAGAAGCAACTATAAATAAAGAAGGTTAAATGACCACATAAGCAACACCTGGAGGCAAGAGGTGTGGCCATTACCAGAAACAACACAGACACCTTTTGATCCACAAGGATCAAACCACGTGTTGTCAGTCTCACAGATCTCCTGCCACTCACTGTTGCCGGGACATCCGTATGTCTCGGTACATCTGTGACAGCAGTGTTCCCGAGATACTAGTATTTTGATTTAGTATGCTAATTAGTTCTTTCAAGCATCAAGGAGCCGGGTGGAAGGCTTGGAGCACTGCTATTCTAATGACCATCTCCTCTGTGCATGCCCCCTTCCCCTGTCATCCAGACCTGTATTCAGACACCCCCAATATCATCCTTATGTGAAAACTTCTTGAGCCCCTAAAAAAATATTTATATATAATAAAAAGCCCACAGAGTGGTCTTATAATGTAACAAATAGTCATTGGTGGTCTAGCGATGTGGAACCACTAATAATGCTAAATGAGTCATTGGTGTCAGTGTGGGCTGTGAATTTTTTATGGGGGTTCCATCACTCATTGGTGGCAGGAGAGCATAAATACAAGGGAGAGAGGTTTGTACCAGCAGGAAAGAATACTCACCTCACTATCCTGTCAGCAGCTGTGGTCTCAGTGAAGCCAGCCTCTGGTGCCTCTTCTCCTGGGTGAACTGATTTTGACAGCTTCACAGAGAGTGGAGGGGTGCAGTTGCTGGGAAAATGTATGTAAAGTATTCTTTAAAAAAAAAAAGGGTCTGGATAAGAGGCCTTATGGCGGAAAGAGTCATCATTGCAAGAGAGTGGGGATCAAAAAGAGCACCCAGCATTAGGGAATGGAAAAACCTACTGGCAAGGATTGAGAGATATGAGGAATATGCGGTAGGAGCTGAATAAGCGCCACCGCCGTATGGGGGAGGGCGGGGTGAGAGGAGGTGAGAGATTGGAGCGACCATTGGCGATGTCCACCGAGATGATCATCATGGGGGGGGGATTCAGGTGATAAGTTTGGATTGACAGTGGGAGATCCGAGTCAAATGCAACTTGGGAATGAACAGGGAATTTGTGATTTTATTTTTATTTTTATAATAGCGTGGACTATGTATCAGATCTGTATTTTATTGTCTGTTCAATTTGATGTATAATTTGCTCTATCTGCCATGTTGGCAGACTGTGTATTGACGTACTCGGACTCGGCACTGTCAAATTTATTTTTATCTTTGTGTTACAAGGGAAAAATTGAATAAATAAATATAATTTAAAAAAAAGTCTTCTTTAATAAGTGCAACATAGAACTTCAAATACATTCAATAGCAGCAGCTTCCAAGTGCAATTCTCTGGTACCAGTAAGCATATGGAGGCAGGTAGAGTGGCTGCAGTTTAGCACTATGTACTACTTGCCTATTGGTAGTCTGGTAATGAGTGTCTTAGACATAGTCCCTCACCTCACAGCATTGTCTGTAGATGCTGATTGTAGCAGTTCACTCTGCTGTCTATCTTCTCAAGGATTCACTTGAGGCAGAATAGTGATTGATCTCTATGGAGAATCTTTTCCAGGAGCAGAAGCTCTGACTTGCGCTTCCTCTCTACACTAACTCCCCCTCCTGGCAGGAAGCAGGACCAACCCACTCCTAACAAGAGGGGAGGAATAAGGTGGTTAGCCATGTTCCTTATTAATCCTTGCCATCCATATCTTACTGATAGATATGGACATATAATACGATACAAAATAAAGAATATAAAACATAACAAAGCTAAAAGTAAAAAAAGTTAAAAATTTAAATAACCCCAGGTCTGGGGTACTACATATATGTATTAGAAATGAGTGAACTTCCTGAAATTTGCTTTCCTGCACCAAAGCCTGAGAAATTTGGCTTAAAGCACGATCACTATGGTGACTAAGGGGTAGCTAAATTATGGCTCTAAGGTTTGAGGCGCCTTACATTAGGCAAAAAGGCTCAGAAGGGGAGGTATTTATCGTCTCCATGCTCTTCTGGCAATGTCACAGGAGGAGGGTACTATAATCCCATGGATCTCCTGGAAATAAGACACCTCAGGATGGGAACAATCCTGAACATGAAACAAGCGGGAAGGAGCGGTCTAAGACTTCTAACGATTCCCGAAGCAGCGGGGGTACCTGTGTAGTTACTGGACCTGCCCGGACTTACCACTTGGTCCTACCCTGGGTACCTATGAGTATATATCACCGGGTGTAGGCCATTAGTTTTAAGCATCCGTATGAAGGCAGTCTGTATAAAGGAAGGAGAGAACAAGAGCTGTCAAATTAAGGCATACTTGAGTAAGTTGCTACAATTTTTGTTTAAGTGCAATTGTTAAGTGCAATCGTCACAAATAGTGCATAAATTCACATTGCGGCACCTAAAAGAGAATACACACAATGGGCATGTTATCTTAAATGTTGCATAACAGGTAACTGGTACAATTAGTGCAAAATTATTACAGTATGAAATCACAAAGAGCTCAGGTATCGTTTGAGTCTTTTCTTTGGGTGCAAGCTTTTATGTTGCGGTAAACATTTTTATAATAAAAGTAGTTCAATTTTATTAATGCAATAGAACGCTCAAATAAAGCTTGAGTCCTTCTTGTTGAAGTGCTTGAAGTAGTAGAATCCTCTGGAAACTGGTAAAAAGTCAATTGTAATCCACAGGGATAAAAGTTAATTGTAATCCAAGGAGGTATAAAATGTTATATAAAAGCACATATTTAAGAACCATAGTTCCATGAGGTTATCAAGTAACCTGAGAAAGGGGATAAAACAATGAACTTGGACATGAGGGGTTAAATGATGATGGAGGGAGTCCTTACTATGCATGACCATCAGGGTGAGGACAAACTAGGGCAACCTGGAATAAAAACGTTAAAAGCACACAATGCCAACGGGTCCTCACCCGTCAGGAATAGTCCATGACGTGGCTCCCAAACAGTTCCTTATTTTTGAAGAGAAGGATGCATTTAGAGGAGGGCGTCCATGTCCTCCTCGCTGCTGGAGCTACTAAAGCGCATCAGGGGGCTTTTTGCCTCTGGTAGCTCATAGTGGCAGCAGTAGTGGTACGCCACTGACCTCTGGTGGTGGCTGTAGGTACTGGCTGTGCAGACAGCCTGGAGAATGCAGCTGTGACATGCTGCAAGCCGGAATCCGTAGCCGTTGCAGAGGGGCTCAAAACCTCTGGCTGAAGGGGCTGCAGTTTAGCACTATGTACTACTTGCCTATTGGTAGTCTGGTACCAACAGATCTCCGACCCGGAGTGGCTATCCTGCAGAAATCCAACTCCTCTTTCAACGGAGAACAGAGCACAGTCCCAGTGCGCCTGGTGAGTTTGAGGTCTCCTGGCTGGGGGTCGTCTACCACTTGCTTGACCCATTCTTCTATGGCGGACTTGTATTCCCAAGCCGCCTGGGCATAGGTGGTAATTTCCCAAGGGACTTCGGGGCTAAGACATCCCGGTTTGGCAGTAGTAGCACTGGGCGGCGGAGTGGAAGTTCCGGCCGCCTCCGCCGCTGCAGTAAGTGTCCTTGGCAGAGCAGGCCTAGGCCTGTTGGAGGTATCGGGACCCTCAGGGAGCGGTGCAGGGGCAACTACGGACCAGGCCTGGGCCTGATGTCGCAGCCGGGCGGCCGCGGGGTCCAATCGCTGTCTGCGGTGCAGGCTGATCCATGGCCTGGGCGACTGTATCAACGGCGTCCTCCACGGGAGCAGGTTCAGCATCGGCGGCCATCTTGGGTGACGTCTCGCCGTCAGCGCTGACAACAGTAGTAGCGGAGGGATCCACAGCCTCCGAGGACTTGACTGGAGTCCTGTCTTCTTCCGTGGGGCTGGAACAGTAACAGCGGCCTTCTCAGCTGGGTTAGCGGCGGCTGTCTCGTCCTTGCTTGCGGAAGGCACTGGCTCTGGGGACGCTCCAAATATGCAGGGGCCCACTTTCTTGACGATCTGCGAGACCCGGATCTCAGGTACGGTTGTTTCGTATATGAGCTCTCCCTGGATCGCCATCTGATCCCATTTTGGAGGAGGGAGCGCCATCTTCCTTGGCTCTTCTGTCACAATCAGTGCAGGAAACGCAGGAAGTGAGGGTGGAGCACAGAGGGAGGAGTCTTCACTCCCTTGGATCGCATTGCAAAGTTCTTGGTGGGCAGGCTTTAGATTTCCCGCTTCAAGGGGGGCGTATTCGGCATCTTCGTGCTCTTGAGGGGGCATTCCTGACTTTTCCCGCTTCTGGGCATGAAGAAGCAGCGCCATTTTACGAATATGGCGAATTAACCCTTTGAGTGCATTAACCCTTTGAGTGCTGGAGCGTACGTTTAGCGCTTTCTGGCACAGCAACAAAGCAATACAGTCAATTTTCAGGTTTTTTGTACAATTCTCGGATCTTGCAGTACTGTGAAACATGCAATTTGATCCGGTTCTGTTGTTGCACACAATTGGATCTGGTTCTGTTGGCACACAGCTTGATCCTGTTGGCACACAGCTCAATCCTGTTCCAGTGACGCCAAAAATGCAATGAGCCGGACCGTGGTACGGTTAGGCGGATGCCAAAATATGCAGTGGGTCCGGATATGGGTATAATAGTCTATGTTTTTTGTTTGTGATGCCAATTGCAGCGTGCGCAGGGTACAGTCTCAGGGCCCTTTAAGGTGTTGCAACTCACGTACCAGGTTAGGAATGGCAGAGTGGTGTAATGTCTCTGTGTGGTAGTAGGTATAGTGTCAACGGTGTCTCCTACCTTAGTATGGCTGCACTCCTGTATCCTGGCTCACTTGCAATAAATGAGTGTGTTGCTAGTAGGAGTAATTGAGGGATTTGGTATCAATGAATGAGATCCAGACTTGGGATATAATTCAACTTGTCTTTACTGGAGGCAGCATTAATCCATATGAGGTACAGCAATAGTCTTGGGTCCCAGCAGGTATTGGCAATATGTGGCAGGGATCAATATCTCTTCTGCTTCTATCATATGCCTGGAGAATATGGCAAGAATCTATATCTTCTGCTCTGTCTATCTTCTGCTGTGTATGGGACTGACTAGCTGAGGAGGAATTTGGCTTTGCCTGGTCTCTGGATGTTACTCACAGCTATGCTCACAGGGAATGGTTCGTCCTGGAGATCTGGAGGTGGCTGCTTGCTTGTCAACCAGATGAGGCTGAAGGCTCAGACTGGGGATGAAGATCTTTGGTCTCAGCCGAGACATGATCCTGAGTTGGGATCCCTAGAACTGGGAGCTCCTACGAGCACAGCCTTCCCCTAGCCGGGGTGGCTGGCACACTAACTGTAACTTCCTTCCCTCGTCATGAGACAGGACATGGGCCAGCCCACTCTGCTCATAGAGGGGGAGCTAAACCGAAATGTACTATTCCAGCCTAGATATGCTAAACTGTTACTGAGGCCCTGGTAACACATTGCTGCCACCTGCTGGTGTACATGGAAATTACAGCAAATACATGTAACAGGCTTAGAAAATGCACATTTGTGAGGAGTATTACATAAAATCACATTAGATGACAAGGCACATGTTACCAACAAATAGTAGCGGGGAAAAAGAGTTTAGTAACATAACTCTGGGATGTTACATATCCAGCACAATTCCCTTGCAATGGTTACTCTACCATCCAGAAGTTCTTTCTCCCTCAGGGGTCAGCATTTAGTTCTGTCCTCCTCTTCGATGGGCTGCTCCTGCTGTTCCAATGCTGCTCTGTTTGTTTCCTTCTCTCACACACTTCACACTGACTAGCCAGAGCTACCTACATGCCAGCTACAGGGGATGGATGGAGCAACTCCACCTAGCAATTGTTACTTTGGGCTGCTAGTTAAACCTACATTCAGCCTTCAGACAGGAATAAGATACAACAGTGCAAATATACATTTTCAAGTATTTTAACCCCTTAAGGAGTGTACAACTGGGTCACTGCAAAATGTGTTCACAGCATTTCCTTTTCTGCACTCCACTTGTCTGCTGTTACAAAATGTACTCCCCAGTAGGGGGCAGCCAAGAGCTCAGATAAAAGCTTCTCAAATCTTGTATGAAATATTTCCTGTAGTCTGAGTGATGAGTAGATCGATATTCAGAAAAATATGGGCATTTTTATTTGAGAATACATTTTGAGAAAAATACTTTCCACTAAGGAATAGTTACTGTATTATCAATATGCCTGGATTTGCCCTTTAAATGGGCTGTAGGTTGGCATAAATTATAACATTAGACACTGGCCGTCTCTCCAGACATAAAGAGTTTGAATAAAATCTTGAGCAGCTTTATTTTCTGCTGTGTGAGTTGCAGTGATCAGACAGCTCATCTTTTTATAATTCTCTGCCGCTTCGTCTAATACTTCAGGAATCGGCGTCTGTTATGCTAATTCCCACTTATTGTAGCCTTAATACTGTATAGAGTTCTGTGTGCTTATACATCAGTGCATTAAACCATTATCCTTCTTCAGTCGCATCTTCCGGGCTTTAATCATAATCATCCCTTGTGCAGGCAGAGCACTCAGCAATGACTTTGTTAGATTACACAATATTACACACTCTTGGCTAAGATGCCACATCGCTCATTCATGTAAAATCCCAACCATATTTACATTAAAAAAGAATAACTACAGGGGGTGCAGAGGTTGTATTTGCACATGCACCTTAGAGCCTAAGGCAGACCAAAAAGTTTTCTGCCCTATATGAGGAGACCATTAATATCTTACTCATAGGGGTCTGTTGAAAATGTTGCCTTGCGGGCCAGGAGGTTCAATTCACAACTCAGTCTGAGGCTAATCATACTGAAAAGTCATAGATGAACCCTAAAGATCTAGGGTATAGCCAACCTGAATGGGGTGATTGGCCTGCAGACTCACGTTGGATGAGTGATCCTAAAAGTTAGTTGGTTGGTACACATTAAAGGGGTTTCCACGCTTCTACTTTTGATGACATATCCTCAGGATAGGTCACCAATATCCAGTTGGTTGAGTTCTGACAACTGGCGCAACCACTGATCGGCTTTTCTCTGCAGCCTTTGCAGCCAAACGAACAGCTATGTTCACAGTATAGTGGCCACGCCAGGTTACTGCAACTCAGCTCTCATTCAAGTGACTCTTCCCTGCTTCCTTTGGTGACTGGGCTCAGCCATATTCACTTGAATGAAATTGAGTTGCAATACCAGACATGGCCATGGAGAATAGACACACTGTTTCTGGAAGAAAGCAGCCATCTTTTTTCTGCTAGGTTTGTTTGTAGTCTGTAACCATAGAGACACAAAGGTCTACATGGGACCTGTAAACACAAAATGACAGGAGCTTTTTAATCAAACTGTTTGTAAAATATTTTTTTTATTTCAAATTATTGGATTATGCCTTTTCCCTATATTCCTTCTGCCCTCCCTTACGGCACCCAAGCCTCTATGTAGTCAGTGCCAGTGCTATAAAATTACCTTTTTTGCCTAGAGAGGTAAACTACCATTGACTTAAGTAGTTAAACAATCAGCCTTCCTGTAAAAAATGAGGTGTGTGCATAATATTTGCCAATGATAGAGCACTCGGCAATTCTTAATCACTATTAGTGGGTACCTGGCAATTTTTCAAGATTCTTGTATCCAATAGTAACGATCAGTGTCTTTCAGTACAGTGAATCAGCTGAATGCTAATTTATGGTAATTACTCGGTCAGTAGAAGAGTTCAATACACAGACGCCCAACAAAAGAGACAAAAATAACACTAAATAAATTATGTTTAGCTAATAGTGTAAAATATAATTGAAAATCGATAACCTCCCTCCATGTGATAACATATGTAGAAGTAAAATAATGAAATTGTTACATTGTACTAGTTATAGTTTTTCATATAGGGTCCAAAAACAGAGCCCGGAAATTATAGGCCGGTAAGTTTAGCATCTGTCGTGGGTAAACTGTTTGAAGGTTTTCTAAGAGATGCTATCTTGGAGGATCTCAATGAAAACAAGCAAATAACGCCATATCAGCATGAGGGATCGGTCATGTCAAACTAGTTTAATCAGTTTCTATGAGGAGGTAAGTTCTAGACTTGACAGTGGCAAATCAATGGATGTCGTATATCTGGACTTCTCCAAAGCATTTGACACTGTACCGCATGAAAGGTTAGTATATAAAATGAGAATGCTTGGACTGGGAGAAAATGTCTGCATGTGGGTAAGTAACTTGCTCCTTGCTTAGAAAACAGAGGGTGGTTATTAATGGTACACACTCAGATTGGGTCACTGTCACTAGTGGGGTACCTCAAGGGTTAATATTGGCCCCTATTCTCTTCAATATATTTATAACTGATCTTGTAGAAGGCTTGCACAGTAAAATATAAATTTTTGCAGATGACACTAAACTGTGTAAAGTAATTAACACGAAGAGGACAGTATACTGCTATAGATGGATCTGGATAGATTGGAGGCTAGGGCAGAGAATTGGCAGATGAGGTTTAACACTGACAAATGTAAGGTTATGCACATGGGAAGGAATAATGCAAGTCACCCCTACATACTAAATGGTAAAACACTGGGTAACACTAATATAGAAAACGACCTAGGAATTTTAGTGAACAGCAAACTAAGCTATAGAAACCAGCTGCTGCCAAGGCCAATAAAATAATGGTTTACATCAGAAGGGGCATAGATGCCCGTGATGAGAACATAGTCCTATCACTTTACAAATCGCTAGTTAGACCACACATGGAGTACTGTGTACAGTTCTGGGCTCCTGTGAACAAGGCAGACATAGCAGAGCTGGAGAGGGTTCAGATGAGGGCAACTAAAGTAATGACTGGAATGGGGGGGGGGCTACAGTTCACTTTAGAAAAAAGACAACTAAGGGGAGATCTAATAACTATGTATAACTATATCAGGGGTCAGTACAGAGATCTCTCCCATCATCTATATACCCCCAGGACTGTGACTGTGACAAGGGGACATCCTCTGCGTTTGGAGGAAAGAAGGTTTGTACACAAACATAGAAAATGATTCTTTACGGTAAGAGCAGTGAGACTATGGAATTTTCTGCCTGAGGAGGTGGTGATGGTGAGTTCACTAAGAGAGTTCAAGAGGGGCCTTGATGTATTTCTGTAGTGTAATAATATTACAGCCTATAGCTACTAGAGATGGGTCGTTCAGAACTGGACTGAAAGGGTGCGAAGTGCTGTTAGAATGTGTAACCTGACCCCCAAGCTGCGGGCAGAGGTTGCCTTGGGGGCTCGAGAGGGTGACGTCAAATGGACAGTGATGGTAAGGCCCGAATCCGAGAGATACACCCTAGAGAAAATATTCTCCCTGCTGGAGAGAGCCCGGGGGTTTGTGTTAATGTAGTGCAGCTGCGGAGCCACTTCTTCAACCAACCACAGCGAGAGGGCGAGACCCTGATCCAGTATTCCAATGCCCTACAGGAGACGCTAAATGAAATACAGCTGCAAGATCCAGAGGCCATAGTAGACGCTGCAAGACCAGTTCATAGTGGGGCTCTCCAACAAGAACTTACAGGACAAATTGCAAGAGATGACCCAGACAATGGCCGACATGACATTCTACACACAGCATCTACCTAGCCGCCATGGAGAGAGAGGAAGAGTACATGCTTGTGGTGGCGAGAGTAGTGAGTAGCACCCATGCTACAGGAGGTCGGCCTGCATCTGAAGACTCAGAGTCCTTAAAGGATATGGTCTAGGCCCTGCTGACAGAATTGAGAGAACTTCAGCTGGAAGTGTCCCAGATTAAGGCAGGATCACCCCGGCCTCCAGAAATGACCCAGCCCCCTGTGCCACTACACCCAGGATGACTCAGGTGCCGGGGCTAGTCAAACGAGGGCCCCTCTGCTGAGCTTGTTGACAGTATGGCCATATGGCCAGATAGTGCCTCAAACAGATGAAGTCTGAGCCGACATTAAACTTCCGACCGCCGCAGTAGCTGGGCGTCCTGCTGCGGTACACCAGAAGCTAAGCCCTATGCTTGAGGAACACGACCTGTATGCCAGCAGCCCCGTTATGGAAGCCGAGTTGGAGGCCCAGAAGGTACGCTGCCTAGTTGATACAGGGTCAGAGTGCACCCTTATGCCTCCCTTCGAAAGACACTTTGGACATATGATGGAGCCGGAAGACAGGAGCATCATCTTGCTGACAGCTGCCAATAACAGAAAGATGGACGTCTGAGGGATAGTCTGGATGCGGGTCCGGCTTTTTGAGCAAGACGTCGGCAAGAAGGGGGTTGTGAGATGGTCGTGACGCTAGGTATGAATGTGCTGAAAGACCTAGACCATCAACTCTATGCCAAAGAAGGTCTGAAGAATTGGCAACGGGCCACCACACACCGGCTGACCCAGAAGGTTCTACAGCAGATGGTGAGAAGCTGTAGTCTACAAAAGAGCAACATATCCGGTCGGCCCATTGGACACGTGAAGGTGCAGTGGAAGATCCCACCTCATCAAGAACAAATATTGATGCTGCTGGTGGGGGCTGGATGACAACTGAATGGACTGGAGGTCCTGATTGAGCGCGCTCACCAAGGGGAAACGCAAACTCGCCCCGGGCGGCCCTCGCTATTGTGAACGATGGATGTGTGCCAGTACGCTGCCTCAATGTTGAAAACTAGAGATGGCCTTGCGGTTCGCCCGGCCGTCGTTTCGCGGCGAACTTTGCATGTTCGCGATTCGCCGAACATATGGAAAAATTTGCGCCCGCCATATTATTTTACATTATGAAGAACTTTATCCCATGACACATCCATCAGGTGGTACAGGACAGCCAATTGATACATTTCAGCACATGGACATACCCCCTACCTTATAAATAAACCTGATCTGGCCGCCATTTTACATTCAGTGTTTTGCCAGTGTAGGGAGAGGTTGCTGTGTGGAGCAGGGACAGGGTGCTAGGGACACCAAACGCTAGCTAATAGGGCCACAAAAGTCATTTTAAGGACTAGTATAGGTGTGCTATCTATATGTGTGATACACAGAGGGGTGCGATATACTTATACGTTTATAATGAGTCAAAAACACATAGATCTATATAGTGATCACCTGGAAGTCAGGGGCCTAGGGGCTAGGGGCTTACTAGGGCCATTTTTATATAGGGTAAGGTTCCGGACGGGGTCGCTGTTATAAGGGCAGGTGGTCTGTGATTAGGCTATCAGGGCCAGAATAGCACCCCCCCCTGTAGGGCAATATCAGGGGCAGTTCTTTGCCTACCCTGTCCTTCAATACCACATCATCATCTAGCCCAGGGATAGATGGTTTTTGCTTTCCCTCCTGGATTCATGGATGTGCACTGGAACCCCCAGGATTGTGGTAGGACATATGGTTTCTGATTTGGTGCCGCCGAGCATTTGTTATTGCCTACCACATCTATGCTTTTTGCTTAAAGGGGTTCTGAACTTTGTTTTAACTGATGATCTACCCTCTGGATAGATCATCAGCATCTGATCGGCTGGGGTCCGACAACCGGGACCCCCGCCGATCAGCTGTTTGAGAAGGCAGCGGTGCTTCAGCAGCGCCACGGCCTTCTCGCTGTTTACCGCTGGCCCAGTGACGCCACGACTAGTATCAACTAGCGTGGGCGGGGTAAGCTCTGTTCACTTGAAAGGAGCTTAGCCCCGCCCACGCTAGTTGATACTAGTCGTGACATCACTGGGCCAGCGGTAAACAGTAAGAAGGCTGATCGGCGGGGGTCCTGGGTGTCAGACCCCCGCCGATCAGATGCTGATGATCTATCCAGAGGATAGATCATCAGTTAAAACAAAGTGCAGAACCCCTTTAACTTTAATAATTTAATTTATTTTCATTTTGAGGGATATCTTTTCCATTCACACGTCCGCAAAATGGGTTTGCATCCGATACGCAATTTTGCAGAATGGGTGCAGACCCATTCATGTTTAATGGGGCCAAAATGTGCTGTCCGAATCCGCATTTGCGGATCCGCACTTCCGCATCTGTGCTTCCGTTTCCGCAAAAAAATAGAACATGTCCTATTCTTGTCCGCAATTGCAGACAAGATTAGGCATTTTCTATTATAGCGCCGGCGATGTGCGATCCACAAATTGCGGAATGCACATTGCCGGGGTCCATGTTTTGCGGATCCGCAAAACACTTACGGACGTGTGAATGGACCCTCATAGTAAAATTATTAACGGTTACGTTTTATCTTTATGTATATTCTCATGGATTGCCTTCCTTGTACAATGTTATAATATACTTTCTATGTTAGAAAGTATATTATAGTGCATTTGTATTGTGCGGCAGTTGTGTGCGGTTCTGCTGCGATACTGCAGGTATATAGAGGGACAAGCGTTAATGGAACAAATAATTTCTACTGGTGTGATATACCAGTCGCCCCCCAAAAAAACTGATTGAAGAGGGGTGTTATATACCAATATACTTTCTTTATAGTGCATTTGGGTACTGTATAGTGCATTTGCGCATGCGCGTACGCGAAAATTATATTGCCGATATTTAGCATTGAAAAAAATAATAAATAGAGATCGCAAATTCGAATAATACATCTGGTATGTCACTGTCCATGTTGTGGGACTATTTGTGCACTTCTAGTAATTATTTCTTGGCTGCAAATATGAGCTGAAGGTTTTTCAGGTTCGCCTGCCATTAAAATGAATGGGACCCGCCGCGGTTCATGAACATTTGTTCGCGTTCGCGCAATCGCGTTCGCGTTCGCGCAATCGCGTTCGCGAACCGTCCCGGCAGATGTTCGTCCATCACTATTGAAGACTGTGAGTTAACCTTTCCTGGAAATACCTTGCTGGCCAAAGTTTATGTGTCCAAAGGGGATATTCCTCGACGAAGGAGCTTCACGCTACAGCCAGATAGGAGATCAGCCTGGACCTATGCTGTAGAGGCCCATCAAAGGGAGACCCCGACAGCAGAGTGGAACGGTCGAATGATCATGGACTGCAAGACCCTGACTCCAGGACAACAGAAGTTGCTGGAAGACAACCTTTGGGAATTTCAGGAGGCATTCTCGAGACAAGATGAGGACTTTGGGTGTGCTTCCACCATCGAACACGAAATCCTCACCGGTGATGCTGCACCGGTCCAACGTTACCGGCAAATCCCACCCAAAATGTACCAGGAGGTGAAGGATATGGTGGCCAGCATGTTGGAAAACCAGGTGATCCAGGAGAGTCAAAGTTCTTGGGCTGCTCTAGTAGTCTTGGTACGGAAGAAAGATGGAACTCTCTGGTTCTGCGTGGATTATCGGAAGCTGAATGCCCAGACCGTCCGAGATGCCTACCCCCTTCCGCGGATTGAGGAGTCGTTGTCCGCCCTGACTCATGCGGAGCAGTAGGTTTTGGCAGGTACCAGTGGCCAAAAAGGACAAAGCGAAGACGACCTTTATCCTACCTATGGGACTCTACGAGTTCAACTGGATGCCATTTGTCCTTTCCAATGCCCTGGGAACATTCCAGTGGTTGATGGAGCACTGTCTGGGAGATCTCAACTTCGAGTCGGTATTGATATACCTGGACGACATAGTAGTGTTTGGGGCCTCCTTTGAGGATCACCTACAGAACCTGCGACAGGTCCTAAGACGGCTAGGAGACCATGGGCTCAAGATCAAGCCCAAGAAGTGCCAATAGTTACATAGTTAATACGGTTGAAAAAGACATAAGTCTATCAAGTTCAACCAAGAGATAGGTGGGGATGCGAATCCCAGAAGGAATTGAGACGTTTTCATAAGCATTAATGTTGTTTACTTTTAAGAATTCATCTAAGCCCTTTTTAAAACTGTCCACTGTTCCTGCCGTGACCACGTCCTGAGGAAGTCTATTCCACAGCTTCACAGTTCTTACAGTAAAGAAGCTTTGACGCTTCCGGAGACTGAACTTTTTCCTCTACAACCGGAGGCAGTACCCCCTTGTCTTTTGAGCGCATTTTACATGGAACAGTTTTTCACCTTATTTTTTGTATGGCCCATTTATATATTTGTATAGGTTAATCATGTCCCCCCTTTAGATGTCTCGTCTCAAGACTAAATAAATTTGATTATTTTAATCTTTCTTCATAACTAAGACTCTCCATGCCCCTTATCATTTTAGTCGCTCTCCTCTGTACTTTTTCCAGCTGTAGTGCGTCCTTTCTATGGATTGGTGCCCAGAACTGAACTGCATATTCCAGATGAGGCTGCACCAACTCTTTGAAAAGTGGTAGTATTACATCCCTGCCCCACGAGTCCATGACTAGTTTAATGCATGACAATAACCTGGTGGCCTTAGAAGCAGCTGATTAATATTGTATGCTGTAATTTAATCTACCATCTACAAGGACACCCAAATCTTTCTCTATAAGTGACTCTCCCAGTGTTACATCACCTATGACATATGAAGCACAGAGATTATTACTACCAAGATGCATAACTTTACATTTGTCCACATTGAACCTCATTTGCCAAGTTGATGCCCAATCACTCAGAGTGTTCAAGTCAGCTTGTAGTATATGGACATCTTCCATAGACTGTATAGTTCTTCATAGCTTAGTATCATTTGCAAAAATAGAAATGGTGCTATTAATCTCGTCCTCAATATCATTAATAAATAAATTAAATAATATAGGGCCCAGCACTGAACCTTGGGGTATACCACTTATAACCCTGTAAAACAAAACATGCAATGCAACAGCTCTTTGCAAACCAAATAAAGTACAAAAATGCATAATAATTGCTAATGCTATACTTATAAATTAGAGATGCTTGGCAAATCATTTTGTACAAAATCATTTGAGCCCGTCTGCCGCACGTCAAGGCGATCTCTGTAAGACGGGTTCCTAACACTAAATTCTACCTGTTATGTGCCATGACGGCTACAATATACAATTCAGGGATTGTAGGTTCCACATGCATGCTGGGCCTGCTTTAATTTCTGTAATTTTTGGTGCCAAAATGGCCTCCATTATATCCAAGGAATGCAGGTACCAACATGCATGCCGGGCCCACTCCACACCACTCCTGGTGCCAAATGGCCATCAAAGAATGCAATCAGAGTCCACAACTATATCTCTCCTGGTGCCAAGTGAATGAGGGAGAGCAGGTCAAGCTATATAATCACACTAATTAAAATCAGCCTATGGGGCAGACGAGCACATACCACTTATAACCTGGTACCATTCTGAATAGGAATCATTGACAACAACTCTCTGGACACGGTCCTTCAGCTAGTTTTTAATCCAATTACAAACTACACTTTCCAAGCTAATAGACCTTACTTTACCTATTAAACGTCTAAGAGGGACAGTATCAAAAGCCTTTGCAAAATCCAGAAACACTACATCCACAGCCGCCCCTCTCTCCAGGCTACTACTCACCGCCTCATAAAAACAAATCAGGTTAGTCTGACAACTTCTGTCCTTGGTAAACCCATGTTGGTTATCACTTATAATATTAATTACAGTCACATACTTGTATATAGTCCCTTAAGAGTCCTTTAAAAACATTTTTCCCACAGCAGAAATTAAACTAACTGGTCTATAATTACCTGTGAAGGACCTTGATCCTTTTTTGAATATGAGCACAACGTTTGCCTTGCGCCAATCACTTGGCATTGTACCAGTACCTAGAGAACTTTTAAAAATTAAAAACAAATACAATGACTGAACAGAGCTCTTTAAGCACTCTTGGGTGTAATCCATCTGGACCCGGAGCCTTGTTTACATTTACCCTTTTTAACTTGTCTTGGACCATATCTACACTTAGCCAATTGAGTATATTACTGGATGTACTAACAGCCCCAGCACCACAGATACATGTTAACATAGTAACATAGTATATAAGGCCGAAAAAATACATTTGTCCATCCAGTTTGGCCTGTTATCTGCTCCTTTTTCTTCTTTTGTATATACAGAGCTAAAAAAAACATTTAGTAACTCTGCCTTTTCCTTATCTTCAGTGACTACTGCCCCCCCCCTTACCATTATTTAGTGGACCTACCTGCTCAGACCTAGGTCTTTTAGGATTTATATATTTAAATAGGGTTGTCCCGATACCACTTTTTTAGGACCGAGTACAAGTACCGATACTTTTTTTCAAGTAGTCACCGATACCGAATACCGATACTTTTTTTAAATGTCATGTGACCGTTTTGGGGGATCTGTGGATCTGTGGATGACGCACTGTCATGTGGGGGATCTGTGGATGGCACTGTTATGGGGGACCTGTGGATGGCACTGTTATGGGGGATCTGTGGATGGCACTGTTATGGGGATCTGTGGATGGCACTGTTATGGGGGATCTGTGGATGGCACTGTTATGGGGGATCTGTGGATGGCACTGTTATGGGGGATCTGTGGATGGCACTGTTATGGGGGATCTGTGGATGGCACTGTTATGGGGGATCTGTGGATGGCGCTGTTATGGGGATCTGTGGATGGTGCTGTTATGGGGGATCTGTGGATGGCACTGTTATGGGGATCTGTGGATGGCACTGTTATGGGGATCTGTGGATGGCACTGTTATGGGGGATCTGTGGATGGCACTGTTATGGGGATCTGTGGATGGCACTGTTATGGGGATCTGTGGATGGTGCTGTTATGGGGGATCTGTGGATGGCACTGTTATGGGGATCTGTGGATGGCACTGTTATGGGGGATCTGTGGATGGCACTGTTATGGGGGATCTGTGGATGGCACTGTTATGGGGATCTGTGGATGGTACTGCTATGGGGTGGGATATCTGTGGATGGCATTGTTATGGGGTGGGGGGATCTGAGGATGGCATTGTTATTTGGTGGGGGATCTGTGGATGGTGCTGTTATAGGGGATCTGTGGATGGAACTGTTATGGGGAGGATCTGTGGATGACACTGCTATATGTCATCCACAGATCCCCCTCATAACAGTGTCCCCCAATACACCGGGCCCCGCCGCTCACCGAAGTATTTATAAACGTGAATCCTTATCCTGTTGTTAAGTTGAACTAACGCTGCCCTCTCCCATGTTCCCCTGTATCCCCCTGTATCTCCACAGCACTTACTTAAGCTTCCATAGCAGGCAGAGCGGACGGCACCAGTAACGTCACTCACTGACGTCGCGCGTCTGCTCCGCCTGCTTCACTCATAAAGTGGGCGGAGCAGGCGCTCTACGTCAGTGAGTGACGTTACTGCTGCCGTCTGCTCTGCCTGCTATGGAAGCTTAAGTAAGTGCTGTGGGGATACAGGGGAACATGGGAGAGGGCAGCGTTAGTTCAACTTAACAACAGGATAAGGATTCACGTTTATAAATACTTCGGTGAGCGGCGGGGCCCGGTGTAAGAGTACAGTGACTGCACCGGGCCCCGCCCATAGTTACGCCCATAGTATTCTATTTATGTATCGGGGCGGGGTATCGGCGGCTGAGTACCGCCGAGAAAACTCGGAATCGGTCCCGATACCGATACTAGTATCGGTATCGGGACAACCCTATATTTAAATAATGTTTTGGGATTCGTTTTGCTCTCTTTTGCTACCTGATGCTCGTTTTGCAGTTTTGCAAATTTTATCTCCTTTTTACTGATTTTATTAAGCCCTTTGTAATCTTCAAACGCTCCAGCTGACCCCTCAGGTTAGTATTTTTTAAATGCCCTTTTTTTTGTCTTTTATTGCCCTATTTGTTACCTAAAGGAATAATTTTTTTTAGTGCAATTACTCAATGTGGATTTAAAGCTCTCCCATTTATCCTCAGTATTATTATGTGACAGTAGATGCACCCAGTCTATGCCCTGAAATGCTCCTCTCAACCCAGGGAAATTAGCCTTTTTGAAATTTAGTGTCTTTGCTCTGCTTGACAGAGTTTGCTTTTTATAGTTTAGGGGGAATATATTTATATTGTGGTCACTATTACCTAGTGTATCTCGAACAGTAACATTTCAAACAAGCTCTGCATCATTAGAGATTACCAGATCTAACAGAGCATTGCCCCTAGTGGGAGCTTCTACAAACTGGCCCAAAAAGTGGTCCTGCAGCAAGTTGAGGAATCTTCTCCCCTTTGCGGTTGAGGCAGAATCATGTCCCCGCAAAAGATAGAACATGTCCTATTCTTGTCCACAGCTTGCGGACAAGAATAGGCATTTCTATAGGGGTGCCGGGCGGGTGTGTTGCGGATCCGCAATTTGCGGGTCCGCAACACACCACGGACGTGTGAATGGAGCCTAAGGTTTCACCATCCTCACCCACATTGCCTCTTTCATACTTGTCTTCAGATCACTACTCACATACAGGCACACACCATCTCCGTTTCTATTGACCCTATCTTTCCTAAATAGTGTGAAACCCTTAATATTTACAGCCCAGTAATGCAAAGAATCCAACCATGTCTCAGCCACCCCAACTACATCTATGTGTTCTCCTAGTACCATAGATTCCAGCTCCCCCATTTTGCTAGCTAGACTTCTGGCATTTGTGAAAATACATTTTAAATTACTATTACCGGTAAAGTAAATTTCCAGGATTTTTGGGTTACCTTGGCTGATGTTTGTATGTAACAGGTTCTTGTTACCAGCAGTTCTATTTTTCATAAGTGTATTGTTATGCCCAGTCTTCTCTCTACTTTCCTCGCTAACCCCAGCCCCCACTAAATCCCCACTGTCCCCTTCTATATCCCACTCTCTATCTACACTATCTACCCCCTTATTAGTATGATCCCCCACCCTCCTCCCAGATCCTAGTTTAAAAGCTCCTCCAGCCGTCTAACCATTTTTCCCCCAGGGCGGTTGCACCCTCCCCATTAAGGTTCAGCCCATCCCTACTGTAGAGTCTGTAACCGACATTGAAGTCAGTCAGCTAGTTCTCTATGAACCCAAACCCTTCCTTTCTGCACCAGCTTCTGAGCCACTTATTGAACTCTCTAAGCTCCCATTGTCTTTCTGGTGATGCTCGTGGCACTGGTAGTATTTCTGAAAACACTACCTTGGAGGTCCTGGATTTGAGCTTCTCTCCTAGTTCCCTGAAATCATTTTTAGGGACCTTCCATCTCCCCCTGACTTTGTCATTGGTGCCAATGTGTACCATGACCGCTGGGTTGACAGCAGATAGAGTATTTTGGACATTTGGTTACCCAGGAGGGGGTAAAGCCGGCCCCCAGCAAGGTGGAGGCCGTCCATAAGTGGGCCCAGCTGAGTACACTAAGAGAGGTGCGGGCGTTCGTGGGACTGGCTGGTTACTACAGGAGGTTATACCCAAATTTGCTCATTTGGTGGGCCCGTTAAACCAGTTATTAAGGGGCACTGCGGGGGGCCTGAAGAATTGTCCCATTGAGTGGGGACCTTGGCAGCAAGAGGCCTTTGAAGCAGTGAAGGAGGCGCTGACCAGTGCCCCGATTCTGGCTTATGTGCGGTTCGACACCCTATTCCTGCTGTACACTGATGGAAGTCTACATGATCTGGAGGCCATGTTATCCCAAGTCCAGGATGGACATGAGAGAGTCAATTTCTATGGCAGCCGGTCTCTGAGGGAGTCAGAGCGCAACCCTGACAACTAAAGCTCCTTTAAATTGGAACTACTGGCACTGGTGTGGGCCATGACCGAAAGGTTCGCGGAGTACCTGACAGGTACAGAGGTGACCGTGATGACGGATAACAACCCGTTAGCACATCTGGAGAATGCTCGGTGAACTTGAGCAGAGGTGGTTGGCTTGCCTTTCTAAGTACCAATACCGCATCAAGTTCCGGTCAGGTAGGGAGAACCGCAACGCCGACGCATACTCTCCCAAGTCCCTGTGGACTTGTCGGCTCATAGTGCCGATAAGGAGCTAGAGGACACTGAAACTCCTGACCTTGATCGATTACCCATGTTCCAGGACGTGGCACAATCAAGTGGGGTGGCGTCTGGGATGCCAATGCTGCTGGGAAAGACGTTGGCTGATTGGGAGAAGGTCCAGAATGGCTGCCTGGACCTGTGGAAAATGAAAGAATGGGTCTGGACCAAAAACTGGCCTCAGCCAGAAGATCAGGCCTGTCTGACTTCAGAGGGCCAAAAGTTGTTGAGGTAGTGGGATAAGCTGACTGTTACCCAGGGTCTCCTGTGTCGAACCATATACTTGCAATCAGAGTTGCAGTACCGGTTACAGATTGTCATCCCCATGTCATTGGGACCGGAGGCTGTCCGGGAAGCCCATGAGAGGGGTGCCCATTTTGGGAGCGGCTCCAGTGGCTAGTAGACTGTCCAGATTTGGCAGACATGGTGGCCGAGGCATGTTTTAAGTGTTGGCCATGTGGGCTGAGTAAGAGTACTGAACATTGGGCTTCTGTCCAGGCCATCCGGCCCTCAGTGCCCCTAGAGCTTCTTATGATCGATTACGTACAGATTGTGTACTCTACCCCGGGACACTCATACTGTTTAATCATGACAGATCATTTCACAAAATATGTGGTGGCTGTACCCACCAGAGACCAGATGGCAGAGTCGGCCGTTGAAGCGGTCTGCAAACACTTTATACAGGTGTTCGGGTGTCCACGGAGGATGCATTCAGACCAGGGGGCATGTTTTCAGGGTACTCTAATGAATGAGTTGTACCAACTGTATGGGATCGAATGTTCCCGCACCACCCCGTATCACCCCCAGGGAAACGGGGCATTCGAGCGATTCAACCACACCTTGCTCCAGATGCTGCGGACTCTGGAGGACAGCCAAAAGGCTCTGTAGCCCGAGTACCTACCTGAACTGATGTGAGCCTATAACAACAGGGTACACAGTACCACCAGATACTCCCCACATATGCTCATGTTTGGGAGAGCTGGATGGGAGATTGAAGATCTCCACATGCACGATCTAATGGGGCCACCACTGAGAAATACCACTGCATGGTTGCAAGAGCACCGCCTCTAGCTGAGAGCCATCCGCAAGGTTGTGGGGGAACACCTGGGACAAGTGGTACACCCTAATGCAAGACCGGTGCAGAGGGATGGGTATGCCCAGGGTGATCGAGTGATGGTCAAAGCCAAGTAGCTGCCTGGGAAGTTGGATGGGCAGTGGGAGGTGGTCCCCTACATGGTGAAGAGGAGGGTAGACCTTGCCATCCCGGTCTATGAGGTAGAGCCAATAGGGACTGGGGTGCCCTCACGAATTTTGCACCATAATGTAAGGCGTAATTTTGATGAGCCAGTGTGCGTGGAGGAGATGCCTCCTCCTGCTCAGAGTACAGAGGACATTCCCTTGGAAGAGAAGGAGGAGGAATGGTGGGTTGTCCCTGCCCCGGTACCCACAGAGGCTCCAGCAGTGACAAGTTTGCCACCCAGGGAAAGTGTTGAGCGGTCAACTGCCCCTCTCCCATTAAATGTGCCTGACGTCCCCAGTGCTTATGAGCCTGTCACTCTATTAAGATCAAAAAGGCCCAATGCTGGTGTGCTTCCACAGCGTTATGCTCAGGATGAGTTTGTATAGGGAGGGTTGCCAAGCTCGACAACCTCTAGTGGGGTGGCATGTGAGATGGGGAAACAGCTCTCCTTGTCTGAACATTGTTTGTGTAGTTAAATTAAATGTTCTGGACTGACATTCTGCTGTTTGGCCACGAGATGCTGCTGTTTCCTAAACACAACTGCAGACTGCACATATATCTCCATATTCATGAGAGAGGTGGGGTTTTACACAGAGTCTGGAGAGAGAGCAGCCATCTTAGAAGGATGTGCAAACTAAGGAACTGTGTGAGCAGAGAATCTGACAGCATCCAGGTGTGAGAGCCTCCCTCAGTGACCAGAGCTGCAGCTAAGTGAAGCTGATCGTGTCCAAGACCCTGATTCTGTCCAGAGGAAGGAGGATTGTGGCCAGCAATGCTGATTAGAGCAGAGGAACAAAGCAACATGCATGCTTGTTGGAGAGATGTTTGTTCTGTTCAGAGTCACCAGCGGATGCAAAGCAGACCTGGGTCGGAAAGATCATGCACGCACCTCATCACAGTGTTGATGACTAGAGACTGAGACCAGACCTGTAGTTAATTAGTTAGGGTTTCTGTTTAGTGTTACTACTGTTCATTTCAAGGACTCCATAACTTAAAGCGACATTTCACATTGGAGAGCTGATAAAATTCTCACAAACTCAAGCCAGGCTGGCATTTTCTTGCTCAGGAGGAAGTTTACCTCCTATTACCGGTAAAGTAAATTTCCAGGATTTTTGGGTTACCTTGGCTGATGTTTGTATGTAACAGGTTCTTGTTACCAGCAGTTCTATTTTTCATAAGTGTATTGTTATGCCCAGTCTTCTCTCTACTTTCCTTGCTAACCCCAGCCCCCACTAAATCCGGCACGTGCATAGGAGGGACAAGTGATAGGAGGGGGAATACTGTAGAACTTGTTAATATTGTAAGCTGTTGTGCTGCACCGCAGGATAGCGTGTAACACACAAACATACAGTGGTTCTTGTTTTTAGGGTAATAACAGCTAAGGTGTGGCAGCTTAGTTGTGCCCACCAGTAGGTAAATTACTTCACTTTTCTCCTTCATCCATCGGAGGGCGCCGTGCTATGCAGCACAAGGGTCTCAGCCTTCGGGCTGGGTGTATGTAAATTGATTGTATGTTCTCAGCATTTGTGGTTGTGTTTATTTCCACATTTAAGTAAAATTGTGTTTTGGCAAAAGCTGGTGTTGGGGTTTCTTTCCTCGTTTGTGACTTCACTGTATCCTGGGGAGCCCACACTGGTACATGGCTTACACCTACACACCATTGGCCCTCATTGTCCCTAACTACCCTGCTATACTGACCCTAACACAACAACTGGAGTGCATTAGAACCCAGAGACATAAAGCCAAAAGGAACAGAACTGAACTGGCATTAAAAGGCAAGACAGTTTATAACAGCAAGGAGACAAACAAACTACAAGACTTAGGAGCAAGAACAAAAATGACACTTGACAAAAAAAAATGCTGGATACACACAGAGTTTAGACTATCACCGGCATGTTCACAGCAGAGACAGAAATATTTAAAGAAAGGCTTTCCAATCAGAAACTCTTTCCCAAACTAGCCTGTCTTGCATCAGTGATAAGCTGACCCAAAGTAATGGATCAGCTGTGAGACAGTTGCATAGAAACTACCCCAAACAAACTAGTAGACAGGAGAAGATGACACAGCAGGTGTAAACCTTCTGGTTGTAACAGTTCCTAAGTTTATTTTTATGCAGACCCATGATCCCTTGTCAGCCTTTGACCCCAGCTAATACTCAATGTGTCCACTGCAAGTGCCAGCAGCTACCCAGTGAAGGAAAGATAGGATTCCATTCCACCTGCAGGGACCACTCAGGGTTAACTAGTTAGGTTCCTGAGTGGGATCACCCTTATCTGGGCAACTATTGTGCTGTAGAGAGGGCTCCTGTAGATCTATGGTTGTTGCTGAAACCTGTAGCTAACTCCCTTTCTGGAAGTGAATGCACTGTTTTTTGTACAGGTTACCTGTATCCCATCAGTTCTGTCACTGGTAGAGGATAAAGAGCTAAGATCAATGTAGTGACCAACCATTATCTGGAGATATCCTATCATGTGGAATTGGAAGCCGTGTCTACCATGTCTGGAATCCAAAACATGTATTTTCAGCCATAGCGACGTGCACCTGCACATTGGGATGTGCTGACCTCCCCCTTTTTGTTTTGTAGTTTGTATGGGGGTTGTGGCTGACTCCTATTTGGTTGTGCACTCCTGTGGCCTGTTTTGCCTCATTGGCTGATTTTAATTAGCATGAGTACATAGTTTTCTCAGCATGCATGCTGGTATTTGTAGTCCCTGGATTCATTGGAGGCCATTTTGGCACCATAGAGATATAAACCAAAAGGGGCCCAGCATACATGTGGGACCTACACTTCCTGAATTTCATGGTCGCTGTTATGGCACCCAAGAGGTGAGTTTAGTGTTAGGACCCGTCTTATAGAGATCGCCTTGGCGTGCGGCAGACGGGCTCAAATAATTTTGTACAAAATGTATTTGCTAGCATCTCTAATTTATTAGCATAGCATTTGCAATACAATATACCTTTGTACTTTATTTGGTTTGTAGAGTGCTGTTGCATTATGTGTTGTTCTACCATGTCTGCAATAAGTCTTGTCCAGTGATCAGATCAGGCCATGGACTTGTTGAAGATGCCCTCAATCAGTGCTGATCATGTTTGCTGTACTGCTCCAAATTAATAGTAACCCAAGGGTTTTACGTGCACAGAAGAAAATAACTGTGACACACACACTGGGGTCAAAGCAAATTCTCATTTATTACAGGAAGTACAGTAGTTTAAAAAGACATCAGACGGGCATTCCCCCTGAGGCATTGTTAAATTGGCTAGAATATGAAAATATGAAAAGAGATAACACTTGGCATCTGCGCATTGTCTCTGGTATGTGAACTATGTAAATATCTAACTATGGGCGCCATCTTGCAATGGAGTCTTCACTAACAGCAAAAAAATATATATGACATAGCAAGGAGGCATGTTCGCTTCGGTAGGATGAAACCTTCGTGCTCTGGAGAAGATAAGGTGTTGTCTGAGAGCTGGAGTATATGGGAGCTTTCTTAGCTGATTCAAAGAATGAAGTCCACATCTCTATCAGTCCCCCCTTAAACCTCATTCTTTACCTAATAAAACCGAGCACATCTGTCCCAATGCTTCAAATCCTCTTCACCAGCTTCCATGACAATCTATCCTAGTGTATAGCCTCCCATGACACTGGACTTAGCAAGGGGAAGTCAGATGTCTGTCCCTACGGTCGATCATCCCTAGGTGGCGTTGTAAGCAGGGGGGGGACCAACAGAACTAAGTGGACTTTGTCTACCATCCTCATGAAATTCTCTCATGATCATCTCTGGGGTAGCCTCAGCTACGGCGTTGAGCAGAAGCCTCCTAATGCAGGGGATGACACAACAGACAATTACTGCAAGGATCAATAATACAATGACTATAACCATTCCAAGTTGTAGCAAGGTCTGTTTCCAATTTTTTATCCAGTTTTCAAACCAGTTTTCCCATGAACTATCCAACCCAGAATTTCTCTTTAATTCTTCTGAGAGAGAAGTAAGATTACCACAGCACAGTGGAGTACAGCAAGAGGCAGATGAGATGACCAGAATTTTCTCACCTTGTCTCTGAGACTACAGTCCTCATCCTCAAGTGTGGTCCACCGTGCTCTGGGAACCCCAAACTTCGGCTAGCGATGCTACTTCTCCTGAGCCCCACGTTGGGTGCCAACTGTTAAAGATCAATCAGGGCTGATCAGGTTTGCTCTACTGCTCCAAATTAATAGTAACCCAAGGGACTGAGACCATTTGGACATTTGCATGGCCAATATTTTATCAGCCTATTGGGCAATAGCAATACAGGCACATTGTATCCTAAAATTAATGTGCACATTTCTATGAATGTCACCTTCTCTGGTGCTTCCATTACCACTCTCCACCCTTCATGTCTCCTTTCCAAGCTGATTAATCAATGCAGAGAGAGTGCAGCAGAATCATTATTATGAACAACCAGTAACTGCATTATCTGTTGTGAGCTGGAAATAGTCTGACGCTCAATGAGATGGGGATGTCACACTGCTTCTGAGGATCAGGAAAAAATAAGACAGGAAGATACCCAACTCATGACCCTAGAAACTCACTAAAAAAGGGCAGTAGCTAGGTGGACTAGCAGGGAAATGCCCTGGGTTCTGAATGCCAGTGGTGGCAGCCTCAAAAAGCCACTGTGCCTTGGCCATATTTTGATATAGGGTTAGCTCAGTGACCTGAATATTTGCTGAGCTATAACCCTATTTTCTGTTTGTAGTCCACAGTCTCAGTCTCTGTAACTTTCAGTCATTTTTAAATGGATTGTGAGCATATGTATGCCAACTCATACAGCTGAAGCCAGCATTGGATCTACATACATGGCAATTGGCCAAAATATTACACTTACTTACCAACTCTAGTAGAATATCTGGCAGGCTCCCAGAAAAAGGGGAGTAGCTGGCAAATCTCCCATGTCCAGGAGAGAGGGCTGCTTTTTCCCACAAAGCAACACTCCATGAACTTTAATGTTATGTGGTGCCCAAATATGCATTATGTCGCACAAAATAGGGCTTGTTTCATATTTACAGCAATAGGCAGCATGGTCTGACAAAAGAGGTCATGCCAAACGTCAGAAAAACTCTTGGGTGTGCACAGGAATCTCTGAACACCTGACAAAAATTGTATTGTACCACATTTCACTAACTATACCGAAAGTTGCCATCTACCATAAGCCATTAATAATACTGGTATCTTCTGATACGGAGGGTAATAGTTTATATTACAGGGATGCTCAACCTGCAGCCCTCCAGCTGTTGTAAAACTACAACTCCCACCATGCCCTGCTGTAGGCTGATAGCTGTAGGCTGTTCAGGCATGCTGGGAGTTGTAGTTTTGCAACAGCTGGAGGGCCGCAGGTTGAGTATGCCTGGTTTATAAGGCTGAAAAAAGACATATGGTCATCCATTTCAGCCTGTTATCCTGCAAGGGTCTTTTGGCTCCTCCATTTGCACTCCCTATAGCTATGCCTCTTCCTTTAACTTATTTTCTAAACTTCAGTGGGAAATGAATAGAGGAAAGGGGGAGGACGTTATTGAAGATGTTTTTTTTCCGTTTCCTGGAGATATTTTTTGCTGCACCCATGCGTATCATTATCAAATCTCTAGGACATGTTTAAAAAGGCAAGACCTGCTATGCTCAGCACCGAGATTTATGACAATGTTCTTCCTTGTACACAAAAACCATGACAGAATCACATAAGCTTTAATAAAAGTCATAATTCTTCTCCAGCCCCTGAAGCTGACACGGGGTTAACATTAGGAAGCTCTGGAAAGAAGATTTGGATCTCCCATGATGCTTTGCGATGATTAAGTAAAAGTCTAGGTCTGGCTGATCTCTCCCTAATAAATAGCGTATCAACCCATTACATGTTTTGTCTTGTGTCTGCCTTGAGAACACCCCTTACTAATTCTCTAAATAAAGCACTACCACCGTAGGCGCAGGTCTATAACATGAGTAATTGAGGGAGTCAGAGACACTGAGGGCAGCCGGCCCTCCACTGCAGAGAGCATGATTACATTTATTATAGTGTGCCTGTGCCATGCAGGGTAATATGGGTTAGGAATGGAGGTCTACTGCCAGCAATTCTTAAATGTTTCCCTCCTTGGTTGTACTTGAAACCAGAATTTATTTTCAAGTACTTAGTCTTGATGTCAGTTCATACTGAGCTGCTTAGGGCTTTTGATATAATATTTGAAATAATAAATCTATAAAATATATTTAACTGGTATATAAATGCTGCCAGAGGTAAGTGCAGAGGAATGTGATATTGTTCAGGATTAGGGTTTCACAGTAAAGTAATAGGTGCCACGGTCTATACCAGCTACAATCAGCTATGACTAGGGATCCGGAAGGCTGCTCCGGAAGGGAATAGCCTGCTGGAGCTCTCTGGAGCCGGCATTGCCGCACGCTGCTTTCATGTTCGCCATCCACATTAACTATAATGGCGGAGGTTCGGTTTCAACCCGGTAAATATGAAGAGAATGCTGAGCAAATATCGCTGCGTGCCCAAAAAAGTTTTTACGAGGTTGTAATCTGGACGTTTGCTCAGTCCCCCTGTTTTTCAGAGGGGGACCATTGACCAGATACTCTAGAATCCGAGAGCCAAGCATATGAACCTTCACTCTCTTGAAACACCAGGGATTTTATTACTAACCACTTCACTGCCCTGGTCCACCATGGACTTTGCTATTAACCCCTATACTGACCTAGACCTCCAGGGAATGTACTATTAATTTACTGCCCTAGACCACCAGGGGCGACAATATTTGTACATTTAATGGCACTATTAAACAGGAATGTGGTAGTGCTGTATGGATGTGCTACTTAGGTAAAGCAGTATTATTTGGGCATTGAATGACAATATACTGTGTGTGCTTTTTAAAAAAAACTGACTGCTGAAGGATTCATAATTACTAATGATTTTTATATTTTAGGGGACTAGCTCTGAATCGGCTTGTATTATGGATTTCTGGGGATGAAGGATGCTGGTAGGGCATCGTGCCTTATGACATTGCTGTGAGCTTCCCTGCAGCTGTGCCTTGATAATACAGATCCATATAGTCAGTATTTCAAGGTGAGACATTAATGTGTGAGTCTGTTCTGCTGTCTGCCTCAGGGATCATCCTACTGATGTATCAGCTCACGCATTTCACTGTGACTACCCGCACTCCAGGAGTCAAAGCTCACCAGCTTTAGTTTCATCTTAGGCATTGATATATTTATTAAATGTGACAGAAATATAGAAAACTATATTTATATCACTATGAGGAAAATCACCACTATTAGTGTTTACTTAAAAACACTGTTCACCATCCCAACCAATAATTTTATGATCCCAATGTATCTACAAGGCAAAATGAAGCAACTTTGTAATACTGTAGATCTTAGTTAAAATCCCCTACCGTGTTTTTTTATGCAGTTAGAGATAGACCTATCCCTCATCATAACACACCACAGTTTCTTGCTTAAATATGCATGGGACAGTAGGAGATCAGACTGTACAGGGTTTGTTGTTTGTTACCATGGTGATTCATAGGTCTGCATAGAAGCTGTAGACACAAAATGGTAGAAGATTATTCACCAATATCCATTGTGAACCTGTAACATATTTTAATTTGGACCCATTGGGACCATCCAGAAATTGGTTCTGAAGAAATAGCTTTTAATGTATGTGTCCAGTTTGGATTAACATTTCTTAGACTATTAGGGGACTGTAAAACCAATTTATGAATAAATCATTATGAATAATTATTAATTCATTGTTGCCAGTTTGAAAAATGGGCATGAAAATGTGCTCAATATTCACATATTAACAAATCACAATACTGAGAATGACCTGGAGATCATTCTCATTATTTTTAGGAATCTCTCCGATGTTCCCATGCTAGGCTTTACAACACAGAAGCCTAGTAAAAAATACTCAAGGTAGCGACCAGATGGCAATTGCCATTTAGCTCAGCCAATGAGAATATGGAAATGCAGAGATTCTCTGGTTGGCTAATTGAGAATAGTCTGAGGAATACCCTATAAACTCATATCTGCACCCTTGCACCCAATGTTCTCACTCTATAGTCAGCACAGGGACATTGGGGAGATAGACTGCAGCATGAGAATTTCATTCTTGAGCTGCAGGCAACAATTTAAGATTAACCTCTGGTAAATGTGAGATCATGGGTTTCAGCAAATAAGCTTTATTCGCTGCAGATCTCGAACTGAATGAATCGATTTCACTCATCTGTTCTCCGAGAACTTTAGGGTCAACTGTGACAGAAAACATTTTCTATGCTATTTCAGTCTAAAATTGTCATTGTTTAACTGAAAAAGCTATGGATAGATGTAGCAGGGTTGGATTCGACTGTTCTTTATGTGCTCATCATATAGCTATGCTAAGTGACAATTTAAGCTCTACGACACCCATCACCTACGGTGAAGTTGGGTGGGGGGGTTGGTTAGTGTAAAGTGTAAAGTAAAACAGCAAAACAGAACAACAGTCTGTAAGACAGCGTGGTGGATCTCAGAAACGGTAAGTAGATGTGCGAATTGTGGAATTGTGTCTAATTCATTTAGAGGCGGTTTGATACCAGGGGTCAATGTTATCTGTTTGCTGTGGTCTTTGTTAATGCCTGCTTATCCTGGCTCAGGCAGTACGGAACACATCATTCTGTCAGTAAACCAATACTGACTTGACATATAGTTTCGCAGCAGACTGTAAAATGAAAATATTCTCATTACCAACCTGGAGTGCAGCCTGTTGGGCTGCCATCTAGTGGTCAGTATGAAAACTGCAATATTTCACGACTAAATATTTTTCACCAAAATAAAGTTAAACCAATTGACACCTTTTGTTGCCTGCGGTATTAATTTAGGAAAAGTCACTCACTATTTTTTTTTTTAAGTTGAGCACATAAACAGAAACCCAGGCAGTCAGGCCATGTTGTGTCATAAAATGTCCCACCCAAACCCCCTCCATTATGAGTCTGGCTAGCTCTTTGATGGGATCACATCAGCATATGAAGTGGGAACATAATTGCAGTCTCAGAATATAAGAACATCCCATTGTGCTGCTTTCTCTGTTGTGAATTTCCTCTTTTCCGGTGATAAGATACAACTGTTCTTTGTTAATTCATCTCCAGTTAACAGCTCCAAGAGATAAAAAGCAGGTTGATTGGAAAAACCTTATCTAGGTAGCGGTGCATGAAAGAAGAGAAGAAAGGAAATGTGATATAAATAAGAGGAAATAAAGGGGAATTGGAGGAGGGGGATGATACGCAGATATGTGCTGCCTAAATAATTTACAAAATATTTAACCCTTTACAGAATAGGAATGGGACAGGTTTCACAAACCCTTCCGAGAGATTGGGTCTTCTTGTGGCGCAACCAGTTTAGTGCTGACTAACCAGGATACGAAACCTAAAAGATCCTCCCATTCTTCACCCTAAACCCCGTCATGAAAATATGGTGAGTTGCTGTAACGGTCACGTCCACACACACACAGGGGGAAGGATAGTGACCACTGCGCTCCACCCTCACCCCTGGCCCTGCCTACTTGCCTCACGAGTCCTGATGACAGGGGACAACTGGACGACAGTCCCTAACTTAGGATACGTGCAGGGAAGACAGACAAGACAAAATACGGAACATGAACGGACCGGGTCAGAACCAAGAGAGCTACGCAGTACAAAGGGGTAAGCAAAGAATGGTCAGGAGAAGCCGGGGTCAAATACCAGAGAGTAGAGAAATACAAGAGGAGTCCTAAGAGAGTAGTCAGGTGGGAGCCGAGGTCACAATACCAGAATGGATGCGCAGTACAGAGGAGCAGGCAAAAGGATCGTCAGGGAACGGATCAGGTGAGTATTCATTAGTCCAACAAATAGCCAGGAACCTAGAAATTAACAGGCAACCTGTGGCTAGCAGTCTGCTGTATTTATAGTGGGGAGTGAGGGTCATGTGACGTGGCCAGCGTCACATGACCGACAGACCAACCAGTTGAGCCACCCGAGTGATCAGCTCGGCGCTCAGGCAGACTTAGGAGCAGGGAGCCACCCAGCAGTAAAGCCGCCCTGGGAATGAGGTCAAACACAGATCCTCATTCCCAAAGCTAAGCAACAGCTCTGCAGGCAAATGGGGGACCGAGTGCACCTTCGGGACCCCGTTACAGTTGCCCTGGCGGTAGACCCCCAGAGCACTCAACAATTGATGGTTGGAGTCAGAACATAGATAGCCGGTGGTAGGCTGGGGGTGTACCGCCAAGCAATTCTGGCTGAGCCAGGGGTGGTTTAGATATAGGTTAGGATAGCCAAGGGTAAATACAGTGGTCAAGGACACTCAGAAATACCAGAAAGTTCTCCAGATCCACTCATCGAAGTTGTATTTATAAGTTGTGTTTCTTCATTGCTCGGGTGCTTTGGTGCTCGAGTACAACACTTTGGGATGCTCAGGTGCTCGGTAGAGCACCCGAGCACAATGGAAGTCAATGGCATAACCAGAGCATTAAACCAGACACCCCCTGCTCTGAAGAGGGGAGGGTGTCTGGTTCATAGGAAAAGGTCAGAAATTGATGGAAACACCACTGAAATGGTTCGGGAACAGCATGGGGAGGATGTCTGAATGCATCTTGGACTCCCAGATCGCTTCTGGGAACGATGTTGTCCGAGTAGTACGTCACTTTTACAGACTGACAATAATACACACCAAACCGAAGATAAAATCGATTTTAGAGAAAAATTGTTAGGAAACATTCATTCCTGTATATTACTTGTATATAAAGTGCAAGTGCTGCCAGAAATTACAAGGAAGAGGTACTCTGATACAACCTGTATAAAGGAGGGCCTCATTGATATTGTGGTACAATTGTTCAGGTAGTGCCTTTGCACTAAGTGAAAGGGCTGCCAAAAATTACATGGAACCTCTAAACATTAGGGGCGAGGGCCTGCTGCTGATCTGACATCTAGAAAATTAGGGGTGAGGGTCTGCTGATGATCTTACCTTCTAAAACATTAGGGGCGAGGGCCTGCTGCTGATCTCACCATCTAAAAAATTAGGGGTGAGGGGTCTGCTGCTGAGCTGACCCTCTAAAAAATTAGGGATGAGGGTCTGCTGCTGATCTGACCTTCTAAAACATTAGGGATGAGGGCTTGCTACTGATCTGACCTTCTAAAACATTAGGGTTGAGGGTCTGCTTCTGAGCTGACCATCTAAAACATTAGGGGTTAGGGCCTGCTGCTGATCTGACCATCTAAAAAATTAGGGGTGATGGTCTGCTGATCTGAACTTCTAAAACATTAGGGCTGAGTGTCTGCTGCTGATCTGACCTTCTAAAACATTAGGGGCGAGGGCCTGCTGCTGATCTGACTATCTAAACAATTAGGGGTGAGAGTCTGCTGCTGAGCTGACCATTTAAAACATTATGGGCGAGGGCCTGCTGGTGACCCTCTAAAACATTAGGGGTGAGGCTCTGCTGCTGAGCTGACTCTCAAAAACATTAGGAGCGAGGGCAGCCTAATAAGCATGTTGATATGATGGAGGAGGAGGACAAGACAAGATTGAACCATATACCATTTTATGTAAAATTGAGTAAGATGTCGCACTAGGAACACTCAAACGACACCAGGTGCTCCTGTAAATTGAGGCCACTCACTCAATTTAGAAAAGCATATACGTATATAGGTGAACAGGGCACTCAAGGATAGTCTGCGACCGTGTATTTAAGGCAAAGATGAGCTTTATTGTAATAATAAATATATTTGATGCATAAAACAATCAGAATGCAGTAGAATAAATAGGTTATTAACAAATAAATATAATGAATATTCGACAGAGCAAAGGCTATTATTCGATTAATCAGCAAATATTCAATAGTCCAATATTGTAAAATCTTGGATCCAATGATTGTGAACATCCAAAGACTTGTTTGCAATAAGTCTATTCGTTTTTTACTTTCATATTGAGACAACAGTCATATGCTTTGCAGTTATTCAAATAGTCGCGGCGGCCGTCCCGCCAAAGCGACGTGAATGGCAGCAAACTCACTGCTGAAAAGCTTGCAAGCGAATTAAGTCCATTACCTTTGTATCGACCAAGTGTTAGTCCGAAATAATCACAAGAGCCTTCAAGTTGTATTACTCCCAGGATCTGCCTTTAGATATTTGTAGCAGTATTCAATCAGGAGATTAAAGCCGGCTCTCTGTTCAGGTTATGGTCGATTTAATGGTAAGGTAGGTTTTTTTCAGTACAAAGATGGGGTGTAGCACCAGACGCGTTTCGGGGGGTCCAACCCCTTCCTCAGTGGTACCTCAGTGAATAACTGCAAAGCATATGACTGTTGTCTCAATATGAAAGTAAAAAACGAATAGACTTATTGCAAAACAAGTCTTTGGATGTTCACAATCATTGGATCCAAGATTTACAATATTGGACTATTGAATTCTTTGCTGATTAATCGAATAATAGCCTTTGCTCTGTCGATATTCATTATATTTATTTGTTAATAACCTATTTATTCTACTGCATTTCTTGATATACCATTTTATGTGGTGGAAGGGTGCATGGGAATACAGTGGTATTCAATACACCATAAAAGCCACATAAAGTGCCTTTATGTTCACGCGCTTTCCCCCTGGTGGAGTAGAGAAGTCAGGGGCAATCCAGTCCTTGTTCATGTTTATAAGAGTCAACCTGTCAGCATTTTCAGTTGACAGTCGGATGCACTTATCAGTTATTATGCCCCCAGCAGCACTAAATACCCGCTCTGACAAAACCCAGGCGGCAGGGCAGCACCTCCAAGGCGTAGAGCGCCAGTTCGTGCCGCGTGTCCAGCTTGGACACCCAATAGTTTGTAAGGCACAGAGGATCATTAAGGACGCTGACACGGTCTGCTACGCTACGTCCTCCTTCACCAGCTTCCAAAACTTTTCTCTCTTGTGACACTAGAGCCGTGCATCAGAGTGGGGTGCTGGCTGGGGTGTCATGAAACTGTCCATAGAGTGTTGCCTTGCTCTGTTGGAACTGCTGTGTGTTCCCCTCGTCTCCCCTCCTCAGTTGTCCAAGGAACTTCGTACTTCTGCCGCCAGCATTGTCAAGCTGGAAATTTTTGGAGCAATTTTTTTCACAAGGACCTTCTGGTATTGCACCATTTTGCTAGCCCTCTTCACCATAGGAATGAGAGATGAGAAGTTCTCTTTGTAGCGGGGGTCAAGAAGAATGAACAATCAGTAACACCGCGCAACAATAATTTGCTACTTAGAGAAAAACATTGTGATTTATACTAAAAAGAGCGCAGTGATTCCAAATATGAACTCAGAATTTGCCTGACAAGTCTAGATTTTAAGTTATACATGCAAAGCCTATTCAGTTATAATATGAATGCATTATATTGGAGATATTCCAATGGACATGTCCAGACCTGTTCGGACGCACTCAGGTTGATGTCAGCAGTAAGTATATAAGGCAAGCTGGACAGATTTTGATAAAGTGATCTGTTATAGTGCTATCAGTTTTGAAACTTAAGATGGATAAATGCAAATGTGTTAACGATCCAGACAATTTCTTCTACATATGTGGCAAATACACTTCTTATGATTAGCGCAAGAATCTGACAAAGTGAGTGCGTTTTGCAGCTTGAGATGCATTTGTGCTAGTAGTGCAGAACTTCCTTGGGAACAGACAAGCTGCAAACTATGCTGAATTAGTAGACAACATGCTTACAGCATCTGAACAACTTGGCTGCTGAATGTCATTGAAAGTGCATTTCTTACATTCCTATCTTGACTTTTTCCCACCCAATTTGGGACACGTAAGTGACGAACATGGGGAGTGGTTCCATAAAGATATTTCTACAATGGAGAACAGGTATCAAGGCTGCTGGAATCCCAACATGATGGGGGACTATTGCAACGGGAAAATATCACGGTTAACAAACGCAAAAGAAAATGCCTGAAGCACTTTTAACAGTACTGGGCCTTGCTCAAGTAAGACTTTTAAACTGAAAAATGAGACTTTTCGAAATTTTGATATTCCATTACATTTTCATACACTGTTTGCTACGCAAACTTTGATGTAGATCAGGTAATTGTTGGAGTAAAACTCGTTCTATTCAAAATTATTCAATGCTTTCCAAGTGCTTAATTCATTTAGGCATACTTATGCATAGCAAAATTTAGTGACGTGCTACAACAGTTCTGATTTCAGATTTGTAATCCGCACACTCGATTTAGTATAGGACAAATGTTTTTTGCCCAGTAGCAGATGAAAAGTTTTTGTTGTTGTTGCATGGTGTAATAGGTGTTGGCCAAAATGCGTATAACGCTAGGGTCATGGGAAAGGCAGCATAACATAAAGTCAGCCATGTGTGCCAGAGTCCCAACAGACAAGACTTCGCTGTCCTCATCAGGAGGATGACTCTTAATCTCCTCATCCTCTTCCTCCTCTTCAGCCCATCCATGCTGAACAGATGGAATAAACCTGGTATGGGTACTATCCTCTGTAGCGGAGGCAACCGTCTCCTGCTCCTCCTCCTCATCATCATCATCATCCAATTTGCGCTAAGAAGACGAACGGAGGGTGGTCTGGATATCACCCTGTGTACTGTCTTCCCCCATTTCCACCTCTTCCACATGCAAAGCATCCGCCTTCATTGTGAGCAGCGAGCGTTTCAGTAGACACAGAAGTGGGATGGTTACGCTGATAATTGCGGCATTGCCGCTCACCATCTGTGTTGATTCCTCAAACTTGCATAAAACCTCACAGAGGTCAGACATCAATGCCCACTCGTCGCTTGTGAAGAGCGGAAGCTGACTGGAAAGGCGAAGACCATGTTGCAGATGGTATTCCACTACTGCCCTCTTCTGCTCACAAAGCCTGGCCAACATGTGGAACGTTGAGTTCCAGTGCATGCTCACGTCACACAACAGTTGGTGAGCTGTCAATTGCAAGTGTTGCTAGACTGGCGGCAGCTGTAGATGACTTTCGGAAATAGGCACACATGCGGCGCACCTTCACCAGTAGCTCAGGCAAATTAAGGTAGGTTTTGAGAAACCGCTGAACAACTAAGTTGAACAAGTGGGCTAGGCATGGTATGTGTGTGAGCTTGCCACCAAGTTAAGGGCATTATCAGACACAACCATGCCTGTTTGTTGGTTGAGTGGCGAGAGCCACAGCTCAGTCTGGTCCATCATACCCTGCCACAGCTCTGAGGTGATGTGCTGTTTGTCACCTAAGCAAATTAGTTTCACCACGGCCTGTTGCTGCTTCCCCACTGCAGTGCTACACTGCTTCCAGCTACTGACTGATGGCTGACTGGTGCTGCAAGATGAGAATTCAGAGGTGGAAGTGGAGGAGGAGGAGAAGGGGGAGGTTGCAGCCACTAATGTAGGTGGTAGCGGAAATCCTGATGGAAGTAGGGCCCGCAATCTTTGGCGTCGGTAGCACCAGGGTACGACTCGCTCCCGGCCTCCAGAACGTTCACCCAGTGTGCCGTCAGGGAAATGTAGCGTCCCTGTCCACAAGCACTTGTCCATGTGTCAGTCGTTAAGTGGACCTTCCCAATAACTGCATTGGTAAGAGCACGAGTGATATTACGGGACACATGTAAGGCAGGGATGGCACACCAGAAAAAATAGTGGGGCTTGGCGAGAGGCCCAAATCAAGGAATGGCGCTGAAAAGAGCTCCTCGGAATATCCGCTTGTGGGATCACTTGTTTGCCAAGACTCTGCGTGATTGGACGAAGGAGGATCAGGGTAAGGATTATGTTGACCAGACTCTTGGCTACTGAGACTGGACTTTGTGGAAGACAGAGTGGTGCTTAACTGACTAGAAGCATTATCTGCTGCAAACCAACCGACCACCTGGTCGCACTGGTGTGTCCTCGGGAGTGGTGTCCTGCGACACCCTGCAAACTGGGTCACTGAATGTCACTGATATTTCGGATGCGCTAACGTTATACTGGAGAATGTCACTGCCACCAGCGGCCAAACAATTGCGCTGAATTTCACAGCGCAAATTTAAAACAACAGATGTAACAGAGGTTGTGTCACTGTCAGCAGCCGCCAAACAATTGCACGCAATTTAGCGCAGGTTGCACTAATAATATATATGGCAGCCAGTTAAAACAATAGCCCTTAAAAGGACTTTTGGGTCTCTAACACCTTTCACCAGTAAAACCTGCCTAACAAACTAATTCCTGTCCCTACACTATCTGTCCCTTCTGCTGCAGCTCTCCCAGACTAAGACTCAGCCGAACTACGTGTCATCGGGTGCTATATAGCACCCGATGACGCGTTTCGGCCAGCCAATCACTGTAATGCCAGTAACCAACATGGCTACGGCATTACAGTGAGTGCCAGTACCTCCGTGCACGTTTATTGGCTGCATGGCAGCCAACAAACATGCGGGTTGGAGACTCGAGATGTTTGGCCGAACACCGCGATGTGCCAAGCATCGTGATGCTCGAGTAAAAAAGTGTTCAGCCGAGTATGCTCGCCCAACACTATCCATTGCCTATGTGAAGTTCTGTCTGTGTATAATACATTTCTATGTCATTCTCCCACCAAGAAGTCTCACGCAAGCTATCTACTGTAACCAGTCAGCATAGTATAACCAGGCGTTTGTCCCCCTTGTATTAATCAAGAGAAACTCCTGTAATGCTACTACACCTGGTACTTTTTAAAATGTCATTGTCCACAAAAAACATTATTTTCACACTGCTTTTTAAGCACTCACAATAAGCTATACTGACACTTTCAGCATATATTGTGTACACAAGAGGCACTTCTATTAAAGGTGACACTTCTATTAAAAAGCTGAATGTGGATTATATAGGATCATGCTAGTGACAATAGTCAAAGGGGACCGCTACTCCTTCTCCCGGTACAATGACCTCTGCCAATGTCACAGAGCATGCTCACAAAAATATCTCATTAAAGCCAAAATGGAACAGGAAAAAGTTTGCCCCATAATCATTCAAAGGGAATAAAGTAAAAAATCTGAAAATAAAAGCCAAAAAGGAGGACATTTCTATATACAGTTGCATGTTATTATTAATGACCCTTAAAGGGATATTCCCATCTGAGTCCTTTATGGCATATCTACAGGATATTCCATAAGTGTCCGGAAGGTGTGGGTTTCACCTCTGGGGCCCACTCCTTTCTCCAGAACGGGGCCCCATTGCACCATTGCATGAGGTGGCCACTCTCATCGTTCTCTTCAATACCACTCCCAAAAATAGCCACACATGTAGACAGCCACACATGCACAAACATCTCTCCATTCTCATCCGGCACAGCGGGGCCCCATTCTGGAGATGGAAGCGGGTCCCAGAGCCAGGACCTGCACCTGTCGGACATGGGACAGGCACATATCTTGTGTATATGCCACAAATGTCACAGATGGGAATACTCTTAAATTGGTCATACACATTAAATCTATGTCGGCTGAACCTGCTGCTTTTGAGGGTTTGTCCAACCATCTAATGTTTATGGCATTCTCCTGACTCTCCCTAAATGCTGATATCAGGGTGGGAAAGGGGTCGGGCATGTTGGATTTCAACTGCTCAACTTTTGCTCCCAGGGTGATAAGCCACTTTCCCTTCATAGGAACGCTCCATAGCAATTATCTGGCAGAGTAAGGGTGCTGCCGATTACCCAATGAACGAGCAAAACACTGGTTCGTCGGGTAACTGGATCGTTTGTGTAGGCACCTAAATTGTTATTTGCCAGCAGCAGAGGCTCTTTACACAGCACAATCTGTTGCCGGCAAACAACGAGCCTGTATGGGGACGAGAGATGGCATTAGCGATCGCTTCTCCGCATATTGTGGAGGAGATTGCTGCATGTAAATACAGCGGTCTGACAAGCGGCCACTTGCCAGGAAGGAACACCTCCTCCCTGACCATTGCATGCAAAATTGGCCAGTGTAAAGGGGCCTTTAGGACTGCAGGTGACATCGAGATCTGTACACATAGAATGATCGCTATTATCTGGGTGTTACATGGGGCTGCATCTGCTACATTATGAAAGAGATGGAATCGAGAGAGGCCCATAGAACTGTACTAAGCTCATCTCCTGAAGCAAGGAGAGTGCGCTACCTGAGCTCTTCTCTCTCCTTATTCTAGTGATAGAATATATGTCGCTATGACATATCAAACGTTTTTGGAAAGCTCAGTGTCATATGCCTGCTAAACTGAACTCTGAAAATAAACTTCAGAGAAAGCCATCATTTAGTTAGAGCACCCACCCATGTGAAACGTATCCTTAATTCAGCATCGCCAACACTAATAAAATGCTGAGCTGTTTTAGTGATTATAATCTGTTCAACCCAGATTATATAATGTCATAACATGTGAAGTATGATCGCTGTATGTTCAGCTGCCCAGAGCAATTGGGAATAATGGTATTTGCTCCGCCATATCAGGATTACTGCATGAAAAATTGCTATGGTACGGAAACAATATCTTGTTTGCGTTCGTTTTTTATGCATGCCTCTGAGCTCTCCCCATACACAGTAGACTGAATACAGTGTGAACAGCTAATATTTATTTTATGTATATAGCCAGTTTTCGTGCATTTTATATCCACCCTAGCTTTATCATAGCGTAATTGTGGATATGCACATTTAAAATATAATCTGTAGAATGTTCCTATGACGAATGAGAATCCAATAATCTTATCAAACGAAGCTTTCATGTTAGCATGTGAATAATTTTCACCCCAATAACAAGAGGTTCAAGGTTAGGCTACTTTCACACTGGCGTTTTTTGTGGATCCGTCATGGATCTGCAAAAATGCTTCCATTACAATAATACAACCGCATGCATCCGTCATGAACGGATCCGGTTGTATTATGTCTTCCATATCCATGACGTTTTCTATTGTGCCAGATTGTGTCAGAGAAATCGCTCCGCACCAAATCGCGGACAGAAAAATGCTGCTTGCAGCGTTATCCTGTTCATGATGGGAGCACGACCAAACGGAACAGAATGCATTTTGGTGCATTCCGTTTCGTTCAGTTCAGTTTTGTCCCCATTGACAATGACCGGTCTGTGGGCTATATAGCCCCATCTACAGCAAGTCATGATGCCTTGTGTGTTCTTAGGCGGCCGTGGCCTAAGAAGAACACATCACAAGGCATCATGACTTGCTGTATGGGGCTGTATAGCCCACAGACCGGTCATGGTCTTTTGCGGCCCCATTGAAATGAATGGGTTAAAAATTGCAGAACGGGTACGGATCCGTTCATACGGCCGTCTGAATGGGCCCTTAAATGCAAGCAGTGGCCGCCTAGCTAGCAGCCATGAAAATGTACCAAGGGCAGGCACAGCAGCATCCAACTAAGTGGCCTAGCGCTCATCTTCTCTGTTCTCTGAGAAGATGAACGCTAGGCCACTTAGTTGGATGCTGCTGTGCCTGCCCTTGGTACATTTTAATCATGGCTGCAGCCTGCTAGCTAGGCCCCCCTGCCTGAATTTAATGGATGCTGGATGCTGCTGTGCCTGCCCATGCCCTTGGTACATTTTCATGGCTGACGTCACCACCTACCCTAACAGCTGTCCTGAGTAAGTTGACTCTCCTGTCCAGGCGCTGTCTCCTGCTGCTGGCTGTGTGACCTGCGTTCACTTCAGCGTCTTCAATCTGGGGCTCTGGCTGAGGGCGGCTGACACACAGTCAGTCAGCTCACCTCTGCTCTAGGTAGGACCTGCACTCCTGTCTCCTACTTCCCGCCGCCGCGGCACCGCTCGTCACGCCCTCGTGGCCTGCCCTTAGCTCATGTTGCTGAGGCAGAGGGCAGTGCCAGTGGCGGCTGGGCTGCCTACCTATCACAAGCAGCAGGCTGGGGATGGGCGGGACTCGGGAAGCTGCAGGCGCGCCGTGCAACGGCGCAAGTGAGGTAAAGAAAAGAAAAAAAAAAGGTCATTAATTTTTTTTCCGCCCCGGCCCGCGGGCGGGCCCCCTTCCCGGCCGGGCCCTCGGACCACGTCCGAAGTGCCCGACCGCTCAGTCCGCCCCTGCCAGGCTACCTAATAGTGTGGGCTACTATACCTGGCTACTTATCCTGGGGGCAACTATACCTGGCTACCTACAAATGGGGGCATCTATACCTACAGGCTACTATACCAGGCTACCTATACCAAAATTTAAGTGATATTGCTAAGCTTGCTTTTGCTGACTGCACTATTCTCAATTGCATATTGACATCTTCTGTGCAGGTCCCGCTCAAGTACCGCTGTTGCCTGCAGTGGAGACCCGACCCGACCTTGTTTGGAGCATCAACCTTGCTCAGGACATCAACCTTGCCTGGAGCAACACAGCTGATCCTTCTTGTTTGTTGTGCAGGTAGGTACTTTTAACAACACCAATACCTGGCTACCTAATACTGTGGGCAACTATACATGACTGCCTAATACTGTGAGCAACTATACCTGGCTACTTATCCTGGGGGCAACTATACCTGGCTACCTACAAATGGGGGCATCTATACCAGGCTAAATATATTGGGGGCTACTATATCAGGCTACCTATACCTAAATGCAAGTGATATAGCTTACTACTGCACTTTAATTGCAAATACACCTCTTCTGTGCAGGTCCTGTTCAACTACCAAGGTATATCTTATGTGTTTTGACTGGGAGGTTTATATTGCTGTGTTACTTACTAGAGGGGGTTCTATACTGAGGGGTAGTATCTAGTCTACTAAGGGGGCATTATATTGAGGTGGCAGGCATCAGAAGAAGGGAGCAGTGACAGGGAGCACTACAAAATGTAGGGTTAAAGACTTATTATAAAAAAAAAAATGTATGTTACTTTCAGGCAGAGTGTGCCAATAGCACCCCATATGATGGCATCATCTCAACCAGCATCAAACATCTGGAACTATTTCAAAATATCACTGAAATGCAAATTGCACCCTGTGCCCGGCAAAGACTCCCATACCACCTAAGCTATTTAGACATAGGCCCTGAGGAAGCAGGCAGTTGGATTTTTCTATCTACTTCAGACTGAAGTTTAACAGGAATTTTAAAGATCATGTTTGCACCTACTGGTATGTGATTAAGAGATGCAGGAAAGATCAACAGGACAACAGGCAACCCGTATATAAACATGGCACACTCAATATCCCGGCCTTAAGCTAAAACAATGCACCCTCCTCCATATCCCAATTTACTAAAGTTGTTGATTCAAGGAAGATTTTTGTTCAGGAAAACCACCATACGAACTCGTTCTGGGTCCAGTCTACTTTGTTTCCTATCAACTATGATGCCTGATGTGCTGAATAGTCTTTCTGAAATTACAGTGGAAGGAGGTGTAATTAAGAACTTTTTAGAGAGTGTTCTCAAATTCTGATATTTTTTGTTTTCCTTCCAGTACTTGAAAATATCAGAGGATGGTTGAATCAGTGGTTCTGCTAAGTAGGCATTTATTTCTTCCTCCGGAGATAGAGAATGCTCGCTGCTGCTGGAAGATGGTACCACCATCAATTGAGAATAATAACTCCACATGCTATGACCTCCTTGTTGTTCAATTTGTGATGTTTGACTGTTATTTCCTCCTAGTCCTTGTGCTGATGAATGTCGATCAGTGTCCTCGCCTTGCATACTTAGATCTGATTCTGTAATCTCAATGGCCAGAGTGGATTTAGCTTCCTCAAGGTTTTCTCTATTGATAAACACAGTTCCCTTGAATCGGGGATCCAGTAAAGTACCAAGAGAATAGAATTTTTCAGACTCAACAGAGTGATAGCGCCTTTTCATCGATGCAAGCAAATTTTTGCTGTATGGAAGCTACAGTGGATTTGAAATTCTGCAAAGCACGAATTGTACTGTTGACTAAAGGAATTATTTCAGAGATTGTCACTTCACTTGAACTGGCCACAAAAGTAGCTCTATCAAACACATCAAGGATTCGTATCACTTCTTCTTTAATTGTCCACTGCCGAGCACTAAGATCTACCAGAAGCAGATAGTAAAACAGCTGGCTTTTGTTCCAGGAGACGAGCTAGCATGTGAAGCTGAGAGTTCCATCTAGTTGGTTCGTCTTGTATGAGATTTAACTTGTCTTGAGCGGATCGTAAGGTTTCATGGCTTTTGAAGAGTGTTTGTAATGTCCTACAATACTCCGGCAGGATGCCATAATTTCCTTAATTTCACTCTTGCTCAATAAACCATCTTTCAGAACTAATTGAAAGGTATGAGCCAGGCAAGGCAAGTGGTGAAACGGACTGCGCTGTGAAGCTGCTACCACATTAGGACCATTGTCTCTCATGACACATACAACTTTTCGAGACAGATTCTATTCTGTCATAGTGCTGGTAATGATAGCTTCTATGGCAGATGCTGTATGTGCAACCTCAGGAAAGGGAATACATTCCAAGCACAGAAAGTTGTCATCTATGAAGTGAACTGTCAAACTGAGATAATCATCATAAGATGTAGATGTCCACATGTCTATTGTTACTCCAATAAAATTGGTTTTCACTAGAAGGTCCTGAACTTTTGTCTTTACCTCTTCAGACATTTCTGGAATTACCTTTTCTGCAATGTGTTTCCTGCTCAGGATGACATATCTTGGCTCTAGGTGGTTTATCAACTTTCTGAAACCTTTATCCTCTACTATGGATAGTGGTTGGTTGTCCTGGCAGATCATTTTAGCGACTAATCGTGTAACAGTTTTAGCTCTTTTGTCTCCTGGTTTAAAAATTTGCTTTTTGTCTAGAAAGGCTGGCATAGTTCATTGCTGAGAAGGTGGTGTTACTGCTTTGCGTTTCACTGGGGGTGGTTTGAACGGACTTTCTGTAAACGATAACTCTGCTGATCCTGGACTAGGAGCTGGACTAGACGTTGATGCCGGACTGTGAACAAAAGCTAATTCTTCATCTAGGTCTTCGGATGTTAAATCCTCACTTATAGACCGATGGGGTTGAGGGTGAAGCTGGAGGCAATAGTGGCGATGGTGAATTTCGAGAAATGTTTTGTTTTCAAATGTTTTCACATAGATGAGGTGGTGTGGGAGTCTTTTCCTCTGGATATTTTAGCCAAGCACAGGGTGCAATTTGCATAATTTTCATTCAGTGATATTTTGAAATAGTTCCAGATGTTTGATGCTGGTTGAGATGATGCCATCATATGGGGTGCTATTGGCACGCTCTGCCTGAAAGTGACATGAAAAAAATAAAATAAAATAAGTATTTAACCCTACATTTTGTAGTGCTCCCTGTCACTGCTCCCTTCTTCTCATGCCTGCCACCTCAATATAATGCCCCCTTAGTAGACTAGATACTGCCCCTCAGTATAGAACCCCATCTAATAAGTAACACAGCAATATAAACCTCCCAGTCAAAACACATAGTTGAATAGGAACTGCACAGAAGAGGTGCTTTTGCAATTAAAGTGCAACAGTAGTAAGCTATATTACTTGAATTTTGGTATAGGTAGCCTGGTATAGTAGCCCCCAGTATATGTAGCCTGGTATAGATGTCCCCATTTGTAGGTTGCCAGGTATAGTTGCCCCCAGGATAAGTAGCCAGGTATAGTAGCCCACACTATTAGGTAGCCTAGTATAGTTGCTCACAGTATTAGGTAGCCACATATAGTTGATCACAGTATTAGGTAGCCAGGTATTAGTGTTGTAGTACCTACCTGCACAACAAACAAGAAGAACCAGCTGTGTTGCTCCAGGCAAGGTTGATGTCCTGCTCGGCGGCTCCAAACAAGGTCGGATCGGGTCTCCACTGCAGGCAACAGCGGTACTTGAGCGTGACCTGCACAGATGATGTCAATATGCAATTGAGAATTGTGCAGTCAGCAACAGCAAGCTTAGCTATATCACTTGAATTTTGGTATAGGTAGCGATCACCATGACGTACTATTACGTCAAATTGCGGAAACGCAGTGGTTCCCATGACGTAGTAGTACGTCATGTGACGAGAAGGGGTTAATAAGTTTCCGTCCATAGCAACCGCTCCTCACAAGACTTCTTTCTGACTATCTTCTCAAGATGGCCGCCGATGCCCTTACCCTGAGGCTAAGACCTTCCTCCCTAACTACCCAGAATTAATTCAGCTCATCTCGGGAACCCGCAGCCTCACCCCAACAAATCAGCTTTCTCCAGACTTAAACACGCCCTCTTCCTCCTGAGTAGTTGATCGCGAATATTCTAATCGGGAATTTTTATAGGGGATATCGGCACTATTCCGGTCCGACGGGAGCGCGCATGCAGCATTCGGGACTGCCCTCTACTACGTCCTTCGTCTTCTCTATTTAGCCACACCACTGAAATGCCTGGGGAGGAAAGAACATGCTGCAATTAGTAGGTAATTCAATACCTATACAAAAGTATTAACTAGGGAACTAAGGTAAACTTAGTCAGACCAATCCAATTACATAAAAAAATATATATATGACAGTTACCCTTTAACAACTTTCAGGACACCCTCCTTCCACTTACCAGGGGTTCATGGCTCCCAATGTGCAGTTGTTCCCACCAGAGAACATCTGGACAGATTTCTGCCTGGCTGGTAGACTGCGTGGCTGGACATTCAAACTGGATAATCCTAATTCCCAATATGTATTAATTTAGCAACAGTCTGGTATTTGTTCAACTGAACAGGTCGGTCACTAATGTGACCATCATTAATGCAAATCATCTTGTAAATGGCACTCATTTGATCTCTAAAGTCTCCAAGGCCTGTTTTGAGGTAACCAGGGTATGCCAAAAAAGTATGGTACTAACAATACTATTGTTGGAGAAGGGCTAGAGACCCCAGGACTACCAGGTATATCACAGTCTCTAAATAATCAAGAGGAGAAAGCGCTGCCGGCACTGCTACACCTGACCAGTAGGATTGCAAGGGAGACACAGGTAATGCGGTTCAGCAAATGGATACGGTGGTGCTCTGCTGAGATAGACACAATAGTGTATTCAGGAGAGAGATGAGAAGGAGACAGCGGCACTCACCAATTCCAAGATAAAACGTCCAGATTATTAGGCTTCTATAAAATAGGGTACAGGCAGGTCTGTGCACATCTGACCTATGTGCACAGACCTGCCTGTACCCTATTTTATAGAAGCCTAATAAACTGGACGTTTTATCTTGGAATTGGTGAGTGCCGCTGTCTCCTTCTCATCTCTCTCCTGAATATCACAGTCTCTATCTACTGACATGGAAGCAAAGTATGGTAGCACAATAAGGCAGTAACCCAGTCCCTCACTAGCAATTCTCTAGCTAGTAATGCAGAATACAGTCTCACTAGCTCAATCACTTGCTTAAGGCAGACCCCACAAGGGTAACACAGTTGCAGATGGTTTCATGGGGCTGGTTGACCTCAGATGCAGACTGTGGCATTCCTGTAGTCGCCACTGGCTGTCTAGATCCACTGGGGCTGAAACATGATTACTTGCTCTGCTGGGGCTGGATTATATCCTGTTCATGATGCCAAATTGCGGTGGCCGGTTTTGGGGTGGCCTCAACACTACGCAAGGTGTCACCACGTATTGCTCTCTGGAAGGAATGGTAAGGCATGGTGCACCCCAATGGGAAATAAGTCCAGAGAGTCAGGGTCTGCAGTAAACCAGTGTGTTTCTTTAGTGTAAGAATTCAGGTGCAAAACAATACAGGCGAGGCATAGAGCTGGCTTCTCCAGTCTCCTCCCTAGCAGAAGAAGTGTTTGATGCTGAGGAAAGGCCTGAGCTAGCTGTCCCTCTCTCTCTCATAAGGCTGGTACCCTGAACAAAGGCTGGTGATCCAGGGTCTGTGGCAGTGTATCCCTGTCTCAGCATCTTCTTCTGCCCATACATTAGATTTTTTAACATGCAGTTATTGTCCACATTTAAAATTCTCTTTCAGGATGTGGTCTTCTAGCAAATTGCTTCTCTTTTCTTTAAATCTGCTCCTACCTACATGATCTTTAATGTTTCTACAGTTCCTAAAGGAAATAATCAGTTTTCATGCTGCAATCTACTTCAACGTACAATCTTTCTCTATGATGAGCCAATTTTGCTAAATCACCATCCTAATCATATCACTCATAGGACCATATTTAACAGACAATATGAAACATCTTTCCATCCTTTTTTCCTTTTTCCTAACAACATTGTTCTGTTCTGCAAGCTGCACGTTTGTAGGCACTTTCAATAATCCATCTAGGATAACCCCTCTCCAGGGACCATATCTGCCTGTTCTTTAAAATTCTACATATTATTTATTCTTTTTAAAAGAAGAGATTGACCATAAAATAATGCGGTTTTCATATGTCTCTGGTCTAATAAGGAATTGGATGCAGTTGGTTTTCAATACCCTTTGGTCACAATTTGTTCACTTTCTATAGAGCTACATACATCAAGTAATTCCACCATTGTTACAAGAAAATGAACTGTAAATTGGATATTGAAATGTGATACACTAGGGCTTCTTTGTCTGATGACTGCATTGATCTGAGTTGTGTTATCAAATAAGTGTTCTATATTTGTTATAATTGGGGGCACATTTATTAAGACCAGCGTTTTAGACACTGGTCTAAAAGGTCCATAACTGGTGGTGGTTCCTCCTAAGTTATGAAGAGGCACAAGCCTCTCCATAACTTTGGTGCTTTCAGCGCCAGTTCTAAATGTAAGATAGCTTCCGAGCTGTCTTACATTTAGATTTTTTTCTATGCCTAAAACAGGCATAGAAAATGGTGAATGAGACGAGCCGGGCGGTCCATCCCCTTCCACGCCCACACCACGCCCTGGCGTAATCTGGCAGACCTGGTGTCACGGATGGTGTACAGGGAAACAAGACAATACAATATAATCTATGAGTCACTGGATCCACAACTAAGGAACAAAAGGGAGACCCCTGCATGAGACCTGCCACTCTCCCTGACTGCTCAGCCTATGCGAACACCCCAAAGGTGGATGGGCGCATATCCACGTACCTCGACTATCTTACAGCTGAAGACCCTACAATAGTGAGGGGACAAGACCACCGGCCCCCTACACAGACACGGAGGGAGCCAGGGTCACCTGGATGCAGCAAACAGAAAATCACAAATACATAAACAGTACTTATCTTGCAGACGACTGGGAACTAGGAAAGGCATGCACACACACTCCAGGAAGTTGTATAAGCCGCAACCTAATGCATCATGGGGAGGAACTTAAAGGGAAGCAATCAGTCCAACTGCATGACAGCTGAGATAGGCTAACGAGATGAGGAACTGAAATCAAAACAAAGAAATTCAAGGAGGAGGTTCTGGACAGCTCCTGTCAGAACTTCTCAGCTGTCTGGTTGTGACAGTACCCCTCCCTCTACGAGTGGACTCCGGACACTCAGAGCCCACCTTCTCAGGATGGGACCTATGGAAAGCCCTGATGAGACGAGTGGCCTTAATGTCCGTCACTGGGACCCACATCCTCTCCTCAGGACCATAACCCTCCCAATGAACGAGGTACTGGAGGGAACCGCGGACAAGACGAGAATCCACAATCCTAGAGACCTGAAATTCAAGATTTCCATCAACCATAATCGGAGGAGGAGGCAAAGGCGAGGGTACAATAGGTTGAACATAAGGTTTCAATAAGGACTTATGAAAAACATTATGGATCTTCCAAGTCTGAGGAAGATCAAGACGGTAGGCAACAGGATTGATGACAGACAGGATCTTGTAAGGCCCAATAAACCTAGGACCCAACTTCCAGGAGGGAACCTTCAATTTGATATTCTTGGTAGACAACCACACCAGATCACCAACATTCAGGTCCGGACCAGGCACACGTCTCTTATCCGCCACACGCTTATATCTCTCACTCATGCTCTTTAGATTATCCTGAATCTTTTGCCAAAAAGATGACAAAGACGAGGAGAATCTGTCCTCATCGGGTAAACCAGAAGACCCCTCTCCCGAGAAAGTCCCAAACTGCGGATGAAACCCATATGCACCAAAAAATGGTGACTTATCAGAGGACTCCTGACGACGGTTATTTAAAGCAAACTCAGCAAGGGACAAAAATGAACACCAATCCTCCTGATTCTCCGCCACAAAACAGCGCAGATATGTCTCCAGATTCTGATTGACGCGCTCCGTCTGGCCATTCGACTGCGGGTGGAAAGCAGAAGAGAATGACAACCGAACCCCCAAGCGAGAACAGAAAGCCTTCCAGAATCTGGAAACAAACTGCGTGCCCCTATCAGAGACTATGTCTGAAGGGATACCATGCAATTTGACAATGTGGTCAATAAATGCCTGCGCCAGCGTCTTAGCATTGGGCAAACCAGGAAAAGGGATGAAATGCACCATTTTGCTAAAACGGTCCACCACCACCAGAATCACAGTCTTCCCCGAGGAACGAGGCAGGTCCGTTATGAAGTCCATGGACAGATGTGTCCAAGGACGGGAAGGAATGGGTAAGGGAAGGAGAGGACCTGATGGCCGTGAATGAGGGACTTTGGCACGAGCGCAAGTCTCGCAGGCTGCCACAAAACCCTCAACTGACTTACGAAGCGCAGGCCACCAGAATCTCTGAGCGATGAGATCCAGTGTGGCTCTTGCCCCCGGGTGCCCAGCAAGGACCGTATCGTGGTGTTCCTTAAAAATCTTGTGTCTTAAAGTGAGAGGCACAAACAACCTCCCAGGAGAACAAAGATCAGGAGCCTCCGACTGGGCTGCCTGCACCTCTGCCTCCAATTCAGGAAAAAGAGCAGAGACCACCACACCTTCAGCCAAAATGGGACCCGGGTCTTCAAAATTCCCACCTCCCGGAAAACAACGTGACAGGGCATCTGCCTTCACATTCTTAACCCCAGGGCGGAACGTGACAACAAAATTAAACCTTGAAAAGAACAAAGACCATCTGGCCTGTCTCGGGTTTAGACGCTTGGCTGACTCCAAGTAGGCCAGATTCTTATGGTCAGTAAACACGGTAATAGGGTGTCTGGCTCCCTCTAGCCAATGGCGCCATTCCTCAAAAGCTAACTTGATGGCCAACAGCTCCCTATCTCCCACATCGTAATTTCTCTCTGCGGAGGAGAGTTTCTTCGAGAAAAAGGCACACGGTTGCCATTTGGCAGGAGAGGAACCCTGAGACAAGACCGCACCCACACCTACCTCAGAAGCATCAACCTCAACTATGAAGGGTAAAGAAATATCAGGTTGTACCAGGATGGGAGCGGAAGCTAAACTCTCCTTGATATTAGAAAAGGCCTTACGTGCCTCTACCGACCAGGAAGAAAAATCTACCCCCTTTCTGGTCATATCAGTGAGTGGTTTAACAACAGAGGAATAATTCAAAATAAATTTCCTGTAATAATTGGCAAAGCCCAAAAAACGCATCAGCGCCTTCTGATTCTCAGGAAGCTCCCACTCAAGCACAGCGCGGACCTTCTCGGGGTCCATGCGAAAACCAGAAGCGGAGAGAAGAAACCCCAGAAATTGAATTTCTGGAACCGCAAACACACATTTTTCCAGTTTCGCGTATAATTTATTCTCCCGCAGGATGAGCAAGACCTGACGTAAGTGTTCCTTATGAGTCTTGAAATCAGGAGAAAAAATCTAAATGTCATCCAAATACACTAATACAAATTTTGCCATTAAATGATAAAAAATGCTGTTCACGAAATGCTGAAAAACGGCTGGGGCATTCATCAAACCAAAAGGCATAACCAAATTCTCAAAATGGCCCTCAGGGGTATTGAAAGCCGTTTTCCATTCGTCTCCTTCTCTGACCCTGACCAGGTTGTATGCCCCTCTTAGGTCTAATTTGGAAAAGACTTTAGCCCCAACAACCTGGTTAAACAGGTCCGGAATCAGAGGAAGCGGATAAGGGTCACGAATAGTGATACTGTTCAGCTCCCTGAAATCCAGACAAGGTCTTAAAGAACCATCTTTTTTCTTAACAAAGAAAAAACCAGCGGCAACAGGTGACTTCGAGGGTCGTATGTGTCCTTTTCTCAGACTCTCAGAGATATAAGCACGCATAGCGACCCTCTCAGGTTGGGAAAGATTGTATAAACGAGATTTAGGCAGCTTGGCGCCTGGGATGGGATTAATAGGGCAATCGTACTCCCTGTGCGGAGGCAAATCCTGAACTCCACTCTCAGAGAAGACATCCGAAAATTCAGAGAGGAAAGGTGGAACAGTCTTGCCCACTGAGGAAAGGGTGTAGACGCCCCGAAACGCGTCTGGTGACTGGAAGAGAAGCGCCCACCTAACCCACTGGATTCTGATGAAATATATTGCATGGCCATGCAATAAGGAATCCCATCAATACCTCTCTAGGACACAGGAGATAACTACAGGTTCCAATAACGATCTATCATCCATACCAGCCGAATCTTGTGTTCCCGCGATATCGTGACGTCAGCAACCCGAGATCTGTGACGTGAGACGCCGAAGCAGCCGGCATCACTCGCTGCTCGTGGTAGGACGGCCTAGCGTGGAACAATTTGGTGCTACTTGGGATAAGGTAGGAACCTGAACTGTGCACTTATTATCTATAGCCCTGTGTGGTTATACCGGATCAACTGTGGAGAGACTGCTATATTGAGAGATACATCTCTATGTACGTGGACACTTGAGTAATATTCTGGAGTTATATGGACTTCTCACCGGGACATTAGAGCTGCCGACTGCGGTCTGCGGTATCACCATCATTGAGATTGGTTCTGTTACTATACAACTCTACGCGGTACAAAGTGTCAGCTTTGAATACTAATTACGCAAGGTTGCACAATTACCATCTGTCAGTGTGATTTTACGTTGGTACCATCCACTATTTTATGTAATTTTATTGGATTTGATTTACTGTTTATTAAATATTAATTATTCCCTATGGTCCAGATGGTGTGAGTGCTCACTCCTTTTTTTTTCTATTGTTTACTAATTCTTTTGGGTTCGGGCACCCAAGTTGCAAGTTAGTAGCACCCGCCCATTATCACCTGAGTGTGAGCCAACCACCAATTTATTGTATTTTCAGTCTTAGTAGAAACCTCAGAAACAGATGTCATAAGGCAATTCTCTCTGCAAAAGTCACTCCAACCATTTATTTGCCTCGCTTGCCAATCAATGGTGGGGTTATGTTTAGTGAGCCAGGGTAGCCCCAACACTAGAGGAGTCGCCAACCAGCTAAGGACAAAACATGACACATCCTCAACATGAGCATCACTCACAATTAATCGGATATTGTGAACTATGCCCTTTAATGATTTCTGAGAAAGTGGAGCGGAATCAATAGCAAAAACAGGAATATCCTTTCCCAAAGTGCATACCTGGAAACCATAAGTTATTGCAAATTGATGATCAATGAGATTGACAGCTGCTCCACTATCCACAAAAATCTTACAAAAAATGCTCTTGCTCTCTAGCGCCACCCTAGCAGGCAGGACAAAACGGGAACTACAAGAAAACGGAGAACCTTCAATTTCCGCCTCAACCCTGCCAATAGTAACAGACGGAACATTTTTAAAAGATTTTTTCCTTTTTGTTTCTTTATTACTCTCAGAAAACTGCCTGAATCTCCTAGAGGGACACACATTTGCCAAATGATTTATACCTCCACAACAAAAACAAACCCTCTCATGCGGGCTGAATCTTCTATTGTCTGAGGCAATCAACCCCAGCTGCATGGGCTCCTGCTCAGAGGTGGCTGACAGCGACTGAGACCCCTGCGCACAGAATGGGACCGCTGCACTGTCCCGGGACTGAGCATGACAGGAAGGAGAGATCTCTCCTCTCTCTCTAAGACGCCTGTCAATACGAACGGCCTGAGACATAGCAGAATCCAAGGAGGTAGGTCTCTCATGAAAGGCAAATGCATCTTTCAATCCCTCTGAAAGACCATGGCAAAATTGACTTCGGAGTGCAGCATCATTCCAACCAGTATCAGCTGCCCATCTCCGAAATTCTGAGCAGTATATCTCTGCGGATTGTTTACCCTGGCATAACAGACGTAGTCTAGACTCAGCCAGAGCAATACGATCCGGATCATCATATATCTGACCCAGGGCTAAAAAGAATTCATCCACTGAACGGAGGGGCCGGGACTGAGCGTTACCCCTGAGCAGCGATATAATGATCCCCACCCTCCGTTCCTCATCACCAGAGGAATGGGGAAGAAGGCGAAAATGGAGTTTGCAAGCCTCTCTAAAACGCACAAAATTCTCACTACCCCCGGAGAACGTATCCGGGAGCGAGATCTTAGGCTCAGAACAAACTCCATGAACGCAAGCTGAACCGGTCACTTGAAACTGAGAAAAAGTCTTACGGAGATCAGCTACCTCCAATGAAAGACCCTGGAAGCGTTCAGCCAAAAGTGAAACCGGATCCATGCTTGAGACGGTTTTGGCGGCTTATAATGTCACGGATGGTGTACAGGGAAACAAGACAATACAATATAATCTATGAGTTACTGAGTTACTGGATCCACAACTAAGGAACAAAAGGGAGACCCCTGCATGAGACCTGCCACTCTCCCTGACTGCTCAGCCTATGCGAACACCCCAAAGGTGGATGGGCGCATATCCACGTACCTCGACTATCTTACAGCTGAAGACCCTACAATAGTGAGGGGACAAGACCACCGGCCCCCTACACAGACACGGAGGGAGCCAGGGTCACCTGGATCCAGCAAACAGAAAATCACAAATACATAAACAGTACTTATCTTGCAGACGACTGGGAACTAGGAAAGGCATGCACACACACTCCAGGAAGTTGTATAAGCCGCAACCTAATGCATCATGGGGAGGAACTTAAAGGGAAGCAATCAGTCCAACTGCATGACAGCTGAGATAGGCTAACGAGATGAGGAACTGAAATCAAAACAAAGAAACTCAAGGAGGAGGTTCTGGACAGCTCCTGTCAGAACTTCTCAGCTGTCTGGTTGTGACACCTGGCTTGAGCGTGGAAAAGTCACAGATATCGGTGCAACTAAGTGAATCCTGAAATACGTCTAATTTAGGGGTATTTCATTAGAATAAATTGTATATACTGTAGGACTGCAGTGCTTTGAATGGGGATAAGGGCATGTTAATATCTCCGCAGGAGGCTGCGAAAACAGCAGAGAGAAAAGTCCTGCAGGAAAAAAAACTTTCTTTTGGATGGAAACTAATATAATCCCGTTATTGTCAATAGGATCTGTTTGGCTCCATCTGTATCAGTTATGTGCCGATTGTGGCACTTACACGTATGTTTTTTTCATTGTCCTGCCGCTATAATGGTATGCTATGATAAGAGCCCTTAGTGAAGTATATAGGAGTGGAGATTTATGGAATGTGTATGTCACCATGTAATGGGGTTATGAACGGCCGTCTCCTATGTTTTCACATTCCTCTTGTTTCCTCTTCTGCTTTGTTATTATGAACTGAATGAAGAAAAAAAATGTATTTTATTAGTGAGTGCTTTTCTATCAATATTGGGTCCATATACAGTAAGACGCCGGTCTTAATAACCGGTCTTAATAACCCCTGTGCTGGCGGCGGGTCTGCAAAAGTTATGAAGGGGTACAGGCCTCTACATAACTTCGGCACATCCACCACTGGTCTAAATGTAAAACAGCTCCCTTGAAAAAAAGAACAAGGTGCCTGGAACTGATGATACGGCCCACACACAGTCCTGATCTCAACATCATCAAGTCGGTCTGGGATTACATGAATGGACTGAAGAATATGACCAAGCCTATATCCATAGAAATCTGTGGTTAGTTCTCCAAGATGTTTGGAATGACCTCCCTTCTGAGTTCCTCTAAACTCTGTGTGCAAGTGCACCTAGAAGAATGTATGCTGTTTTGAAGACAAAGGGTGGTCACCAAATTTCGATCTAATTTAGATATATCTTTTGTTCATTCACTTTGCATTTTATTAAACGAGAAAATTCAATTAACACTTGAAAGAATTCTTACTTTGCAACATTTTTCCACACCTGCCTAAAATGTTTGCACAGTACTGTAAGTTGAGACTACTCACAGACATGTGGACAACCTGAGCCAGGCCCCCCTCTCCATGTCTCTCACAGAGGCTTCCTCTGTGGTACTTATGGCTTTGACACAGCTTGAAAATCCACCTGCCCGA